>NC_083718.1:167806908-168407908 GCF_028564815.1 Eubalaena glacialis | reverse complement strand
GTATGAGATGGGGCCTGGAGGGAGGCAGGGCTGGAAAGCTGGGTGAGCATCGTTCATCGAAGGGCACTGCACAGAACCGCAGTGTTTATGCACGAGAGTAAATTGATCACTTTACACACTAGTGCCGTTTACACATTAGAGAGAATGCTCCTGTAGCAGTGTGAAGGGGCGCAGAGGGGTGGACCTAGAGGCAGGGCGCCAGTGAAGAGGTCCATCTCCCCATCAGAGCAGCCCTCCAGGTCAGAAGCTGGTGATCCTCCTGGCCTTCTTCCTCCCCTTGTCTAATCTGCCTCTGAGCCCCAGGGCCTGAACCTCTGGGATGCTTTTCATACCTGCCCCCGCTCTGCCCCCATTGTTAGAGTCGTGGCTCAGGCCCTTACCATCTCTAGGGTGGCAGAGTTGCGTCCCCCTCGGCAGTGCCACCAGAAGGATCTTTCTAAAATACAAACTGGCCACATCACTGCTTGCTTTAAACCCTCCTTCCCAGAGTGAAGTCCAAGCGCCTTAGGAGAGCCCATCAAGTCCCCCAGAGAGGCTCCCTTTGGCCTTTTCTGGTCCCGTCCTGGCACCCCTTGGTCCAGCCAAGTGTGATAAACTCCACAAGCCCAGGCATACTGGGCCTCTTCAGGCCTTTCCTGGGACTGACAAGTCGGCCATCATCTTCCCCATGAGACCTTTTGTGACACCCTCCCCTCCTCACATCGAGTTGACACTATCCTCTTTTGTGTCTCCATTATAACATGGACCGGTTTTTATCATAGACGTGTAACAGGTTATTAAAATCTATCTCCTTCACTCCTCAGCAGCAGGAACCTTGTCTTACTTACATTTGTACATCAAGTGCCTAGCATGGTGTTTGGCACATCACAGATGCTTTAACAAGTGTTTACTGAATGAATAGGTGGGTGGATGATCAGATGGGCGAGAGAAGCTTACTGCTTCCCAGGCGAATTACTATGAAGGGTCTGAATCAAGGGAGCATGAGAGAAAATGAAGAGGTTTGTTGCAAAGCTTTTTAGGAAAGATCTGATTAAGCAAGATCTTAGAAGTAGGAGATGAGGGGATCAAAGTCACACATGGGAGACTGACCTTCATCTGTTGCTACAAAGGACCCATCAAGAGTCTCTTGGGCCCCATGGCTTGACCCGGGCCCACTAAGGCAGGGCGGGGGAGGGGCCCTCTGCAGGAAGCCTGCGCACGAGACCGGGCCCTTTCTTCCTGCGTAACTACCCCTGTGTTGACGTTGGGGTGGGAGATGCCAACCTGAATGAGAGATGTCGGGCTGGATGGGCCGGCGGCAGGCAGCAGGGTGTGGGTGGGAGGATGAGCTGTAAGTTGTGGGGAGGAAGCCTATCTGGCCCCACAAATAGCAGAGGCAGCTGGAAACGGGGCAGGACATTATCCCTGCCCTGGGCTGGAGCTTCCTTCCGTATTCCTGATGGAAGAGCCCCTCCTGCTTCCCAGAAGCGAGTGTTTGGAGGCAGGGGCACCAGGAGCACTTCCTCGGGGACACGACTGCTCTTTCCTCAGGGCTCACTTTATCTGGGGACAGACAGGGGGCAGGGGGAGCCAGGTGGCTGGCATGCAGCAGATTTACCAACAAGATCCTAAGACTCTCGTCTTTCTGGTCTTCTCCCTTATCCCCATCCTACAGCCCTGGCTGCTTCGTTTGGGCTGTAGCATCCACTCATCCACAAAGAAAACAGCTGTATGTTTCAGGTATAGTAGTCATTTCTGGCAGACCACGATCCAGTCCATCACAACATGACATGTGTAAAACTATACACACATAATCCCAAATACACAGCCTTCCTCCCCTGCGTAGGGCCTGAGGGAGTCTCGGTGGGGAAGCCCTCCGAGGTTCAAAGTATAAGTACTCTCACTAGCCCTGCTTGAGTGGATTCTCTAAGTTTGGTCCAACTGGCAGATTAGATACTCAGAAGAACCTTACAGTGGAGCTTTTTTGCAAAGCAAATAATTGTCTTGCAGTGTGACTCATCACCTCCTTCACATTTCATTTGCTTTGGCTTGCCTATGGCATCATACTGTTGTCTGTTTATGCCTGTGTCTCCCTCACTGGCCTGGAATCTGCTTTTCCCTGTATTCCCAGTGCCTGGCAGAGGGCCTGGCACATGAATGAAACAAGGGGATAAAAACAGGGAAGCAGGGAGAAAGGGACGGGGCATGCCTGTGGATGAGGTCGACTTGAGCAGACAGAGGAAGATTCTAGAGGCCACTATCCTGATCTATCCACAGTCAGGTTTGAAATCCTCACCTTTAGACCCTCTGTTGGGTAACAATGTCGAAGGTCCTGTTCACATGTAGTCGCCTGGGGGAAAAGAATATCGCCCTTACCTCCCCTCCTGTGGGTGATGTTTACCCATCCTTTCAAGTCTCAATTGAAATATCACCTCCTAGGCACAACTTTCTCGTATTCCCTCAACACTTTGGCACTTACTCTTTTTACAGTGCTTATCTTGTATCATAATGACCTGTTTATGTGTCTCTTCTCCTTGCCAGGGTATGGACTCCCCAAGGGCAGGAAGAATGCTTTATTCTTGCCTTTTTTATTTCTCTGCCTCTGCACATACCCAAACATGCACCTGCAAGGATTCTGGCAGGTGGCGCTTAGTAGGCACCTAAACGTTCTCCCGGTGGATGTTTTGTCCTTATAAGATTAACCAGAGCTGCACAGCCACGCTGAGGTCGTGAGCCATGGGGCAGGGGATGGAGAGAGGGAAAGGCCTGGTGTTCGGGGCTGGGGATACAGGACAAAGCAGCGTGGTGGAATCCTGGTCAGCAGGGAGGGTCACACGCGCAGTGAGGCGGGGGGTGAGAGGTGGAAAGGCCACACAGACAGAAGGACGGGTGTTGCCTATTTCCCACTTCTGCCTTGGACCAGGCTTCTCTTGTCCTGTGACACATGGATGAAGCTTCCAGAGAGCCTGTGCTGACATTCTGGAAGCACCACAGGCTTGAGAAGGTGCTAGTTCATTATCTTATTCTTTCCTAAGTGTGAGATAGATGCTAGCTCATGATCTGACTCTTTCTCAAGAGCAAGATAGATGTTAGTTCATGACCTCTTTCTTTCAACATTCCGGAAAAGGGAGCATGAGCCCCATTTTGCCTATGGGGAAACTGAGGCCAGAGTGAGCTGGAGACTCATCTGAGACTTGGTGTTGCAGGAACCCCTGGAACCAGGCAAAAAGTCCACCTCTTCCTTCTAACTGACCCTCCCACTTCTCCGCCAGGAGAGGATTACGATTCTGAGGGCATGACCTGGCTCTGATCCCGCTCGCTAAATGTATGACAGTGGCAAGCCACCGCCTGGCCTCGCTGCCGTGCGGGTGTAATAAGGTGTGAGAGTGAGGACATGGGGAAGGGTGGGCAGGGCCAGCCATGACTCCCGTGAACAGGACAGTTCAGATGGCCCCAAGGCCCTGGAGTGTGAGGGCCAACGGGAGACCCTTAATGAGACCAGAGCTGGGAACTCGGGATTAGGGGACACCTGAGGGGGGTCACCTGAAGAGCAAGAGGCCTCCTACCGACACAAGTGGGGAGCGGCCGGTCCCAGGTCCTGCGCTCCCCGCTCAGACACAGCAGCTCCTCGCTGCCCCGCAGGCTGTACCCAGGGTCACAGTCGAAGGACACAGAGCTCCCTGCGAAATGGCCTCCATCGCGAACCTTGTAGCCAAACTGGGGGGTTCCTGGGTCTTCACATTTGATGAGTTCAAAACCTGGGGACGAGAGAAGAGATAAGGGTGATCAAGACGTGTCATGGCACAAACCACACCCCGCCCTCCCCACCCCCCCACCAAGAGCGCACATCCTTAAGGAAGCCACCCGGCACATGCCCCTGGGTCCTGATGGAGGCGCCCCTCGGCGTGTCATGTGGCTGTGCTCAGGTGAGGGTCTGTTACGGAGTGTTTGTTCTCCCTGTTGCTATATGTAAATGACTTCAGTTATTTCTCCCAGGACAGCTTTTAATTAGTTTGCAGGTATAGGGTCCGGATTTCCTATTTTTTTTGTTGGTTTGACCCCATAGCATTTTGGTAGCGGGAGCTGCCCTTCCCATTTTGTTAACTGAGACAGTCTGATGGGAGAGCGTAATATGGAAAAGTCACTTTAAATGTATGTTTCAAAGCTCAATTTTGTCCTGCTTAAATACACTCTACTGAACGAGCCTGGAGAAGGAGACCTCTGTGAGCTCACACAGAGCTCTTAGGGCACGGTGGCCACCTGTGTTAGTGCTCACTTGTTATTCACAGGAGTCTTACCAGGAGGGGTAACTGTGCATTGCACAGCTGAGAATGTTGACTCGGGAAGGTCACACAAATTGTTCCAGTCACACAATCTCAGATGATAGAAACGGAATTTGAATATGACTCTATTGAATCCTCTTCCACTTCTGTGCCTGCTGTAACAGGCACAGACCCTACACACCCAGGCAAGAGGAATCTTGAGTAGACTCATTGGTTTTTTTATTGTAACAGCTTTATTGAGACATAACTTACATACTAAACACTCCCCCAACTAAAGTGTATAATTCAGTGTCTTTTAGTTTATTCACAGAGTTGTGCAACTAACATTGCAATCGACTTAAGGACATTTTCATCACCTCAAAGAGACGGTGATTTCCCCCCAACTCCCTCATCCCCAGGCAACTAACAATTTTCCTTCTGTCTCTATGGATTTGCCTATTCTGGACAGTTCATATAAATGGTTCATGCAATACATGTGTCTACATGTACTGTGACAGGCTTCTTTCACTTCGCATCATGTGTCCAAGGGTCACCCACATTGTAGCATGGATCAGAACTGGATCCTTTTCTATGGCCAAATAATACCCCATTGTATGGAGGGACATATCCATTTATCAGTTGATGCATATTCACTGGCTTTTAAAATAGTCTACAAAAGCACATTTCTTTGTAGCTACTGGGCAAGTAGAAGCTCAAATAAATGATTAAAATAGCTGTGAAGCCGAAGTATGGAGATGTCATCCCAGGTACTCTGGGGCTGTGTACGAACCTCGGTGCTTTCTGTTTTTGAAATCTCAGGAGTAAAGGAGAAAGTTAAAATCAGGAAAAAAAGGAAAGAATCAAGCCTCGACTCTTTAGGGAGTAGTAAAAAAGAACATAATTATACATTAGTGCTTGCATTTTTTACACCTGACTGTAGCTGAACATTAGTTTGTAAATGTCACCATTAGGAAAGGCTATCTTTGGTTGCTTTAATTCAAAGGCTCAGCGCTTATTATTTTTAGTGAGTAAAAGGTGATTAGTGAGTCAAAGGTGTGCTGTGACTCTTAGCTAAGTTACTCACAGGTGTAACCATGGAGCTGTACGCCAAGTGGCAGCTTATCCAAATCACGGGCACAATGTCTTAGGGGAAACAGTCTGCTAAGCACACACCAGTTAAAGAAAATCAAACCCACTAACTGATGGGTGATGTCCCAGAGCCCAGCCTCCCTGTGTGTGGAACCGGGGAAAGCCCGATTTCACTGTCCACTCAGATGAGAAAAAGACTTACTGGAAAACTGCAGCTCAAAGCCCTTGCTGGTGTTCTCAGCATCAGAGATGAAATCAAGCCACAGACTGCTGGACGTGCTGTTCAATGTCACCCCCAGCATCTCAGAGCGGCTGAACACCCCCAGCAAACGGGCGGAGTTGTTGTTGCCATCGTAGACCTGGACACGGGAGAGACCCCAACCCCACATCATCAGCATGGCCTTATCTTGAACAAGGGCTTCCCACCCCACAGCCCACATTCCCAGAGTTTAGCACTGATAACAACTGTTAGAGGGACAGTCAGTCATCAGATGCAAGGAAGACGGCAGAGTGGAGCTGCCACCGGGCAAGTTATCAGCCCCGCTAGCCTACTGGGTACCAGTCCTGTGCCCAGCCCATCTCGGTGTGAATCGGATCTCTAGGAACTGGATGCTGTTCTAACCTTCTCAGAGGAGATCTGGTCTTAGCTCCCCAACCCCCAGATGGCACCAGCTTACTCCTCAGCAGCTTGCGGAGACCAGGTTGGGGCTGCCTGAGTGCCCAAAACATCTGTTTCTGCAGACAGGCAGGCCGCAAGCATTCGACTTTTCTGCATTGCTAAACACTCCATCCTGCCCTTCCAGGAGATGAGACAATCGTCCTCCTCCCTAATCCTACTCCACTGTGGCAGTGGCCTCAGTCTCACACTCTGCTGGACATGACCCCTAGGATCCAGTAGGATGGAGTTAAAATGTCCAGCGTGTCAAGTGTCATGGTATCTTTCCCTTCCCCAAGCTCAGTCTCTGCCCCTTCCCTCCTAAAATGAGGGCTCCAGCGAGGGCCTGCAGGCTTGCCAGGGGTGGAATTGTGCAGGCATCTGGCTTCCCTGACTCCCGTCTGTCCCCTGAACTACTGAGCACCAGCAAAGACAAGAATCATCAGAATAATGAACTGGCTCCCCAGGTTCCGAGGTTGCTGCTCCTTTCCAGATAATTGTGCAAATAACAACAGAATTTGTGATTGAGTGAAGGACCCCCTGTTGCTTTGGTAAATATCAAAGATGGGATCTATGGGTGGGTGATGAATATTTGTGCATGGCACAGGATGTGGTGCCAGCTGCCAGCAAATTGGAACAATATTTCCATTCTACTATTTATGAAGCAAAACTTTCTAAAAGAAGTTATCCTTCAAGCTAACAGTGCTGTATATTAGAGATTTGTTTAGGCCCCTGGGAGCTTCAAAAGTCTGTTTCCAGATCCTATGTGCAATTGTTTTATATCACTGATAGACTGGGAGAATTCCAGAGTGCCAGCAGACATAGACATGACACCAGTTCAAAGAGTTCAGCCCACCGCTGCATCCAGATTGTTATAAAAATACTTTTACCCATTAAAACATATATTTTCTAATTAACTGATCAAGGCATTAATCATCTACACTTGCTAACATCACAATAAGAGAGACAACCAGACATCATGTGCTTGTTAATGGAAGACACACCAATACCTATGGTGTCATTTTGCCAAAAAAACATCAAACCTGAATCAGATCAAGCCACTGGATCCAATTTCCAACTTATAGGAGATATGGAGGACAGAGGAACATATGAAATGAATACATTACAAATAAACAAGTTACAAATAAATTACAAGGGAGTAGAAAAGAAGAGATGGAGGTAAAACCTAAAGACTAAAAAAATACTTGAGGCAACTAATCCAATATGTACAACTTATTTGGATCCTGATTCAAATAAACTGTAAATTTAAAAAATATTACATTTATGAGATAATTGGAAATTAGAACACTCACTGGATATATTATGGTATTAAGAAATTGTTGTTTATTAATAAAAGTATAATGGGAATAGGATTTTTTCCTTAATTTCAAAGCATAATTCATCTTAATTCATTAAGAATATTTTTGTTCTTAATATGTCATTATGATAAAATATTCATTGCAGGAAACTTATAACACAGAAAAGCACGAAGAAACTGAAAGCAACTTTCAGCACTCATAACATTTTGGTGACTATCTTTCTAGGCTTCGTTCTATGCATATCTTTCCTTATATAGTTTTTAAATTAATTTTTTTATAAAAGCAAGATCAAACTATAGATACTATATGGTAACCTGCTCTTTCACTTAATATAATGTGTATATTTTTCAAATCATTAAATATTTTTTCCACAACAGCACTTAAACAGCTGCAGAAATTTCCATCATAAAATTAACCCAACCCACAATATAATCATTCGCATATCATTGTCCAGAATATGTGGAATATGTGCCCTGGCACATAAGACGCACTTAACAAATGTATGATAAATAAATAAACCAATATTTTCTTTCAGTAATTTTGTTCGTAAATCCACCTGGAATTTTGGCATATGGTATAAGATACATTTTCTTCCTGGTTGATTAGCCATTTTTAACAAAACCCTGTTTGTAAATATTCCACCCATCACCAACTTTAAATCCAACTTTATCACATACATAGTTATATAAATTTTTTTTGCTCAACTTTCTATTCTACTGCAGTTATCTATTTGCCTATTCCTGTGCATGATCTAAACTGTTTTAGTTATTGTAGCTTTCTAATATATTTAAATATTTGGTAGGGCGAGTCCCCTCACATTTGTCTTCTTTTAATTTAAAAAATTGTTTTCCCATGTTTATTCTTTTAGATAAACTCAAGAAGACTTTTCTCAAATTAAGAGAAGCAACTCCCCCCAATCTCTCCAAAAGACCCAAAACAACTTGTATAATTCTGACTGATTAATATTAAATGCCTGGATTGATAAGAGAGAAAACATATCTATATGATATTAAATCTTCCTATCCATATACATGACATCTGGCTCCATTTAATCAAGTTGTCTTTTATATCTCTCAGTAAAATTCTGTATTTATTCCTGGGCATTTTTATATTTTTTATTGATATTGGTAATTGGGCCCTTGTATACATTTATTTCCCAACAGAATATTGCTTGTCTATAAGAAAATTGCTTTGATGGTCCAGTTCATCATTATATACAGGTGATGGATTTATCCCTGACAAATCCAAGAGAATCTATACACACCTATTACATCTAACCTTCTTTCTTTCTTTTTCTCTATTATATGTTTCCACTTTTTTCAGCTTTATTGAAGTGTAACAGACGAATAAAAATTGCATATATTTAAGGTGTACAAATCAATTTTATTTATTTATTTATTTATTTTTGGTTGAGTTGGGTCTCCATTGCTGCGCACGGGCTTTCTGTAGTTGTGGCATGCGGGACCTACTCTTCGTTGCGGTGCACAGGCTTCTCACTGCAGTGGCCTCTCCTGTTGTGGAGCACAGGCTCCAGGCACGCAGGTTTCAGTAGTTGTGGCACACAGGCTCAGTAGTTGTGGCTCATGGGCTCTAGAGCGCAGGCTCAGTAGTTGAGGCGCACGGGCTTAGTTGCTCCGTGGCATGTGGGATCCTCCCGGACCAGGGATCGAACCCGTGTCCCCTGCATTGGCAGGCGGATTTTACCTGTAAAATAGTCTAGGTCTGGGGACTTTGAGAGAGAATACGGGAGAATTCCAATGTTTTAAATGGTTATTGGTTTATTCAGATTTGTATTTTTTCTTGATATTAGTACTTATTATCTATAAAAATTTCCATTTCATTTAAGCTTTCAGATTTTTTGTCTTATGCTTTTTCCTAAACATTTTCTTATTGTTTTCATAATCTCTACCTTATCTATGACTATGTTCCTTTTTCATTCTTAAAATTATATATTTGTGCCTTCTTTATTCCTTGATGAGTCCTGTAAATTTTGTCTATTTTATTATTTTTCAAAGAACCAGTTGGTTTTGTTGATAATTGCTATTTTTAAAATTTTTCTTTTTTCAGTCACTTTTGCTTTTATCTTTAAAAGTATTTCTTCTACTTTCTTTGGATTTATTCTGTTATATTATTCAAGCTACCTAAATCCTTATTTATTTTTAACCTAGATGATACATCAGAGACTAATAGAGGTATATTAAATCTTCCACAATGACTGTGACTTTATTAAAATTTTTTACATTTCTAGTCATTTTTATTTAATTTATTCATGCTATGTTATTTGGCACATAAAGTTTTACTGTGAATTGATGGTGCATTTTATTAATATAAAAGAATTCTCTTTTTCATTTCATTATGAGATGTGAGAGAAGTTCTCAAATTTATTTTATAATAAAGTGATTTCATTTTTCTGTGGTTTACCATCTTCTGTTCATTGCCTCCATTCCATTTTTTAATTGGGTGATCATGTTTTTCATCTCTATTCAATCTTTCCTCATCTCAGATTGCTCTGTTTTCATTATTTCCTATTTTTGTGTCATAAATATAATATTCTCTCAAATCCTGTTAAGAATACAAATTAGAAGTTTTTAAAGTATTTTTTTTTTCTTTGTTGCTTGCAGAGGGGCAATTAACTCTGACTCCTCAGACAGGTCCCCTTCTTCTGATCTACTGAATATTCACACATATCCAGTTCATTTTCCGGTTGGCACACCATGACAGAGGGAAAATAAAAATGGATAATGGAAAGACCCAGTAGTCTTTAAGGCGGAGCAGAAGAGTTAAGCCAGAAGAGGCCATAGGAGGAGCTTCTCTTGCTCCTGGTACTAAAGCATGTGTGTGTGAGGGAGAGTGCGTACATGTGTATGTGTGTGTACATGTGCGTGTGTGTGTGTGTATGATTGTGGCAGCCTCTTCTCTAATGAGCTTGCCCACTCTTGTTAGGCGCCAGCCATGGCATTGCTCTGCTTTATCCAGCTTGCCAACAACAGCCAAATAGAATCCAGAAAGTCATGTTGAGAGGGAACTGTGGCTCTCTGTGGTTTCTCAGACCCTGTACGCTTCCAGAAGAGCTAGTTGGATTGAGATCTGGCCCCTGCCAACAGCCCCACTGTGTGTCCTTGGCCCCAGGCTCTGCTGCCCTGAGCTAGGTGGTCTTAGATGCATTCTTTCCTTGAGGTTTCTAGCACTGAATCCACAGGCAGGATTTCAATTCACTTATGTGAATTACACTTTGATTAGGCTCTTTCTCAAAATGGACCCCTTTTGGGGGGTATTCCATTTGGCAAAAATTCCTTTAAGTTGTATGTGAAAGGCACCCTTGCCTAATTTCCCGTTTTCATGTCCCTTTAGTCATTTCCGTGGGAACTGTAGAGGATGTAGTTATATACATGGGCTTCGTGTGCCATCTTGAGCTGGGAGCTGTTGTCTTTCCACACTATTGCATTTAGAGGACCTTCTGTCTTGCAGATGACAGAGGTCAAAATTTTGGTGGAGGCCAAAACAGAAGAAATCAGGTAGTTCTAGGAGACAAGCTGGAGTATGTGTAGGGGTGAGGTCTAAGAAATTTTCAGTTATTAAAGGTAAGGAAAAGATTGAGGGTCACAAATGCAAGAAAACAGTCATTTCATGGGTCAGAAATCCAAGAGTGTATGGAAGGTTTGGAGGGTTGGTCAGACGCAAGTGTGGAGGAAGTGGCGGGTCTCGCTGGGCAGGAAGGAGTCCAGGTATGCACTGGGGTTCTTGGGAGGGACAGGTACATCCTCAGGATTGGAAATACACCAGTGTTCTGGCAGATGGGCCAGTTACACCAGGGCAAGGGCAGGGTGCTCCTGGAGGTGACTCTGGGTGCCACCTTCTTTGTGTCGAGGTAGATCGGAGCGACAGGTGTAAAGAGCATTGCCCCTGCAGCTGACAGTGGTTGCAGGGTGGAAACTATAACCGTGCATTTCTTTTCATTCCAAAATAATTAGTGTCCCAGGTTCTCCCTCGGGAGGGCAAGGGTCCTGAGGGGAAGAGTTAGAACAGGAAACTACGTGATCTCCCTGGATGCCTTGTCCTCCCTTCCCCAGACCCCCTACTATGGAAGCTCTCTCTGGTGGTTACAGGATCATGTGGATGGCCTTTCGGTCAGGTCAGCACCACAGCCCAACCTTCTGAGGGGGACACTACAGAGGCCTAGAAAGGGAGGAAGAGGCTTTTCAGCAAGAAGGTGGAGCCCAGTGTTAGAAGGCTGGTGGCAGGGCCAGCCGGGCAGGCGGCTGCAGAGACCAAGTCTGAAGTCCGGGAAGATCTCTCTAAGAAACACAGGAAATCATCCCCCTCTCCCCACAGCCCTGCAGGGCCACCTGAGGTCCTGATCCCTGCCTGAGCCCTCCCTGACCTCTGACCTGGGGATGATGCCCCAGGTCCCTCCCTTCTTACCCTGAGTGCCTCCAAAAGTCTCTCTTCTGTCTGTTAAGTTGCTCACTCAACCCTGAGGCAGAACCTTGATAGTGCAGTGAGGTATGCACACCTGCTGACTGTGTCTTAGGTGCTACTCTGAGTCCAGACCACCCTAGAGAGGACGCTGGGGCACCAGCCATGCTCCATGTGACCTCTAGCAACCAAGGAAGGAGGCCTTCTGCTGGTCCCGTCAGGCCACACGCACAGAACTGCTGCGCACACTCCCCTCAAAACCTGAGAACTGTAAGTCTCCAAAATGCCTTTTT
Source organism: Eubalaena glacialis (assembly GCF_028564815.1). NCBI lineage: Eukaryota > Metazoa > Chordata > Mammalia > Artiodactyla > Balaenidae > Eubalaena > Eubalaena glacialis. The sequence continues at coordinate 168,395,895 of NC_083718.1, read as the reverse complement.
CTGCAGGGTTAACAGCAACCTTCCTCCAAGAAGGTCTCTGCATCGTCCAGCTTTCCTCAATTCCACCTGCAGCACTAGAGCACGGAAGTCCCTCTGGCCTTGTTGGCCCTGGGAGTGTCCTCTGAGACTCTGTTGTTGATGATGAACAAATGGATGGAGAGAACTGAGGTCAAGGGAGACGCCTGAAGACATGGCCCTTGGAAAGTATAAAGTCCTGTCTGTTGTTCACTTATAGGGAGATGCACACTGCATTTCTCTGTCTGGGGAGCTTAGAGGTTGAAAAGTAGAGCTTAAGGAGCCAATGATAGGAACCCACTCCCTCCTGGGCCACTTTGCCATATTCTGTTCTGTTTCAGGCATATCTGGTCCCAACTGGTCATCTCATGGTACTTCCTCTTGGGTTCAAGAGTAATTAGGTAAGAGTGAGAAATGCCTTCCAAACACACACACACACACACAAACACACACACACACCCCCCCCCAAGAGGGTGGGTCAAGAGTATCATCTTTGCATAAAAAGCACAGTGTACTCATCATATCTACAGAGAGTCCTAACGGATGGGGATTATTTAATGGTTTCTCTTTGGATTTCCTAGAGTGGTGACCTTTGGTTGTTTCTAATGTCTAGACTTCTCTGGCTACAGGGAATAAAACTATATTAGAATAAGATAAAAAAGTTTCTTGGCCTAGGATGAAAATGGACCTACTCAGTATGAGATTTTCCTTATAATCTTTTTAAATAAGGCAGCTCTTTGATAAGTTCTCCAGAGTCAACTCTTTGATTACACACATACACACACACGATGTGTTATTGGAGGTACAAATCACACACACAAAGAAACACAGTCATAAGTGTGTTCAATGTCTCAACAAGTCCCTCTCTATAACCCTTTCTTTAGTCCAAGTCCTTTCACTTCTTTCTCTTATGTAGATCTTGAATTCACTTTCTTCAACCCCACTGCTACATGCAGGCCATCACCATGGCACACTGAAGCTACAGAAATAGCCCTCCGGTCACTGAAACATAAACTCAAAACATACACAAATGCACACACACAGGACACAAGTATGTACAGACACAGATCACCCAAACCAAAATACAGACACAGACACATGCACACACATGTGGAAATGTACATATAAACATATCTATATCCACACATATCTACACAAATGCACATATTCTATGAACTCTTCCGTATCTAGGTTGATGGTCAGAGTTCGCAATGGAAAACCTGATCCACTGGCCACTCCAACTGAGTTTATTATGGTGATTTACTGTCCAGACAACCCCTACTCAATCACATACATATTTGAGAGCAGTCAGCTCCTAAGCAAACTCTAAAGCCACATTCTTTAGAATACACTCGCCTACCCTTCTCTCTTAGATTCTCACTTCTCCCAGATGAGTGAGGACAACATCTTGGGACTCAGGAGGGAAGAAGAAAGGTTGGGTCATTCACACAGAGATAAATGAGTGTGGTGACCGTACTTTTGCATCCCGTAGCATACATACTCTATGAAATCTATCAGTGTTACCTTGAGGACATCTCCTTCAGAGAGTTCAAATGCCCTGGCTTTGAGCTGAATCCCCTTCCCCGGCTGGGTCTGGATGGAGTAGATGCATTCGTGGTTGTTATTGTAGTTCACAGGAAAGTTGGGGGACAGCAGAGTGCCCTGAGTGCCCGTGACTGAATTCCCACACTCAGCTGGAAAGAGAATCACAATAATCACAGATTAACACCCATCAGCTACATCCGGAAAACAACTCACAGCGCTGGAGTACCTTACAAAGATGACAAGTTGCTTGCCTCTCTACCTGCCAGAGTGCCTGTTTATCTGTCCATTTGTCTGCCTGTCTATAGGAATGCGTATCAAAGTTTTTTTTTTTTTTTTAACATCTGCCCACCTGTAGTTCTGCTACATTCCTTTATTTCTCTCCTTCAGTTTGTCTGTTTTTCTTCTGCAGAAATAGAAATAAACCCACCAGGAACCCTTTACTTTCACAGTGTTATGAAGCAGCCATTCTCCCTCCCACCTGTTCATATAGTATCATAGCAACAGAAATGACCAAGGAGGGCATCAGGGGACGATGGGGGCAGCCAAGTGAGGAGGGATGAAGCCTTTCAGTATCAGAGGATACAGACAAAGAGGGGACAAGATTGAATAATAATTGCTAGCATCTTCCAAGCTTTACAAGGATCATTTCAGCCATTAGTCACAGCAACCGATCCCCATGAGGCAGGCACAATTATCATCCCTGTTTTCAAGATAAAGACCCTGGTACTTAGCAATTTAGATCAAGTCTCTCAATTCAAGAAGAGGAGGGGGCTGCAACTCAGCCCTCTTGGTTCTGGAATTTAGGGCCTCTGAGGCTCTGAAGAAAGTTTTGGCACAGACCCATGGAAACCCTGTTTAACTCAACAGCTAATGAATTCACACCTTCCTCTCAAAATCTGTTTCTGCTCCTCCAGAATTAGTCATTCTTTCCCCATTGTTCCTATACCTCTATTTATAGCGGTTATCACATTTTACTTGACTTATTTGTTAACATTTCTATCTCCTCCACTGCCCTGTGGATGCTTTGGGGCTTGGTCATATTTCTGTATCTCCAGCACCCACTCGCTCTGCTCCATGCCTGGGCAGGACAGCAGCAGCGATGAAAGGGGTAGCTCAGTGCAGGGCATGTGCTGAAGGACCCTGCAGTTGGCTCTCTAGGGTCTTTGATAATGTGAAGCCTCTTCCTGGGCTTCCCTGTGGCAAAGCGTCTACCAGATCGCACCCTGATGGCTAGTTTCTTGTCTGTACCCCCTACCCAAACTGTGCGTTACTTGAAGGTAAGGGTCATGCTTAATGAATCCATGAATTTCCAAGGCTTAGCCCAGATTGTCTGTAAAATAAATATTTGCCAAATGAATGAATGAATAAATATGGAGGACACTGACCTCAGAGGATGGACAGCTCTAAAAATGATTAGGTTCTGGAAGGATATAAATACAAGTCCAGATGGCAGGCCCATTATTTGTCTGGACATATGGGGAGTTTGGAGCATATGTTGAATCTCTGAGGTTGGTGGTAGCACATCTGCTTTCCCCGAACCATTCCTCAGTGTCCCTATTCTAGGCACAGTCATTGGCTGGAATGACCCTGAGGTCACCACATATTCAATTTTAATTGCCCTGAGCCTGGAGTGTCCTAGGCCACAGCAGTGTGGAGGGAGCATGTGATACAGGAACATTCAGAGCTGAGCCTCTAGTGGGCTTAGTTGTACCTTTGTGTGTTCTCTTGTCCCAAAGGCTGCTCCTTAGAACTTTGAAGATAGTGACCATGTCCCGCCAATCAGTCCTCTGATTGGTGGGACAAGCCCTCCTCCCTGGGCCCTTTCCAGTTCAGGACCAGCTTCAGGTTCCTAAGACGTCACATAAGCCATTACTATGGACAGCATGTTTGTGTCCCTCTGACAAATTCTTATGCTGAAGCATAAGAATTCCCCAGTGTGATGCTATTTGGAGGTGGGGCCTTTGGGAGGTAATTAGGTCTAGATGAGGTCATGAGGGGAGAGCCCCCATGATGGGATTAGTGCCCTTATCAGCAGAGGAATTGACCAGAGCCTGCAATCTGTCTGCTGTGTGATGGTACAGCAAGAAGGCTGCCATCTGGAAACCAGGGACAGGGCCTTTACCAGACACTGAATCCACTGGCACCTTGATCTTGGACTTGCCAGCCTCCGGAACTGTGAGAAATAAATGTTTGTTGTTGAAGCCACCCACTTTATGGTATTTTCTTATAGCAGCTCAAACTGAACAGGACAGCCGTCATTTGTCTTGGAGGAGAAATCTCGCTTTGCAGTACTTTAAACTCAGCCTGTTTGCAGAGTGTCCGAACGTGCGTAATGAATGTGCAGAGCTGGGGCATAAAACTAAAGGGCGGGTGGTGGACGGGCACCCTGGTGGCTGCTGATACTTTAGGTAGATATGTTTCTAAAGTGTGTAAGTATTCTGGGTGCCCTCTGATGAAGGTGGGCATTTGGGGAGGGGGTGCTGAGGGCTGTGCATATTTAGACATTTATTACTCAGTCACATCACGTGGGCAGCCCTCTGAAGCAGCTCGCCATCATCTCTGGGCATCACACAGTATTCTCTTCCACCTAGGGAACGACATGTGGTGCAGTGGGATGAGCATGAATTTTAGACTCAGACCAGTTATATCAACTCTCTGAACCTCGGTCTCTTCATCTGCCTCCATCTGGATAATAACAGCATCCACATAAAACTAGAGAGAATACATATATGAAATTTTATGATGAAAGAGGTGAACATATAGGGAGTGGTTAGCACCTAGTAGGCCCTCAACAAGCGTTATTCCTTTCTCTCCCCATCTAACCCGATGAATCTACGCAGCTTATCTGCTTCTATTTGGAGCCCTAACTGCCCAGGCTCCGGGAATGGCAGAAAGCCCAAGAAGTTTCTCGGGAAGCATGTGTTAGCTGCCTGACATTCACAGCACCCTCACTGTTCCTGATACCTCTTGCTCTCTGCCTAGTTCCTAAAAGTTGGTTTTCCTTAAACGTGGGCTTTGACATATTTTTGCACCTCCTTCCTGCCCCGGCTTGCTGCACAATAGCTATATGCCATCTCTGCCCCAGCATGACCCTCTCCTCTTTGCCACATGCCCGACACCTTTATGGGGAGGGGAAGGGGGCTGACAACTTCAGATGGGGCCAGTCTTTGGTCCCTACTGAGGCCTTTTTCCAGGGCACCGGGGAGTGTACAGGAGGTAGCGGGACCTGGCACTTGCTTTTGGGAGAGTTTCCAAAGTATCAGGGGAGGTGAGCAGATGCACTGAAAAGCCAAACACAAGCATAAATGGAAACAAATAAATGTTCCAGAGAAACAGTCATCTGCACCGGAAAGTGCTGCGGCTAATTCGGGCATCTACGACTTCTCTCATCCCCAACAGAAGAGGTCTCGTTAAGGGCAGGGGCTGTGTCTTGTCCATCAGTCTGGGGCTCCCGAGGCAGAGAGTTAGGTCTGCTCCATCATCCTCCCTCCCAAGGGCAGGGCCATGTCTCTTGCTGCAGAATGGGGTCCTCTGGGATCAGGGCTGTCTCTTCCACATCCAGCTCAGGGGACCCTGAGGTCAGGGGCAGTGTCGCCCTGTCACACAATGAATTAGAGCCCAGGACTGTTCATCTCCTTCTCAGCAGGGAATGTTCCTGGTAAGTTATTCAATTTACACCTCCAGTGCGTATGGCAACTGGGAGCATCTCCCGGGCGGGCATTCCCATGATACCTCCAACCTGAGGTTCTATTGCGGGCTGGTGGTAATTAGAGGTGATTATAATTGCTATGCGTTATGAATACATACAGAACAGAAGACAAATGTAATAATGAAAATATTGTGAGGCGCCATGAACAAACAGTAATTGGAATAATAAGTTAAAGAATGAGTTTATGTAATGAGATCAATGAGGCGAGAGCTTAGGGCGTGTGCGTATCTGTGGTCCTGGATAATCCCATTCAGGAAAAATTCCCCTCAGAGCCACTTAGCTGAAGACATTTCTCCAGAGCAGAAAAGAGCTGCTAGCAGCCACATCGAAACTGAACCTACACAGTGGGAGTTACATGTGTGTCTGAATGTGCGTCCAGGTCAGGGTGGGTGGATGCTCTGTGGGATGGTTGCAGGAAAAAGGATAAACTTTGAGATTAGTTAATTGATCAAAAATGGAATTCTGCATCTATTTGTCTTAATGTTTCCCCTCTGAGATCGTAAAGGGTTATTGGTTGTTGGTCATGTCATCAATAAATAATGATAAAAAGGTTATTGGCAAAATGATGATAATTATCTGGCACCCCATTGGTTTATGTAAATTATGTCATCTAATCTGGAATAAAGCCTGTGAATTGGATATTGTTATCTCTGTTTTATAAGCGAGGAAGCTGGAGCTGCTGGGGTCTGGTGGCTTGCCCAAGATCTAACAGCTGGTAAGTGGCAGAGCAGAGACTCACCCTTGGACCCAGGTGACCCCACAGCCTGAGCCCAGCCCATCTTGCCATCCTATTTACCACTGTCCTCTGTAGAGCCCCAGGGCTCCGTGCGGTTGTCTCGGGCAAGGCTGACCTCAAGGGCTCTCAAGACGCCGGCACCCGTTTCAGTCAGTGCAGTGCTGCTTTGATCTGTTTGGTATATTGGGGTTTTCTGTAATGTTTAGCACTAGCGGATAGCAGTGAGCATGGAAGGTACTCCACCGATCCAGCCTGTGTTCCATCTAGCCCCATGGTGTGAGCATCGAGCAAGCAGAGCCATGAACCTTATAAACGAGGGACAGCCAGCAACTGTCCCCAGTCCCTGGGATATCACCCCACTTTTCTCCACCCTCTGGGCCTGGAGCTCTGAACAGCCTGCTCTAGCATGCTGGCAAGGAGGCCGGCAGGACCTTGGGTCACAGGGCTCCTGGTCCCAACTCCATCAGCTGCCTCTTTAACCTCACCATCCACTGTTCTCCCCCTCGCTCGCTCCAGACTGGCCTCCAAGCTATTCCTCAAACACCGAGCGTCCTCGTGGCTTGGGGCCTTGGTACTCTTCTCCCTCTTCTCCCATGAATTAGCTCCTTGAATCCCTTCAGATCTCTACTAAAATGTCAGCTCATCAGAGAAGCCTTTCCTGACTACTTGTTATAAAAACCTCCAGCACTTTCTAAGCTGACCATCTTTCTCTGTAACCCTCAACACTGCCCGACACACTACACATCCATGCGTTTACAGCCTATCTCCCCCCACCAGAATGTGAGACCAGGAGTGGAGAGACCTTCTCTGTGTTGTTCACCTTTGTATTCTCAGCATCCAGAAGCATGCCTGACCTGCAATGGGTGCTCTATAAATGAACCCAACTCCTGCTTCTCTCTCTCTTCCCCAGAGGAATGGAGGAAGTCTTTCTAGAGATTCTCAAAAGCTAGCACCCTCATTGGACAAGTAAAATCAGCCCTCTCCTCCACCAGATGGGGATTCTCCATGGGCAAAGGTCATACCTCCTTCCTATAGGTGCACCCACACACCCCACCCAGATTTCTCCGCAAGAGGCATCAATTAGCCATGGGAATGTGTGTTAAGGGTGGGAGGGAACAGCATAGAAACTGATTTCATCCGAGTGCCTACTGTGGACCCGCTTTGTAAAGGTCAGTTGAGGCTACAGAACAGCTCACGAAGCAGGCATCGCCATCTCTCCTGTACTGCTAAGGAGGTTGGCGTGGAAGGAGGGTAGGCCACCCACCCAAGGTCCCACTGCAGGTAACCATGTGCTAAGACAGTTCTTAAACCCAGTCCTGTTGGCCTCTTGGCCCAGGTGCGTTCCACCACCTCCCAGCAATTGACTAAAGTCCGCCAACCCCATTAGTGAAGCAAAATGAAAGCACGTGACCACCTACCAACACACCTTGGCAGAGGCGAGCTCCACAGGCGCCGTCTGCCCCCCAGGCACGTGATGCGGGCCGTGCCCTCCAGACGGTACCCGGGGAAGCAGGAGAAGGTCAAGGTGTCGCCTACACCAAACTGCAAGCCCTTCCGGATGCTGTAGGCTGGGACCTCAGGCTCCTCACAGGGCTCCAAGTCATACTCTGGAAAGGGAGCAGGAGAGCTCGGGTCAGACACAGAGGATGGGAACACACAGACAAAGACACCAGGGAGAAGAGGACGAGAGAGGAAGACAGACAGAGGTACAGGATACACACCGATGCACGAAAAGTAAGGAGAGAAAGAGAGAGAGCCCAAGAGGGACACAGACGGGCGAGAACAGGCAGGTGTGTTCTGGGTGGTCTGAGTGCCTCCAGACCACAGGCAGTGGGAGAGAGCACCACCTTTCTGGAAACATGCTTCCCGGGAGTATTTCTGAGGCTGACCCTTCCCTCCTCTGTCCCTTCATCTCCACATGAACCCCAGCCTCAGGCTTGTGGACTCTCCTGCCTCTTTCTCCCTGGGCACCAAGCCAGATCAATTCAATCAGCCTGGTTCTAGAGGTTCAGAATGCATGACCCAGCCTAGGGCAACTTACATTGGGAAAAAGAATCCAAGTGCTTCAGCTGAAGCTGTGTCTTGGTAACGCTGGCACTTGAGGCAGATGGCATGTGTGACGGAGTGGCATTTATGCAGCAGGGACCTGCCTCTAGTGACTTTTATACCTCTAGTGATGATATAGAAGTACCTTTTCCCTCATCCCCAAGGGCATCTCCCTTCTGGGACACAGTACCCCGGGGCTCTGTGTGGTGGGGAGAAAGAGGCTGGATGAGGCAGACTGGCTGGATATGTCCCATCAGCCAGGACATGGCAGGTGGCATCTGCTGGAGGGACACTGTGGGGCTGAGCTCTGCCATGTCCCATTTCCTAGAGGTCAGGTATCTCTCACCCATCCCGGGGGAATCCACCTGCTGGCTCTACTCCTGGCTGGTGGTGGGAGGGGGGTGGTCTGGGAGCGATAGGATGAGAGCAGCAGGAGGACTTGGTACTAGAGGAGTGAAGGGTCCTCTTTTCTCCCTGAATGCATAGTAAAGAGCTTTCTTTGCAGGATTCCTAAACACAAAGATAAATATCCATCGCTACTAAATTAGCATTGGTGAAGCAGCCCCCAAATGAGACCAAAACACTCCAAAATGTGAATTTCAGTCTCCCTTCTTTTTCTTTTCTTTTTTTTTTTTAGAAATTGCTGTGGTTGTGAAGTAGTGGAAGTGGAATCAGACGAAGAATCTGGAATTACTAGGGCAAGATGGGACTCCTGAGGTCCTCTAGTTCAATCAGTTGGGTTGGTCATGTTCAGAGTGAAGCCTAAATACCTTCACAGAAGGAGATTCCCCAACAGACCTGCTAATTCCTTCCAAGCCCACTATGAGGAAGTTCGTCCTCGTGTCTAACCCGACTATCTTCTGCTGCAGCAGTGAGGTCCCCCTCCCAGAGGCTGGGGAGGGGACCAAGAGCCATCTGCTGGGGAGACCAGAGGCCGGCGGCAGGGGTGGGGGGAGGGACAGAGTGCTCAGCCATCACGTACCCCAAGGGACCCTCACGTGCTTTACCTGAGAAGGTGATGTTGAAGCCTTCGTAGGACATGGAGAAATCGGAAATGAAGCGGACCTGGGCAGTGAAGTTGCCGTAGAGTCCAGCGCTGATGGGGGCTGGCAACCGGGAACCGGTCAGCTGCCTCAGGGGCTGGGTGAAACTGCCGTTCTCCGTGATGAGGAGGTAGTCGTGGCTGCTCTCCAGGTGGAAGGTGTGGAAAGTGAAGAACACACCTGCCAGGAGACCAGAGGGTCAGGGTGGTGACAGTGAGAGGGCTGAAGGGGCTCAGCTGCACGACGGGGTCTGCACAGACATTCCCCGTTTGCAAACGTCTATCGGTGTGCGGAACCTCAAGCTTCAGCAAGGTCAACACACACCAGCCAACCTGCGTGAAGGGACCCAGGTGAACCGCACACGCCCCTGCCCTGAGGTCCAGTCAGGGAGAAGGATGCTGCTTTCTGGTTGTCCCAGTTTGAAAGGGAGATTTATGGCTAGGTCATTCATCCAGTCAACAAGTATTTGTACATTTATTGGGTACCTCCTATGGGCCAGGATCCAGGGCTAGGTGGGTGCAAGGGGATATAGCTACAGTACAGAGTGGCAAACGCTGGAACCAATGTAGATCAGACTGCGCTGGGGGGCAGAAGGGAAAGAGGGGAGGGTAGGATGCCCTCACTAAAGAGTGAGCATTTGATTGGGGTCTTAAAAGGAGCTTAGGAATTAACCGGGTAAGAGGGGAAAGGGCACCCCAGGCAGGGCACCGGAGACAGAGCCGCTGTGGATTCCAGGGCTCTGTGAGCTGCATGGTGCGGCTGGACACACTAAGCAGGAAACATCTGGAAGAGAGGCTGGAAATGTAGGCTGGGGCTGGACTGGATACTTTTCGGGACGCATTGAGAAGCCATCCTATCCAGAGTGGATCCGATTTCAGATTAGCAAGATGTTGGTGGCTGTGAGGAGGACGAAGTGGAGGGAGAGAGAACAGTCAGAAGGAGGTCAGCCATGCACTGGGGGAAAGTGGATGGGGGCTGGCAGAGGGGGTGAGAGCAGGAAAGGGTCACGAGACTCAGGAGGTGAAGTAGACAGGGATCAGAGGAACAGAGGCAAAGGAGGAGCTAAGGGACGACGGGGAAGGTTTTTTTTTAACATTTTTTTTAAACATCTTTATTGGAGTATAATTGCTTTACAATGGTGTGTTAATTTCTGCTGTATAACAAAGTGAATCAGTTATACATATACATATATCCCCATATCTCCTCCCTCTTGCGTCTCCCTCCCACCCTCCCTATCCCACCCCTCTAGGTGGTCACAAAGCACGGAGCTGATCTCCGTGTGCTATGCGGCTGCTTCCCACTAGCTATCTATTTTACATTTGGTAGCGTATATATGTCAGTGCTACTCTCTCACTTCGTCCCAGCTTACCCTTCCCCCTCCCCGTGTCCTCAAGTCCATTCTCTATGTCTGCTTCTTTATTCCTGTCCTGCCCCTAGGTTCTTCAGAACCTTTTTTTTTTTTTTTAGATTCCATACATATGTGTTAGCATATGGTATTTATTTTTCTATTTCTGACTTACTTCACTCTGTATGACACAGTCTATGTCCATCCACCTCACTACAAATAACTGAATTTTGTTTCTTTTTATGGCTGAGTAATATTCCATTGTATATATGTGCCACATCTTCTTTATCCATTCATCTGTCGATGGACACTTAGGTTGCTTCCATGTCCTGGCTATTGTAAATAGAGCTGCAATGAACATTGTGGTACATGACTCTTTTTGAATTATGGTTTTCTCAGGGTATATGCCCAGTAGTGGGATTGCTGGGTCATATGGTAGTTCTATTTTTAGTTTTTTAAGGAACCTCCATACTGTTCTCCATAGTGATTGTATTAACTTACATTCCCACCAACAGTGCAAGAGGGTTCCCTTTTCTCCACACCCTCTCCAGCATTTATTGTTTGTAGATTTTTTGATGATGGCCATTCTGACTGGTGTGAGGTGATACCTCATTGTAGTTCTGATTTGCATTTCTCTAATGATTAGTGATGTTGAGCATCCTTTCATGTGTTTGTTGGAAATCTGTATATCTTCTTTGGAGAAATGTCTATTTAGGTCTTCTGCCCATTTTTAAATTGGGTTGTTTGTTTTTTTGATATTGAGCTGCATGACTTGCTTGTAAATTTTGGAGATTAATCCTTTGTCAGTTGCTTCATTTGCAAATATTTTCTCCCATTCTGAGGGTTGTCTTTTCTTCTTCTTTATGGTTTTCTTTGCTGTGCAAAAGCTTTTAAGTTTCATTAGGTCCTATTTGTTTATTTTTGTTTTTATTTCCATTTCTCTAGGAGGTGGGTCAAAAAGGATCTTGCTCTGATTTATGTCATAGAGTGTTCTTCCTATGTTTTCCTCTAAGAGTTTTATAGTATCTGGCCTTACATTTAGGTCTTTAATCCATTTTGAGTTTATTTCTGTGTATGGTGTTAGGGAGTATTCTAATTTCATTCTTTTACATGTAGTCCAGTTTTTCTGGCACCACTTATTGAAGAGGCTGTCTTTTCTCCATTGTATATTCTTGCCTCCTTTATCAACAGTAAGGTGACCATATGTGCGTGGGTTTATCTCTGGGCTTTCTACCCTGTTCCATTGATCTATATTTCTGTTTTTGTGCCAGTACCATACTGTCTTGATTACTGAGCTTTGTAGTATAGTCTGAAGTCCGGGAGCCTGATTCCTCCAGCTCCGTTTTTCTTTCTCAAGATTGCTTTGGTTATTTGGGGTCTTTTGTGTTTCCATACATACTGTGAAATTTTTTGTTCTAGTTCTGTGAAAAATGCCATTGGTAGTTTGATAGGGATTGCTTTGAATCTGTAGATTGCTTTGGATAGTAGAGTCATTTTCACAATGTTGATTCTTCTAATCCAAGAACATGGTATATCTCTCCATCTGTTTGTATCATCTTTAATTTCTTTCATCAGTGTCTTATAGTTTTCTGCATACAGGTCTTTTGTCTCCTTAGGTAGGTTTACTCCTAGGTATTTTATTCTTTTTGTTGCAGTGGTAAATGGGAGTGTTTCCTTAATTTCTCTTTCAGATTTTTCATCATTAGTGTACAGGAATGCAACAGATTTCTGTGCATTAATTTTGTATCTTGCTACTTTACCAAATTCATTGATTAGCTCTAGTAGTTTTCTGGTAGCCTCTTTAGGATTCTCTATGCGTAGTATCATGAAATCTGCAAACAGTGACAGCATTACGTCTTCTTTTCCAATTTGGATCCCTTTTATTTCTTTTCCTTCTCTGATTGCTGTGGCTAAAACTTCCAAAACTATGTTGAATAATAGTGGTGAGAGTGGGCAATCTTGTCTTTTTCCTGATATTAGTGGAAATGGTTTCAGTTTTTCACCATTGAGAATGATGTTGGCTGTGGGTTTGTCATATATGGTCTTTATTATGTTGAGGTAAGTTCCCTCTATGCCTACTTTCTGGAGGGTTTTTATCATAAATGGGTGTTGAATTTTGTTGAAAGCTTTCTCTGCATCTATTGAGATGATCATATGGTTTTTCTTCTTCAGTTTGTTAATATGGTTTATCACATTGATTGATTTTCATATATTGAAGAATCCTTGCATTCCTGGGATAAACCCCACTTGATCATGGTATATGATCCTTTTAATGTGGTGTTGGATTCTCTTTGCTAGTATTTCGTTGAGGATTTTTGCATCTATGTTCATCAGTGATATTGGCCTATAGTTTTCTTTCTTTGTGACATCTTTGTCTGGTTTTGGTATCAGGGTGATGGTGGCCTCGTAGAATGAGTTTGGGAGTGTTCCTTCCTCTGCTATATTTTGGAAGAGTTTGAGAAGGATAGGTGTTAGCTTTCTCTAAATGTCTGATAGAATTCGCCTCTGAAGCCATCTGGTTCTGGGCTTTTTTTCGTTGGAAGATTTTTAATCACAGTCTCAATTTCAGTGCTTGTGACTGGTCTGTTTATATTTTCTATTTCTTCCTGGTTCAGTCTCGGATGGTTGTGCTTTTCTAACACTTTGTCCATTTCTTTCAGGTTGTCCATTTTATTGTCATATAGTTGCTTGTAGTAATCTCTCATGATCCTTTGTATTTCTGCAGTGTCAGTTGTTACTTCTCCTTTTGCATTTCTAATTCTGTTGATTTGAGTCTTCTCCCTTTTTTTCTTGATGAGTCTGGCTAATGGTTTATCTTCTCAAAGAACCAGCTTTTAGTTTTATTGATCTCAGTTATTGTTTCCTTCATTTCTTTTTCATTTACTTCTGATCTGATCTCTATGATTTCTTTCCTTCTGCTAACTTAGGGGTCTTTTTGTTCTTCTTTCTCTAATTGCTTTAGGTGTAAGGTTAGGTTGTTTATTTGAGATGTTTCTTTTTTCTTGAGGTAGGATTGTATTGCTATAAACTTCCCTCTTGGAACTGCTTTTGCTGCATCCCATAGGTTTTGGGTCGTCGTGTTTTCATTGTCATTTGTTTCTAGGTATTTCTTGATTTCCTCTTTGATTTCTTCACTGATCTCTTGATTATTAAGTAGTGTATTTTTTAGCCTCCATGTGTTTGTATTTTTTACAGATTTTTTCCTGTAATTGATATCTAGTCTCATAGCATTGTGGTTGGAAAAGATACTTGATATGATTTCAATTTTCTTAAATTTACCAAGGCTTGATTTGTGACCCAAGATATGATCTATCCTGGAGAATGTTCCATGAGCACTTGAGAAGAAAGCGTATTCTGTTGTTTTTGGATGGCATGTCCTATAAATATCAATTAAGTCCATCTTGTTTAATGTATCATTTAAAGCTTGTGTTTCCTTATTTATTTTCATGTTGGATGATCTGTCCATTGGTGAAAGTGGGGTGTTAAAGTCCCCTACTATGATTGTGTTACTGTCGATTTTCCCTTTTATGGCTGTTAGCATTTGCCTTATGTATTGAGATACTCCTATGTTGGGTGCATAAATATTTACAATTGTTATATCTTCTTCTTGGATTGATACCTTGATCATTATGTAGTGTCCTTCTTTGCCTCTTGTAAGAGTCTTTATTTTAAAGTCTATTTTGTCTGATATGAGAATTGTTACTCCATCTTTCTTTTGATTTCCCTTTGCATGGAATATCTTTTTCCATCCCCTCACTTTCAGTCTGTATGTGTCCTTAGGTCTGAAGTGGGTCTCTTGTAGACAAGACAGGTCTTGTTTTTGTATCCATTCAGCCAGTCTATGTCTTTTGGTGGGAGCATTTAACCCATTTACATTTAAGGTAATTATCGATATGTATGTTCTTATTACCATTTTCTTAATTGTTTTGGGTTTGTTATTGTAGGTCTTTTCCTTCTCTTGTGTTTCCTGCCTAGAGAAGTTCCTTTAGCATTTGTTGTAAAGCTGGTTTGGTGGTGCTGAATTCTCTTAGCTTTTGCTTGCCTGTAAAGGTTTTAATTTCTCTGTCAAATCTAAATGAGATCCTTGCTGGGTGGAGTAATTTTGGTTGTAGGTTTTTCCCTTTCATCACTGTAAATATGTCCTGCCACTCCCTTCTGTCTTGCAGAGTTTCTGCTGAAAGATCAGCTGTTAACCTTATGGTGATTCCCTTGTATGTTATTTGTTTCTTTTCCCTTACTGCTTTTAATATTTTTTCTTTGTATTTAATTTTTGATAGTTTGATTAATATGTGTCTTGGCATGTTTCTCCTTGGATTTATCCTGTATGGGACTCTTTGTGCTTCCTAGACTTGACTATTTCCTTTCCCATATTAGGGAAGTTTTCAACTATAATCTCTTCAAATATTTTCTCAGTCCCTTCCTTTTTCTCTTCTTCTTCTGGGACCCCTATAATTAGAATGTTGGTGCATTTAATGTTGTTCCAGAGGTCTCCAAGACTGTCCTCAATTCTTTTCATTCTTTTTTCTTTATTGTGCTCTGCAGTAGCTATTTCCACTATTTTATCTTCCAGGTCACTTATCTGTTCTTCTTCCTGAGTTATTCTGCTATTGATTCCTTCTAGAGAATTTTTAATTTCATTTGTTGTGTTGTTCATCTCTGTTTGTTTGCTCTTTAGTTCTTCTAGGTCCTTGTTAAACGTTTCTTGTATTTTCTCCATTCTATTTCTAAGAATTTGGATCATCTTTACTATCATTACTCTGAATTCTTTTTCAGGTAGACTGCCTATTTTCTCTTCATTTGTTTGGTCTGGTGGGTTTTTACGTTGCTCCTTCATCTGCTGTGTGTTTCTCTGTCTTCTCATTTTGTTTATCTTACTGTGTTTGGGGTCTCCTTTTCGCGGGCTGCAGGTTCGTAGTTCCTGTTTTTTTTTGGTGTCTGCCCCCAGTGGCTAAGGTTGGTTCAGAGGGTTGTGTAGGTTTCCTCGTGTAAGGGACTAGTGCCTGTGTTCTGGTGGTTGAGGCTGGATCTTGTCTTTCTGGTGGGTAGGACCGCATCCGGTGGTGTGTTTTGGGGTGTCTGTGACCTTATTTTGATTTTAGGTAGCCTCTCTGCTAATGAGTGGGGTTGTGTTCCTGTCTTGCCAGTTGTTTGGCATAGGGTGTCCAGCACTGTAGCTTGCTGGTTGTTGAATGGAGCTGGGCCTTAGCATTGAAATGGAGATCTCTGGGAGAGCTTTCGCTGTTTGATATTACGTGGAGCCAGGAGGTCTCTGGTGGACCAATGTCCTGAACTCGGCTCTCCCATCTCAGAGGCACAGGCCTGACACCCAGTTGGAGCACCAAGGCCCTGTCAGCCACACGGCCAGGTACGTGAGGAGTTTCTTGCCTTTTGGGAAGTCTGAGGTCTTCTGCCAGCATCCAGTAGGTGTTCTGTAGGAGTTGTTCCACATGTAGATGTATGTCTGATGTATTTCTGGGGAGGAAGGTGATCTCCACGTCTTACTCCTCCGCCATCTTGAAGGTCTTCCTGGGTGACGGGGAAGATCTTGACCTGAAGGACAGTGATGTCTTTTGTGACCCGGGTCGGATGCATAGGAAGAAGAGGAGCAGGTGGTAGAAGGGTAATGGCCTTGGCTTTGAACACCCTGCATGTTTGGCATTCAAGCAGCATGAACTAGTGGGAACTGGAAGTACAGACTTAGAGTTCAGGACTAAGGTCAGACTACAGCAGTAGATCTTGGACAGCTGCTACCTGAATCCACAAGCATGAAGAGGACCAGAGCAGGGAAGGGCGGCCATCAGAGGAGGGGCAGATTGGAAGTCTGGGGGAGGAGGGGCATCAAAGTGAAGACAGGGAGGAGGGGGATTGGTGGGGGAGGGGACAGGCAGCCATCCCATCTGAGATGGGAAAAAGGGAGGGGACTTCCACTGAGGGGGAGGGGCTAAGAGCACTCAATAAAGACAATAACATTCAGCACTAAGTATGTGTGTCCCTGTCCTGAGTTGCTCTTTAGTTGGCCCCTATCAATCAGAAGGGAAGATACGGAAACATTTCACCCTGCTAAGAACCCTCCAGCATGGGTATGATTATTCTCATTCCATGTTACACCTGAGGAAACCAAGGCACAAAGCGATGAAGTCATTTGTCCAAGGTCGCCCAGCTAGTAGGTGGGAGAGCTGAGATCTGAACTGAGACAATCTGGTGGCAGAGGCTGTGCAATAAACCACCCCATGAGGCAGCTTCTCCCGCTATGGCAAGAGAGCCCGCGGTAGAAGGGGCCAGGTGGCGGCAGGGGTCAGGGGTGAGCAAGGTTATGGAGCAGCGGGATCTTAACACCCAGAGCAACTCTCGAACTTGTCCAGATGGCAGTTGTGCTTGGGTGGGCAGATGTGTAATGCACGTCCACCCACGGCTGAGTGTGCCCATGGGAATACATGCCATGGATGTACCAGGGCAGGAACTCGGGTAGGCGAGGAATGTTGCACCCAAGTGCTGTTCAAAGTCCACGGACCTCAGCATCTGGGGCATTGTCTGGAAGCTTGTTGGAAATGCAGAATCTTGGCCTCCACCACAGACCTCCTGAACCAGAATCTGCATGCTAACAAGATCCCCCAAGAGATTTGTAGGCACATAGAAGTGTGAGGAATACTTCTCTAATTACTGACACATTTTTGATAAACGATGATTAGATCCAAGGTCTTAATGCTTAAGCATTTGAGATGTTTTCGTATTTTTGCCTCTCTGTTGATAGAAACTGGTGATCTGGAGTATTTGGGATTCTACAGGTGGGGGTTGGGGGAACAGAACCCAGTAGAGGTGGGACCAGGGAAGCAGCTTGGGAATGCCTTGTGCCCAGGCAGCTGACATGCATCCATTTATCTATTTACTCAAAGAAATAGACCCTGAGCGCCTACTAAGTGCCAGGCCTGTGCTAAACACTGAGAAAGATCTCCCAGTCTAGAGGAGGAGACAGGCACAGAGGGAGAGTGGGCAACTATGCCTCCGGGGTTGGGAAGGCTTCACAGGGGTCACAGTCTGTGACACGAGGGGTGTAAGCATGCTTGGAACCCCACGGGTATGTATGCCCGTACATATCCTGTACTGCCGACACATAAACACGTGTGCAAATGAGAAAACTGTTCTCAGTCTGCAGAGCTTGGGAAGGGGCTTGGTGGAATAGATGTCTTTCCCTCCTAGCTGGAACACAGGGGTGGGTGGAGGATGAGTCAGACACAGTAACAGGCGGAAACGAAGGTGAATTAAGCACTGTGCCTTTACCCTGTTTTTCCAGCATGCAAATACAGCCCCTCCAAAGGAGTAAACGTTTGGCAGGGATTCTAAGGATGAGTAAACAACTGAGATGAAACTCCTGGGTTTCCCAGCTATGCTGATTGCTTGGGGCTCTTTTGGCCATTGTGTGAAAATGAAGACATGGTCACAGAAATAGAGAGGCCCTGTGTTGGAGTTTGAATCCAGATTTGGCGTGACAAATGCACACACAAACGAAGACTCCACTGGAGGGAACCATGCAGAATCGTGCAAAGGACATTAACACCACACTGGAGCAGAAAGGGCAGGGCCGTGGGAAAGGAGGGGATTTGGAGGGAGGCAGACCTGGGTCAAAAGCCCGTCTACCAGCGAAAGTGTCTGGGCCAAAGTTGCTCTGCGCCTTTAGGTGACATTTAATCCTTGGAGAGAGGAACACCTGGGGCAGCACATGCAAAGCCCACGGCACAGTGCCTGGCACACAGTAGGCGTTCTTAGTACTCAGTTCATCTAACTCCGAGACAGCCTTGTGGGTTAAAAGATGTCAGGCCTGGGGTCTTAGCAAGGGCACGTTATCTGGACTCCTGAACTGGCTGTTCCCTTGGGCTGGGCATGTGGTAAGTTGAACAATTCTGAATTTCACAGAGTTTTCAGTTTCCCCACCTGGACTTCTACCTGGTAGGGAGCAATCAGAGTCAGCAGCCTCCATAGGTCTGTTAGCCCGAGATACTGTTACAAGCAGAGCCTGAGGGGTGCCCTCTGGAGAAGGGTCTGAGTTCACTTTAATTCAATTCATATAGATATTTCTGGAGTTTCTTATGCGCCAGGCATGAAGCCAGCAGCTGGGGAAATTGCAGGAAGCAAGGCAGACATTTCTCTGAAAGAGCTTGGAGTTGGTCCGGGGGACAGATGACGAGGATGCCAAATTCCATACAGTGGGGAGAAGTCTGGGATTGGGAAGGTACAGGGTCACATAGGAGCCTGTGGAGGGGAGCCCCACCCAGACCCAGCGCTGGGGGCAGGGGGTCGGGAAGGTCCAGTAGAGGAAGTGAGTTCAGAAGGATGGGGAGCTGGCCAGGCAAGGGGAATGGTGGAGATGATGCGGGGACCGGAAGTGTTCCAGGAGAAGAAAGTTGTCCCATTGTGCAAAGCTCTAGAGGACAACGAAAGCCTAAGAAGTTCTAGGAACTGAAAGAAGTTCAGTGTAGCTAGAACTTAGGGTTTAGAGGGCTCAGAAGGAGGCTGAGAAAGGTAAGTCAGGGCTGTAAGGCCATGCTAGCTATTTTACAATTTGGGGCTCAATGCTTAGGGTCGGGTGAAGCCTTTAAATGGTTCTAAGGAAGAAGTGACCTGGTTATAAATCAGTGACCTCTTGTTGATTCTCTGCCTGGAACACCTCTCATCCTGGCTAACTCCTGTTCATCCTTGAAGACTGGCCTAAGTCTCAACGCCCCACCTGTGTCTGCTCTATCCCAGAATTGACCATGGTACATTGAGAGGTCTCTTTAGGCTGGATCTCTACCACTAGACTACAAGGCAGGCAGCGCCAGAGGGTTTGTTCCCCTGTGTTTGCCTAGCACCTACAGCAAGTGCAAGTGTCAAATAAGCATTTGTTAAAAATTTGTTGAACTGCATTGACTTCTAAGGAAAGACACAGGTAGAAAGGCAAAGAGGAACATACACCCCTATAATTACAGACGTCAGACGCAGAGAGAATCATGACTATAGGGGGTCGTTACTCTAGGGATCACAGGGGGCTGCCTTTCTTTCCCTCTTGATGCCACAGAGTAGCTTCTGTCTCTGGCAATGGCCAACTCTGGACCAGGCTTGGTGGAAACAGCTCTGCAGGACGAACAGGGACGCTGCCTCCATCCCTCCTCGCCTCGGGAACAATACTGTGGGAAAAAGGGGCCAGCCCCGCATTGCCCTGACTGCCGGAGAGTCCTGTCTTGCCCAAGAAGCTCCAGGCTGTCCTAATCCCGGCTAAATACCAGGCCTATTAAAGGCAACAGTGACAGTGCTTAAATACATGAGGTGGGATTATAAGTGACTTTTCTTTCAAATTTTCTTTTTTTATACAAATAGTATACTTTACATGGAATACATATTTAGTGCTCAAAATTAGGAAAAAGTCAAAAGATGAAAATAAGAGACAACTAGTATTAACCTTTGGGGGCATAGCTCTTCAGACTGTTTTCTATGCACATATCCTTGCTTAATTTTTTTATTTTTTAATAAAATTAATTAATTAATTAATTAATGGCTGCACTGGGTCTTCGTTGCTGTGCACGGGCTTTCTCTAGTCGTGGCGAGCGGGTGCTACTCTTCGTTGCGGTGTGCGGGCTTCTCATTGCGGTGGCTTCTCTTGTTGCTCAGCACAGGCTCTAGGCGCGCAGGCTTCAGTGGTTGTGGCACACGGGCTCAGCAGTTGTGGCTCGCGAGCTCTAGAGCGCAGGTTCAGTAGTTGTGGCACACGGGCTTAGTTGCTCCACGGCATGTGGGATCTTCCTCGACCAGGGCTTGAACCTGTGTCCCCTGCACTGGCAGGCGGATTCTTAACCACTGCGCCACCAGGGAAGCCAGCCCTCCTTGCTTAATTTTTATAAACTGAATATATTACTTTGGCAAACTTCTTTTTTAGTCAACAGTGTATTGCAACCATCTGTGTAGGGCTTTAAATATTCTTTCACATTATTCCTTTCGGTAGCTGCATGGTAATATTGAATATTTCATTATTTGGCTATACTATACGTTTAGTTAACATTTCCTGATTGATGGACATTGGAATAGTTACTAGTTTTTCAATTAATAAAGTGTTTTAGGGGACAACCTTGTAGCTAAATCTTGATGTACAGTTTATTTATTTTCTTCAGATAAATTCCAAGTACTAGAACTGCTGGGTCCAGAGGCACATATATTCTTTTTTTTTAAAAAAATTAATTAATTAGTTTATTTTTGGCTGTGTTGGGTCTTCGTTGCTGCGCGCGGGCTTTCTCTAGTTGTGGCGAGCAGAGGCTACTCTTCGTTGCGGTGCGCGGGCTTCTCATTGTGGTGGCTTCTCTTGTTGTGGAGCACGGGCTCTAGGCGCACGGGCTTCAGTAGTTGTGGCTCGCGGGCTCTAGAACGCAGGCTCAGTAGTTGTGGCGCACGGGCTTAGTTGCTCCGTGCCATGTGGGATCTTCCCGGACCAGGGCTTGAACCCGTGTCCCCTGCATTAGCAGGCGGATTCTTAACCACTGAGCCACCAGGGAAGTACCGGGGGCACGTATATTCTTAAGGCTTTTGATTCATTGCTGAATCATCCTCTGGAAAGTTTGAGCAGTTTCGCACGATGGCAGCACCGACGAATAGTATTCGTGTCTCTACACTGTCCCCCACACTGTTACACTGTTGCGATGTTCTCTGCTGACTTGAAAAGGGAAATAGCATTTCATTTACTGGGTGAATATGCATTTTTAAAATTGTTAGGGGCGGTCGAGGTCTTTTCATTTGTATTTCCTCTATTACGAAGTGTTTATAGCTTTGCTTATTTTATAGCCCTGTAGACCAGGCATATTTTTCTAAAAAAATTTTAAGAGCTCTTTACGCATCAGGTTTGTGGTCCTTAGATGATTACATAGGTTGTAAATATTTTTGTCCATTAACTATTTGAATATTTTACATGAATATTTTGAATATTTATATATTTATTTAAGAAAACCATAAATCCATTCAAAGTATTATTTAATCAAATCTAACAGTCTTTGCCTTCATGGATTCTACTTTTGGTAGAATCTACTCTTTAAGTAAGTCCCACCTGAGGTTAGACTTTCATATCCTTCTAACACTAGAATTTGTGGATAAATGCGTGAGGTATGATTTGGCTTTTTCTTTTTCCCAAATGGTTAAGCCCACTGTTTTAAAACCATTTATTAAATAATCCATCCTCTCTTTAATGGATTGTAAATGACACTTTAATCATATACTAAAGACTGTCTCTCTCTCGCACACACATACACACACACACACACACACACACACACACACAGGGGAATCTATTTCTGGATCGTTATTCTCCCCCACTGATTTGTGTGTCCACTCCTATACTCATACCACATCATTAAAATTATTTTATCCCATAATAACATTTTAATATCTGGAAGGGTTACTCTTTCCTTTAAAGATTTTCTTGGCTTTTCTACACGTTAATTCTTCTAGATCAGAGGTTCTTATTTAAAGGCACGCATCACAGTTACTAGTGAAGTGTTCTAAAAAGATAGTTGCCTGGTTTCCACCTCCAACATAGAAAATCTAAACCTCTAGTGTAGGGGTCTAACATTAGAGTATTTGCCAAACTGCGTTAAGAACCTTGACTCTAGGTCCATCCACCTCACTACAAATAACTCAATTTTGTTTCTTTTTATGGCTGAGTAATATTCCATTGTATATATGTGCCACATTTTCTTTATCCATTCATCTGTTGATGGACACTTAGGTTGCTTCCATGTCCTGGCTATTGTAAATAGAGCTGCAATGAACATTTTGGTACATGACTCTTTTTGAATTATGGTTTTCTCAGGGTATATGCCCAGTAGTGGGATTGCTGGGTCGTATGGTAGTTCTATTTTTAGTTTTTTAAGGAACCTCCATACTGTTCTCCATAGTGGCTGTATCAATTTACATTCCCACCAACAGTACAAGAGGGTTCCCTCTTCTCCACACCCTCTCCAGAGTGAAGTAAGTCAGAAAGAGAAAAATAAATACCATATGCTGACACATATATATGGAATCTAAGAAAAAAAAAAAAGGTCATGAAGAACCTAGGGGCAAGATGGGAATAAAGACACAGACCTACTAGAGAATGGACTTGAGGATATGGGGAGGGGGAAGGGTAAGCTGTGACAAAGTGAGAGAGTGGCATGGACATGTATACACTACCAAACGTAAAATAGATAGCTAGTGGGAAGCAGCTGCATAGCACAGGGAGATCAGCTTGGTGCTTTGTGACCACCTAGAGTGGTGGGATAGGGAGGGTGGGAGGGAGGGAGACGCAAGAGGGAAGAGATATGGGGACATATGTATATGTATAACTGATTCACTTTGTTATAAAGCAGAAACTAACACACCATTGTAAAGCAATTATACTCCAATAAAGATGTTAAAAAAAAAACACACAAAAAAAGAAGAACCTTGACTCTAGATGAACTTCGGAGCAAGCTTCTGAGGGTAGAAGCCACCTCTGCCTGGTTACTGTGTATTCCCAGCCCCAGGGTCTGCCGCATAGGTGGAGTTCAATCAATATTTGTGGAGTGAAAGAGTATATTAGTTAATGTTTATTTGTAGTCAGCACCCTTACTTTGAACTTGGGACTCCCAAAGGTCATTTACGCCAGGGAAGGTAGGACAAGAGGCCAGCCTGGTGAGGAATATGAAAACACTCCTCTGAGGAACCGTGTGAGTTCTGTGAGAAGAGGATTGCCACGTACAATACCTGAAGGCTGGATGTGAGGAACAGGGAGCAGAGGCAGCCTATGTTCCTCCAGGGCTGGGCTCAGTACAAGGAACGCAGTCTCAGGTTATTAGGAGGGGTCAGATCTAGCAGAAAATGAGAATAGGTGCCCCTTTGTTGAGTGGGTTGGTCACCTCTCCACCACGGGGGGTGTTTAGACAGAAGGTGTGTTGCCATCTTGTGCGGAGTGATTTGGAGAAGATTCCCGACCGAATTAAGTAGGTTTGAGAGCTGGTAATCTCTAAGATCTCTTCCAGAATGGAGATTTTAGGTTTGAAAAATATTTGTTGAATGAGTTCTGTGATTCAAAGAGATAGGAAGGTTCTGGGAGCTTTCTGATTGGTGAGAAAAATTCAGACTAAGCCCAGAGGTCACTAGAGAGGGAGATCCCCACTGAGGTCATCTTGACCTGGGGACCTTGGGGCCCTGACCATGTTGCATCCCAATACCTGCCATGGGCCTAAACACTTACCCTTGCCATGCGATGTTTCGATAATCCAGGTGCAGTTCAAGTTGTTGGGGTAGAAATCAGGGAACCCCGGTGACAAGATGGTTCCACTGGAGCCTTGAATGAAGCCACCACAGAGAGCTGGAGAGGAGGGAGGTGGGCACTGAAAGACTGGAGCGGCGCAGGGAGCTTCCCCCACAGTCCCCCTGGGATCCCAGCCCCCATCTTGTCCAAACCTCCAACCCTCACTGACAGGGTCAAGGGGGTCAGTGCCTGTGTTTTCAGGGCAGGAAAGGAGTCCTCTACTTTAGCGCCCCCTGCTGGTATGTCTCACCTTCACAGCTGGGCAGGGCCCGGCTCCACTGGAAGTTGGGCTCACACTCCAGGGGCTCCCCGTCGCTTAGTGTGTAGCCCGAGTCACAGCTGAAGGTCACCAGGGCGCCCACGTAGAAGTCATTCCCATGACGCTGCCCATTGACGGGGATCCCTGGATCCAGACAGTGGTCTGACTGCAGTGTTATAGCTGGAATAGAGAGCCCACAGCTGGAAGCTCACTGTGAGCGTAGAGGGACCCCAGCTGACTCACAAAGGGAGGGGGGAGAGAGCCCTGAGTGAGAGAAGGCTGGAGTTGTCATCTGCCCCCTCCTCAAATGTGGCTGTCAGTATCTGCTGAGGGTATCTGAAGACCCATCTGTCAGGGAGAACAAGCTGTCTTCATCATTTGTGCGTTCATCATTCATTCAGTAACCATCAGTGAAGTGTGCCCTATGGCTTAGACGTCATGCTAAGGGTTATGGATACGAACACGGGTAAGAAAACGACCCTCTTCCTCATGGTGCTCTCGGCCCTAAGTTACTAGAGTGGTCTGCAAAGAATTGAATCAACAAGCTCTTTCAATCGAGGCACCAGCAATGAATGCAGGTGATGAGAGAGGGTGAGGGAGCAGGAGATGACATCTCACTTCAACGTCACCATCTGTCAAGCACTCTGTCCCCAGAGTGCCCAGCATGGCGGCGCCCAGTCATCTGCACACAGAGGGGGACCTTCCATTCTTTCTAAAGTTGAGCTCTGAGAGATGTTGAGAACATGAAGCACCTCCCAAGGAGCACAGCCTAACTGAGAACGCCACGGGGACGCAGCCGAGCGGGGCCTCCTGGAGGAGCTCAGCCCTTGGTCCTTTCCCCATGTGGCCGACCCTGTCACTGACGCCCCGACACTCACTCTCATAGCGGAGCTGGAAGCCAATGTCCGAGTGACTCTTGTCGGTAGAGAAGAGGAGGTAGAGGTAGTTGCTGGTGCTGATGAGGAACTGGGGGACCTGGGTCCCATGGTAAACTCCGATCAAGGGCGCCGAGTATGTCCGTCCATCTCGCACTTCCAGAGTGTCATAGTTGACCTCAGTTTTAAATCTGCCAAAGATGGAAATGAAGACGTCTTGAGAAACTTCATTAATTTGCAAATGACAAAAAGCCCTGCCTGACCTGGGCTTCAGAACGACTGGATTTTGGCAGGCTGGGATACTTTAGGATAATCTGCACACATTTACTGGAGATGCGGGAGGACCTTCCCTACTGTGTTGAACCCTCCTCCTCCTCCTCCTCCTGTGGTTGGATGCGGCTCTCCCAGTCCTCTCTGTGGCCTGGGCTGTGACCCATCTTCAGACCTAGAGGCACAGGGACTAGCCTCATGGGAGTCAGAATGTTCTAGGCCAGGGGTCAGTAAACTACAGCCCCAGGGCCAATTCTGGTCTAGAGTCTGTTCTTGTATGGCCTAAGGGCTAAGAATGGTTTTTACATTTATAAAGCAGTATTTTTTTTTAAAAGCAAAGACTATGCGACAGATATCAGCAAGTGTCCCATGAAACCTAAAGTATTTACTACCTGGTCCTTCACAGAAAAGTTTGCAACGGCTATTCTAGGCCACAAACGCTTTGTCTACAAGAAGTTTGTGTTCATACTTGGGTGGCTACTTCCCCCACCCGAGGGGCACAGCCAGGGTGGGAGTTAGAAGTGGGGCATACGAGCAGGATTTGTGTCAGAGGTGAGGAAGACCGCCTTCCCACACTGGAAATGTCAGGGCTATGCTCCTCAGATACTAATAGTCTCCTAAACATCACAGACCCCACTACTGAGATGGAACCAAGGCCAAGGGCAAAGCCAGTGCAGCCTGCCCCCACCCCACCCAGGGCAGCCACTCGAGTGTCCTCTGACCTTGTTGACATTCCAGCATCGGTGCTGGTCCATCACCCACCCCAGCTTCCCTCCCACACCACTGCAGAGATATCACTCCTCATCCCCACCCCCGGGTTGTGGTTACAAGTACCTGTCGAAGGTGATTTTGATGGGGTAGCCTGGCTGGGCTTCAATCACCCAGGCACAGCTCAGGGCATCCTTGTAGAAGCCAGGCCAGCCCGGAGACAGGATGGTGCCACTGGGCGAAGTCAGATGACCACCGCAGGGAGCTGGGGGGACAGAAGGGAGAGAAGCAGGTTTCTTGGGGGGACAAATAAATAAACAAAAAAATCTCTCTATAAAACGTGTCTGCCAGCAAGTATTGTTTTTGTTTTTATGGAGAATTACATCAACTGTATAAACTGTGAGTTCTGTCCTTTGGGTCCTTTACGGTCCAGTTATATCACTTGGAGTTTTATGAAGGGCCAGAGGGGAGGAATGAAAAGAATCCTTTAAACAAAGTCCTTTGCCATTCTAGAAGTGTTGAAGTACAACTAATATTTGGGTCACACTGGTTCTCTCTTTGTTCCTGACTCAATCATCAGGCCTCTGGCAGAGGCATAAGCCCGGCCCACCCTGGCACAGCTGGCACCCGGTGCTCTGGCCCAGGAGCGCACAGCCCGCTCCACTGCGAGCTCCCTGAGGGCAGAGGCCGTATAATTTGTCTTATGCAACCCGGAACCCCCAGCCCTTAGCCTAGTGCTTGGCACACGGGTGTCCCTCAGTGACCATTGCTTGAATGAATAAATGAGTGGATGGAAGGATGAGCGTAGTCACGGCAGGTAAAGCCACAAGACCCCCAGGGTTCAGGCACCCCTCACGCTGGCTCTGAGCTTGCAAACCCTGTTATCTCAGTCTTCTGGTCTCTCTCTGCCCATGTTCCCATCCCTCAGTTTCCCATTCCATTCTCTCCCATCTTTCCCATCACTCCTGCCTCTTCCTGCAACCAGACCCTTGGCCCTGTGGTGGTCATTAGAGCTGCTCCAGTGTTCTGCCTTCAGGCCACATGGTTGGATTTCATTGTCCACCCTTTTGTGTCCGTGTAGGCAAGGCCACATGACTGCCTTGACCAATCAATCGAGGGTGGAAGTGATGCATGTCACGTCCACATGGGGACATGAAGAGCCAGCGTGTGATCTGCAGCTTGTGACTGTGAAAGTCTAGAAGGAAGTACCATCAGCCTGGGCGTCTAAGTGACCCTGAGGAGCAGAGCCCCGTGCCCCAGGTCACACATGTAGCCTGAGTAGTCTGTGTGAGAGCGAAACTCCTGTTTTTAAGCCACTGAGATTCTGGGGTTGTTTGTTAGTACAGTCTAACCTCGCCCACCCTGATTAGGCACCTCCCTCCCCGAGACTGATAACGAGGCCATTAATCACCACCAGCACCAAAGCAGCTGCCACTGTCACCACCACGGCCATGGACTGAGAGCCCGCCCCTGTCACACGCTGAGCTTCACATGTCTATCAGGTTTGATCTTCACAAAACACAAACCCTGTGAGGCGAGTGCTATTATTTACTCCATTTTACAGCTAAGAAAGTGGAGCCTTATGGAGATTAAGTAACGAGCCCTTGCTAACTAGGGTTAGCAAGTGGTAGAACTTGGATTCAGACCTAGGAAGATAGCATAAAATCAGAGATCATCCTCTAAGCAGCATCCCCGTTTTAAAAGAAACTCTGCTTCCTTGGGATCCCCTTACTGCGGTGCTACCAGATGCCCAAAATGCGCTGAACAAGACTGGAAAGGAAAGGGGATAAGGAACTACCAACATTCCTATCTCTGCAAATTTTTGCAAATTTCCCCAAGTAATCAGTCTCATAAAACATAGCCAAATGTACCACACCTTTCCTCTCTCAATTCTGTAACCTTCCTGAAAATATCTAAAAGAATTGTCAAGCATTCTTAATAGTAAATTATATTAGAAAGTTTAACTAACAAAGAAGACAAAAGAATAATAATGATGTTAATAGTAGACAACTCATACTGATGACTTACGATGCTACCTGCTTTACACGTGTTATATCATTTAAAAACAATTTTTTTTATTGTGGTAAAAGTCACACAATATAAACCATACTATTTTAACCATATTTAACTGTTCAGTTCAGTGGCACTAAGTATATTCACACTGTTGTGCAACTCTCACCATCATCCATCTCCTGGATTTTTCACCTTCCTAAACTGAAACTCTATCCCCATTAAACACTAACCCCCCATGCCTCCTCCCCACACCCCCCACCCTCCCACCCCTGGCATCTACTAAGGAAGGTATTTTCTGTCTCTATGACTTTGACTATTCTAGGTACTTCGTATAAGTGGAATCAAACAGTATTTGTCTGCACCTAATGTATGTTGGAATGCATTTTTAAGGTTAACTTAATATATGTCCTGCAAACAGACTGTACCTTCTTTTTTTTCCCCCTGTGCTACACACTAGGCCCTCACCAGCCATCTACTTCATACATAGTAGTGTACGTACGTCAATCCCAATCTCCCAGTCCATCCCACCCAATCCATCCCACGTGTTATCTCCTTTAAATGTGCACAGCATTTATGAAGTTATCCCCATTTTACAGAGGAGAAGACTGAGGCTAAGTAGGCTGATAGACTAGATCAAGAGCTAATAAAGTTAGAGCAGAGATTTAACCTCAAGACCTCTGTCTCCAAATCCCCCTGCAGCACATCATAGCACGACAACCACAGCTGATAGGTATGAGCTCACTGCTATCGAGTTTACTATGTGTTGGGCTTAACGTGGATTATCCTTGTGACAATTGCAACATTAAAAGGTATATAACCATTATTATCCTGATTTTATAGGCGGGGATTATTATCCCATTTTCAGTAAGTTGAGGCTTGGAGAAACTGAGAAATTACATAGCACCTCTATCAAACATTGAAAGCATAAATTGCCTCCAGGTATTGTTATTTCCTGAGTAACCTGTTTTCAAAACCCATCCATCCATGGCACTGAAACTGCTAATACTTTGCTCTACTCTTCCAGACCTTGTAGGTGGGGAGGGGCATGCCTGCTGCGATGTGCCTGGGTCCCCAGGCAGGCACAGAGCCTCAGAAGAGAGTGGGGATCCTTTCTTGGCTCCCATTCAGCACAGGCCCAGCCTCTTTGGTTGCTGGACTCCGATGCTGTCACTCACTTTGCAGGAAGCCATAGATCACAGAGTCACCGTTGCCTGACAAGGCTACTCTCTATTCAGTCATATACATCAACAAAGCCCTATCTAAACTTTCCAGAGAAGGAAACTCAAATCTTTCCTTTGGTGGCCACCATTTGTTTTCTTTCTCTGCTGTGTCGTTTTATCACTTTGGCTAGCTCCTCTCTTCTCTGCTCAGGTGATTGGCAAACAACCTCTCCATTTATTCAGTCCTTCACTCTCTCTAGTTAATCTTCATATCCCAGGGTGGTGGTTGCCAGGCAGGGAGAAGGAGGGGAGGATTCCTAAGTGCAGTGTCTCTTTAACGTTTGAGACGATGCTCAACCTCCCTCTTACTGAGAAAATAAATACAAATCAAAACTATACTGAGAAATTATTTCTCATCCATCAGGTAGGGAAAATGCAAAAAGTCTGATGACTCGTGAAGCCGAGGGAAAGCAGGAATTCTAGTACTCTCCTGCTGGACATGCAAAAGAGCACAAACCCTACGCAGGGAAATTTGGTAGCATCCAGCAAAATTCATAGGCATTTATTCTCTCACCCAGCAACTCTACTTCTAGAACTCTATCCTAAAGATACACTGGCAAAAATATGCAAAGACATATATATGTACCAGGCTACATAACGCAGTACTATTTATAACAGCCAAAGAATGGAAACAGCCAGAATGCTGAGCAATAGGGAGCTGACTAAATGAATTGGGGCAATCAACAACATGGACTATTTATGCAGCTATAAAACAAGAATAAGGAATATTCTATATAATGTCATGGAGTGGTCCCCAGAATATTTTATTAAGTGAATAAAAGCAAGATACAGCAGTAAAAGCAAGGGTAATGATTCCATTTATCTAAGAAAAGGGTGGGAGACACACACATATTTTCTCATATTAACAATCAATGAAAGGGCAAACTCAAAATGCAAAAGATTACCTATGGATGGAGGGAGGGGCCAGGGTAGAGAGGATAGAGGTAGAAGTTAGACTTTCTCAGAATATACCTTCTTTTAGAGGTTTAGCTTTGGAACTATGTAAATATTTTACCTAATGAAAAAAGATTTAAATTTGATAAGCAATTTCTCAAAACTAAAAAGCAGTGTAAAATAAATGAATATAATACTGTATCAGCTGGTAGCATAATCATACATGAAGAAACCAGTTAAAGAGATTTTAAAACACAGTAATTTGATAGTCCATCCCTAGTAGGATGTACAGACAAGAAGAATTGAAAGGAAAAACACAAAAACGATTTTCAGTAATCGTATTGCTGTTGGTAGTACTGGTATTACAATTTGAGACTCCTGGGTGTATATTAAGGAATGGGAAATTATGTTGGTGTTGAGAACTGGGATTACCAGCAAGAGTGAAAGAAGATAAAGGTATGACATCAAGGAAGTTCAGTGAAAAAGAAAAAATGTTCTTACATTTGAAATGAAATGAACCCATGATGCATTTTATCTTTCAAAAAATATTTCTTAGCTCTGTTCATTGAAAAGGCTTAGAAATAAGGACCTACTCAATAGTAATAAGCAGAGCCAGTGCCCAGATTCTGAAAATCATTTCTCACTAAAAGGAACCAGGACTCCTTGGAGAAACAGCTGATTTTAGGTCAGGGACAGAAAATGTACAAGATGAGGTTGGGCCAATTTCAAAAGGCTCCCGCCGGCCAATGGGACAATTTGAGCGTTGACTACAGTAATAACTGCAATGGATTTAAATGCATAAAATATGTTTCAATCCTTTGGATTGTAATGATATTAAAAAAATGTTCAACTTTGGAAGACGTTAGAGTCAACCCATTAATACGAAAACTGGTAAATAAAGGAAAATAATTAAGTATTTCTCCTGTCTTTCCTGTATGAACTATACCTCAGGGTAACCAAATAGTTGATCAGGGCAAGTTTTCCGTACGTATTCCAGCTTATAAAAGAAGAGATAGAATGTTACCATTTTGTAATCTCTAGGCTATGAAAACTGATGGCTCCTAACATCACCCAAAGAGAAACAACTAGACATTACATGCATCTGATAGAGGCACAGAGCCCTGCCTATAAAATATTCTGGCCAAACACCAGAACCTGAATCTGATTAGGCTTCTAGACCTTACTGCCAATTAAAGGAAATATAAGAGAGAGAGGATCACGTTGAACAACGTCCTAGGGACGTAATCGCCAAAATTCAGACTGCAGGAGACTCCTCAGGATAAACAACCTGGCTTCCTCAACAAAAATATCGCAAGAGGGTGGGCAGACACCTACAGATTAAAAAGGAGTTGAGACATATCAGCTTCCCTAGGGCTCTGACTTTTTAAAAAATACTATGAAAGAAAGGGTTAGATAGATAATCATGGAAACTTGATTGTATTAAGTAATTATTTTCATAATTTTAAGATAATAGCATGGTGGTTCTGTTTTAAGGAGTTCTTTTCATCCATTAGAAATATACACTAAAATGTTGTGCATGAAATATTATGCCTGAAATTTGCTTCACAATAATCCCAGAGCAGGGTAATGGTGGGAGATACTGGTAACGCAGAGGGTATGAATGAAATGAAATAGGCCATGAGTTTATAATTGTTGAAGCCAGGTGATGGGTACGTGGGGTTCGCTATACTATTCTCTCTGTTTGAAATTTTCCATTAAAATTGTTAGGGTGAAAAGAAGGATATACACATAGATACACACACACACACACACACACACACACACACGGAAAAGACAAAAAAAGAGGAGAGGGTCCTGCCTTGAACAGGGAGAAGATTTCAGCAATAAGACAAAAGAGGTACCCAGTGCCTTATCCCAGTGCCTGGCACAGAGTAGGTGCTCAATAAATAGTTTGTGGAAGGAACGAAATACTGCATTGTGTGCCTCCTCAAATTCATAGGTTGAAACCTTAACTCCCATGTGACTGGCTTTGGAGATGGGCCTTTAAGGACATAACGACAGTGAAATGAGGGCATAAGGGTGGGACTTAATCCAAAAGGACCGGTGTCCTTACAAGAAGGAGAAACATCAGGAGTGCACGTACACAGAGAAAAAGGCCATGTGAGGACACAGCAAGAAGATGGCCATCTGCTAGCTAAGGAGAGAGGTGTCGGGAGAAAGCAACCCTGCTGGCTCCTTGATCTTGGACCTCCAGCATCCAGAACCATGAGAAAACACATTTCTGCTGTTTATGTCACCCAGTTTGTGGTATGCTGTTAACGGCAGCACGAGATGGCTAATGCGCTGGGCTTCTGATGAGGGGCTGGTGTCCCCTGTGAGGGAGGATCCACCTCTCCTGACCTTGGATGCTATAGTTGTACGAGGCGAAGGGCAGTTGGGGGTGGTGATGGAATAGAGTGATGCCGGGAACTCGTGCTCTCTGAGCCTTCACAAGCCACATGCTAATTGATGTGTGCTGCTGCTTTTCCTGTATGTTCACCCTCACAGCAAACTTTAAGGTGGGTACTGGTGTTAGCCTCACTTTCTAGTTGAGGAAACAGGTACAGAGGGCTTAGGTAACTGGTCCAGAAACACACAGCAGGGAAGCAGCAGAGCCAGGATTTAAACCCAGGCAATCTGGCTCCAGAGCCTCCATTTCTAACCACTACGGGTGGACGCGGGAATGCCCCCCCCACCCCCCAACTACTGCCCTCAGAGGGGTCTCAGTGTGAATATCTAGAAGCAGTGGAAGCTTTTTCCTTGACTCCCTCCAGCGCTGCCTCCCCACTACCCCCCCCCCCATACCTCTCACCACCTACCCTCCACCATACTGTGGTAGAACAAAAGGAGAATGAACTTCGGAGTCAGACTGCATTTGGTGGTTCAAAGTGATCATTTGGTATCAAAATATCTGGATTTGAATCCTGACTCTCCCGTTCACTTAGCTGGGTGATCTTGGTCAAGTTACTTAGCCACTCTGTGCTTCAGTTTCCTTATCTGTGAAGTGAGGATCATAAGAGTACCTCCCCTGTAGGGTCGTCATGAAGATGTAATAGAACAATGTATGTAAAGCACTTGGCCTAGTATTTAGCACATAGTAAGTGCTCAATTATTACTAGCTGGGTAATCGCAGGCAAGTCAATTCACCTTGCTGGTTTGCAGATTTCTCATGCATAGAGCATAATAATCTTTCTCACAAGAGTGACAAGAAGATTAAATGAAATAATGTTAGAAACGCAGTAACTACCCTTCTTCCTCAGAGGCCTAAATGAACTACCACCATCACTTAGACTCCTCTTGTGGGAGTGGGGAGAACTGACCTTTCTTTTTTAGAAGACTTTTTTTAAAAATTATAAAAATAACACATTTATTTTACATACAGAGAGAAAAAAATGTGGACGTGTTTACACCAAAGTGTTATGCCATTTTTCTCTGGGGAGTGGGATTAGGAAATGAATATTTCCACTTTAACTTTATTGCACTTGTGTATTGTTTACATTTTTTACAACTACCAAGTATTACTTTAAAAATAAAAATACATACTCACTGTAGATAATTTATCTCCTTTTTTCCCATGTATTTCTTTTAAACAGCATATTTTTTTAAACCCAGTTTGAGAGTCTTTGTCTTCTAATAGGGAGTTTAATTACTTTATTATCATAACTGATATGTTTGTCTTGCTGCTGTCATTTTGTTTTATGCTGTCAATTTCTGATGCTTCCACATGGTGTCCTATTTCCTTTGTCTTTTGTGATAGGCAATATGTTTCCTTTTGTTTTACTTTTCTACTGGGATATGGAAAGTAGAAAACCTGCTTTTCATCCTATTTGTGGATGCTTTTAAGTCTTTTACAAATATGTTTGAAATTATATTCTCTCTAGTGATATAATTCAAGAAAAATGCAGTAACGGAGTAGCCAAGAGCCTGGGTTTGGATTCTGGTTCTGTCACTTACAAGCTGGGAGGACCGTGGGCAAGTGACTTAGCTTCTCTGTGCTTTAATGGGACAATAACAACACCTGCTACCTAGACTGGTACCTGGCTGAAATGAGGTGACACCTGTAAACCACCTACCATAGTGATGTCTAATTAGTTCGTTCTTCCTTAAAAGAGACAAGGAAGAGATGAATGCCGGAGTGAGAACCGTGCGTTCCTTTGTAGCTGTTTCACTACTTGGAAGTCTTTCTTAGGAAATTTCTGATTTTAAACATATGGATCCCTTATGTCCTCTGTTCTGTAGATCAGGGGTCAGAAAACTACAGCCCAGGGGCCAAATCCGACCCATTCATTTCTGTTTTGTCAAAGCTGTTTTTGCATAACGATGGCAGAGTTGAGGGGAGATCTTAGGGCCCTCAAAGCTGAAAACACTTCCTAGCTAGCCCTTTAAGAAAAAGTTTGCCGACTTCTGCTTTAGATCAGCCAGATGATCATCCTTCTTTCTAAATTTAGGAGAAAAAGCCATTTTCTCCCTTGTCCTTTTATAGCCTCTCAAAAGCTAAGAGGCTCTTAGCATATATTAAAAGATTTTTTAAAAGATCATTAGCTTCCACATTTAATTGTCCACAAGGTGGGGATACTTAATCAAAAACAAAACTAGAAAAAATGGAAAGACAAAGATGCTGATTACAAAGCAGGGTTCTTCCAAGGCTCAACACAGGAGGGAAAGGGGCCAAGGAGGGGCCAGATTCCAGGAGCTTCTTACCCTGTCTGCTCTACGGTTTCAAGTCCAGAATTGGCCACCCTAGGTGCTGTCCGGCTCTCACTCTGGCCCTCTAATCTGCTGCTCCCCAGGTCTCCGGAAACCAGGTTGGTATCAAATGCCCATCATTCTAGGAAAACTGAGCAGTGTCCCCTTGTGCCAAGTCAGCATCTCTCCAACAGGCTGCCCCCTTATTTCTGGTTGTCCACTGTCCCCCAACCTAAGCATTTTCCCCTCCAGGGACAGAATGAATGAGACAGCTCTAATTTCAAAATTAAGACTCAGCCTATGAAACAGTGAACCGCTTTAAGGTCCTTTAATGAAGGTCGAGTTCTCTTGCACATGCACTCACTCCACCGGCAGAACTACGGTCTAGGAGCACCTGATTCAGGAAAGTGGAGGGTGGGGAGGAGGATTCTGTAGTTACCAAGTCCTGATCCCTCTGAGGGGGGTCAACTCCACTGGGACTGAGCCCCCGCAGGCTCAGGGGCACCATGGCCTGGGCTTCTGCCCCAGAAGTCCTATAGTCTTGGTTGGGAGATAGGGCCAAGACTCGTGGAACTGGTAAAGAAAAATGTAGTCATGGTGAGACCAAGTATCTGATAGAGTGGTCCGGCGGTGG
This sequence comes from Eubalaena glacialis, assembly GCF_028564815.1. Lineage (NCBI taxonomy): Eukaryota > Metazoa > Chordata > Mammalia > Artiodactyla > Balaenidae > Eubalaena > Eubalaena glacialis. The sequence continues at coordinate 168,360,612 of NC_083718.1, read as the reverse complement.
CCCATAGAGCAAGGGAACCAGGAGGAAGGAGAGATCAGGTGAGTGGGAGACAGCAGGGAAGATGTCCTGGATGAGATGGACCACGAGGAAAAACAAAGAAGTCAGAGGAGGTTGACGAGCATGAGGGAGAGTGAGGGGCCCAGCTTGAAGGAAAGGTGAGACCACTGACCGACAAGCCCCCAGACCCTGGGCTCTGCCTCACCCCCAAACAACCCCATCAGACACGCGTGGTTACGCCCCTGCTGCCACCGAGGGAGCTACCCAACCCATCGGGTCCACAACTGGGAGGGGGCAAAGATAGGAGTTTCACGGTTCCCTGACACCAAAGCTTATGCTGTTTCCAAAAGTGCTCGCTCTACTGGGTAAAAACAGCAGAGGAAGTTGTGTGGACGTGGTTGGGTGACCGTAGAGGGCAGGGAGACGCCTGCTTGTGTCACGACTGGAGCAGCCACCTGGAAGGATGAACCCACCCCATGATCCCCCGAAGTGGACCAACATGCATCTGATGGTGTCAGGAATGGTTAAAATCAGGTGAATATCATGCTCACAGCCAACACTGACTGAGCACTGCCTCTCTGCCAGGCACTGCTCCAGGAGTGGTGCTTGCTCACGACCACCCTGTGAGGGGGCTCCCATTATGAACTGCACTTTACAGATGGGGCAGCTGAGGCACAGAGAAGTCAAGTCACTTGGCCCCGGCGACTCAGCGGGTAAGTTTCAGGGAGGAGACAAAAGGCAGTCTGGTGAGAGTCAGGGCTCTGGTGGCCATGAAGGAGGCTCTAACCTAGTTAAAAGGTCATTCATTCATTCATTCATTCAGTGATTGATCAACCAGTATTGACTGAGCATCTAGCAGGCATCAAACAATATGCCAGCTGTGGGGATACGAGGCCAAGGAAGATTCCCTAACCTCACAGAGCTTACACACCAGCAAGAGCATGGCTAACACTTACGCTAGGAACTCACTCTCTGCCAGGAAGTGCCCTTTACACGTGTATATTATTATCATCTCCCCACTTTTTTTTAGCTGAAAAAAACCCAAACAAACCAGAGGCTCGGAGAGAAAAAGGCGACTCACCAGGATTCCAGCCCAGGTCCCTCTGACTGACGGCCCACCTTGACGCCACCCTCTCTGCCTCGGGCCCTGTGCCCTTGGTGGTCTCTCCTCCCCGCTCCCCCTGCCTGTCAGCTCTGGGGCGGCGGTCGCCCTGAGGCACGCCCCCTCGTTGCTCTGCTCTCCCGTCCTTCCCCCTTGCTGGCCGGGGTGCTCGGATTTGGGTCTGGGGACTGCGCATGGAGAGGTCCCTTAGGTCGCTACCCTCTGTCCATCACGTGAGGTAAGAGGAAGGCGCTTTCTGGGTCCCAGAAGCAGGGAACTGCAGCCCTTGCCTCCCTGTCACTGCCTTCAAGGGGTCTGTGGGAGACTCACTTTCCACCCATTATTCACAAGTATTTATCGAGGGCCTATTCTGTGCCAGGCATTGTGCTTGGTGCACAAGTTTTACATCATTCCTGCCCTTAAGAAGCTTAATTTGTGTTTTCCATGCCTGCAGTTGGGGGGACCAGATGGCTAGTCTCTGAAACTGAGTTAAAACCTGTCTGCGTGGCAAGGCAGGACCGAGGAGACACCATAACAACCCCTGTGCTTGCTTCAAGCTGTGTCTTTTTTCTGGCTGGTCTGCCCCTAGTCTCCTGGAGATTCACTGCAAGGATATCAAGGCAGCATTTAACAGGGACACCAAGGCCAAGCCTGGGAGACGTCCCAGGGAATTGGGGGATATTAGCACGTGGAGAAGGAAAGAGTGGCAGGCAGCTTGAAAGACATGCAAACTCACAGCTCTGCCAACACTGCTTCAGGCTGATGGAGCCCCTGTGCAGGAGCTGCGAGCAGGGCTCCTAATGGCTGTGATATTGAGAGCATTCCCAGTTGAAAGAAGAGGTGTTTTCGATGCCTGTCAGTCTAGAACCAGCGTTTCTCCTGTTTAATCTCTGGTTATAATTCAAATTTCTGTGCACTGTGGTTCTGTAAAGCCCCGGCCATTCCGGCGTGAGGGCGAGAGGGTGGTCCCATGTCCTGGGAGAAGAGGACGACTGGGGTTTGGGCCACTCGGTCCCCCTCCTCAGCCTCTCTGGCTGACAGCCCCGGTCCCCGGCCCGGCAGGCACGCACCTTCACACCGCAGCACGGCACTGTTCCAGACCACGCTGCCCTCCTTCAGGATGCAGGTGATGGTCTCTGAACCCTGAGTCCCGAGGAAGCCTTCATCGCAGAGGAAGGAGATGGAGCTTCCCAGCTGGAGGCTGTCACCAAACCGTTTGCCGTTTACTGGAACGCCCGGATCTGGACACTCATTGTGTCGAAAAGCTGTGTGGATAAGGGTCAGGGATGGGATTAGACAGAGCTGGCGTGCAGATAGACCCCCAAAGAAAATAAGCTTCATTATCATGGTCAATCCTAGACCTCCCCCACTTCCCCAAGAGCCTGGCATGCTGGGGGGAGAGCTACATACCCTAGAACCACACTGGGCATAAAGCAGGTACTTGTTAAACTTGATCTCCTGCCTTCCTGAGCACCTAATCCAACTTCATTCTAAAGCACATTTATAGATCAGGCAGGGGGCTGTTTCTCCTGTTGGCTCATTTACACCAAATAATGATTTTGTGACGTAGGTATTATTACCCCAGTTTACAAATAAGGAAACTGACGCTCAACATGGTTAAGGAGCAGATCTGTGTCCTCAATGTCAAATCCATTCCATGCGTCCCTACCTTCAGACAGCTATGGGATCATTTATGTTGCAGGTGAACAGGGCTCTAAATCCTGTGACACTAACAGATACCAAGCACCATAAAGTAGGTGCCCTGGAATTAACCCTGTCTGAAGCCATTCCCTTCATTTCCTTGCCCCTTGTCAGGCTGCCTCTCACTCTGTCCAGGCAATTGATAATACCATGGCGGGGGGTGGGGGGCGGGGGGGCGGGGGGGCGGGAGGAAAGAGTCAGAACACCTGTGGGTTTAATCAAGCTCTGCCTCTTATTAGTTACATGGTTCTGGGCAACTTATGTAATCTTGCTGAGCCTCTGTTTCCTAACCTATAAAATGGGCCATTCTGAGATAGGAATAACATGAAAGTTGATTTGAATTTGCAAGTGGCGAATGCTTGGTAAACACCTGACAGGTGGTCAGTACCCCTTAAGTCTGTGTTCCCTTCCTTCTTCCTGTTCCCAACCTTCCTCCAACAGCGGTGCCCAGTTCTCACACTCGAGTCCGAGGCCACGCCCTATTTGCATCCCTGCTGTTTTAAGGACGGTGGCTTCCCAGTGGAGACCAGGCTCCACGGCTGCAAGGGCGTGGGCCACTTTAGAGGCCTCTGAGATTCCCTAGTGATTGAAACACTTGCACAGTCAGAAACAGAAGCAGCCCTGGAGGCTGTCAGATCATCTTGCTGGAAGCAAACCTGGCGATCCTTCCTACTGAAGCTGGGCTGAGGGAGCATCTGACACAGAGATGATCTGGATGATCCCAGCTGAGCCCCGACCCCCTTCCCTCTGAAATGCAAGCTTAAGTCAGCCCAGACATCAGTCTCCCAACCTTTCCTCATTAGGAACTTATGACCATGAGCTTGCCCTCACGTTTAGAAACATGGGGTGGGAAGAAAAGTGGCACTTGGGGCCCAGAAGTCCAGGCATTTGTCTATTCAAAACCCTATCAGTCACACAGACACACAGATACACAGACACAGACACAGACACACACACACACGTGTACACACTGAGCAGGGATATGGAGCTATTTCCAATACCTTGAAGCAAATGCTCTAAGTCAAGGATTTAAATACTGCCCAGTTCTACCCATGTACCTTTTCAATCTGTTTCCTGGCAGGTGAAAAGGGACAGATCTTAGCTTAGGAAGTTTCTGTTGTGGGGTTGGCAGTGATGCCCGCAGGATGCTCCCACAGTAGGTGCTCAGTAAAGAGCAGCTACTCTCATCTTTGAACAAAATACTCACATGGAAGAAGGACTAGGTTTCCTCTAAGGAGCTCTGGGGGTGGAAACGGGATCCCTGAGCCTTGTTACAGGGACACAGATTTCAGGTCATCATGAGGGGAAGCCCCGAGTGCTCTCTAACTGTGGAGAGAGCTGTTTTGTGGGGGATGTGAGCTCCCTGACATTGGGTAAATTCCAGCTCTTCCCAGACGATCGTCAGTTGGGACGTGACTGAGGAGATGCACGTCCTGCGGGGGAGACTACACTAGTTCCCAAACACTTGCCCATGGACTGTGGTTTCACTAGCTACATCAGAATCACCCCAGAAGCCTGTAAAAAATGTAGATTCTAGGGCCTCACTCCTTAGAGATTTTGATTCATCAGGTCTATGATGGGGCTCAGATTTTTAAAAGTTATTGCTACCTATCCAACCCACTCTATCTGTACAAATGCACAGAAAATTATCTGTAATGTCTGTAATAGTGTTCACCAAATATTGGCAAGAATCATCTCTGGGTGGGGGGATCTAGGGTGGTAGTCAGCATTTCTTCCTTGACCTGCCCCTGTTTTTTGACTACTGATGTATTAGATGTGTATCATTTTTACAATGGTGGAGGAACCTTCGAGAGGAATGCTGGGTAAGAGCTTGATCATCAGGTCGGGTTTGCTGCTTTCTGCCTCTTCCTCCTGAGGATTTGGCATTTGCTCCTGTCCTGGAAAGTGGGGACCTACTGGGATATGGTTTTCCTTGGAGACTATGAGTATTTGTTTTTGACCCAGGTCCTCCATCGGTGTATCCACACCTGCTTTGAACCTGTAGAGTCTTCGGCCCTCCCCATCCTGGATAAATGGGCTTCCCTGGGACAGCTCTTACCCTTCTTTTTCCCACTCCCACTTCCCAGGAGGGAAGAAAGAGCATTTAGCCATTCATGGATCTTTCCATTCAATAAACATTTACTGATCCTCACCATGCACCAGACCCTGCACTGGGCAGAGGGCATAGAAAGATAACTAATACATACCCCCATCTTTCCAGAGCTCATGACATCATGGGAAATTAGGGATGAGGACAGATAAACTAAAAGCCAGTGCTGCAGTGCTAGACTGGGAAGATTAGGGAAGACAGAACTGGGCTCTGCTTCCTCCTGCCCACAGATGATGGGAAGACGAGTGCCCTGGAGGAGGCATCCCTGGGAAGATGGATTGTTTCTATCAAGTCCAGCATCCTGAAGAAGGTGTTGAGGGAAATATCAGGGAAGGGCTTTAGCTTGGAATCTGGGGTCCCCAATGACCCCTGTTTGGCACTTATTGTCTTCAGCTCAACTAGACCCTGGGGATAGATGGAACAAGGAAGCAAGACCTCTCTGCCAAGGGTGGGAGGGGGGCTGGGCGGAGATCAGTTCTATCCGAAAGTGCCAGAGGGACAAGCGCTGCGTGTGTGCTGGGTGCGTGGGGCGGAGCTTGAACTGGGGACTTGCATTTCACAAGCGGCCTCTGGGAAAGGATCTAGTTAATCTGCTCAGACGGACCCAGCCTCAGCCCGCTCTGAAGATCTGCCATTGGCCAAGTTCACCGGGTCTGTAGCTGGTTCTGCCCCGAACAGCACCTCTTGCTACCTTTGCTGCTTGCTGTTTCTACTCTCCAAGCTTCTGCCCCGCCCAACCCCCGAGACACAGAAACGACAATAATCACTGCTGAGCTTCAGTTTGCTTCTAGAGAAGGGGCCAAGGGTTAAAACTGGAGGTGACAACTTTGGGACTGTGGCGCTGAGAGGGGCCATGAGGAAATGCCCCGAGAGTTGGCTCTAATGAGTCTCAGAGCCAAACAGAAACACTGCTCTAGACTTCTGTTTCTGATTTGACTATGGGAATGGGAACTGGCAAAGCAAAGTGTGAGCAGCCCCACGGGGGATACATGAAGTCGGCAGTGAGTAGGCATCCAAGGACTTGGGGGAGCACATCAGAGAGGCGTCAGTAGCTAGAAGAGGACGGGGAGGGCTTGCTCTCCCTTGGGCCCTTCCTGGTTCTAACTGGGCCTTCTAGGAGGGGGAGGGTGGGAGGGAGAAATGAGGTCCCAGGCTCCTTTCACATTATATGGCACATCCATAGGAAATAAATGCTCAAAAGCGAGCGATGCCACAGAAACGAACGCTTTCTGCTTTTCCCTTCATGCTGGAGCCCCATGCCTGGCTCCGCAGCCCTGCAAGGCTTTTGGAACTGGCCCACCCACATCAACACTCCTCTGCTGGCGCCCCCTCCACTGGACATCCCCAGAGGGATGGTCAGCTGAGGACACAGGCTGGACTCACTAGTAAAGGTGATGTTGAAGCCCCTCTTCCCCGTGGAGTGGTCGGTCTGGAACTCAAGACGGGCCACGTGGCCGCTGCTTGTGATGGAGGAGGGGAGTTGGTTTCCCGAGAAGGTGCCCAAGACTGGGGCCTCAGCCGTGGCCCCATCCTTGATGACCAGGAAGTCAAACTGAGGCTCCACATCAATGTCATTGAAGGCCAGGTGGATGCGGCTCTCGGGCCGCGCGAGGATAAGCCAGACGCAGTGAAGGTGGTTGCCGTAGTCCTCCGGGTAGTTAGGTGACAGGACGACCCCAGAGGGGCTGGTGAAGTTGAAGAAGCAGGAAACTGCAAGAGAAGAGCCAGGGAGGTCAGTGAGCATCCCTGGTATTGTGCCTGGGCCCCTGAGGGCTGGCGGGGGGGCATTTCTTAGTGTAAGAGCAACAGAGAGAAAGGGTGACATGAGGGCTGGGCTGGACCGGCTGGGCTCTGAGCTCTAGGTGGGAGACATGCTGGGTTCCATGCCACACGTGGTGTTGGGAAGGGTCCCTCTGGCAAGCCACAGACAAGGTGGAGCTGGTCCTCTCCTGGACCTGTCTCCGTTTCGGTGAGCCCACCCCAGGCAGGGTCTGCATGCTTCTCGGTCCCTTGCGTTGGGGAGAAAAACCACCATTCAAGCTTAAATGTAGTCCCAGTGCCTGGCTCCTTTTAGCTGGTGGTGATCCCCTGGGTGGTAACCAGGGTGGAGAGATTCCAAGTCCATTGTTATCTTTTAAACATTTTTAGTGGGGAAATGATAGGTGTGCCCCTGGGGATTCTACCAGCCTCGAAGCTACAAAACTATGCTAAGGAGGTGCTAGGTAGGCACCATCTTTCAGAGCCCAAAGCTTTGGAAGAAACTGGGGGAGAGAGGTGACAGCGCCTTATCTTGAGGCCCTGCACGCATTCCAAGGATCGACTCTTCTGAAAATCTTTATTTTAAACCCTTTCCATGCCAGTAACTAACAGACCCTGGAACAAGGCTGAGGCAAAGCAAAGTGCTATAAATGGAAAAACAAACAAACAAACACTAAACCAAAATTAAAAAGAAAAATAACAGAATGAAAAAAAATTGCAACAAATATGCCAAAGGGCAACTATCAATATTGAATTAGAGCTTTTATAATTGTATAAGAACATCACCAAGATGACCAAAGAGTGTGCTCAGAGGATTCATATGAGAGAAAATAGGATTAATATGAAAACACAGTCCATTTCACTAGAAAAAAAATAAAAATAAACAACCCATACTGTTGCGGCTTCATGAAAACTCATACGTATTTATTGCCAGTTGCACAGTAAAGTTGATACAATCCTTTTGGAAGGGAGTGTATGCATTCTTATCAGCAGCCACAACACTATTCAAATATTCTGACTCAGTAATCTCTAGGAATTAATTAAAAAGTAAAAGAGCCACATGGACGAAGATGTTTATAGTGACATAATTTTATTACAGAGGAAAAAATGTGAACAACCTACATGTCAGCCCAATAATGCGAGGTAAATTATAGTCTTTAATGTGGTGCAGTTTGAACACAATCATTAAAGTGATAAATATGACCCTGTAGAAAGAAGAATGTTAAACATTTTAAAGTAAAACAGTACATCATAAAATTATACGCATGCTTTGGATTATAGCTATTAAATATTTACTTATATATGGGTAAAGACTGGACATGAGCCCCCAAATAAAAATTGTATTAGAGTAAAAGGTTTGGGGGTGATATTTTTTCAAAATGAAAGCAATATTTAATTTTTCTGACTGCAAAAATGATATAGGCTCATTGAAACATTTTTTAATATATAAAACTGTAAAGAAGGTAAAAACGAATATGGACAAACATTTAAGTGCCTTTATAACATTTATAGTGATGTTTGGTATTAATTATATTGAAATTAAAGTAAGTATAATATTTGACTTATTAATTATAATGAAGCTAAGGTGAAAAATAATAATAAAATCATGTTTGCAAAAGAAAAAAAAAACACAAAACAAAGGGATTGGTGATTCCTTCCGTTGAGCGTCTCCTCTGCCTGACTACGCACCTTCCCCTTTTCTGCATTAGGTATTGCTTTTTCAACCTGCTACTCAAAGCCCTCCCATCAAATTCAGCAAAGTGAACCTGGTCTCGAGGACACATTCAGTCTCATCCCTATAATCTCTGTATTTTATAAGTATTGGAAGTTTGAGTCAAGGGGAGAGAAGGACATGAAAAAGCTTTTAGGCAACACAAGGTATAGATAATAGTAATTACCATTGTATATTATTGGGCGTTTACTAAGTACAGGCACTGTTCTAAGTACTTTCATCAATTACTCAATTTAACTGTCACAATAACGGCATGAGGTAGGTACTGTTATTAACCCCATTTGAAAATGAAGACACTGCGGCACACAGAGATTAAGTAGCTTGCCAGAGCTGCGCGGCCAGTAGATGGTAGCAGCGAGTTCAAATCCACGCAAGTCCATGCAAATTCAAATCCACCTGACTCCACGGGCCAAGCCCTTAGCCACCCAGCAACACCGTCTGCCAGTATGAGAACAGTACTGCTCACTAAGTCTAATAGTGGAGTTCTTGGGGGTGTTCCTAGAATCTGTTAAAGATTCATCTGTTAACCCCAAGCATTATATCAGCCCTGAACTGGAGGTTCTAGGCTGGACACAGATGCCCCCACACAGCTATCCCATCTATGGCTTTGTGGTAGTCCAGCTGGAAGCATAATACAAATAATGAGGAATCTGAAACCAACAAAGAGCACTACCTTGAAGACAGAAGGGGAAAAACCACATGGCCTGTCTACCAGCAGAACAACATCAAGGCGGACCAAAGACAAAGAAAAGCTCTACGATTTCAAAGGCACTGAAAGCATGAGAACAAACGGATTTGCTGCAGAGAATTTAATTGACATCACCTGAGTCCCCACCCCGACTCCATCACTCTGTCACATTTTTTTCTTTATACCCTTTATCCAGAGTTGCCATGTTGTAAAGCTCCAGGGGCACCATTTTGAGCAGCTATATATGGCTGCTCTACCTATCACTCTCTAAAATTACCTTGTTCACTGGTTTGTTTATGGTCTGTCCCTCCCTCTCCCCAGCACACACACATGTACTCCACAAGGGCAGAAATCTTGTCTGTTTGATTTCTCTGAATCCCTATGGCTCCCACAATGCCTGGTACATTGTTGGTGCTCAATCAATATTTGCTGAATGAATCAATGAGCATTTAATGGTTGATACCATCTGAAGACATGGTGACATGGCTACGCGTGCCTCACATCCCCATCCCGTTCCAAGTCCCAACCAAAAGAACTGACCGAAGTCTGTAAAAATAGGTGGATACCTGTGTTAGCTCTGGGAACATGGAAAAAATACTATGTTGTGATCCTCAATGTATGTCTCTTAGACACAGTACAGATCTGTCCCTAAATAATTTAGAGTAGAAAAGAGTATGACCCAGCCAAATTGTTAAAGAGCAAAGACAACAGAAACCGCTTCCAGTATCAAAGACCTCAAAAAGTATATTATCCATACAACACTAAAGAAATACGTGAAGATGTTTTCAACCCAACCAAGAGTTGAATCAAAATGCAGAACTCAAGTATGAGAAAGTTATGCTTAATAAAAAATGAAAAAAGATTGGTGATAAGCAAATAAACAATATAGTAAAGAATCTAAATAATTGCTATAAACATAGTTAGAAAACAGACTGCAAGTGTAACAAGTATTTGTTGGAAGAGAAAATAAAAGATATCACTCCTGCCCAAACCCCAGGGTAAAATATTGCAGATTATTCTGATGTAAAGTATAAAGTTGAAGCAAGGAGATATGCTAATTTCCTCATTTTGTAAGAAATTCTGTTATATAGTTCCTGTGGTTAATTAGAGAAATATAGGTTAGGGTGTGTCTTTAAAGATGTTAAGTGTAATTAGTAATAGACTATAAAGTAGCTTATCTTCAAAATTACCAAAGGGGAAAAAGCAAAGCAGTCAATTTAGCAAAAACATGGAATTCAAAGGAAACAACAAGGAATCATAAAGAGGGGAAATGTAAAGTAAGATGCTGAAAAAGGGGGAAAAAGACAAAACATCATTTATGATAGTAAATGTATACAGGTTTATCTGTCTTAGAAAAATATAACCCTCATTTTGGGAAAAGACACACAACTTAAAGTGACTCAGAATAGTCAAGAATAAGGAAATGGGCCAAGATAGCTCAGACTTCAGATTAGAAGAGTGTTACAATTTACCAATGCCCACGCCCCAAAGATTCCTGTTTATTTGGTGGAGTGCACCCAGGGCATCAGAGGTTCTAAAAGCTTCCGGGTGATCCTGATGTGCAGCCGGGGTTTGAGAACTACTGGTGAAGGCAAATGCAAGCCACAAAAAAAGGAGTTTTAATACTAATATCAGACCCTTGGATGTTATAATATCACACCAGACTCTTGATGATTCTTTTTTTTCAGTCCAAGAGTCCTCTGGACTTCTACCAAGAGACATTTCTTCTTGCACCTGGAAAGAGATGGAGCTGATAAACTGACACTAATAGAACAGAAATGTGGCCCTGTAAAGCTCAGTTTTCTATCCCAATGTATAATTCAGACTTGTTACAATGAGGGCAGGAAAAGGGAGTGTGCATTGTCCAACAAAGGTCTAATCTCTCTCACTCTGGAAAATTAGGTTTACATATTACAGTAGAATGTTTCTGTTGGAGAATAGAATTTGCTTCTCGGTGTCCCAAATGAGGATAACAAAACGTATTGTGATTGGATCTCATCACTATCAATCACCCAGGTAAAAGAGAAAGATGAGGTACGCTCTCCCTTTGGAAGCAGTTACCACGTTGTGCTCATGGATTTTGACCTTGGATAAGCCTTTAAATGGTTCAGACTTTTGAAAAATAATAAAGGTGGAAACCTCATTACCAAATGGATGTATCATTACTGTGTATAATATTGGATTATTATTCAATAGGACCTTGAGTAAGAAATAAAAGTTTTGTTGAAAAACCCTCTTTTACTATCTTTTCCTCAGGTGTTGTCACTGCTAGTTTCAGTGCTTTCAAAATGGTAATTCAGTTACTAGGGACCCAATGAGACAAAACAAAATCTCAAATCCAAAGATGACATTTAAAAAATGGATGACGTGCACATTCCAAAATGAAGATATGACAGTTATGAAGCATTTGGCCCCAAAGTGCTGAAACAGACAAAATAAACTAATTTTAGCACAGTGGTTAAGAATTCGCCTGCCAATGCAGGGGACATGGGTTTGAGCCCTGGTCCAGGAAGATCCCACATGCCCGCGGGGCAACTAAGCCCATGCACCACAACTACTAAGCTTGTGCTCTAGAGCCCGTGAGCCACAACTACTGAAGCCCGTGCACCTAGAGCCCATGCTCCGCAACAAGAGAAACCACCACAATGAGAAGTCCGTGCACTGCAACGAAGAGTAGCCCCAGCTCGCCGCAACTAAAGAAAGCCCATGTGCAACAACGAAGACCCAATGCAGCCAAAAATAAATAAATAAAATTTAAGAAACCCAAAAAAACGTAAGAGTTGGAGAAAAATATACTAATCTGAAGTCAAAAGTAAATAAAGTGGATCTGTAAAATACTGTGAGTGTGTATATGTTATATGAAACTCTGTAACCTTCAAACAAGGAACACCACCTTCTTCACAAGTGCCCTTGGAATATTACAGAAATGGACCCTATATTGGGCTACAAAGAATTCTCCATAAACTCCTCCACAAAGCAAAAACTGTTGGGACACATTTTCTATTCACAGTGCAAATAAACTACAAATCAATAATAAAAGAATGACTACGAACCTGTAGCCTGCGAAAAGGAGACCCCAAACACAGTAAGTTAAACAAAATGAGAAGACAGAGAACTATGCAGCAGACGAAGGAGCGAGGTAAAAACCCACCAGACCAAACAAATGAAGAGGAAATAGCCAGTCTACCTGAAAAAGATTTCAGAGTAATGACAGTCAAGATGATCCAAAATCTTGGAAACAGAATGGAGAAAATACAAGAAACATTTAACAGGACCTAGAAAAACTAAAGAGCAAACAAACAATGATGAACAAAACAATAAATGAAATTAAAAATTCTCTAGAAGGAATCAATAGCAGAATAACTGAGGAAGAAGAATGGATAAGTGACCTGGAAGATAAAATAGTGGAAATAACTACCACAGAGCACAATAAAGAGAAAAGAATGAAAAGAATTGAGGACAGTCTCAGAGACCTCTGGGACAACATTAAATGCACCAACATTCAAATTATAGGGGTCCCAGAAGAAGAAGAGAAAAAAAAAAGGGACTGAGAAAACATCTGAAGAGATTATAGTTGAAAACTTCCCTAATATGGGAAAGGAAATAGACAATCAAGTCCAGGAAGTGCAGAGAGTCCCATACATGATAAATCCAAGGAGAAACACACCAAGACACATATTAATCAAACTATCAAAAATTAAATACAAAGAAAAAATACTAAAAGCAGTAAGGGAAAAGAAACAAATAACAGACAAGGGAATCCCCATAAGGTTAACAGCTGATCTTTCAACAGAAACTCTGCAAGACAGAAGGGAGTGGCAGGACATATTTACAGTGATGAAAGGGAAAAACCTACAACCAAGATTACTCTACCCAGCAAGGATCTCATTTAGATTTGACAGAGAAATTAAAACCTTTACAGGCAAGCAAAAGCTAAGAGAATTCAGCACCACCAAACCAGCTTTACAACAAGCGCTAAAGGAACTTCTCTAGGCAGGAAACACAAGAGAAGGAAACGACCTACAATAACAAACCCAAAACAATTAAGAAAACGGTAATAGGAACATACATATCAATAATTACCTTAAATGTAAATGGATTAAATGCTCCCACCAAAAGACATAGACTGGCTGAATGGATACAGAAACAAGACCTGTATATATGCTGTCTACAAGAGACCCACTTCAGACCTAGGGACACATACAGACTGAAAATGAAGGGATGGAAAAAGATATTCCATACAAATGGAAATCAAAAGAAAGCTCGAGTAGCAATTCTCATATCAGACAAAATAGACTTTAAAATAAAGACTATTACAAGAGACAAAGGACACTACATAATGATCAAGGGATCAATCAAAGAAGAAGATATAGCAATTGTAAATATTTATGCCCCCAACATAGGAGTACCTCAACACATAAGGCAAATGCTAACAGCCATAAAAGGGGAAATCAACAGTAACACAATAATAGTAGGGGACTTGAACACCCCACTTTCACCAATGGACAGATCAACCAAAATGAAAATAAATAAGGAAACACAAGCTTTAAATGACACATTAAACAAGATGGACTTAATTGATATTTATAGGACATTCCATCCAAAAACAACAGGATACACTTTTTTCTCAAGTGCTCATGGAACATTCTCCAGGATAGAGCATATCTTGGGTCACAAACCAAGTCTTGGTAAATTTAAGAAAATTGAAATCGTAGCAAGTATCTTTTCTGAACACATGCTATGAGACTAGATATCAATTACAGGAAAAAAACTGTAAGAAATACAAACACATGGAGGCTAAAGAATACACTACTAAATAACCAAGAGATCACTGAAGAAATCAAAGAGAAAATTTAAAAATACCTAGAAACAAATGAGAATGAAAACGCGACGACCCAAAACCTATGGGATGCAGCAAAAGCAGTTCCAAGAGGGAAGTTTATAGCAATACAATCCTACCTCAAGAAAAAAGAAACATCTCAAATAAACAACCTAACCTTACACCTAAAGCAATTAGAGAAAGAACAATAAAACCCCAAAGTTAGCAGAAGGAAAGAAATAATAGAGGTCAGATCAGAAATAAATGAAAAAGAAATGAAGGAAACAACAGCAAAGATCAGGAACTAAAAGCTGGTTCTTTGAGAAGATAAACAAAGTTGATAAACCATTAGCCAGACTCATCAAGAAAAAGAGGGAGAGGATTCAAATCCATAAAATTAGAAATGAAAATGGAGAAGTAACAACCGACACTGCAGAAATACAAAGGATCATTAGAGATTACTACAAGCAACTATATGCCAATAAAATGGACAACCTGGAAGAAATGGACAAATTCTTAGAAAAGCACAACGTTCTGAGACTGAACCAGTAAGAAACAGAAAATATAAACAGACAAATCACAAGCACTGAAATTGAAACTGTGATTAAAAACCTTCCAACAAACAAACGGCCAGGATCAGATGGCTTCACAGATGAATTCTACCAAACATTTAGAGAAGAGCTAACACCTATCCTTCTCAAACTCCTCCAAAATATAGCAGAGGGAGGAACACTCCCAAACTCATTCTACAAGGCCACCATCACCCTGATACCTAAACCAGACAAAGATGTCACAAAGAAAGAAAACTACAGACCAATATGACTGATGAACATAGATGCAAAAATCCTCAACAAAATACTAGCAAACAGAATCCAACAGCACATTAAATGGATCATACACCATGATCAAGTGGGGTTTATCCCAGAAATACAAGGATTCTTCAATATATGCAAATCAATCAATGTGATACACCATATTAACAAACTGAAGGAGAAAAACCATATGATAATCTCAATATATGAAGAAAAAGCTTTCAACAAAATTCAACACCGATTTATGATAAAAACTCTCAAGAAAGTAGGCATAGAGGGAACTTACCTCAACATAATAAAGGCCATATATGACAAACCCACAGCCAACATCATTCTCAATGGTGAAAAACTGAAACCATTTCCACTAAGATCAGGAACAAGACAAGGTTGCCCACTCTCACCACTATTATTCAACATACTTTTGGAAGTTATAGCCACAGCAATCAGAGAAGAAAAAGAAATAAGAGGAATCCAAATTGGAAAAGAAGAAGTAAAACTGTCACTGTTTGCAGATGACATGATACTATACATAGAGAATCCTAAAGAAGCTACCAGAAAACTACTAGAGCTAATCAATGAATTTGGTAAAGTAGCAGGATACAAAATTAATGCACAGAAATCTCTTGCATTCCTATACACTAACAATGAAAAATCTGAAAGAGAAATTAAGGAAACACTACCATTTACCATTGCAACAAAAAGAATAAAATACCCAGGTGTAAACCTACCTAAGGAGACAAAAGACCTGTATGCAGAAAACTATAAGGTACTGATGAAAGAAATTAAAGATGATACAAACAGTTGGAGAGATATACCATGTTCTTGGATTAGAAGAATCAACATTGTGAAAATGACTATACTACCCAAAGCAATCTACAGATTCAAAGCAATTCCTATCAAACTACCAATGGCATTTTTCACAGAACTAGAACAAAAAATTTCACAATTTGTATGGAAACACAAAAGACCCCGAATAGTCAAAGCAATCTTGAGAAAGAAAAACGGAACTGGAGGAATCAGGCTCCTGTACTTCAGACTATACTACAAACTACAGTAATCAAGACAGTATGGTAGTGGCACAAAAACAGAAATATAGAGCAATGGAACAGGATAGAAAGCCCAGAGATAAACCCACGCACATATGGTCACCTTATTTTTGATAAAGGAGGCAAGAATATACAGTGGAGAAAAGACAGCCTCTCCAATAAGTGGTGCTGGGAAAACTGGACAGCTACATGTAAAAGAATGAAATTAGGAACACTCCCTAACACCATACACAAAAATAAACTCAAAATGGATTAAAGACCTAAATGTAAGGTTAGACACTATAAAACTCTTAGGGGAAAACATAGGCAGAACACTCTATGACATAAATCACAGCAAGATCCTTTCTGACCCACCTCCTATAGAAATGGAAATAAAAACAAAAATAAACAAATGGGACCTAATGAAACTTAAAAGCTTTTGCACAGCAAAGGAAAACATAAACAAGATGAAAAGACAACCCTCAGAATGGGAGAAAATATTTGCAAATGAAGCAACTGACAAAGGATTAATCTCCAAAATATACAAGCAGTTCATGCAGCTCAATATCAAGAAAACAAACAATCCAATCCAAAAATGGGCAGAAGACCAGATAGACATTTCTCCAAAGAAGATATACAGATTGCCAACAAACACATGAAAGGATGTTCAACATCACTAATCATTAGAGAAATGCAAATCAGAACTGCAATGAGGTATCACCTCATACCAGTCAGAATGGCCATCATCAAAAAATCTACAAACAATAAATGCTGAAGAGGGTGTGGAGGAAAGGGAACCCTCTTGCACTGTTGGTGGGAATGTAAGTTAATACAATCACTATGGTGAACAGTATGGAGGTTCCTTAAAAAACTAAAAATAGAACTACCATATGCCCCAGCAGTCCTACTACTGGGCATATACCCTGAGAAAAACATAATTCAAAAAGAGACATGTACCACAATGTTCATTGCAGCTCTATTTACAATGGCCAGGACATTGAAGCAACCTAAGTGTCCATCGACAGATGAATGGATAAAGAAGATGTGGCACATATATACAATGGAATATTACTCAGCCACAGAAAGCAATGAAATTGAGTTATTTGTAGTGAGGTGGATGGAACTAGAGTCTGTCATACAGAGTTAAGTAAGTCAGAAAGAGGAGAACAAATACCGTATGCTAACACACATATGTGGAATCTAAAAGAAATTGGTTCTGATGAACCTAGGGGCAGGACAGGAATAAAGACGCAGATGTAGAGAATATACCTGAGGACACGGGGACAGGGAAGGGCAAGCTGGGACGAAGTGAGAGAGGTGCATTGACATATATACACTACCAAATGTAAAATAGATAGCTAGTGGGAAGCAGCTGCTTAGCACAGGGAGATCAGCTCGGAGCTTTGTGACCACCTAGAGGGGCAGCATAGGGAGGGTGGGAGGGAGGTGCAAGAGGGAGGGGTATGGGGATATATGTATACATATAGCTGATTCACTTGTTATACAGCAGAAACTAACATAACATTGTAAAGCAATTATACTCCAATAAAGATGTTAAAAAAATAATAAAAGAATGAAGAAAAACCCCTAATCACCCAAAAAGTTATAAAACCCTTTCCTAAATAAGTTCTTGAGTTCAAAGAGGCAACAAAGGCTGTCAGTACAGACTACTTATCATAACAATGATGATACTAGGCCAAAGCTGTATTTGAGAGAAAATTAATAGCCTTATTCACTATTAAATAAAAAAGAAATAAGTGAAATGAGCATTTAAACTAAGAAAGTGACAAAGAGAATAACTAACGAAAATTAAGGAGAAAAGGGAGAATAAACTTAATAAAGATAAAAGCAGAAAAAAGTTAACTGAAGAGACCAGCAAAAGAGAAACTTCTCATTGGTCTACTCAAGAAGTAAAGAGGGAAGATATATACATAGAGACAGGATAATAAAATTAAGGAGATAAGCCAATTATAAAAGAATAGTATGTATAACATACTAATAAAATTGAAATATTCACAAAACGGAGAATTTCCCAGGAAATTTTAAATTACAAAAATTGTGTGAAGAGAAAAACCTGAGGAGACTGGAAAACATTTAGGGAATAGGTATTTTTAGGGCCAGAGCTTTTAAATTTTAAGCAAGCTATAGTAGCTATGCTATTTAATTAATCTTGATACAAATATTCCCATAAGATAGTATGTATGATACACATATTCACACTCATCTACTCACACATCAATACATCCACAGTATAAAAAAATCTTATGTGTAAAGTGCTACCAAATCAAATTCAGCCCTAAAACAATAAGCAAACATGACCTATATAATAAAATCAACAAAACTTTATTGATAGGCAGAAAAGAAAATTGAAAAATGAGAGACAAACTTTTTTCCTGGATGATGAGTTCATATTGTTAGATAACAATTATCTTCAAATCATTGTATAAATTTAACGTAATTCCAGGCAAAATTTAACGTAATTCCAGACAAGGCCCACAGTGAATTTTTTTTCTGGCGCTTAAAACAACTATAAGATCGATCTGTTGAGAGAGACAAGGAAAAACAGCATATGAGGTGCTAGCTGTCATTGCAAGACGTCATATGTCTTAGCCCATCAACCCTCACAGCAGCCCTCTGAGGTGGATACTATTATTATCCCCATTTTACAGATGCAGATGCTGAGTCCGGGTGTTCAAGTAACCCGCCCACAGTCACAGGCATGTAAGTGATGGGGCTGGGATATGAACCCAGTCAAGCTGGTTCCAAAGCCCAAGCTCTCAACCACAATACTGATTTTCTTCCAGTGGCAGGGAGGTTTGTCAACTCAGATATTAAAACATATTATAAAGCTGCAATAATAAAATCTGTAATGTATCAACTTCAAAGGCGAGTTCAATGGAACCAAAAAAGAAAGTTCAGAAAAGGATACAGACATCCAAAAATGTAATATATGATGAAGGGGGATTTTTAAATTAGCAGGGTAAAGGTTGATTGATCAATAAGGGATGCTTGGACAAATGGCTACCATTTGGATCCGGAATGAAAAAATTAGATCCACATTTCACTCAGTATACCATAGAAGTACTAGAAGAAAATATAAGGAATATTTGTATAATCTCAGAGGTGGGGAAGGACTTAGCATTACACTAAGGTTAGAATCATAAAGGAAACAGTATTTTAAGTTACAGAAATGAAAAACTTCTGGATTTCAAATATCACCATAAAAGGTAAATAGTGAGGACTAAATGAAAAGGAAATATTTGCAAGATATTACAATTAAATATTTACTATGTTTAACATATGATGAACTACAATTCCACAAAAAGATAAACACTCAATATAGAAGTATGGGCTAAGGTAATTAAGAGGCAACTAACAAGTGAATAAAGTTGGTCAATAAAGATTGCGGAAATGTACAATATTATAAGAAAACAAAAACTTCAAACAGTAGGGCTATCAAGTTGGCAAAGAAAAAACAGACAGCATGGAACTTTGCAAGAGGATGGAGAGAAGCTGGCAGGGTAGATGGAGACAAAGCAGATGAAGGTAGGAGGAAAAACAAGAGAGTGGTTTCCAGAAGGAGGAAAGGGCTATCTGTCCGGAAATAGAGTGGAGCATCTGGGTAAAACCCATTGGGTTTTAGCAACAGGAGGCTCATTGGTGACCTCGGTGAGAGCAGTTTCCAGGTGTGGTGGACACAGAGGTCAGAACGGATGGGGTGACAAAGGACTGGGAAGTGAGGAGTGGTCACAGCAAGGAAAGACATCCCGTCAAAGGAGTCTGGATGCGAAGGAGAGTATTCAAGAACGGGAAGGATGTGGGAGGTGTGAAGAAAGAGTTTTACTTTTAAGAGAAGAGGGACCTGGGGAAATTTAAATGGTGATGGGAAGGACGTGGCAGAAGGGAGAGGCTGAGACAGAAGAAAGAGGATGAATTACATGAGGCACAGATTCCTGAGAAGGTGGGAGGCGAGGGGGAATCTATAGGAAAATTTTTGAAACAGTGACTCTTCGCGAAAGCAACCTGGTGGGTCATGGGCTGGATGCTAAAATAAAAGAAAAAAAACAAAAACAAAGGGAAGAGAATGGGAAATAACTGAGTGCATTATAGGCATAAAGGTAAGTACTGTTTGTGAATCTGTTTCAGTCATGTGTGAGTGTGTGTGTGAGTGTGTGCTGCACTGCATTTCTTACTGTTAGTTTAAAGGTGTTCGAAGGTACCTGATCTAAAGCCAAAATGGGATGCATAAGCTACAGGGGGATTGGTTTTTGACGGGAGAGAGGAGTGAGCATCTCTGGTATTAAAGGTGGGAAGGTGAGAGGAAGGATGGGGATGGTGATGATCTGCAGGCTTGGTGTCTTTGGAATTTGGAAGTTGAGGACGTCGTCTGCCAGGTGGGAGACAAGGTCATTCTCCAGGGTAAGGTGAGGAGGGGGGCTGTTCCCAGGATGGGGTGGGGGAGTGGAGAATGCTTGGCATAGCTTCCATGGGGAAGAGGAGAACAGACTGACTTAAGAAACACAGATAGATGCTGGGCACTGTGGCAGGCTTGATTGAGACTGGTGACCTTGAATTTGTAGCAGCACCAATTTGCCTGGTTGGGCGATTTTCTCCAGCAGTGCTCACCCAAGCAGGAGAGGCCCAATCAGATTGTTCTTGCTTCACTGTGCATCTCTGAACCAGTAAACTGAGGTAGCTCTGCTGATGAATGCTAGAACTGAGCTGGAGCCAGAGGCTTTACAAAGCCACTAATGAATTCCTTTCACCTCTTTCTGCTCAGAAGCTCAGGGTACAGTAGTTTTCATCTGAGGTATTTCAACATCTCTGGCACTGGAGCTGGTGAGAGTTATTATTTAACTTCCTTGGGCCTGAGGAAGCTGGGCGAGGTTTTCAAAGTCACATGCATGAGGCTGAAACTGGTCACCCAGCCGGGCTCATCCTTATCATAAACAAGATTAAGTTAATGCTGGGTTCTCTCTGAGGAGAACTGAGGATGCCTTCTAGAAACTCATACACATTCCAAAAGGAGCATCAGGCATAAACGGATGACGCTGTCCACATATTTCCTGAGCATGGAACATGTCCTCTTCAATTCATATTTGATGTAATTTGATTGAAAAGCCATGAATTGTGTCAAGTTTTTGTGTTTCTTTGTTTTGTTCCATCCCCACCTCGCAGGCAGGCAAAAGCACAGGCCCCCTGCGTTAGGTGAGCAGGGCATTCGACAGAGCTGAGCCCTCCCCCATTCCTGAAATGCTTCCTTTCTGTCTCCTGTGCAGGCCCATTTGCATGGCCTTGGAATGTCTCCACCTAGCTGGCGTACTAACGGAGCATCTGCTGTGCGACAAACACTAATCTAGATATGGGAGGCAACCAACCAGACAGATCAGCAAGTCCTCAGCTGGCATGAAGTTTACATTGTAATAGGTGGCAAAGAACATAAGACAGAGTGAAGGGAAAAGAGTGAATGGGGGGGGTGCTTGCTTTCAATAAGGGGGTCAGTGATGGCCCATCTGAGGAGGCGTCTTCTGAGATGTGGCCAGCTGTCCTAAGGGAAGATCACTCCAGGTGGAGGGAACTGCAAGTGCAAAGGCCCTGAGGTGGGAGCGAGCTTGGTGTATGTGAGGGACAGAAGGGAGGCCAATAGCGCAGGAGCAAGGTGAACCATGGAGCTAGGAACATGACATGAGTTGGAGAGGATGGCAAAGATCTTTTAGACTCAGGAGGAGTCTGGATTTTATCAGAGCAAATTAAATGAAATATGGCCAAAACTGAACTCCTAGTCCTTTTTCCCAAAACTGGTTCTCCTAGAATCTTGCATCTGGAACATTCCCTGGCATCAGCTCTGCCGTCACCCAGTTATGGGCTTTCCCTTGGCCCCTTCCTGCTCCCCACCACTCTTCCTTATGCCCTTGCCTCCTAAATGATACTGGTAGCCCAGACCCTCCCACACATTCAGACTTGGTATGTAACTGTCTGATGTACATCTCTACTGGAGATCCCACCAGCACCCTGAATGCATGTCCAAAATTGATCTCTTTATTTTCCTAAGCCTCCTTCATTCCTTATCTCCATGAATGACAATATCCAGTTGCCTAAGCAAAATATATCAACTTCTTTTCCCTTGCTCCCAAATCCAGTCTGTAACTAACTTCTGCTGATTCTATCTCTTCAGTGTCTCTTGTACTTGTCACATCCCCATCACACCCTGTTAAGTGAAGGCCCTCTTCCTACTGCAATAGCCTATCTGGTTTTCTGTCTTTAAATCTCATTCCTTTTGAATCCATCCTACCTATTGGCTCCAGAATGAATTTTGTAAATCACAAATTCTCATGATATTTCATCTTTGCTTGGAACTCTTTAAATAAAGACCCCCTGTTGCACAGAAGATAAAGCCTAAACTTCTCAAAAGGGCACAAAAAGACCCGCAAAGACTGAAGGCCCTTGCCAAACTCTTTTATCATTTTTCCACCTCCCAACTCTCCCTGACATTCCAGCTATATTAGATTACTGCAGCCCTACAAATGTGCAAGGCTAACGCCAGGTCTTGCTCTGGCTATTTTTTCTTTCTAGAATGTTCTCTCCTTTCCATCTGGAAAACTGTTATGCATCATTTCTGTAGAGTGCTGTGTGTCCCCCCCTCCATTTATCCTTCCTAGCTGCAGCCATAGAGTCTGTACACCAGGCTCATCCCACTCAGTGCCTGCTGAGGTCTGAATGTTTGCATTCCCCCAAATTCACATGTTGAAATCCTAATGCTCAAAGGTGATGGTATTAGTAGGTGGGGCCTTCGGGAGTTACTTAAATAATGAGGGTGGAGCCCTCACAAATGGGATCAGTGCTTTATAAAAGAGCCTCCAGAGAGATCTGCTCCCCTCCTGCCATGTGAGGATACAAGGAGAAGACTGCGACCTGGAAGAGGACCTTTACCAACAAGGCTGGCACCCTGAACTCAGACTTCTAGCCTCCAGAACTCTGAGCAATACATTTCTGTGGTTTATAAGCTACCCAGTCTGTGGTATTTTATTATAGTAGCCCGAATGGACTAAGGCAGTACCCAAGCCACCCTTGGCTATAACCCCACCAGCCTGAGAGCTGAAGAATGAAATGTTGCATTAGTAGGCTCTGGGTTGCCAAGTGTCTTCCAAACCAGAGGCTCTCCTATCCCTACCATGTTGGCTTTGTCTACCTAATAACTCCAACACTAATATGATTAGTAATAACTATAACAAAAATAGGAAACCAGTACTTACTAAAAATTTGTTATCTGATTGGCACCATAGATACAATAGTGAACAAGACATATACTGTTTTGCCCTCAGGAAATTTACAGTCTAGGAGGGCATCAGACAATCAACAAATAACATAAGCATAGCTTATTGTGCTAGAGCGTATTATTTATTCACAATCATTCCTTCCCGCCCTGCCCTTGCCTTGCTTCCTTTTAGGCAGAGCCCTCTTGATCACCCAACTGACTTTGCGCTTGGCCTTGTCACTTGCTTTACCCCATGGGAGGTGAGTGGACACGGCATAGGCATGCCCAAGCAGGCACATCTAGAATAAGAGGCTATGTAGAGCTCCCCTGAGCCCTGCAGAGCTGCAACTGACCTACAGCCCTCATGCGATGCAAGTAAGAAATAAATATTTGTTGTTGCAATTCATTGAGATTTTTGCACTGTTGATGCCACAGCAAAAGTTGACTAATATATTTATGAAATGGGATATGGAGAAATCAGAAAGTGAAGGATAGCTCTTTTGGATAGGGTAGTTAGAGAAGGCCTCTCTGGGGAGGTGACAGGTTTAGGGGTGATGAGAAGGATCCAGCCTCCTGAGGAACATTCCAACATGGTGAACCTCAAGTCAAAGGCATTGAGGTAGGAAAGCTTAGCGTGTCTGAAGGTCTGAAAGAGGGCCAGTGTGTCTGGGAAAAGTAAGCAAGTGGAGAGGGGCACGGGATGAGGGGAGAGGGAGGAAGGGGTCCATTACAGCCCCTCTTAGATCTTTGGCTCAGAGATCACCCTCAGCATCCAAAGCACTCAACTGTGGCTCAATGCCTTTCTTGGCATAACGTTTGTTGGGTCATGGTTGGGGAGGCCACATAATATAATGCCCAAATTGGGACACTTTTGAGAATGAAAGATGGTACCACTAACAATTACCTTAGGACAAAAGATGTAAACAGGGAGGGTCCCAAGCAAGTATGGATGTATGGTCACTCCACGTGTGGTCTTTTTATTTCCCTTCCACAAAAGTATCCTTTATCCTGAGAAAGTAGCTTCTGCCTCAAGTGCCTCATTCACAATCCAATCCCCTTCTGGAATGGAATCTTAAATCAAAGCTCACTGGGAGAGGCCTAACAATTGCTAAATTCTTGTCTCCTGCGATTGGACCCTGATCCTTGTACCCCCTTAGAGGCTTGCTAGGTTCTTGGTATAAACTGACTGCTTATCAGCAAAGGCCAACCTCTGAGAATTACCCGCTGCCTGGAATTACCCTGAGGTCATGATTGACTTTTGCCACACCTCTGGAATAATGCCCACCCAAACCACTCCTGGCGCTTACCCTAGGCTTTAGACCCTCTTCAGACCTCCTCAGAGGTCCTTGCCCAGGCCAGGCTCTGAGCTGGGATCTTACATACTCCACAGCTGCTGGCTGAAGATCTCGTGCCACCAGCTCGAAGGACAGTTTTGGTCCCTTATGGAACAAAGCATGAAGAAAAATCCCTGCTCTCCACTCCTGGGAAAGAACTGAGTCCACACTCTTGGGGCTCAGCTTTTACCTTGAAAACAGGCTATGAATTCTTTGGAAAGTATATGTAGCCAAACCAAGCCGCCACCCCAAAGCTGGAGCAGATGTGAATCCTGGAAAACTTGGGTCTGCCTGCTGTTTTGAGCGGGAAGGTGGGGGGAAGCATTCTGTACCTTGCTTTCTACTTCCACATGCAGAAACTTTAGACTGATAACTTCTAAATCACACCTTTGTTGTGACGATTCACTGTGCTGAAGCTTCTGAAGGCATGGGGTGTAGCCCCGTGCCTGGGCACGCGGGCGTTATACATTCAACCTTTGTTGAACTTGCAATGAGAGGCATGTCTCAGTGCTGCTGCTGGAGGCCACGTCTCCACCCAGGCCTCTGCTCGGCATGTCTCCGAGTCTCAGCCAGCCTGAGGAGGCAGCCAGAGCGGGGTCTCCTCACCCCTCCCCAGTGTAGCCCATTCCTCAACCAAGCAAGACTCCAGATCGAAAGGTTTGCACTCTGGTCCTCAGTACCTCTTCTCAGTGGATGAGCAGATAACTCCAAACCCAGAGGATTCTGACAAAACGCCTCCTTTGTGGGAATGAATGCTTGGCTGCTAAGACTCCGTGTGTCATCTTCTCTGGGAAGACCGACTTAGGAAAGGAGATGTATTCTGTCAGCTGCACGGAGGTGCCTGGAGCTGAACAGCTTGACACTTGAGTGTTGGCTATTCTGTCAGACTTGAGTTCTGTCTGGAATTCTGAGGAGCTGTGCCCTGTGGGGTGAGTAATGGGTGCCCTGATGACCGGTCTTTCCATGTGCCAAGCAAAGGCTTCTTAAAAGCGCTTCTCACTGCTGTGAGGTCCTACAGCTGCCTGGGCCCAGCCCCCAGGATCTCTGAGTGATACTCATGGGGACTCTCCTTGCCACAGGGCAGACCTCAGTGGGCCTCTGTGCCCTCGGCTGGGGTTAGCTTCAACTGTTCTTAATTAACTTCATCAGCCAGACACAGGTATTAGCTGGCGAGAAAAGTATGCGGGCATGATGTAGCCCAAGAACCCAAGACTTCCTATTAGCCAGGGGAATTCAAGAAAGGGTGTAGACTACGTTCCCAAAAGCTAAGAAGGTGCTTCTGGGACCCCTCGGAGAGCCCCACCATCTCCTCTGAGGCTGTCTCAGCAGAGCCTCTTCACTCAGGCATTCTAGTGCTATCCATGGTCCTGGCCACCCTAAGCCCAGTCATGACCGCAGACCACCAGCCACTGCAGACAGGACAAGAACACTTAGTGGCTGTTCCCCTGGATCGTAAGGGAGTATGTTTGGATTTCCTTCCAGGGGAATCCACGATGATCCAGGGGAGTTTACAGTTAGCCTGAGAGAGCTACCTTCAAGACCAGGAGCTTGACCTGACTCCCTGAGCAAGATGGGAGTTAACCAGGTAGCCGAGGGGAGCAGTCCTGTACTCAGCCCATCTCCTGAGACCCCCCAGATTGCCTTTGTACATAGGACTGGAGGAAGGGTCTTTGTTCCCCCAAGAGAGGTAGCCCAAGGCTCTCCTTGAAAGCCAACCCCTAGAAAAAGGCGAGCAGTGCCTTCCCCGGGAACCACAGAGCCTGAGGACACCCACAACACCCAGTACTGATGGGGATATACTTCTGGCCACGTGAGATGACAGGTTCGTCCAGAGGCTCACAGGACGGGGGAGGGTACTGCGAGAGCTTTGAGCCCCAGCCCCGGAGCCAGCAGCTGTGAAAACAGACCCTGACTAGAGAGGCTGTGTCTCCCCCATAGCTCTCTTAGCAGACATCACAGAGCACCATGGAGAAGGCACGGTCTGTGCTGCTGCATGGGGAATGCACTTGGCATACACATAACTCTGAAAATTTTATAAAGGGAAAAGAACCTGTTTGCTCTGATTCCAAAGCTGAAAGCTGAAGTGAGAATGGTAGGTATGCCCATTCCCCAGCGGCCCTCAAGCAGAGGTCACAGCCCAGGGTAAGACCCCTAAAGCTTGGTCAGTCTTTCCAGCCCCCAGGCCACCCAGGTGGCTGTGGTCCCCAGATACCTTGGACCAGGACTCCTAGCTACAGGAATATGGCCTTCGGACTGTTTTTGCGGTTTGGTTCTGGATATATCCCTGGGTTGGACTGGGCTGAAATTTTGCCCATGATCCTCCAAGAAATCTTCTGAGAATCTTCCAACTGGAATAAATTTTTCTTCCTTACCTACTAGTAGCACTCTGTGGCCACATCTATAAATTGCAGTAATTCAAAGATTGCTTCATAATAAAAGTATGTGCTTGTCACACTCACTAGACCATGAGCTCTTGGCAGACAAGAACCATGTTAAAATTATGCCCATCCCTTTCCCAGTTCCCTTTTCCGACTGTCGGGTGTATAGCAGCCCCTCCCCTCCACATTTTGCTGCATTCAGAGAAATGAAAGGCAGGCAATCGCAACATCGAGTTGTAATGTCACAGTACTGAGCTTTGCATCCCATGCCTCACTAGGATATCAATACTGAGGTCAACATTCCTTGGACCCCAGAAGGTCACCACCATCGTAACCACCCGAGTTATGGCAGCCTCAGCCTGGCCAGCCTCATAGCAACAACATATGACCACAACATATATGACCATGTACATCCTAGCCCCATGCCTGAAGAGGCTGCCATCTTGTCAGGGGACCAAGCCCCCCAGGAATGATCCCAAACACCCCTGCAAGCCACGGGCACACAGTAGGTACTCCCTATTAGTGGGGTTCACTAATCTGATCTAGATCACTTAGGAAGGCTTTAGAACAATCATTCCTGGGCCCCAGCCCAGACCTGCTGCATCAGAATTTCTGGGGATGAGACCACGATTCTGTATTTTAAAAAGCCTATGAGTGATTCTCACGATTAGCTGGGTTGGGTCTATTTTGTATTGGGCAGGGCCATCAAAGATACCTCCTTCCCCCATAATGTATCAATTTAAAAATAAAGGTAACAAGAGCTGTTTGTGACCCACACTGGCGTGGTAGGAAAAGCGTTGACTCTGCTTCCTTGGATGTGCTGGTAGCCTCCTTTGTGAGCCATCCCTTCACATCCAGTCTTTGCCTGATGAGACCCTACCCAGGTACACTGAACACTTTTATTCCACAGACTCACTTCTTACAGCCAGATCCTGAGCCCAGCCCAGCCACGCCTGACAGTCATGGGGAAGTCCCGTCCCCTCAAACCAGTGGGCTGAGATGTGAGTCTGGTTTCATACAGTCAGCATTTGGTGGGCTTGCGAGGGGCCCAGCACACCCACAGGCCCACAGAGTTTCAGGAGCCTCCCCACCTGCCACCCCTGCCCACCACGTGTGCCCCAGCTCAGGGACTGGGCTTCTGTTCTGGTTCCTGGTTTCCTCTCCAGTCCCTGCTGTGAGTAAAGCTCTTAATGAAACTGCAGCCTCTTGCTGGGGCTGGGATACCCTACACAGGTAGACCCTGTTCCCCTGGGTGAGGACCTGATTCAACCCAGAAGCCACCTTCACCCATCAAGTATCTGCCTATTTAAGAATAAGGGTAACAAGCGATGTAGGACCCACACTGGCCTGGTAGGACAAGTGTTGACTCTACTTCCTTGGATATTCTGATTGGAAGTGCTGGCAGGCCCCTTTGTGAGCCATCCCTTCATTCAGGGTTAGTTCTCCGAGCCTCGGCCTCCCTCGACTCTGGGTTACCTTTCCCAGGCCGCCCCTGTGGTCCTGGTAGGCTTCGCAGCCATGACTGCAGTGCCCATTCCCCACTGCAGGAGCAGATAGAGATGCTTCCCAGCTCGTGCCATCATCAGGACTTTCTGCTCAAGGAACTGACCCCTTTGGATTACTGGGGTCCTTCTACAGAGCAGGCGCCCCCAGCTCTGCTCATCACTAGCACAGTGAGACCACACGTCTTCAGGGTCCAGGTGCTGGGGGCCTGGGTAACAGAGGAAGGGGGCCCAGAACTACACACGCTGGCTTTCAATTTCCAGGAATGGACCTGAAATTGACAAACTTGGACCAAAGCAATCCCCAGGTTCCCTGCTTCTCTCCCGGGGCCACGTGTGTGTTCATGGGACCTTTAAGGCAGCCCAGAGAAATGAGGAGAACATTACATCAGCGGAGGAAGTTCACACCGCGCTTGTGATCACAGCCCCTGCCCCAATCACAAGCAGTTCCCAGGAATATTATCCCTCACACCGAGGCTGACGTCTTCAAACCTCAGCGGATCCCAGTTCTGGCTCTGAACATTTGAAAGAGGCAATTTCCAAGGACTCTAGCTATTGTGATCATATTTTCTGGGATAAAGGAAAGGATGCTTGAAATTGCACTTGTCCTGGAAAATCTGTGATTATATATTTAGGGGGAACGCCAGGATTCAGCCACAGAGAGGAGGGAAAACGGGACGTGCTTCAGGTGTGCACAGGGCATTGCGGTTGAGGTGGGAGGGGAGTGAAAAAGCACCTGCCTGTTTAAAAATACAGCTAGCAAGCGACATATGTGACCTATGTGAAGAAAACCACAAAGCTGTTATATTTAGAAAAATGAAAGTAGATGAACAAAGAGAGTGACACACCATGTTTCTAGATGGGAAGGCTGTGTAGTATAAAAATGCCTATTTTCCTCAAGTTAATTTATAGTTTAATAGGAGCACACATATAAAATCCCAACAGGATTTTTTTTTCCTATGACAAAATGATTCTAAAATTAATCTTGAAGAGCAAACAGATGAAAATAACAATGAATATTCCGAAAGAGAAAATAATTAAGGGAGGAAGGAGTAGTTTCCAGCTCTGCCAGATATTAGAACATATTATAAAACAACAATTAAAATTATTCAACACCGGTGCTAAGATAGAAATTAGCAGCAGAACAAAGTGGTGAGTCAAGAAATAGACTTAACTACATTTGAGGATTCAGAATGTGATAGAACAATTCATTTCCCTCAAATCAAAAGGAAAATGAATTACTTAATAAATCGTGTTGGAAAACTGTGTAATAGTTTGGACAATATCATGCATTCATCTAAATAAACTCCAGATGGATTAACAAATTATATTTAAAAAAAAATCAAATTACTGACAAATAACTAAAAATACAACAAGCTGTTTCTTAGACCTGTGGCAGAATGATAACTTTGTCAGCTTTGAAAAGAAATCACAAATATCAAGAGATTTGTCTATATAAAAATGTAAAAGAACTGTACAATGTAAAATAGCAAAACAAAAAGAAAGAAAAAAGAAAGCTAGAGATTGGGAAGATATGTGTATCAAATAGAAAGATCCTTCAAATTGGAAAGGAAAATACCAACACGATACTCTCGCAGCCACACGTCAGGACAGACAGTTGTTACACGGGGGTTACAAATAGCAAATGCCCCATGTCCTTGCTGGGCAGGACTGGACCCAGGCCAGCTGGAGAAAGGCCAGGACTGGAGTCTCTGTCCAGGGTCCTGTAATGGAAATCCTGACACCACTTGCATACCTCTTGCTCCAACAGGGGCATGCTTCCAGCCATGGGCACCAACCAGTCTCTCCAGACCCTACTCCCATGGACCCCACCTCTCTTCTTTCACTCACCCACGTTCGGCAGCAGCCAACCCCTTTAGGGACCACTGCAAATCAAGTATGCAGACTGTGCATGTGTGTGTGCACATGTGTGTGTAGGTGTGTGTATGTGTGTCAGTGTATCCAATGAACATCCTCCTTTTGCAGAGGTCCAGACCCCCTGGCTTTTCTCAGAACCCAGTACTGCCACTAGGGTAGCTCCCTTCCCAGCAGGGCTTCAAATCTGTCCTCCCCTCTTTGAGCCCCAACTATTCTAATAGCGATGACCTAAGTCTATGCTCTAAGAGCAAAGGGGCTGTTGCTTCCCTGTTCCACACCCACTACGATGCCTGCCCCATCGCTGGCCCCCAATGGATATGTGTTAAATAAAAGAATGAATCTTCATGGGGCAGGTTCTAAATGCATCTGATTCACCAGTGCTTTCTAGTTGAAAAGCTAAATTTTGAACCACAAGAGCCCACTTTAATTTACATAATTATCTCTATCTTCATGTTAGACCGAGCTCTTTGAAGTCAAGGGCTGTGCTCAATTCGTCTCTACATTCGCAGCACTTATCATAACATTTGGCACTTTGCGCAAGTTGACGAGGGTGTGCTGGAGGGATGTATTCAACTTATACCTATTAAACTAGCAATTTTTAAAAGGCCGCACAAATACTTGAGGTTTGGCGATGCTGGTAGAGGTTACAAGAGATATATGTGACCTATATGAAGAAAACCACAAAGTTGTTATATTTAGAAAAGGGGAAGTAGATGAACACAAGAGAAATCTATGCCATATTTCTGGATGGGAAGGACATGTATTATACGAATCTTATTTTTAACCTTAAAGCTTTTGCTGTTGACATTATGACCTGGCACAACATTTTTGGGGAGCAACCTAGGAGTATACATCAAGAGGTATTTTTAAATGTTCCTACTCTGGCCCAACAACGTCATTCCTGGAAACTTATCTTAAGAAAATAATTCAAGAGAAGAAAAATAAAAAAGGCCATACACTTGAGGATGTTCATTATAGCCTTGTATAAAAATAATTGAACATAATTGGTAGCCTAAGTTATGGTCCACTCACCAGACATAATATTCCATAGGTATGAAGAATGATAACTACAAAAGACATGTAGTAGCATGGCAAGATATGCAATATAATGTGAACTTGAAGAGACAGAATGTGAGACGGTATATTCACTTTGATTAAAACCATACGAAATATGTGTGTACATGCATAAGGATCAAAAAGGAATGGCCAAATTTGAAAATGATTAAGGAAATGAATTAAGAGTATCTTATTCATTTAAACTTTTAAAATACTAGAATATACCAAAAGCCTGTGTTGAGTAGTGGCCCTTAATCCCCAGATACTTATTGAAGGAGTTACAGCACATTATATAGAACATGGCACTAAGAGATCACCACTTCGAGCTGAGCAGGATCGATCATCCCCAGAGGCCCTCCAGTTTAGAATTTTACCAGAAAAAGCCATACCCTCTTATGCAGCTGACTCTGTACATAGCAGGTGCTCAATAAATCAAAATGGATGGATAAATGGATGGGTAGAAGGAATGAGAAAAAGTAAGGATGAGGAAATGCCTTTGACACCAGTATATTGCATATTGGTGTGCAAATACTGATGTAGTCCCAACAAGGGTCATGGATCTAGCCTTCATGAATTTGTTTCACACTTGTCAATCTCTGTTACTTCATGGGGGTAACACAGACAACAGTTTGTTTCTGTAGTCTGGACGAATTTTGTTGTTCTAAGACTTCCCTGTTTCTCCTGCTGCAGATGACCCCTTGGATTCTGGATGTCTGGTGCAATAGAGAGAGTACAGGATCTGGAGTAGGAGCCTGCTCTGTCAATTAATAGTTCAAATTCCAGCCCATCATTTAATGGTTCTATAACCTCTGAGCCTATGTACCTTGTCTCCTTGAGCTTTGTTTTCATCTGTAAAAATGAGAGAATAAATATTCCATAACGTTGTAGGGAAGATGCCTATCTTCCCAATGACATAAAACATGTAATAAATGCTGGCATCTTCCCTTACCCCATACTTCCTCACTATCACTATTCTATAGATTTTAATCACGATCTAACATAAAATGCAAATATACAGATTTCATTGTGTTTAGAAGTTGACAAGACTAGGTTATCCTAGACTGGTGGTTCTCCATCCTGGGTGGCTTTTTCCCCCAGAGGATGTATGGCAACGTCTGGAGACATTTTTGGTTGTCACAACTGGCAGCGGGAGGTGGGTATGTGTGCTACTGGCTTCTAGAGGGTAGAGAACAAGGCTGCTGCTAAAACATCCTGCAATGCACAAGACTGCCCCCGACAAAAAAGAATCATCTGGCCCCAAATGTCAGTAGTGCTGAGGTTGAGGATCCTGATGACCCTAGGACTCAATCCATTTCTCTGTCCAGCAACCTGTGTGTGTGTGTGTGTGTGTGTGTGTGTGTCCAGAGCGTAGGGATGGTTAGGGGGAGGAACACAGGGAGCAAGAGACAGGAGTGTGCTAGGAGAGGACCATTTCCCGTAGCATCCCTGTGTGAAGCACCCTCCTTTACCTCCCAACCTTTCAAGGCCCAGCTCCAGCCCTGTATCATCTGTGACATTTTCTTTGAGCCCCAGAGGACCCACTTCTCCCTCCCTTGGTCTCTCAAGGTTCGGCTGCTGATTTGTAACTCGCACTGTATACATCTCAGTATATTCCCATTTCACACCTATGCGATATACATTAGGAACTGAGCAATTAGGATTCACACCTTCTCGTGGTGGTTTACAAAATGGCGAAGGGAAGCTGGCATTTGTGCAGTCTTGGCGTTTCTCTGGTGAAGGCTGTTTTGAAACTTCTTCTGCAAGTGGCTGTTAATGGACTGATAATTGGTTTCCTGGCTTCCTTATGAAGTGTGAAGTATTCTGCTAGCCTGTCAACAAAGCATCAAGTGTTGTGCAAACCACCATCAGAGTTATTTGTATCTTCCTTCCCTTGTATCTCTTGTTGTGGAGGAATAAGTGGACAGGCTCTCGATGTCCCTGTGAGGAAGGTGAAGAGTATGTGTAACCTGCGGGGAGCTTTCTCACCAGGACCCCAGGTTGAGCATGTTCCCCAGGCAGAGCCCGAAGAGCTCTGACTCCAAAGCCTGGCGCTTGGCACGGGGTAGACATGCAGTAAATACTGTTGAATGGATGGAAAGTGGCACTGGTGCCACCTTATTTGGAGCAGTGATCCCTGGAGATGTGAATTAGCCAAGGAAGAAGAGAGAGTAAGAGGAGAGAAGCTGGCTCCTGCAATGCACAAGACTGGATGTCTTTCAAAATGCTTTTCACTGCAAGAAACATCATCTTCTTTAAAACCGAGTGAAAAAAAGACCATCTATTGAGCATCTACTGCTGTGAGGGCAGCTCGAAAGCCAACGAAATGATTCTGAAGTCCCTGCTTGCTACAGAAAATGTTTTGGAACATGAAGGCAACAGTGTACTTGTGTAGTCTCGGCAGGCAATTCCCGAGTAAGGAACTGTTTTGAAGAAAATGTTTCAAGAGAAGAACAATGCACTGCTGTGCACTTTTTGGACAACTGTTCCAAGAAATTTGAGCCATCAAAACATCCCCCCCATCCTCTTCTAAACCCTCAGAAGGAAAGAACAGTACTGTTTGCTAAATATTGTGTTAATATTTATTGTGACTAATGTGTGCTAAAATTTAGGGCACTTAAGCTAACGTTTGCTAGAGGTGCTTTTCTATGTACATTTATGACCACATTATAAAACACAGAGGCTGACTGTACTATTTTATATTTTTATAACTGCTTACAGATGTTGTCCCTTTTCTGCACATCACACACTATGATATATTTGATCTGGGATCAGAAGCAGATCGCCAAATTTTAACTTTATCCCTTGAAGCATGAGCTGCTCTGTAAATGACCCAGTTTAGAAAGTGGTTTCCAAGTATTCACTATGGAAAATGTGAGGACTATCCATGTCATAGTTGTCTTTTTCTGTAAATACGATCATAGAGGCTTAGAATTTGGGGAGTGCCACCCCATCGGATAGATTAGTAAACCAAACTCCAGAGAGAAGTTGCCCTGGCCATAGTCACAAAACTGAGCCGGGACTAAGACACAGGTCTCCCAGATGTTGAATCCAAAGTTCTCTCAGAGCGCCTGGATTTTCTTAGTACCATCTTTCACCACCTGAGGGCAAAGCCCAGGACCTAGGGATGCATCAGCTTAGGGGCTGGGTACTCAGTAGAGAGCTGACAGATGGCACTCACTCGTGACCTTGCTTGTGGTGCAAAGGCCTGGGGCCAGCTGGCTCTCCCTGGCCTCCTCCACTGAAGCCAGCACCCCTGAGACTCAAGCTGTGTCTCTTACACCCAAATGAGCAGAAAAGCCCAAGTAATGGGAGTACCTTGGGGATACCATCCCCCATCTCCCAGAATCATCCAGAAGAAGAAATGCCATCCTAGCCCCCCAGAGTGCCTGCTTCACGGTTCTCATCAGTAAGCCTGGGGCTCCTCTTCCTTATTTTAAACCACAGAGAGCACCGCCCCGTATCTTCCAGGACTGCTCTGCCCTCATCTCCTCTCAGGTGATTGTAAGCAGTGCCCAGCATCCTGTCAGCCTTCCTCCTGGAAACGAGGGGCCTGCTGAGCAGCACTTACAGAAGGTTCTAGAAAGATTTCCTGAAACTACTTATAAGAGCCAAAGGGTCAAGTAAATTCCTGGAGGGCTTGAGTGACAGACCCCCCACACCCCCAGTAGCGTTCCGCTCCCCGCATCTCTCAGCTTGTGGGGCAGAGAACTTCATCCTGGTTCCAAGTGGCTGGCTGGCTCTGCTACACACTTCCCTCCTGCCAGCTCTCTGCCCCAGAGGCCTGACCCTTTCCTGTTCTCCCTGCCTTGTTTCACCTAGATGGATTTCAGAGATGGAACACCCACACTACCTGGGACTCCCACAGACTGGACCTTTGCCTTCTGAGGCCCTGCCTCCGAAGCACCCTGTAGAACTCCATTCCACCCACCCACTCTGCCCTGGGCTCATTTCTAGACTGTCAGGCCCTTTGTTCCTGCCTGCCTGGAGCTTCCCCCTGTTAACCTCCCTTGCCCCTCTGGTCCCCTTGGCTTTCAGGGTACACATATCTAACCACCTTGGGCCAGAGATGGGCAGCCAATTTCATGCAATTTTATTTTTTTCAATAAGGGTGGTTTGCTTAATGTGTATCTAAGAACGATTTGATCTTTAAACCTCTGCAAGAATTTTTACATAAGCTCACAAGTCATCAAAAATGCTTTGTCAACTACACAAAGTGATTTTTTTGTTTGAAAAGTAGAATTACCGTGGTATGACCCAACTCACCAACTCACATGCCAAACTCTCTGTCATCACAGATACTCCCTTATAGTCTCCCATGTCATTCCTCTCCCCGGCCCCAAGGGGCAACCACTCTCTATGAGGCAGCACTCCAAGGCCCTGAGAAGCCCACTGAGATGGCAAGAAAGATCAGAGGGTCAGTCTGTCTGCCCTTCCCTGAGGGAAGCAGATTGTAAGAGACGGAGAGGGGCAGTGGCAAGGGCTGGGAGAAGAAGAGGTGACAGCCCCGAGAGGTAGAACCTTTGATTTCTCAACAAAGACCAAGCTTGCTCCTCTATACACAGTCCCCTTACACTTGCCAATTTCCCTGGGAGCCAGGACTTAAAGTATTCTTTGCGCCGGAAAGTGAGGTCAGACCGTCCCAGAGAAAGGAAGAAAGGATTCCTTGTTATCTCCGGAGGACAGAGCACTCAACTCCAACCCTTCCTCTGAAAGATCAACAATTCAAAGACAGCTTGATCCCCATCCCTCCCTAAATCCAATGCAAGAGGAAGCATCTGATGAAACTTTGTATATATCCCCGCAAGGCCATGGTGTCTCATGGTACCCCAAGGCTGGCACAGAGTCTACAGTCTTACGAAATCGCCAGCACCTTCTGCCCTGGCTCGACTATATGGCGTCAATGACAGCAAGAAGGGTGAGGAGGAAATGTCGGGGTCTGACGTTGCTCTCAAGGGTCACCAGGGAGAGTAAGACGGCGTTGAAGAAGGCCCCCAAATGTCAAGAGCAATCATTCTCAGTGCTACGATCCACGTCACTGCCAGAAATGAGGACTCAGCCAGCGACGTTTTGAGAAGGAGAAGAAACCAACCAGAGTGAAGCTACGGTTACGACCTACGAGGTTCCCAAGGATGGGGTCCGGATTACCTAGGAAATGGGCCCCTGGCCTCTCGGTGGAGACCCCGAAGCGGCCCCCTCCCCGCTCACTTACACACGCAGCCTGGCTTCTTAGCCGACCACTGGTTATTCTTTTGGCACGTGATTGCCTTCTGCCCCACCAGCTCAAAGGCCGGCTGGCACTCAAACTGGAGGGTATCACCGTGGCGAAACCAGGAGCCTTCCCTCCGGCCGTAGGCAGGTATGCCAGGATCTCCACAACTGCCCTGCTCGATCTCTGCAAGACAGGAAAAGAGAAAACAGAGACACATGGTGACTCCATGCCTCTCGGAGCTGAAGGCCATGCTGCACCTCCGCCACGAGGCTGGGCTCGGAGGGACCCAGGTGGGCTTTTGATGAGAAACCCTGCAAGGTCGTGTTTAAAACAGCATCCTGGGAGGATCAGGCCCTCCTGCTCTCAAATGCCTGGACTCTATGTCCACACAGAGTGTTTCAGGTGCTTGGATATTTTCATTCCGGGCAGGCGGGTCTACATTCTTTGTGAGACACCTGTCCTAGGAATTCACAAGCTCACAGTTTGGAGAGATCTTTACTGACTTGACTTGCATTCAGATTACTCATGTCACTTGATAGATTTTGAGCTCAGTCCCTTCCTGAGCAGCCAAGGCGAGCGCAAGATGAGAAGGTCGCTGACGCTTTGCTGCTTGCCTTTCCCCCAGCCAGAGATTAAGTGAGAATCAATATTCACTGCCTTCTGATATGGAAGCACTTTCACGAAGATACATTTTTAATTCAATTTAAGACAGGAGCAGGTAAAATGAAACACATGACTCATTAAGTATGCCTTTAAAGTTCATTTGATTCAACAGTGGTGAATCAGACAGGGAGTGGCTTCCCTGAGACAGCTCTGGGGGTCTGGGCTCAGGGGGCATGATGGGCTGGCTGCCTCGTGGCAGAGTCAATCAGGACCCCGACGTTCCAGGAAAGGAGTCTGTCCTGGCCAAGTCCCCGGAGTTTCCTCCGGAGTTGCCCCCCCTTCCACCAGCCCCGTGCTTGGTGCTGTGAGAGATGAAGGGCAGGGAGGCGGGGAGGAAGAAGCAGGAGAGAGGGAGGGGGAGGAGGAGGAGCTCTGCTCCCAGAGAGGAAGGCACCCTGCAGGAAGGACGCGAGCCATGACTGATGTGACAGATGGTGAGGTGAGGACGGCAGGAGTCCTATGATTCGGGAGAGAGGCGGCTGGAGTAAGGGGAAGTTTCTGGACACCTTCCCAGGACTGTCAGGCCAAAGGGACCCTGCATTTTCCGTAGGCACCATTATGGGCTGTCAGGAGCCATAGTCCCCGAAGTTGCTGTGCATGGCCCTGACATGGGTGATTCTGCAAAAGTTTTCTTACCACAGCTGTTGGGTCCTGTGGGCTGGTCAGGTGAGCCCCGAGTACCGCCGCCTTACATGGATGGGCTGCTGACTGTCACATTCATGGTTCCCTACTACTGGCAGTACAAGGCTTTCTTTGGCTGGGATTGTGGGAGTGTGTGTGTGTGAAAGACAGAGAGAGATCTAAGTCAAACAGCAAGAGTCCTTGGGTTCGGGGGAGAAGAGGGGTCTGTGTGAGCAGACACCAGGCCTGAGGACTCAAGGGCGGGTCAGCTGACACGTGCCCCTGGCCTGTCCCTCTACACACAGCCTGAAAGCACACCTCAACCCTCCTCTGAAGCTGGCTCTTCTCCTGCCAGGGCTGGGGGAAGGCAGCCACTGAGGCATTCCCAGGAAGGTGGCCCCTTGGCTCCAGGTCCCAGAGCCCCAGGGGATCGGGAGGAACGGAAGACGGGCCCCGGGACAAGTCAGCCTGCAGATGCGAGTAGCAAGGCCCTCTTTCTTCCGGTGTCCCCACACACGTTCTCTCTGGGGCGTGAGGCCCTGGCGAGGACTGTCCCTGCAGGCACCCTGAGACCTGGAAGGAGGTACCCGGTGTTTGAAGACAGAGCTGGGGCTCACTGCCTGGGACAGGAGCCAGGTTTACGGTGTCCTGGTGAGGCCCCAGCATGCTGTAGAAGATGTAAATGTGGGGTCCACCTGCCTGCATCCTAGACCACAGCAGCCACTCTGAAGGTGTGATCGGCTCCAGAGAACGAGCATCCTGAGCCGGAGGAAGGAGCTGCCCAGCCCTCTCCGCTGTGCAGGCCTGGCTGTTTCCACACCCATCCAATTTCTCCTGCCGTCAGTGCGATCAGAAGCATATAACGAGCACCTACTGTGTGCCAGTCCCTGTGCCAGACACTTGAGACTGGACGTGGGCTCTGGTCTCAAGGACTGAACAATCCTGACAAGGAAGCAAGTATTTACGACACAGGGTGATTTGTGCCATGGATGCGCCCAGGAAGAGCAAGAGAACTCAAACTTGGAGGGTGGGGCTGGAAACAGGGTGCAGGAAGTGAGGCACTAACCTTGCACACAAAATCTTAGGGAGCACCAAAAACTCAGCCATCTAGACAAATACGATCTTAGTGCAATATTTTGTTTTTAGAAACTCAAAATTGATGCATATAAATCAAACCCAACATGAAGAAAAACACCAGAACTTAATAAAAAGACCAGACCCGACCCAGCACTTGCACAGCTCACCTCACTTGTCTCACCCTAGTCCTGGCCATCAGAGTCTGTCATTATTGAAATGTTATTTTTTTATCATGGATATTTTGCATTAATCTTGGTTTTTAAACAATACTACATTAAAATATTATTTAATTACTGAGTTCTTTGGTGCCTCCCTTAAAATTATGCCCAAGGGGAGTGTCTCTCTCATCTCAGCCCAATCCCAACCCTGGCATCAGGGAAGGCTTCTTGGAGGAGGCCTTCTTGGAGGATGTTTAAGCTGAGGCCTGAAGTCTGTGTAGGAGCCAGCAGGTGAAAGGAGTATGTAGGATTCACTGCAGCATTATTTACTAACAGCCAAGCCATGGAAACAACTTACATGTCCACTGATGGATGGACAGGTAAAGAAAACGAGGCACACACATACAATGGAATATTTTTCAGCCACAAACAAGAAGGAAATCCTGCCATTTGTGACATGGATGAAACTTGAGGGCATTATCCTAAGTGAAATAAGTTGTACAGAGAAAGACAAATACCGTATGATCTCACTTATATGTGGAATCTAAAAAAAATGAACTCAGAGAAACAGAGAGTAGAATGGTGGTTGCCAAGGGTGGGGTGGGGGAAATAGGTGCAGGTGGTAAAAGGATAAAAAGTTCCAGTTATAAGATGAATAAGTCAGGGGTATATGATGTACAGCATGGTGACTCTGGTTACCGACAGTGTATTGTATATTTGGAAGTTGCTAAGAGAGTAGGTCTTAAAAGTTCTCAACACCTACACACACACAAGCTGTAAGGTGAGGTGACGGGTACGTTAACTAACCTTATTGTGGTCATCATTTCACAATATATACATATATCAAATCAACACATTGTGCACCTTAAATTTACACCATGTTATATGTTAATTACATCTCAATAAAGCTGGGAAGAAGAGAAAGGCATCAGTGGGAGGGAGAGGAGAGGAAGGATCCTTCAGGTGGGGGAGGAGCCCATGCGGAGTCTCAGAGGCTGTTTGCAGGACTGCAATGATAGTAGTGATGATAACTAGCTAATCGTTATGATCATAACGAACTTTTAGTTATAGAACTAATGACTCTAGCACTGACTATGTGCTGGCAGCCACTCTGAGAACTTTACATATAGTGAATCATTTCATCCTTACAGTAACTGTGACCTAGGTACTATTATCTCCATTTTAAAGGTGAGGAAACTGAGGCACAGAGAGGTGATGTAGTTATCCAAGGTCACAGAGCCAGGAAATGGTGAATCTGAGGTCCAAACCCAGGTTGTATGGTTCCAGGGCTCTTCACCACCATGCCACATTGCCTTTCCACAAGCATGAGTACTTTCCACCAGGTGATGAGAGACGAGGCTGGAAGAGGCAGGCAGGGCCAACCCACAAAAGGGCCTGTTCGACCTGGTAACGAGACCGGACTTCAGAGTGTAGGCAATGGGGGCTCAGGAAAGGGTTTCATTCCACTTGGCATTTCATAGTGTGGATTTTAAAAGGTCACCCTGACTGCTGCCTGGAGAACGGTCTGGGGGCAGCAATTCTGGAGGCAGGGAGATCATTCATTCATTCAACAAACATTTGAGTGTCTCCTTAGTATGAGCCACTGTGCTGGGCACTGTGGGTGCGACAGAGAACAAGGCAGACACAGGCCCTGCCGCCATGGAGGTTCCGTTCTAGAGGGAGGCTCCCAATGATCTGGGAGCTGTTTTGACAGCATCCTGGACTGAGCACAGGCAGAGGGGATGGGGAGAGGCAGAGGACTTGGGAGGTCTAAAGCAGGAAGAAGCCACAGGCCACACTGCGAGTGAGCAGACAGGGGATAAAGGGGAGGCAGGGGCTACGATGACTGCAGGGCTTGGCCTGGGTACCGGGTGTGCTTTCATCTTCACCAGATGCACGAGGAGAAGCAGGGCTGAAGGGTCACTCGGCACCTCCACGGGGACATACCTAGTAGAAAGGGGCTACGTGGGTCTTATGCCCACGAGAAAAATCTGGTCTAGAAATACAGAATTTGGATTCAGCTCATAGAGGGTCATGAGAAGAATGAGACCACCCAAGGGGAGACATCAGTCCGGACAGAACAGCTAGGGACACCGGAGGGACCAGCAGAAGGCTAGTCTAAGATCCTGCGGGGAGCGGAGCCCCAGAAGCTTAGAGGAGAATGAGTTTCAGGAAGGAGACCAACAGCATCGAATGTGGCAGGGAAGTTTAGAAAGGACTGGAAAGCAGGTCAGTGAAAGGAGCTCACTGGATACTGGCAGCAGACTGAGTGTGATGATGGGGCCGGCCCGGCACTGACGGGAAAAGAGGAAGACGATCTGGGAAGAGTAGATGACTCGTAAAGAAGGCATTTCTTGGAAGTGAAGCAATAGGGAGAATTCAGGTGGCAACTTATGAGGAATATGGCCTTGAGGGGGCAGCTGAAGAGGCTTTTTAAGGTCGAAGAAACTTGACCATAAGTAAATGCTAGGGGAGGGCAGAGAGAGAGACAGAGAGAGAATATGAATGGATATAACTGAATGAGAGACACTGGTTAGCTGAAATGGGCAGTGACAGCACGAGGCTATGGAGAAGCAGGAGGCCGGGGCCCAGCGCACGCTGGGGGGCTCACCTTAGAGCCCAGGAAGCTCCCCTTCCCTCGTGATGGGGGGAAGAGGGAAGAGGTGATCACAGCGAGCTTTCAGGTAGGACAGCGGGAGGCCGAAGAAGATCTTGTGATGACACAGGCTCTGCTTTCCTAGTGGAGCAGGAGAGCATGTCATGATGTTTGCTGCAGGTGAGGGACCAGTTGTGGGGAAAAGGATGCGACATTGACAAGAACGTCTGCCACAGTCACCTGGAGAAGAGGAATCATGGCTGGAAGGACTGCCATGCACCCTGGGTTCCACGGAGGGTGGAGACAGCTCATTTACAGGGGTGCTGCCACCGAGCAGGGCTGTGTGACTTGTCCCAGATCCCTCAGAACCTGGTTCACGTGCACGTGGAGAAATGGCAGGGCGGTGGGCAGGGAGTCAAGGATACTGTTCAAGGAATGGCTGATGTGTGATGCAAGGGTCTCAGGCTGAAGGAGGAAGGAAGTGAACAGAGGAGGAGGGGGAGGGGATGGGGATGGAGAGGCCAAGAGAAGGATGGTGAATGGAGTAGAGGGAGGAACGGGTGGGGGAGCGGAAGGGACGAGGGGCCCCAGAGCAGGTGGGTGGAGTGAAAGCTTCAGAGGTGCCAGAGAGCAAGGTCCGCACTGACAGGATGGGAGAAGGCTGAGAAACGAGAGGCAAGGTGATGGCGAGACTCAGAGTGGAGAGGAAGAGGCTGGCGACATCCTTGAGGAGGGTAGCGAGTGGCAGAGGTGGAGACAGCCTAGGTCAAAGGAGAAGGGTTTGCACGTAGGTGGAACAGCGCTGGAGAGCGAGAGCCCACCGC
Organism: Eubalaena glacialis; assembly: GCF_028564815.1. Taxonomy (NCBI): domain Eukaryota; kingdom Metazoa; phylum Chordata; class Mammalia; order Artiodactyla; family Balaenidae; genus Eubalaena; species Eubalaena glacialis. The sequence goes on along the minus strand of NC_083718.1, from coordinate 168,318,317 downwards.
TCAAATGTGAAGTTCCCGGGGCCTGCAGACAGGAGCTGCTAGTGCTGGAGAGGGCTCCTGGGTAGGGGTGACCTCGGGGAAGTCAGGTTTAAGGGCGCACTTGGCAAAGAGGTCCAAGGCGTTGGAGAGGGGCATGTGCAGACCATGGAATCAGGACCAGGTGGGGGGAGAGGAAGAACAGAGCAGGGTGGTTCGAGAGTTTGAGAGCTCCCTTCAGGAAGGCAGGGGGGCTGGGGGCTGGCCCTCAGACACTCTTGTCCTGGTCTGGATCTTCCCTCCAAGCCCAGCGCCAACCCCTGCTGGAGACACATGGGAACCAAGTCCCCTTGCCCTCCTGCAAGGGGACTCCCTGGGCTCCATGGCCTTGCCTGAAAAGGCATGTGACCTTGACCCTCCTGGCCAGGTGCCGACCAAATCTGACATCAGGGCCCAGAACTGCAAATCCATAAGCCAAATTCTGACTTGGAGGAAATCATGCATGCAGCTTCCTGTTTTCTGGCCTAATAGAATTCCCTTCTATAAGTGTTTATCTTTCTCTCTCCCTCCTTCTGCTGACCAGAAGCAAGCTGGCGAACACAAGATGCGTGCTTCAAAGACCCTCAGAATTCCATCACGACTGGGCTCTGCATATTTGCTTTCCCCTTTCTCCGCTGTTTTATTCCTATCGTCTGTGATCAACCTTACTGTCTTCTCCCCAGGTTTTTCAATTTGTGATACCAAATTGGAATCCTCTTTTATGACAATGTCTGTAGAGAAGGAACTGCTTCTCGTGTCTGTATAAATTCACCATTGGATGTGCTCCAAGAAGGGCAGCGCCGTGTAGAGGGAGAGGAGAGTCTGACCATGGGCTACGATTTGCTGCCTTTCCAACCGGGTGTGACTTCATTTGTTCCTTCACTGATTCACTGTTCCCTCAGCCCCGGGCTGCAGCTTCCTCTCCTCCCCAATGTCACATGGCCGACTGCTCATGCTACAGACTTTAGCTTAAGACGTCACCTCCTCAAGGTGCTTTCCCTGACCTCTCTTCTTAGATGTTTCCCTTTTCCTTTGCTCTCTTGGCACCCTGGTCTTTTTCTTTGTAGCACCGATTGTAAGTATTCCTCTACTCATTTCATTAGTTCCTGTTCTAGACATTGCACGTATAGCGGTGGAAAAAAGGGCAAAAATCTCTGCTCTCCTGGAGTCTACTGCCTGTTGGGGCATCAGGGACCACCTGGTTCACCATCTCAGCCCCCACTGGCGCCCCGCTGGCTGCCAGGTGGCTTCCTCGTTTCTCATCTCCCCACCCACTGGAAGGGAAGCCCTATGGAGGCAGGCGTCAGTTATGTGTTGTTGATCGCTTAGCACAGCGTCTGGAGCACAGACAGCACGCTGCTTGGTGTGTGAGCACAGCTGATATGTGTTGCACGGGGAGTGTGTCAAATGCCACACTCAGTGCTAATGATACAGAGCTGCCTGACCCAGGGCCCCTGCCCTTGGACAACTCACAGTCAGGTGGCTCTAGAGATAGTTACAGAGTAACTGATGGGGGCCGGGACGGGGTGTGTACCTGACAACACAACCTCTGGGGGCGAAGGGGAAGCAGCTCCGGTCTCGGGCTGGGGCTGGGGGAGGCAAAAGGCTTCATGGAGGTTGCCCAGGCAGGCACAGGAATCAGCTTGGATTCTGCCCTCCCCTCCCCATCACAGCCCTCGCTAACCACCTCCTGGCGGCTCCTCCTCCCGGACATCCCTGCACCCTCTGCTCTCCATTCTTCCCCTCACCGCCTAAGTCCACCCCTCTCAATTCCTCACCTGGGCATGGCGTTAGGCAAGAGCTGTCCCCCTGCCCCTTCCCTCTACTCTGTCGTATTCTGCAAAGCAGCACGAGATCGCTCAGAAACAAACATCTGATCATTAGTGTGCCCTGATCATTGATTCTTCCATGGCTTCCCAAAAATCCACAGATGAAAACCCTAACTCCTTGGCATGGCAGGACCTTTGCCTACCCCCTCCCACCCCAGCCTCCTCTTTGTCCATCTCCGACCTTGAGATTCACCACAAAACGGAGCCACCTGCAGGGGGCAAAACAGTGCGAAGGTGAAGACTCTGAGAAAGTCCTGGATCTGTATCCTGGCTCTGACACTAAGTAGTAGACCTTGGGTACCTTTCGTATCCTCTCTGAGTCTTAGTTTTGTCACTTGTAATACACAAATGGAAATAATAACAGCTACCTTGCAGGGTTGTTTTGAGGATTAAATGAGTTTATGTATATAAGACAACTATCAAAATGTCCAGCACGTGGCACGTAACCAGTAACCAGGAGGTGTTTCCTCAAGGTCATTATTGGCCCATTGTTGGCGGAGCCCAGCCGGCTCTCACATGGCTCTAACTTGGTACCCTCTGTCCTCTCTTCCTCATGAACACCCCCCACTTGTCCACTAGACGAAGAATCATCTCTCGGTGTCAGCTCAAGTGCTTCCTTGGGGCTGTACCCTTGAATCACCCAGGCAGCCTTAGGAGCTCTCTCTCTCTCTCACTCCCAGCCCCCTTGGACAATTATTATTTATTTATTTTTTCAATTCTGGAGAATATAGTTAGAAGTTCAATGTGGTGGGATGTGATGATGAAAGGAGATGAGGCTGAAGAGATGGTCTGGGAGACCATGAAGGGCCGGGATCAGCTCCTTACAGCCGGGGGTCCCACCCCTTCTGCTCTTTCTACCTCCAGAACCAAGCCCAGTGCCTTATGCATCCTGAGCCCTCCAGACCAATTGTTCATCCAGCACAGACTCCTAATGAGTGACCAGGACATCTCTGGTGCATTAAGACAACCTCTGGGCATGCCTGGATCTCATGGATTTCCTGGGAACCACATCCCACTCCACTTTTCTACTGATGATGGGAAGGGCACAAGCAGGCAAGAGACAGAGGGCAGCTGTACATGTATCTCTGGGAATCTGTGCATCGTTCTCTACACACAATTTTCACGAATGGGATGGAGATGTGGGTGGATGAAGTGGGTGACATTTGTCCCTCCCATCTCTTTCCTCCCTCCCATCCCTTTCCTCCACGACACTGTCATGGGTGTGTCACAGACTGAAGGAGATTGGGAAACAGGGGTGAATATGGTGAATACGGGGTGACGACAAACATGTAGGACATCCAGGTTGCCCCCAAGCTGTCTGTATCAGCCCCAAACTGGAGCTTGCCATTTGCAAAAGCCCATGTATTTAAAGAGTATATCTCATTGACAGATGACTTCCTGCCAGATTTTAAAGGTGCAGCATCCTTTGCTGCTTAGCACCCCTGCCTCCCGGGGGCCAAGAAAGACTCATGTGTAGCGTGCGTCCCACTGGGCCTTCCTGAGAGGGACAGCTGCTGCCTGTATCTAGCAAACCTCTAGGTCCCAGTGCCTGAGGAAGCTTTAAGGGTATCATGGAAACTCAGTGAGCATCTTAGGAACATGCCTGGTGTCATTCCTGGTTGAAGTTGGAAAGTTTGGGCCTCTGAGCTTATGGGGATAAAGTAAGAAGAGACAGAGGTCCTGAAAATTGCAGACTGGAGGCTGAAAATGGCCATGTGCTTGACGCTCTGATTGGAGGAAAGGCAGGGTCCAAAAAGGAGCAGAGTCAGGATGCCAGGCTGCTGCCCTTGGTCTCCTTTCAAGCTCAGCTCCAACACCATCTCCTTCAGGAGGCCTCCTGGTGCCACCACCAGAGTTCAGTTCTGGAGAGGGGATGCAGGCACCGCCTGCAGAAGGCTAGACTTGGCCATCTTCCCCCTACTTGCTCTCAAACTTTATTCTGTGGAAGTTTTAGCTTCAACCCTAGGCAACCCTAGGGGATCAGGCTTTCTAAGTCAACCTGTTCTCTCTGGGATGTTGACCAACTCCTTTCCAGCTTATAAGCGAGTCTTAGCTTCAGACACCAGCTCCTCCAGGGAGCCTTCCCTGATGCCCTCAAGTAAGGTTAGCTGCCTCTCCTTGATATTTCCCCATTTTCTCATACTTCCTGGACTCTAATGAAGACAGACTAAGACTTGGGTGAAGGCACAGATTGTCTTGTTATCCTTGTATCCCCTTGTGGTCTGAACAGTGTCTGTAACACATAATAGGGGCCTAGATGATGTTGAATACACAGGTGACCTTATTTCCAACACAAGTTCCCTGGACTATTGGGCATCCTTTCTGCATGATCTCTACTGCCCTGCTTCTCCATATCTCCAGGGTGAGGGTCCCAGCTCCTTCCTCCCTTAGGCCGGCCTCCGAGATTTAGCATTAGGCTACCAGATTCCAGGCTCCAAGTCAGGAAGTGAAGAGACTCTGAGACTGATGCTAAAACTTGTTAGCAAGTTGTATGTAATTTTATAATGTTTCTGGTAAGTGCTAATTGCCTGTTCCTTAAATATTTCTTATTCTGCTGGGAAGCAGAGCAATTGCAAATATGAATGCTTTCCTACAGCTGGCTGCCCTCATGGAGGGGGCCTGAGTTTCTAGGTGCCAAAGACTCAGATATTGACAGAGCTGGAGGCCCCTCCCCCACCCTGACCTGGGATTGTGACAAGCATAATGAGAAGTATTTCTGGGAAATAAATCCCTCAACTTTTCCCACTCAGGAGCTCACAGTTTTAATGGGCGGGGGGGCGGGGGGGGTGCGGTGATGATGCTGCAGTGTCACCTGCCTGCCCTAAGGAAGCTTTTCTCTACCTGAACAGGGGCAGAGGGGGTATTGATGCTGATGGGGCCAGGTATGCCTGGGGGTTTCTGCCCTCAAATGCCTCATGCCACCTGTGGAACACATGCATCCCGGCAACCCTCCCATCCCTGAGCCAAGATGTCTGTCCTGCATGGAATTCCCCAGGAGCTGGGATAAAAGAAGGGCTAAGATGGGGGTAGAGATAATTCTGAAGCTTTGGGCCATGAGTGCAGGTTAGAAGAGCTGCAGGACTAGGGAACAGGGGAGGGGATCAGGCTTTTAAACTGAGTGTTTACTAAATGCCAGGGCCCATGCTGGAGGCTTCACTGCACGGAATCCTCGCAAGACCCCTGTAAGATGAATGTTTATCAGCCCTTCTTCACAGATGAGAAAACTCAGGCTCAGGGATGCGGAGGGATCGGCTGAAGATCACACACAGAGCCAATGGCAGAACTCGATTATAAAGTGGGTTTGTCTGACCCCAGAGTCTATGGGGACAGTGAAGAATGTGGGCTCTTGGCACCTGAGTGCCGGGAGGTGGTAAAGCGGGACAAAAGGGCATTGAGAGGGTGTAGAGGAAGGGTGCCCGATTGTGCCAGGCACTGGGCTAGGCCCTGTAGGACTAGATAGATTAATAAACTGTAATCTGCCTAGAATAGGTTCATAGGAGCCAGAATTTGGCTTGGAATTATCATCATTGAGGGCCTTGGATGCCACATGAATGACTGTGTTTTATCCTGAAAGCAGTGAGAAGTTGTCATTAAAGTTTTGTGTTTTTTTTGTTTTTTTTAAGTAGCAGGGAACTGTGCCAGATTTGGATTCTAGGAAGATCACTGAGCTGCAAGAGGCAGATGGGTGGGGCTGGGGGAGGGGCCTGGAGTCAGGGATGCTGGGTAGGAGGACTGTGTGGTCATCAGGTGAGAGGTGACGAGGGCCTAGCCACGTCAATGACAGAGGAGCTGGGGCGCCGCAGAGGGAGAACTGGCAGAATCTGGGGACCGAGTCAGAGGTGGGACAGGGAGAAGGAGGAGGTGGAGATGAGGCCGAGTGATGGTGTGGATGGTGGTGCTGTTCACTGGGATGGGGACATGGGAGCAGGGGGTGTGGGGCTGGAGATGGAGAGCTTGGTTTGGGATGGTGTTAATGCACTGAACGTCTGTGTCTCTCCCAGATTCAGATGTTGAAGTCCTAACCCCCAGTGTGGCTGTATTTGGAGATGGGGCCTCTAAGGAAGTAATAAAGGTTAAACGAAGTCCTAGGGTGGGGCCCTGATCTGATAGGATTAGTGTACTTATAAGAACAGACAACGCACTCGCACTCTTCTTCTCCCTCCATGTGCACACACCGAGAAAAGGTCACGTGAGGACACAGTGAGAGGACAGCCATCTGCAAGCCAGAAAGACATCTGGCAGCCATCTGAAGCCAGCCTGGACCAGAAACCGAATCAGCCAGAACCCTGATCTTGAACTTCTAACCTTCAGAATCGCGAGAAAATAAATTCCTGTTATTCAGGCGTCCCAGTCTACAGTATTTTGTTATGGCAGCCAGAATAGACCTAAGACAGATGGCGTGGGCTTGAGATGTCCAAGGGGGAAGCTACGTAAGATGTGTCACAGCTAGACTGACATGCAAGTGGGGAGTAGATCTGAAAGTCACCAGGGTTCAGGCTGAGGTTGAAGTCATGGGAGTAGATGTGATCAACGGTGGAAGGTTCTAGAAAAAGAGGATGAAAGTGGAGAGCCTGAGAAGTGCCTGCCCTGAGGGGATAGTGGGGAGCCATGCAAGAGCTTAGGGGGAGTAGCTAGGAGGGTGGAGGGGACCTAGAAGGCTGCAGGGAGAGAAGTCCAGAGCAGATGGGAAAGGACACAGTCATATCGGGGCCTCAGGGAACTCGACCACCCACCTCTTCCACAGAAGAGGGCATCTCGCCATGAAGGTGTGAGACCCGTGGGTGTCACCCTCAAACAAAGGTCAAAGGTGGAAGGACAAGAAGGGAAAGGCAGGCCCATCCTGACATTTAACCCTTCCCAGGCTCTTCTTCCCGCTGAACAAAGTGTGAACTCCTTATGAGGCCTTGAGGCCCTTGGTGACCAGGGTCTGTCTTCTGCCACGTCTGCCTTCACATTTTACACAGTGGCCACCATGAACCACCTCCTTTCCCAGCCAGTCTGGGGAGTGAGGGTGAGGCAGGGGCCTAGGACTGGGGCTATCAGAGCAACCACGGGCCACCTGGGGGACAGGCAGGGAGCCACGTGGCCCGCAGAGGAGGGCACAGCCCGGAGTGGAGGGCAGTGGTCATCACGGAACTTTCTCAGCCCCCAGGGGACAGCACCTCTGTGCCAGGCACTGTGCCAGGAGCCTTCATGATCTCATTTCATAACACTGCACAGCAATGCAGTATAGTCGGCATTATTACCTCCATTTTATGAGTGGGGAAACTGAGGTTCAGAGAGACCATATAACTCGCCTAAGGTCACACAGCTGGGGCCAAGCTGGGATTCATCAGCTCTGGTCCAATTCCAGAGTCTGTTCTATCTTCACAGAAGCTGCTGCCTCTGTGCACAGAACCGGTGTAGCCCCTGTGGGTTAGTGAGGGGTCTAAACGTCCAGACTCTCTTCTCTCTTCCTATTTTGTCATGGTTCCGAGGAGAAGTCTGGCCCACACCTAGTCTGTGACCAGCAGTCACACAGCGTATGTTTTTAGGCCAAGTCTATGTTGTCTTCTGTTGTCGCCTCAGTACCTAGCCTTGTTCTGGTCATATAACAGGAGTTTAATCAATACTGGCTGAGTGAAATGGCCAAATGACCTAATCCCAATCTCTAGTAACAAGGAACCCAGGCTCATGACTTATTTGACTGGGCTCATGCCCATTTGACTGGGGCAAAGCTTTGGCTTCTACAAAGATTTTATAAGGAATTGAAATTCTGTAACTTTGGGAGGCTCCCAGTATAAGAGAAAATCATGGGCTTTCAAGCTACAGAGACCCAGGGTCGAATCTTGACTCTGCCAGGTTCCACATTTCTGTGTGGCCCTGGGCAGGTCACTTACCCTCTGAGGCTCTGATTTCTCTTCTACAGAAGAGCAGCCATCATCACATAGCTGTGAGCACTGCATGAGATGAAGCGGTACTTTTCAAACTCGTGCTTAGCTACAAATCCCCTCTTAGAAGAAGGTTTACAGGAGGAGAAGAGGAGATGGAGGCAGGGTCAGAGGCCTCCCTGCTGGGCATCCCCTATCCCACCACCTTGGTGTTCCCCGAGGGTACCCCAGGTCTTTGTGTGACACTGTTTGAAAACCCTGAGACAATGAACACGCAGCTTCTGGCACATAATAGGCTCTCAACAAATGATATGTCCCTTTCTTTTCCAATGAAATCACACCAAACAAGCCTAATTCCTCTTTCCCACAGAACAGCCCTTCAAATATTTGGACACAGCTCTCAAGTCTCCCCTGAGTCCACTTTCCCCTGAATAAACATTTAGTGGGCTGTTAACCTTGCTCACTGCGCTTGACTTTAAGTCCTCTCCTTATCCATCTCAAGCTGAGGTCCCCACGTCTATGTCCAGTTCTCTGATGCCTGATCAGAATAGAATAAAGCCACACTCACTCCCTGGGATAAATTCTAGTAGCTAATATTTTTGAAACTTCAAACAGGACTTGATATTTATTCCAACTTCATCTTATCCTGGTAATTTAGCCAATTACTCCACTCCATCCAGATCTTTCTGCACGCTGTTTGCTGACCGCTGTACCATCATCCCTCTCAAGCTCGTGTGACTTTTGTCTTATCCAAGCCATGAATAAGATATGGAAAGATTAGGGAATGTGGATGGCACAGAATCATTCCTCCCCACTTCTGGAAACATTCACTGCTGAATATCCATAGAAGTTCTGAAATGGGGAAACCTTAGAAACTTTTGAGTCTAAACCCATTCCCATTTCCAAAGTAGTGAGGGCCAGGGCTTGGGCCTGAATCAAGGTCTCCTGATTTCTCATCTGGGGCTCTTTCCATTGCCTCACAGCTGCGTATATATAACTATGTGCCAGAAGAGCCCATTCATTTAACTACCTATGTACTCACTCACTACTCACTAATCACCTTGTAATTTGCAACATTTTAATTTTCACATTCTTTATCTAAACTTAATCTTCACAGAAGCCCTGTGCCCGAAGGTGTATTATTATCTCCATTTCACAGATGAAGAAACAGAGCCCCAGACAGGCTCCCTGACTCACCATGGAGCTGGAAAGTGACAGAACCAGGATTTGAACTCAGCACGTTGTCACCCAATAGGTGTTCTCTGTCTGCTGTCCTGTCTCACTTAGATGCATGTTTCCTACTCTTTGAACAGTACATCCATCATCCTTACCCCAGTGGGCATATCATGGTTTGACAGTGTTCCTGCAGGAAATAAGGGCTAGCCTCCCGTTATGAGTTGAATCGTATTCTCCAAAAAGATGTGCTGAATCCTCACCCCTGGTCCCTGTGCATGTGACCTTATTTGGAAATAGGGTCTTTGCAGACGAAATCAAGTCAAGATGGTGAGCCCTTAATCCAACATGACTGGTGTCCTATGAGAAGAGGAGAGAGACACACGGGGACGTGCGACCACAGAGGCAGAGATGAGAATGATGCAGCTACAAGCTAAGGATTGTTGGCCACCACCAGGAGCTAGAAAGAAGCAAGGAAGGAGTCTATCCAGAGTCTCAGAGGGAGCGTGGCCCTCCTGACACCTTGAGTTCAGACTTCTAGCCTCCAGAACTGTAAGAGAATAAACTTCCGTTGTTGAAGCCATCCAGTTTGTGGTGCTTTGTTAGGGCAGCCCTAGGACACTAATACATGTCCTGTGTACCCACTTTGGTGACAGAATCCAGGTCCTGGTACAGGAAGAGCCTTTGGTCCACTGGGGGTGTGAGTCACACTGAGCAGAGTGAGAGTCCTTTGGACCCTAAATAGTCCCGTGTAGAATGATCACGTCTCCGAATGGGGTGGGGAAGGATGCCTTCTCTCCCCCTCCACTGCCGCCTGTCTCTCTAGTCATTTTAAAGACTTAAAGCTCACTTTCTCGATAAAGCTTTTCCCGATGCCCCAGAAAGGATGGCTGCCCCTTCTCTGTGCTCCCGTTGGTTCTGTTTGCTGCAATCATCTTGCTTTAATAATAGCTCGTTTGTTTTCTCCTCTGTCTTACCATGCTAGCGCAGGCCCCTTGCAGCAAGGGTCTAGACCTGATGCATCTGTTCCCCCAGTGCTGGTCTAGGGTCGGATACCTAACAGGGCCTTCACAAATGCTCGGGGGGATGGTCTCTTCTCCACCTTCTGTGGGGTCTGCACCAGCAGTCATCAGGAGGCTTGGCAGTGCATGGAGGGGTGACGGTAAAGGTATCTCTTGGACCCCAGACTTTGCCGTTCCCTTAATGCCTGTTCCCACCAAGAGACGCCGGTCACCCGCGTCTGCATCCTCCTCAGGTTACCAACGGTGCGTGTCTGTCCCTAGCCCTGTGCACATAGTCACTCATCACTATGACACCCAAATAGGGTAGCTTGGGAAGCTACTGTCTCCAGTCTGAAGATCTTATAAAATAAGCAAGGCTCAGAAAGTTGATGGGGCTTTTCAAAGGTCTACACAAGCTAGGTATGAAGCCAGGATGGAACTGATGTGTGTGATTGATCCCAGAAAATCCTCAAAACAGCCCAGGAGACCCACTGGACAAAGAAGGAGGCTGGGACTCAGAGAAGTTGAATAACATGCCTAAGGAGAGGAAGCTAGTGCAGGGCAGAGCCGGGATTCGAACCCAGGGCTTGTTGACTCCAAACCAGACCCCAAGCGTCTGACTCACTGGCTCCCCAACAGCAGTTACCTTCGTAAGAAGCCTTGAAGCCCAGGGAGCTGCCACTGCTGTCGGTCTGGAAGAGGAGCCACATTTGATGGTTGGTGCTGACAATGAGATCTGGGACCGACGTACCTGTCAGGCTGTCAGGAGAGAGAGATTCAGAGGCGTGCACCCCACTGTGGCACCCCAAGGGAATGACGGTGTGACTGATGACATCTAAAGGAATATCTAGGTGCCAGGCCCACTCGGGCAGACACTGAGCCCCACAGTGTTTCTGGCACTGAGCCCGGCAGCACGTGCTCACATGCTGGGAGACTCAGGACCACTCCCCTCCGGCCACAGGCAGAGCTTGCATCTCAGCCACGACTCCCCTGCCCAGACTCCAGGGCTTGGAAGAGAGATCTGTGTCCTCACTCGCACAGGGGAGGGATGGCCGGAGCCAGAGCTAATCAAGGGGGTGTCTACACCCCTGCAACCTCCTGTCTTTCGTGTGAACTGTATTGCAGAAAAGACACAGACAGAAACCCATTTCCCCAGTCGGAACCCAGCCAGTCCTTTTAATGAGGCACCTCTTTCCACTCCAGCATGAGAAGTGAGGCTTAAAGCGCAGCCACCACCCTGGGCAACGCTCTTTCTGAAGAAGAGAGTTTAGGCATGGAGAGGATTCTGATTCAACTCACATTTACCAGGCGCCTACCCAAGTCAGACCATGTCCCTTTCATTATCTTATTTAATGTCCCCAGTAGCCCAGTGAGGTAGAGGTTGTGTTATGCCCACTGTACAGATGAGAAGACAGAGGTGCAAAATGGGCAGTGGCTTTCCCAAGGTCAGCCTGCTGGAGCGGCAGAGTCAAAGTCCACGGCACAGCCTGGGGCTCCTAGAAGAGACCTGGCTTCCTTTTTCTGCTGAGACCAGACAAACTGCCAGCACAGATGGGGTGTGGGGGGTTGTGAGGGGGTGGTTGGATTGATGGGCCCTAATCTCTGCTCTACCCTGGGGTCTCAAAGCTTGAGGAGGGCTGTTGAGTTGGCTGCAGAGAGGTGATCGGTACTCTGTGAGTACCGTGCAGGTGGAGTGGGGAGAGCCCACCCGGGATACACCAGCCTGGTGCGTGTGACATCCCTGGGCTGGGGGCTCTGACGTTCTGTAATGAGTAAGGATGGACTCCAGGGTGGTGGTGAGCAAGGGTGAAGACCAAGGCCTCTGCTCTTCCTCTGTGTGACCCAATTACGACAACTAAGGAACCCAACGATTTTGCATGTGTTTCCCTGAAGTTTTGAAATTGACGTTGGCCTAAAGAGATCTGAGGGTGGTGGCAGAGCCCCTGGGCTGCTACAGAACTTGTTGGGATCTCACTCAGACTAGACTGGTCCAGAGACCTGGCTACAAGCCCTGGATCTGCCATTCATTTGCTGTGGGACCTTGAGCAAATGGTTGAGTCTCTCGGAGCTTTTTCACTCCATATAAATGAGGGGTTGAAATGTATGATCCCCCAGAGTCGTTTCAGCTCTGCTGTTCTACGGTTCTCTCTATAACAAAGCACAACGGGGTCATGGGGGAGACAGAGTGGGATCCTGGCCTCTTGGACACATCGAGCTGATGTACCGCACAGGTCAGCATGCCAGGGCAGGTGAGTGATGGGGATACACAGAGAGGAGGGGAGGGGTTGAGGATGATGGGTAATTCATGTGTCAACCTGATTGGGCCACAAAGTGCCCAGATATCTGACCGAGCATAATTCTGGGTGTTTCTGTGAGGGTGTTTCTGGATGAGATTAACATTTAAATTGGAAGACTGAGTAAAACAGATTGCCCTTCCCAATGAAGGTGGGCCTCATCCAATCAGTTGAAGAACTGAATAGAACAGAAAGGCTAACTCTCTCCCAAGTAAAAGAGAATTCTTTCTGCCTGCCTGACTTCCAGCTAGGACAGTGCTTTTTTCCCACCCTGAACTTGAACTGAACATCAGCTCTTCCTGGGTCTTGAGCCTGCTGGCCTTTGCTCTAGAACTACATCATCAGCTCTCCTGGGTCCCCAGCTTGCTGACTCAGCCTGTGGATCTTGGGACTTGTCAGTCCCCATTATCACACAAAATGATTCCTTATAATAAATCCCTTTTTTTATATACACATCCTATTGGTTGTTTCTTTGGAGAACCCTGATTAATACAGTGGAGAGTAGGCAGCAGGGAGGATGCCCTTCAGGCTGACATTCCACTCCTTTCTCTTGAGAGATCCCAAGTCCCAGGCATGTCACCTGACATGGTAGGTGATGTTATTCAACTGCCCTAATAGGATATTCCAGGTAGATGTGAGGGAGGTATGAGAAGCACCCAGAACAGAACAGCTCCTGGACAAGCCAGCTATTACAGAATGGCCATTTTTTAATTCAGCATTAAGACCAGAGGGTGTTAGCGTGGTTGGGAGGGGGTGTGGCATGGGATGCTGTCCTTGATGGATATCAAAAGACATGAATTCAAGTGCTGGTTCTGCCACCAACCATCTTCGCACCCTTTGGGCCTCAGTTTCTCCACCTGTTAAATGGGTATAATAGCACCTTCCTCACAGGGCTGCTGTGGGAATTAAATGAGATAACTGATGTGAACGTTCCCATCACAGTGCCTGGGCACATAGTAGGTGCCCAACATATGTGAAATCTCCCCTCCTTCTTGGCAGGGGAGGTGGATGAGGTCAGGCCTGTCTATCTCTCTAACGCTGGGCCACACACCCTGAACAGGAGCATTCTCCTGCATTCATGTCAAGCTAATCATGGTGGGTGAAGGAGGAGCCAAATGGCCCCCAAGAGCTGAGACCCAGTGTAATGGAACCCAGCGCAGCCCGACATCATCCTCTCCCGTGACTAGACCATGTCAAACCAGCCTTTCTGGCCTCAGAAAATGTGGTCCCAATTCCCTGAAACCATCCTTTTCCCAGACAGTTATGAGCGTGGAGGGAAATTAGCAAAACACTTCCATTGTCTCTGTCTGAATTTAGACCACCACACGTGTACGTGGCCTTGAGGAAAAACTCCTGGGGGCAGAAGCAGGGTCTGCATAGACGCAGACAGTCAAGTGGAATGCTCCAGGCGCACGCACCAAACCTCCATTTCCCCTGCTCCCTAAGAGGCTGCCCCTTCTGTACACCTTCCCTGTGACTTCCTAGCGAGACTCTGGCCCAGTGCTCTGTTTCCCTTGGTAGTAGCAGAGGGAGACGGAAGGATTGTTGCTGAGACAGTGCTGCAGGACACCTGTCCTTGTCATAGCATGGTGGCAGGGGGTAGGGTCAGGGGGACCAAGCAGGACTCGACAAGCCCATCTCCCCGCCCCCAGCCAAGGTGCCCGTGCTCCTGCCCTGCCCACCACGTGCTCCACTTCACTCACATGTAGAGAACCGTCTTCTGGTCCCCATCCTGACCACCGTCCCCGACCGTCAGGGTGTCGTAACCCCTCTCCAGGTCAAACTCCTCGAAGGCCAGCTTGATCACCTAGGGAGGGAGCAGGGGTTAGGGAGAGGGCAGGGGCTGCCGGGAGAGACTCCCACGGCCTTGAAGACAGCAAGGATCTTCATGTCCCCATGCCCAGAGCGCCCACGACACCACCCCACACAACCCTCAATCCAAACTGAGCGTTTCCATGCCACCTTTTTGAGTGTGAACTTTTTCTCTCTGGGGCCATACAGTCTCTGGGGTCCCCTGATGTTTTCCAAAGATGATCATGGTACATCTGGCCAATTCTGGAGGCTGTCATGGCAACACCAGGCACATCTGGCCAGCTGTGAGAGGATGAGACTCTTCCTTCATGCTTTAATGCACAGAAATCCCCACGGAACTGGAGGCAGATTTTCAGGCCACATGTGGACTCTTAGCTATGCGGTCCTCAGGGACCTGCAGACATTTCCCTCGGCCTCTCCTCTGCCTGCTTTTCTCCATCCACTTTGTTTGTTTATTTGTTGAATAAATGAATGTTCCAGGAAAGGGCTTTCGACAAGATTCTTTTATCTTGTTTTAGTCCTGCCTGCTGCAAATATTTACTAAGCACTCACACCACATGCCAGCCTAGGAGGTAGGGTTTCAATGGTGAGCATGACACGGTCCCTGCCCTGGGTGAGCGGGGAGACAGAACAGTAAACTGATAACCACAACCCCAGGTGACAGACGCTAGCCTATGGTGGGGGGAGGCGGGGAGGCTGTGATGGGGGGGTGGTGGTCTGAGAGTTCTGAAGGCTCTGGAAGACTTTCGGGGTCAGAAGGGGATGACGGGAGAGGCAGGGGTCTAGCGCACAAGGCCCAAGCTGTGGCAGAGATGGAACATTCCGGAGTGGTCAGTGTCTATCAATGCAGGTCCACAAACTGAACATAGCCGTCAGCTGCCTCACTCTGGGAGACAATGTGGATGGGCCTTCTGTGCAAGGAAGTGGCTCAAGAAGGTCCAGAACTTGAGACATCTGCCTGGAGCGAGGTCCAAAGGGCCTCATAGCCTCCCCTGCCCCAAAGAGCTGGGCTTTATCCTGAGGGAGGAGCGGCAGGAGAGTTTTAAACAGTGGGTAATGGGGACAATTAGGTGTTGGAGAAGACCATTGGTCTGGCTGCTCGTGTGGAAACTGACGTGGCAGGACAGAGGCCAGGGCCGGTGGGGCTGATTCGAGGCTTCAGTGGCAGTTAGGTGAGCGACACAGGAGGGCCACACAGTGGAGACGCACGAGAGAGACGGTCCTGTAGTCTTCAGGGTTTGTGACTGGATGGATGTGGGGACTGAGGGAGAGAGGGAGTCTGGGAAGACCTGCAGCTTCCCGGCTTGGGCAGTTGGGTGGTGGGTGACAGTGCCGTTCATGAAGACAGAACCCACAGAGTCCCCTCCCCTAACATCTCATCTGGGCCTCTTTTTGTCTGTTTCAGGCTGGTTTCAATCGGATAAAGACCTTCAGTCTCCCAGTAGGGAGGCTGCAAGCGCTTCTTTGTTTTCCATTCTGCCACTCAAGGAGTGGAGAATTCCCATGGATGGTTTTTCCTAGTGGTGCAGGCTTCCTCTGTCCAAACCAAACGTCCCAGCAGAGCCTCAACCCAGGGTGCCTTCAGGTGCCTCGGAAGGACACGGCTGCTGCACTTGTGCCTGAGCCCGGTACCGCCTGTGCAGTGCCCTCTGCCTGGCACGGGACTCACAGCGAGAAGCCGTGAGCGTGGACGGGAGGGAGGACGGGTGCCATTGGCTGGAAGGAGGCTGCAGGAGGCTTCCTGGAGGAAATGAAGCCCAGGCTGAGTTTGGGAGATGGACTGGGGTCCGATAAATGGAGAAGGAACGGAAAGTGATCCAGGCAGAGGGAGAAGCAGGTGCTGGGGCAGAGCGGTGGGGCGAGTAGATCTGGAGTTGTCTGACTGAGAGGGAAGCAGAGGGTGGTGATGCCAGCGAAGTGGGAGGAGCCAGGTTAGGAAGGGCTGTCTGTCATGCTAAGGATTTAGGCTTTGTCCTAAAGACAAGGGGGAATCATGGAAGAGTTGTAAGTAAATGTATGGCATGAGACTTCTGTTTTAGGAGCAATAGCATTGAGGGCTGGTGGAAAACAGCCCGATGTCTGGGCTGTACAACAGTGTGGGTGAGGGAGGATGTGGGCCCTTAGCAGGCAGCAGTTGGGGCCTATTAGAAAACAGGGGATGGAGGAGCTGGGGGTACTGACCTTGGAGAAGAGAGACTCAGGGGCAGAGGCAGGAGCAGCAGTAACCCTGGCTGGCTCCAGGGGCAAACGTGGAGATGACAAGGCACTGAGAACCCACTCTGTGACTGTCAGAACTGTCCCACAATGAAAAGGACTGCATTCAGAGGTAGTGAGCAGCCCATCGCCAGTGGTATGCAAGTAGAGTGAGGAAAGCATTCCTGCTTGGGGCTCTCAGATAGTTTCGACAAAAATACTAGACCCTACTGATAAAAATCCTTGTTGGCTACATAGACACAGATTACAGTGAGCAACCTACAGTGAGTGGGGAAGCCTTAGCCCCTCTGGTTTTCCCGCCGAGCAGGCAAGCTCGCCTCCATGTTCCCTGAGGACCCATCATCACCATCTGCTTAGGCTGGAATCGCCTTCCCATCTCTTACCCTCCCCAGTTCTGCCCTACAGAACGATGTCGCCATTTCCTAGCCCAGTACGCAAGGGGGCGCCCTCGGCACCTGCTCCCCGCTGCCCTCCCACCGCAGGGCCTGTGTGGTCTCCCCTCACATCGGCCCATTCACGACCCGGGTTTGCACAGTCCCCTCCCCCACCCCCGGTTCCCCTAGCAACGTCTCCGCATCCTTGAGCCCTTGTCCAAGTGCTCCCTGATTGCCCTTCCTCTCCTCTCTGTGTCAGGACTTACCTGCTGCGCTGCGACTGATCTGTTTACCTGGTCTTCCACTACACCACGAACTTCCTGGAGGGCAGGGGCCAGGTCTCATGGCCTCTGAACCACCAGCGCCTGTCGGTGTGCCAGGCACATGCCACGGGCTCAGACAATGCTGAATGGGAGAACGCTTTCCAGACCTTTCCTGACTCCCCAGCATGGACTTATCGCCAGGCTCTTGGACCCCTCACAGGAGCTATCATCAAGAACAAAGGTCGGCAGACTATTCCTGTAAAGGGCCAGGTAGTAAATATTTGCCCCTGTGCATCCCATATGATGTCTGTTGCAATGACCCACCTTTGCTGTTGTAGCATGAATGCAGCCACAGCTTCATACGTCCATGTAGCCATAATCCATGTACATTGATATGTATACGAATGGGCATGGCTGTGTTCCAATAAAGCTTAGTTTACGAAAACAAACAATGAACTGGATTTGGCCCAAAGGTGGTAGTTTGCCGACCTCTGGTCTAGGAGATTGTTTGAGACACTTAATCACAGTTTTTGATCTTCCCTTTGACCTTCTCTTGAGAGATTTTGTCACTACAAGAGCCGACACCTATAATGTACTCGACTCTGTTCTGAGCGCTTTACATACATCAACTCATGTAAGACTCACAACAGCCACTATGAATACCTCCATTTTACAAACGGGAAAGCCCAGGCACAGAGACATTAGGCGACTCGCCTAAGATCACACAGCTAAGTGGTAGAACTGGGACTCATCAGGCAGTCAGAGGCCAGGCCCTTACCACTGTGCTCGACTGCCTCATAGCATCCCAGGGAGGTCTCCGGTCCACAAGGTAGGGACCACGACTTATCCTCTCAGTCTTCCCTAAGCTCTTTTTCTGGATCCCAGCGGCTCAGCTAACACTTGCTCATAAAATACTCCAAGGCCAGTTGTGCCTTCTGCAGACCGAGGGGCCTCTGCAGGGAGTCAGGGTCCTGCCTGTACATTCTCACCACCGTCACCCCTTCCAGCCAGCCCCCACTCACGAAGCCACCGCCAAAAGACAGAGCATGTGATGACTATGTCTATGATGGGAAAACATTGCTTTGAAGGCCAGAACCCAGAGCCATAAAATGATTCACATCAGTGATTAGAGCACCACTGATGTGAGCTGCATTTTAGAGTGTCTGACCCTAACATGGGAGCTAATGACACCAAGCAGACAGCACAACATAACACAATGTTGAAGCTTTGGGATGGGCCCCCAGTGCACAATATACTGGTGCTTTCATTTTTTTTTTCACTCTTCTCTTTGGCCTTTCTTTAAAGACAGGATCCTATAATGATTCATTAACTAACATGCAGATAAATCAAGCTGGCAAAGTGTCTTTCTAAGGCGGGAGAGTGGCAGCACATGAAATAGGCATGATTAAAGAGGCACGTGTATATACAGCTCAGACACCCAATTTGCACCCATTAGGTAAATGAATAAACAAACCCTGCACTAGGACATAATTACTGAGCACCTGCCTTGTGCCAAGCACCGAGCTAGCTGCTTCCCATAAGTTATCTCACTTGCCTGACTATTCACAGCAGAAGCTAAACACCAAGTGCACAGTGCAGATGGTGAGTATTGGAGGATGGCAAAGGAGGGAGAGATGAAAGGCGGCCGCACGGAGGAGGTGGGTGTGCAGGGACCTGCAGGATGGAGACGGGTGTGGGCTCCGTCCCGGAGATGCTCTGAGCGGTGAACAGGGGAACAAGGAGCAAGGAGGGCAGCCAAGGGGTCAGCGGGGAGGGGAGAGCAGCACGGCTGAGTCTGCATTTTGCCTGGCAGGCCAGAGCAAGCAGTCTGGATTTGAGGGTGAAGATGGGGGGAAGCTATAACTCGGCATGGAGGGAGGGTTGCAGGCAGAGAGACCTGCCAGGAGGCTGGTCCAGGGTCCAGGAGTGGGACGAGGGCTTAGGGGAGCCCGAGTCTGTGTTCATTGCAGAGAGCGGGTCGGGGAGGGAATCCTGGAGACTGTACCCCTCAGCACACAGCCGCCTTTCCGGAGAATTGTGGGCAGTGGGAGTGGGACCATGGAGGGTGCCCACCCTGGGCCCAGAGGACGTTCCTTGCTTCCTGAGCACCATCCAGGACCAGCCGAAGGACAGGGATTCCAGTCCTGCCAGCCTGTGCCCAAGGTCTCACTGAGGCTCCAGAGGATCTGACAGTTCTCAGGCATATTTTGGGAAGCTGGAGTCCCAAGAGATCTAGACTGAGATTGTTTTGTCCAATGACCGCATTCCTATAACTGCCTCCTAGCTGGGCTCTGGCCTCTGCTGCCCATCCTTCACTCTGTACCAAAAACTCTGTGCCCCACGACCCCTTAGAGCTGGGGTTGGATAACTATGGTCCTTGGGCCAAATCAGGCCTGTGGCCTCTTTTTGTTTGGCCCCTTGAGTTAAGAAGTGTTCTTACTTTTTTAAAGGGTTAAAAAATAAATAAACCACTACAAAGAGGAATGTGCAACAGAAACCTCACACGGTCCTCAAAGCGTACAATATTTATGATCTGGCTCCTTACAGAAAGTTTGCTGACCTCTGGCCTAGAGCAATGGTTTTCAAATTGAGTTCCCAGGCACCCCGGGGTTCTACAAAGGTACTAAGGGGGCACAAACAAAGGTGGGAAAAGAGCCCGAGTGGGCAGGGCCTTGCTCCAACCAAAGCAGTTCCTTTTGATCTAGTTCATGATTGGGACTCTGTGACAGACATAGTGGTTCACTCAATGTTCCTCCCACCATTTACCCATTCTTAATAGAATGCTGGCTTTGTTTGGAGTGTAGCAATATACCTGGCTAACCTCAGAGCTAAGGATAGTGAAGTGACAGGATTCTGGGCAATGAGACATGAGCTGAGGAGTTCTCAGGGCATTTTCCCACCTTTCTCCTTGCTTTCCTGGAATACAAATGTGAGGACAGAGGTGAAGCAGCCTTCTTGTGATCATGAGGACAAGAGCCACATGCAAAGCATGGCAGAGGGAAAAATAGGAGGTGCTCAAGACACTGAGAAAACTACTAAACCAGCCCTGGAGTCTTCACTTCTGGACCTTTGGGTTATGGAGAAAATAATCAGTGTTTTGTTTAAGTTTCTGTGGAGGAGTTTTCTGCAACTCACAGCCAATCAGAACCTAATGACTATGGGTTCTGAAGCAAGGCTTTCATCACCACAGAAAAGTTTATCAACTCTTGAGCCTCAGGAGAAAGTTCCACTTCTTGGCATGGAAACCCTAGGCTTTCCATGGCCTGCCCCTGCCCCTTCCCAGTGAGTCAGAGCTCCCTCCACAACCCTCGGCTCCAGGCTTGCTTCCCTATTCCTCCTCAGAGCACTTCTCTGAGCTCCTGAGGGCTGACCTTGGCTTCCCCCAACCCCCCGCCTCAGGATACTAATGCTGCGGACAGCCTGACTATTAGCTCTATGAAAGGAAGGGAACTCCCTTTCCCTGGGCACGGCCTGCATGGTGACTCCTGCCTGGGTCTTGCTGAGGACCCAGGGCAGGGCTGGAGAACTGGCTCTTGGGGTGGGGAGGAGGGGAGTCCGGTGGAAGGGCTGCTCTGAACCCTCAGGAGTTCAAGCAGAGAGGCCTCCAGCACCTTTAAGGAAGGTTTTTGAGGAGGTTGGGAAAGAAAGCCCAGGGGCAGAGATTGAGAACTTTCAGAGGTTCTGGAACTTTGGTCACTACCTCAGGTTTAATTTTGCTGGCTCTGAGAGTAGTGAGCCCTTCATCCATTCATTCACTCATTGGTTGATGGATTCATTCATTCAATTATTCACTCAACAGTTAATACGTCCTTGCCAGGTGCTGGGCTTTGGAGAGGCAATAGAGGAAGACAAACATGGCCATTGCCCTGAGACCTCACAGTCTAGAAGGGGAGACACACGGGTATATGCGAAACACAGCGCAGTGTGATGAGTGCTGAAATCAGAGGAAAACGGGGATGGGGCAAATGCGAGGGGCACAAAATCCCGGCTAGAGGAGGGAGCAGGCCTTGTCTTCACGAATAGAGGAGGGTGTGTGGGAACAGGCCACGGCTAGCTCTAGGGGAAGAGGAATGCCAAAATACGCCGGGAACTGAAAACAACTGTAAAAAGGAAAGGGATCAGGGTTAGGACTTGGAGGAGGCCATGGAAGAGTCCCTCTAGAGCCGCCCAGTCGTGAGGAATGAGCTGTGGGGGCATTTAGGGAAAACCTCTCTCATCACCAGCCAGCATCTTGCATGGGGCGCAGCACAGAGAGTGCAAGAGTGAATGTTTGCTCAATGAATAAATGAGTGAACAAAAGGGCCAACACATGGGTTCCTGACATTTGCATGAGAGAGCGATTGCTGGCTGGAGAGTTATTTCTCTGTTCTTCGGATCTACAAAGGGAAGAGTGACACTGATAATCCCCAAGGAGTGAATAATCAAAACGCTGTTATCTTTGGCTTTGAAGTTCATAAAATGTGCTTTCCTCTCCCCCTCCCTTCCAGGCCCCCTCCTTCTCCTTGGCATCCTCATCCCTCTCCCTCCCATATCTCTCTTTCTCTCCTGCCTGCCTTTTACTTCTTCTCTAGCACAGGTGGATTAACTGTCCTGATCAAATCCAGCGAGGATCATATGCAAATTGACTCATATGTCTTGAGTTCATACTGAGAAGCTGTGAAAGAAAGGCAGATGCGCGCCTGTAGGGGGCACCGACTCAGGTCTGGGTTTCAGTCCTGACCACGGAAATTTCATCAGCCACATCTTTCCTGAGGCTGAGCTGAACGGTCCTAACAGGAGGATGCTCTGGGGCCCAGAATGGGCGGGGCCATACCTGAGGAGCTACCTGACGCAGAGACAGGTCTCTTCCGTCAGTTGGTAACGTATTCAAACCTCTGCTGAGCTCCTCCTCTGTGCCGGCCACTGTGCTAACTGCAGGAGAGATAAACAAAATGCCACTCCTGCTTTGGGGGCTCTCATGAGCTATGGAGGAAAGAGATTCCCGACACAGTGCAATGTAACATGCATGCAAACGGAAGGGGCTGACGAAGTGCTGGAGGAACAGAGGCAGGACTAAGACCTGGTGGAGGTAGGAAGGCTTCTCTGAAGAGCAGGGATCTGAACTGTGTCTCAAAGATGGGTAGGGATTTGCCTGGAGGAGAAGGGAAGGCACACTGGGATAGGATGTGCTGGACAGAGTTCTTAAAGGGCCAGCTGTATCTGAACCAGGAGTTCAGTGTGGCTGAAGCCAGGGCTGCCTGAGGGGAGGTGGGCAGGAGGGCCTCGTGTGCTTTGCTGGGAGGGAAGGGGGTTGTTATTTGTCACATACGCCAGGTTGGTCAGAGCCACCAGGATGCTCTTTAAAAATATAGGTTCCAGGTTCCCATCTCAGACCCACTGAATCAGATCTTTGAGGAAAGAGCTTTGGAATTTGTGTCTTTAAACTTTCTCCAGGTATTTCTGAGGATTGACCAAATTTGGGAAATGTTATTGTGGGCAGAATGACTACAAAAACTAAGATAGCCCATCTGGCCAAGGCGGGGCTCGCATTTCTCCAGACCATCCCAATCAGAGGGAGAATGCAGAGCTGTGTACCTAGTAGGCCAGCATCACTTGCTCTGAGCCGCCTTTTCTCTTTTCCCTGAATCTGCCCAGCTTCCGGGAGGATGCTTCCGGGAGGATGGACCAAGGTGGTTTTAATTGTTTTATTCTTAGTTTATCGAGGAGAGACATACCCTTCACCTGCCTCTGCAATGAGACTGTCAGTTCTTGTTCCCACAGTGTAGAGCAGCACAGCCCATGGTGCTCAATCAAGGCTGCCATCTTGACATAGGTTCTCGGCCATTCCCACGTCAGACCATTTTTGGGCCTTGTTTGGACCTTCCAATTGCCCTTGGAGGCCCTAGTCACTGACACATTCCCAGCTCCCTCTCAAGCTCAACCAGGAGAGGTCCTACAAGGGGGATGAAATGGCAGGAAGGGTCCTCATGCCCACACACATACAGGTACTAGGGATGCGTAATCATTCCATGATTATAAGGAGTCCTACTCTACACTCCTGCGGGCAAAACCCTCAGCTCCTTCTCATGACAGCATTTTTCTTCACCTGCTCTTTGTGAAAGGAGCCCCTGCGTTCTCAGTCCAATTTGCCTCTCACTCACTCCAGATCCTTCACTCACCATCCTCTTTCTCCTACATCTTCATTCTCTTTCTCTGTGCTTGTTTTGCCCACAGCCTACAAATGGGCTCAAAATCCCAATATCCTAAACAAACACCCTAAGTAGCCCAAAGCTTTCTGTCCACCCGACCTCCCTCATGTGCCCTTTCTCCTTCCCTCACTTCACAATGAAGTCAAAAAGGTTGTCTACATGCCTGGCCTCTTGAGCATCCCCCCCCATCCATTCACCCCCCCCATCCCACTGCTGTTTCTGCCCCCCAAAGCTCCACTGAAAGGTCTTCTTCCAAGACCAAAGCCAACAGTCTCTTTCCAGTCCTTTTCCAACGAGACGTTTCTCAGTGTTGCCATTATTAGACGTATCCTGGTTGGAAACTCTTCCTGCTTTTGCAGCTTGATTTCCCTCCTACCACGTCGACTGCTCCTTCTCTGTTTCTTTCACTGGATCTCCTTCATCTGTAAGGATTGTGTTCCCAGATCCATTCTAAATCTTTTCATTCTCTTTGCTCTCTCCAAGAAGGGTTATCCATTCCTTACGCTTCTGTTCTCAACTGTGTGTTGATGAAATGACCCCCAAATCTCTCTCTTGAACCCAGATTTATCCAGTTTCCAACCAGTGTATCCAAATGTCATTGGATGAAATGCAGGCACTTCAAATGCACATGCTTCCCTCTTGACTGCTGCCAAGCTTGTTCCTCTTCTTGTATTTCCTTTTAAAGCCACCGATTGGTCCACGTCAGAAAACACTGAGTCATCATCTATTTTTGTTCATTGAATAAATGTTTACTGAGTGCCTACTATATACCAGGCACTACGGTGGTCACTTGGGACACAATGTTGAATGAGATCTCTCCTTCTCCCTCAATCTCACACCCAATCAGACATCAAGTCCCATCCCATTCCCTAAATTCCTCTTAAATCTGTCTCCCCCTTCATGTTTCCAAAGCCTTGGTTGATGACCCCAGATTTCTTACTTGGTAACTGCTTCAGCCTCCTAACTGGTCTCACTCCCCCCAGTATCCCTCTCTAATAGCTCTACTGATGCCAGAGTAATCTTTCAAAAATTCAGACCTTCCTCCTATTGCTCTGGTTCAGAAGAAAGAGTGGCCTTCATCCTTCCCAAGGCTGATCCCAGGGCTACCACTTCCAACCCCTCCCATCTATTCTGAGACCTTGTTCCATCCAGTAGCACAGCACAGCTACTGAAGTTCATGGGCAATAGACCCAGGAAGACTGGGTTTAAATCTCAGGGCTGCCACTTATTTCCTGGTTATGAGCTATGAGTAAGTTTCTTAACCTTCAACCTGTCCACGATTCAGTTTTTTCATCCATCAAATGGGTCTTTTTAAAACCTAATTAATTGTGCTATGAAGAGAATGAAAGAAAGTCATTTACACAGAAGGCCTAGCTCAGTTCTTGGCACATGACAGGCATACAATAAGAGATAGCTATTATTGTTATTACCAACAGCCTAACACTTCTACCCTTAAAAATCTGTTTCAGGATAAAACTCAAACCTCTCTACCAAGCATGTGTGTTCACCATGATCTAAATCTTGCTGACCTTTCCAGCCTCATCTTGATATAGGCATGTTGAATTATTTTCAGTTCTAAGAGATTGTTCCAAACCTTGGTGCCTCTGCAGATGTATCCACTCTGAAATATTGATTTCTAAGCCTACTCATCCTTCAAGACCCTGTTCAAATGTCACCTCCTCTGTGAAAAGTTCCCTGACCTTCCAGGTAGTGGCTCCTTCCTAGATTTTCCCATCGCACTCTAGACTCATCTCCATTAGCACTTATCCAAACTCTAGCTTTACATTTACTTATGTGACTTCTCTCCTATGTGCATGCTCCTGTGCAGGGCGGAGAGCATATCATGGTCAATGAACGAATAAATGCTCATCTCATAAAACATAATGTGAACTTGGAGAGGCTGTGATTTTTGCTGAAGGAGATGTTCCCAAAGTGACCAGACAAGCAGTCCTTGGACACACTTGTATCTCTCCTGTGGGCCAGTGAACAGGGGTAGGAACACACTCTGCATTTTCCCTGCTATTTGCAGGAAGGCAGCTCCGAGTCTTCAGTCTAAGACTTTGAGTTTCTACTCTAACACCCTCCTTTCGGCATTGTATGCTCCCTGGCTGTCCTCCTGGGTGGTGTCAGTAAGGAACTCCCTTCAGCCTTTCTGGGCTCCCCTAGCACTACCTGAAGCCCAGTAAGAACCCATGAAGCTGCTAAGATCACCCTTCTGCACAACTTGACTCTGAGGGAGTGTCCTTCAGAGGGGCTGGCTTCAGGAACCCGGGTTGGAGTGACCTCCTGCAGGGCATGTGGGGTAGTGACCAGTATGGGGCCATTGACCTCCACACACCAGTCAAGGCTAGGCCTTCTGAGGGCAAATCAAATTGTTTCTCAGAAAATTCTCACGCCTTACCTACACTTCCCCCATACCCCACCTTAAGATTCAAAAGCAAACAGAGATAAGCATTTTTAACAATGCCCAAGAAAGAGTCCTCTAGTCAGCAACTTAGTAACTTCATGGTAGTAGGTCCTTCTGGTTTAGCCTCCATTTCCACCCCCATGTGGCTGAAACATCCTTCTCCATTGACTAGGTTCATCATCAAATGGTTTGATAAAATATGAATCTTTCTTTGTAAAAGGCCTTGCAGAGGAAATCTGTTTCCAGTGTTCCAAGTATTATGGTCCTAGGCACTCTTGAGCAAACAATTTTAAAATGTTGAGTAAAATTTAAAAAGAAAAAAAAAAAAGCTTTTTACAAGTTAGTAAGTGTTATGAACTGAATTATATCCCCCTAAAATTCATATGTTGAAACCCTAACCCTCAATGTGATGGTATTTGGAGATGGGGCCTTTAGGAAGGTGATTAGGGTTAAATGAAGTAATAAGGGTGGGGCCTTAATCCAATGGGTTTGGTGTCCGCAAAAGAGGCGGGGAGATACCAGAAAGTTTCTCTCTGAATGTGCACAGAGGAAAGGTCATGTGAGGACACAGTGAGAAGGAGGCCGTCTATGAGCTGGGAAGAGTCCTCACCAGAAACCAAATTTGCTGGCACCTTGATCATAGACTTCTAGCCTCTAGAACTGTGAGAAAATAATTGTCTCTTGTTAAAGCCACCCAGTCTATTATATTTTGTTATGGAAGCCTGAGAAGACTAGTATAGTAAGAATTCTTAGAGTCTAAAACCCAGTGAATGTAGAGATACAAAATGTGATTCAGAGCATGAAGCTGGCTTTGGCTTTGAGTGCATTTTTAAAAACTGGTGAAGTAGAGCTTTGGTTTTCAGGGCCTTGTGGAGAAGAGGGAGAAGGAGACAAAGGTCAGGGTCCACCAAAGTTGGGGAGTCTCAGATGACACCCCTGAACAAAGCTGAGCTAGTTAAGGCTGCACCCTTAGTGTGAGGATGAACTAGAAATAAGCCTACCTTCCTTCTCATACAGCACTGCTACCCTCTGGGTAGATCTCGAGGCTTATTGTTTATCTCAGACCTTGACACTGAGTGAACAGCAAACAGAAAACTTCCCCTGAGACTCCATCATGCTAAATCTGTCTTCACATGGGTTTTCAGCCTTCAGATTACTTGGGTGGTTTGAAACCTTCATACTGAGAATTTAGTCTGAAGAGGTTTCTGGCTGGTAATGCCCCCAGGCAACGAGCAGAAGCAAACACACCAGCTTCTACCCAGGTCTCAAGGAATTCCCATAGACAAAGTTTATGATTCTAACCACATAGTCAAAAGTTACAAAACAAAGAAAGAAACATGGTTCTGGGGGCAAGAGGTGAGAAACAACAGGCAACAGAGTGAAACTTGCGAAGATTTCATATACTGAGATTCATAGACACAGAATACAAAATAAATGTGTTTAACATATTTAAATAACTTAAATATATGTAAGGAGCAAGAGATCATAAAATTAGCTCAAAAAGCACCTGAAAAAAAACTAAATAGGACTTCATAAACTAAAAATATTTGAAATTAAAATAAATTTCCAGTGAATGACTTCAACGGAGGTTAGAAATAACTGAACAGAGAATTATTGAACAGAATGAGAGAAAATGATAGACGTTAGAATCAAAGGAGATAGAGTGAGGAACATTAACATGCCTTGTCAGAGTTCCAGAAGCAGAAAAGAGAGAGAATAAAGAGAGACAACAGTCGAAATGACAATGGCTAAAAATTTTCCCAAACTGATGAAAGATGCAATCCATAGATTCAAGAAGCTTAATGAAATCAAATAGGATGAAGACCAAAATATCCACAACTAGACATATGACAGTGAAACTGTAGAACACCAAAAACAAGGGTAGGATAGAAAGAGGAAAAACTCCAAATCATTTTATGAGGTTAACAATATTTTGACACAGAGATCTGGCAGGGGTGTGTGTGTATGCATGTGCATGTATGTATGTGTGTATGTGTGTGTGTGTGTGTGTATAATATATTCTATTTTGTTATATATATAATACATAACAAAATAGAAGCAAAATCACTATGCAAAATATTAATAAATCAAATAAGGCATGTTTAAAAATGATAATACTAAATGACCAGGTTGAGTTTATCTCAGGAATGCAAGGTTGGTTTAACATCAGAAAAATCAACCAGTGGAATTCACCACACAGGAGAATAAAGGAGAAAATCATACGATTATATCAATAGATATAGAAAGATGCTCAATAAAAGTCAACATCCATTCACAATAAAAGCTCTTAGCAAACTAGGATTAGAAAGGAACTATAAATTTAAGAAAAAGACTTCAGCAAACATCATACTTAATGGTGAGGAAGTAAAACATTGTGTTTAACACTGAACAATGGCAAAAGTGCCTACCATCATCACAATGGTTTGACATTACACTGGAGATTCTAGGCAGAATATTGGGGCAAGAAAAAGGTTGAAGAAAAGGTATAAGATTGAAAAGGAGGAAACAAAACCATCATTCTTTGCAGAGGATAACTCTCTTATGTAGAAAACTCCAAAGAATTCACAGATAAATTATTATGGAATAGTTGCTATATACAAATATCAAAGTATAAAAATGAATTGCATTTCTAACCACCATGCAAGAAATAGGTAGAAAATAAAATCTTAAAAGATATGATTTATAAAAGCAAGAACAAATATATCTAGGAATAAATATATTAAGAATTGTACAAGATTTACAATGGAAAAATTACACAAGTTTACTGAAAGCCATTAAAGAAGCCCTAAGTAAATAAAGATATACCATATTAATGGACTGGAAGACTTGGTCTCATAAAGATATAAGTTCTCCAATTTATCTGTAGTTTTGGTATAATTAAAATAAAGATTGCAACAGGTCATTTTGTGGATCTTGGCAAGATACTTATAAAATTTATTAGAGAACAAAGGGCACTTCACAGGAAAAAAAATACTAACTGGGAAATAAAGATGTGAAAAGATGTATATAGCAGTGCAAAACGATACATGACAACATAGATAAATCTTAAGGACATAATTTTGAGTGAACTTGATTAACGCTATATACAACATGATTACATTTATATGAAGTTCAAATGCTGGAAAACTAAATATTTTTATGGATACACACTTATGTGCTAACTATAAAGAAAAGCAGAGGAATAATAAAGCACACAATCAAGGTAATGGTGACCTGAGGGATAGGGAATGGAATGGGGTTAGTGAGGGACACACATCACTAAGATATCTGTATGTTTTTTTTTTTTTTCTTGAGTGGGGAGATGGCTACACAGGTGTTTGTTGTATTGATGTTCTTTATATCTTATATTTTACAAGTATGCTTTTTATCTACTTGGTATTTAGTAAAAACAATTTTTAATAATTGTCTGCAGAGAATCTACCACAACCAAGTTCTGGGTTTGAAATCCCTGGTAGAACAACTGTCCCCAATCCAGTCCTGCCCATAGGACACTCCCCATCCTCCCCAAGAGCCTTACCTTGGCGGGGTTGAGTGCTGTGATGATCCACACACAGTGTGCGTTGTTGTCATATTGAATGGGGAAATTAGGGGAGGTGATGATGCCCGAGGGGCCTCGAAGGTGGGCATCACACATACGGGCTGCAGACAGGAGATGGAAGGCAAGCATTTTAGTTTAGGTTAGGATGAGTTCCCATCCCCACCTCCCACTCCCAGCCCAGAAGAGACTGAAGTCTGTACATCCCACCCCAGATATAACTTCCTACTTCCTGTTTCCTTCCCCCATGGTTCTTAGCGGGCTCAAAGGAAGTCACAGTTCCCCAAGCACTGGGGGAAGAGTAGGCCCCACATGCCTTGACCCGCTGCTCTCTAGGCAACGATGAACTTCTACTGTCAGGCTAAGCAAGCCCCCTACCCTGACTCCACTGTGACCGAGCAGCACATCTCTACCAAGAGGGTGTGGGCTACTACACACCTTGACCTCAAGCTAGGTGGACCCCACGTACCTATGGGCCTGCTAAACTGCTCTCCTCCTGCTCTGCTGACTTTTCTGCATTCCCCCGTTTGCTCTCAGGCCTCCTGAAGTAGAATCTCATGGTGTCCTTGTCAAGGCCACCCCACTAGGTATCAGAATGTCTGAACCCAAGGACTCTGCCGAGGCCCCTGGCTCAGCCCAGTGTCAGGCACCCAGAGTGATTTCAGGGACAATAAAGTACTTCCCCACACTTAGCACGTGCCTCAAATAGGCTATTGACTGGAAGCATGAAGATTCAAGGTGAATTAGAAGAAGTGCTCTCCTCAAGTAGATATAAAGTGTTATCAATCACAACTTAATCTAATTAAGCTCTTTAAAATAGCTTCTAAACTAATTAGATTAAGTAGTGATTGATACCAGTTAAGGTACTACATTGTATCTAGGTGTTTGCCTTCTTTAAAAACATGTTCTTTAGTTCCAACCCCTTCATTCGTCAATGTTAGCGCTCAGCTATTTTAATAAAGAGCTCTACGAGCCTGTTCTGTTGCTGCCCACGTGGCAATTTATCTTAATTGTAGGCAAAGTGCCTAACGGTAAAGAAATAGCAAGCAAACTCAACTAGCCTAAGTATATAAAATGAAAGTGGTGTCAAACCTGGTTTCCTCTGATGGGGCAAAATATCCTAGAACTCCTCTCCGTGTGTGGACAGGGCTGTGATAAACCTTTCCCAGGAAACCCTTCCTAGGAGAGCCTGGGGAAGCAGGCTCCCCAGCTCTGGACATAATTAATCTCTTCTCATTTCATACACTCATGCTTGTGCTCATTCATTCCCACATATACTGAGTGCCTAGTAACAGGCCAGGCAGAGGGTGGGGAGAGAAAAATGTCTAAGACACAATCCCTCTTCTCTGAAGGGCCACCAGCAAGTGGAGGGAACAGATGTGAAAAACAGTTACAACTGAGTGGAGTGAGTGTTGTCAGGGGTTACGTGCAAGAGACCCGGGGTCAGAATTGCTCCTACGGCTTATCCCCTTCAGCGAGGAAGTTCCTTTCGGTGGCTCTCCCCAGTCCGGCACCTGAAGGATCTTCTCATCCTGACCTCAAATGTTGAATCAAGTTTGAACAAAGCCCTAGGGGAACCCTCTCCCCCACTCCCCTCCTGTGCATCTGATTGCTCCTGTAATTCTGGGCTGAGAAACGCTGACAATCACTGATTCCACTTGATACAACTGGGCCTGAAGCCAGCACGGCATGGGGAGGAGAGAGCATGCTGTGGGGTTTACCAGCTTGGCATTCTGGGTTTTAAGTCTACTTGCTGTTTATTTAAGTCTGGTAAGTTAGAAAACCTCTCTGATTCTACTTCATCTGTAAAATGGGACTAGGGATATTGCCCCACTGAGGCATGGCGAGGATGAAATTCTATGAGATTTTGGATATGAAGGCTCACCAAGGATCCAGGACATCGTCAATATTTAACAAAGGGGAGCTGGGACTGTCAAACTCTCATTCATTCCATCTCACTATCCCCAAGATTTCTCAAGGCCAGGGATCTTTATTCTACCTTTCCTGAAGTTTCTTTACAGGATTTTTTTCCCATGCCCACACTTGAGACTGACAACATCACTAAACAAATTAGAATAAGATACTCAAAACCAAAACCCTGATCCCAGCCCACCTTTGCAAAGAGGACCTGTGGACTCAGAATGCTAGGCCTGCAGGGAATCCTGACAAATCTCTACCAGCACTACCTTACACCTATTCTGGAGACTCAGGTTTTGCTGCCAAAAGCCCTCGGCTTCAGACTTAATTTATCCTGCACTTGTTTCCAAAAATTAGAATTAGATGGTATTTGCAGTTTGTTGAAATGTGCTGAAGGTAAATTAGAGAGAACAGGTCAAAAAGGTATTTACCACTTTAAGGGCTTAGAGGGGTTTAATTAAAATATTACAATCTGCAGCTAGTTAGCATGGAGCACCTAAAAATAGGTTCAGAATGGAGCATCAGCTCCTTTTTTCCTCTGCTGTCTGGGTAAGGTCGGGGGTCTGCAGACAGACAGACTTCTCAGCGGCTGGCTGCGATCCCACCAACAGATGGATAGATCATCGCTGTGGCCCACAAGGGCTGGGGAGATGGTTGATGCTCAGACAGTGACTGAATAAATGAATAAACACATATTTATGTTTCTCTATTTGCCTTCTCCCATCACATGCCTTGCTGGATAACTTTCAGGAGACTTTTCCAGGACCTTCCATGCCCAAGCTCTGCTGCAAAGTCCCATTCTTCCTCTGAACATCATTACACCATATAACAGGGGCACTATTCCAGGGGACTTTAGGGAGACATCGTTTAGACCCACAGCCAGTTCTGGCATCAAAACGACTTGGTACCAGAAAGGGAACTGTTCCAGGTGCAAGTGCCTCTGGTCTTCTATCTTCTCCCCAAATCTTTTTTTTTTTAATTTTTAAAAAAAATTTTTATTTATTTATTTATGGCCGTGTTGGGTCTTTGTTTCTGTGCGAGCTTTCTCTAGTTGTGGCAAGCGGGGGCCACTCTTCATCGCGGTGCGCGGGCCTCTCACTATCGCGGTCTCTCTTGTTGCGAAGCACAGGCTCCAGACGCGCAGGCTCAGTAATTGTGGCTCACGGGCCTAGTTGCTCCGCGGCATGTGGGATCTTCCCAGACCAGGGCTCGAACCCGTGTCCCCTGCATTGGCAGGCGGATTCTCAACCACTGCGCCACCAGGGAAGCTCGTATCTTCTCCCCAAATCTTATTCCCATCCTGCTCCATGCTGGCTTCCCTCACTTCTCCTACTACTGACCTCCCTCCTCATCCTTCCCTTTCCACAGTTCTCTCTCTAGAACCACCTCCTGACCACCAATTCTAAGGCAAACAAACTCTGACTTGTAGCTGCAACGTCTTTCAGAACTGCCTGCTCCAACTCCTACCGTGAGTGAAGCCCATCTCCCCCTCCTGGGTCCGCCGCACTCCGCAGTGGAGAGCTTTCTCCTCCCCTCCAGTGTTTTGTTCCACGAACAATTGCTAATCCCCTGGAGGAAGTCTTCTTTGACCTTCATCTGTATCTCACTCCACTGACACCAACTTTCTCCCCACCATCAGCTCCCTGTCTTCTCCTCCATCCTTACCCAACTTACATCCCATGGTCCACCATTATGATCATTTTCTTGCAAATTCACGTAAGTCCCTTGCTCCTTTTTCCTTTAAATGATTGCCCAAAAGACATCCATTGTGGATGAACTTCTCCACCTACATTCTCTAGCCCTGCCCCCATGCAGTAGAGCTTTGCTGGAGAAAAATCACATGAGTAGGAAGATTGGTGTCACTATAAATTCATGATCACCCACCTCAAAAAGTCCTGGATATTGTCCAGCAACTCTGCCATTTAGCCCTATTAAGCTCACTCTCCCACTCTGCTCAAAGACCCTTTCATGCCTCCTGCACGTCCCTCGGACCTCTCACCTTTCCCCTTGCCTCCCCTTACTCTCAGGTGATGACCTTGCTTCAGTCTTTGTTGGTGGAACAGAGGACATTTGGCAGGCGTGCCCTCTCTCTCACCCCCCAAGTCTGCAATCCCGTCTGCTTATGTGCTCATCTTCTTCCTTTCGGTTCCAACAGAGGGATGGCTCCTTCGCCTTTCAGAGGTCAGTGCCTCATCCTGAGATCAGGTGCCCCTGCCCAAGGTCAACCACCTCCATGGCCACACCCAGGGCCTTTTGTTCTGGGACCCAGGAGAGTCCATCTGTGAGATCTTAAACTCCATCACCCCATTCCTTTCCCTGCTGCCTACGCATCCAGCAGAGTGACTTTGGTCTCCATGCACCACCTGCTCTCCTAAATCCTAGACCTCTCCAGACCCCTGGCTCCCTCATTTCTCCCCATCTCTCCATCCCCTCCTGACCCTTCTTCTCTCACTACCTAGTCTGGACCTCAAGACCCTCACCAGCAGCTCCCGTAACACTCTCCTATCTGCCTTTGATTAACCATCTCTATTCCTAATCCTGGGTGCCCGGGGGCTGCCAGGAGAACCATGGCACCACCACAGACTTGTGGCTTGCCATTGTAATGGAAGCTTTGGCCCAAGTCAGTCCTCTCTCTTGTCTTTGTTCCGTTTCCTTGACAGCTCCTTACAGGGGCAATTTCAAACATCCACCACTTAGCTGAGCCACTTAACCCCAGGGGCTGCTTTCCGGTCTTTGTTGTACTCGACCTCTCTAAAGTGTCTGACCCTGCTGACCCTTCTCTCTCTGTGCAACTCACATTCATTGGCTTCCATGATGCCTCTGGCTCTTCTCCTACCTCTCCGACTGATCTATCTTATCCATTAACTCCCTAAAAGTAGTTGTTTAAATCTGGGCAAAGAACATATAATACTTTGCACAGTTCCTGCCAATTTTCTGTGAGTTCACAATTAGATCAAAATAAATGTTACCAAAAAGTGGGGGCAGGGGGGAGGAGAGGTTGTTCTATGTGGTTCCATCTAGTGTATTTACTCCAAATGGGTGTCCAGGTGCAATTTTCAAGTAGAAGTAGGATAGAGCCTTTGGACTGCGGTGGAGTCCCAGTTCAAAAGATTAGCTTTGGGCCTTTGGGCAAGTTGGCGGACCACTCCAAGCTTGAGGTAAACATAAAACATGGATATTGCCTCTTTCCTTGTAAAGAAATTATGAAAAATGTTTACTGTACTGCTTTATACAAGTATAAATAGCTTAATAAATGGGAACTTTATCATTAGTACATACGTATAGGTAAGGGGCTCAGGGAGCAATGGGGCATGTATTCTAGTGAAGTCAGTACATCACCCAGGGGAGAATAACTACAGAGGAGAGGAGAGGAAGGTGGGGGTAGCATGGGGGAGGGATGCGGGTAGGGGTGAGGGGGTGGAGAAAAGAGGAGGGGAGGGACATGAAGACAAAACTCTGAACAACATTAGTGTTTAAGGGGGAGGCCCAGGAAGCTGACCCAAGACGGAAGACAGCCACCTGTAATTTTCACGGCATTAAATTAAACTTTATTGTGCAATATTTCCCACATTTCACTCCCACCTTAGGAGAATGAGTGAGAAGATTCAGAGCATTTCAGTAATTTGCCCTGTGCCATATGGTATGTTACTAGCAAGGTTGGAACTTGAACTTAGGTCTCTGAGTCCTGAGTCTGGTGTTCTATTTACCAAAAAAGCTCTTACTCTAGGAAGAAAAATAATGTATGACTTTCTGTTGATGATCTACTCTGTGACTCAGTAACTGTATTTCATCTGGGGCTGGTACTCCATCCCTATCTTCTGTCAACACCAATTTGTGGTCACAAGAAACCAGATCTCCTGGTTGTCAATTTGGTCCTCTTCACTCCATCAGTGGTTTACAAACCGTGCTCCCCAGAACCTCAGGGGTTCCCTGGAGGTGGCTTCGCGGCTGCTGGAAGTGGTGAGAAGGGGGCAGCTCCAAATCCCCTGCCCCTACTTCATTGAGAGACGCTCCACGGCATCTAGTTTATTTATGGGGCCTCTGCAAAAGCTTTTTAAAAAATATTGGGCTCCCTATGTGAAGTAAGTTTGACAAGCCCTATATTATACTGCCTGTATCTGGGCCTGAATAGAATTAGTATAACAGGATAACAATGTTTCATGCTGTCCTCAATTCCTTTGGATGATCAAAATTTTCTAGTAGTTAAATGAGAAGCTTATTTCTTCTGGTGGGAAGGGAAGAAAAAAAAGGCCTGTGAATATCGAATTTCAAATTCCAAAATGAGGGCACGGTCCCCAGTTGTTCATGCATTTCAATCACTGATTCATTCAGGTTGTCCTCAAACATTTGTTGAAAACCTATCATTTGCCGTGTCCCATGTTTTGGTAGAATTAATTGTGTGGAAAATGAATGTTTAAAATCAAATCATATTTTAAATGCATTAGAGGAAAAATAATACCACTGTGTGTGGCGGTGAATCCTTTTCAGACTGTGATCACAATTAGAATAGTAATTCTGACTAATTAAAAATAAGAGGTTTTAAAAGGAAAACTTTCAAAACTGCCAAAATTAAAGAACCCCCCTTGAATTTAATATCTAACTCAGCCCTTGGCCTTTGGGGAAGTCCAGGACAGATCATCCAAGTCCAAACCCAGCAACCTTTGCTTTTCTCTTCCTCCCTCACAATGACCTTGGGAGAGGGAAAAAGAGGGAGAGAGTGGCAGGAAGGTGAACCTGCCCTAGAGCCCCCTCTCAACCACAGCTAGCACTGGTCACTTTCTATAAAATGGCTTGTTTCAATTTGGCAATCACTAGGCACTGGAGGTTTTGTTTTCCCAGTTCACAAATGAGGGTCCTGTGGCTAAAAAAGAGGAAGGAAGCCGCCCAGGGCCAGCAAGCCAGCAGGAGGTAGAGTTGGTCTCTAGATCAAAGTCTGTGGGCCTCCCAAGGTGTGTGATTGCAACAGGATTGGACAGGACAGTGAGGAAACAGGCTTCTAAAAGATCTGGGGCCACTAGAGGCTGAGGGTGCGCTCTGAGGCGTGGGGAAGCTATATCCCGACAGGGCTCAGCAGTTTAAACTAAACACGCTGCACACAAGCCTCACAGATACGCTGGGGTCATTTCTAAATGAGGCCTTTCATGTCCACTGTCTCCTCTAGTTCTCGCAGTAATGTCATAAAGCAATGTTCTATAATCACTGCCTTTTATCGAAAGAAAAGAGATTCACAGAGGTGAAAAGACAGGCCTAAGGACACCCAGCTAAAAAGTGGTGATGGTTGGATTTGTACCCAATTCTGTCTGGCTCTGTTTTCCGTGATTTCCCTCCCACTTCCCAGGGGCAGAGGATGGGATGAAAATGGATGTGAAAAAGCTCGGCCCGATGCTTAGTCAATAGCGTGACAGAGAATGCAGAGTCCAGTGGGTCAAAATCATTGGAGGGACTTGACTGGGGCACACAACATGTCTGGAGAAAAAGACGAGCACATTACTTGACTGCGAACTTTCTTCTGAAACACCAGCCCTTCCCCACCCTGGGCTTATTCATGTAAACAACCACCATTACTAAGAGAACAACCTGCCTCCAATGAAAAGGTCTTGGGGAGAGATCAGATCCCACCACCTCCTGAAGGCATCCTTGTTCTGGCTCCTCAAAAGGAATTTTGAAATGACAGACAGGCAAAGGGTGCCTTGGTCCTCAGACTTGATAATTCTATGCCTGTCTACTCAGCTGGTGTCTTGGTCCCCCGGAAATGGAGTGTTGTGCTATTCAATTATTCATGTATTAAATCATCCATTCAACACATGCTATTGAGCACCTACTATGTGCCTGGCCCTATTCAAGGCAGTGAACAAAACAGACGTCCTTGCCCTATAGAGCTTATATTCTAGCACAAGGATGTTTGCCTTCTTGTCCAGCACTTCCCAATTCATAAAGTGTTTCCATATCTACAACTCCATTTGACCCTCACATTAACACAAGATGGGTAGGGTAGGAGCCATGATCTACATTTACCAGTAAGAAAATAAGCCCGGGGAAGATAGGGGCTTTGCCCAATTACCCATGGCCAGCTGGTGGCAAAGCTGAGAGTAATACCCAAGAATTCTTCTTTTGTTTGATTGTTTAGAAAAATATTAGCTAAGTGGAATCTTTGAAATAATATAACTAAAATCAGTGGGGATGCAAAGCACATTATTAATTGTGGACAGTGGCCACCTCAAAGTTGAGTGAGAATGAATTAATCTAAGGCTTATTTGAGAGAGATTTTCATGACCCTCTTCCAGAGCGCTTATCAACACAGTAAAAAAAGGGAGTGGGTCTCAGCTCCAACTCGCCCCTTCCTCAGTGCAGCAGTGATCTAAGTTCTTTATCCTGGACCCATCTTACTCTGCATGAATTTCATCTTGATGCATGTGCCTGGAGAGAGGCAAAGAATCTCCTTCTTAAACTGGAAGGATCTGCAATGTAACTTTAGTGGGCAGCACACCTTCTCTTCCAAAGGGTCACTCAAAAGGGCAATTGCTGTCTTTGTTTACAAACTCTAGAGTGATTCCTTACTCTTGTACCAAGAACTCTTGAGTCCTGGTCATGTGTGCAAACAATGGAAAAAGAGAGATGAATGCAGTGTAGGACATGAAAAGCTGTCTAGTGGTGCCCTGCGACATGAGGCCAGGGGCTTCTCTACCATAGAAGCAGCTGCTGTCCTGTCCCAAAGGAAAAATACACTCAGGTCTCATATTTTAAGATTATTTGGGGGATGGGGACTTGGCCAGCCCAGCCTTGGTTCTTGTGAAACCTGGGATGGCAGGGCCCCCGAGAATAAGATGTCCAGGTGTGAGGTTAGAGGAATCCCACAGAGAGGCCTTTTGAGGTCATGGTCCCTGTTACTCCTGCATAGCTCAGAGCATTCTTTCAGAAGTGACAGGTCTGTTTTTTGCTGAGTATGTGGAAAGACACGAGGTCACTGAGATGGAGGGTTTGGGATGTCTGTGTGCTGTAATGGAAGGATTCAAGGTGACATGATACAAAGTGACTTCCCTTCCCATCTAGGTGCAGCTGTGATATCTTGGTGCGGTGGGCCAGAAACCTGCTCATGTGTGACTCCTTGACTAGACTGTCAGGTGCAGGCAGGGCAGGGACCGTGCCTCTCTTCCCCATCTCTGTTATCTGTTATCTCTGTTACCTCCTGCTCCTCTATAGGCCTGGATACAGAGGAGGTGCTAAATAAATATGTTGGGTTCATTAGTAAATGGGTGCAGAGTCTGAGGTGTGGGGAGCAGTGAGAGTGAGGTGAGCCAGTCTGGATGAGAGCCTGGACTCAGGTTTCAGGAGCTGGGCTCCGTCCTCCATGCCCAGCCCAGCTTGCTGGCCTGCATCCCTTTCCAGGGGCACCCTCACCTCGGCAGACCGGCCTGTGGTCACTCCAGGCTGCAAACATGTCGCTGACTTTCATACAGGTGATCCGCTTGGACCCTTGCAGGTCATAGCCCTCGTTGCAGGTGAACTGGACGCTGGATCCTAACCTGGGAGACAAGGCGTATCTGTGAGCTCCACCCCTGGGCCTGCCAGGTCCCCCCTGAGTCCTTCCTAGGTCCACAAAGAAGCACCATGCCGAACTTTATTACTCCTCTGGCCCTTCATCTCCGCGCCACCGTTTATCACTTAAAATCTCCATTGGAAGGAACACCTGCTCTTCATCTTCTTTTTTGGACCGTTTAATGGTTTTAGGATCGAGTTAAAAGGTGAATTTGTGAGCGAAAGAGCAATCTTCTGAGATAAGTATTAGGACAATTAGGACAGCTAAGAGTGGGTGGATGATACCCATAAACTTTCATGAAAGTGAAGGATTATGAGAAGATGCCTTGATAGTTAGAAACTTTACAAAATGCACTGTCTCGGGGCCCTAGGGTGTCCTAGACTATCGGAGGTGTGAGCTGCCTGCTGGCACGTCATTCCTGACGATGGCAGCCCTTTGTACCCTGGGTATAGGTCTGCTGGGTGACACTGGCAGTCTACAGCCCTCCCTTCCCCCTTAAGGTATGGGTACTAGTCCCAGGACTGGACCAAGAGAGAATGTTCAAGGCCAAAGCTCTTCTCCAGGAAGTGATCCTGTATCCACACGGTCCTCTCCACTCTACCTCCAGGAAGGCCAGTCCCTGTCTTCCCCCCAACCAGGCCATCCCACCCTTCTTGCAATAAGAACATTCCCAAACAGATCTTACCTGAAATCTGAGCCTAGTCTTTTGCCCCTTTCAGGTATGCCAGGGTCTGGACACATATTATGCCCTTGGGACACACCAACCTGAGTTACTACAAGGCAAAAAACAGCACATACAGAGATGGATAATCACAGGAAGAAACCAGCCGGGGCAGTGTCGCAGGGTGGGAGGTGGACGCAGAGACAGAAAGAGGCCCTGCTCTGCTGGGGCCTGTGGGGTTGCTGGGGTCTACTGGGCTCGGGTTTCCCGAGTGTGCAGATGGGGAGCTGCTTTTGACAAATTCCTTTGGGAGCAAAGTCCAAGTGAAATTCATCAAGAGCATGTGGGCTCAGAGGCACCCCAAGCCGACAGCCATCCCGTTCCCTTATCCCACACCAGCGGCCAGAGGTGGACAGTCCACAGCCCCCGGTGACCTCCCCACCCTTCCAATCTGCTGATGGCGGCTCTAGATGAGATGAGCCCCCCAACCTCAGCCCCCAATGGAGAAATGACTCAAAGAAAGTTAAATAAAAGGTGGATGTGTGGTCAGAAACGGTAAAGAATGTAAGAGAAAGCTGCAGTCTGAAGTTCAAAGCAGGGACTTGAGCTCAAACACGGATATTTCTGCTGAGAAACCTCTTCCCACCGGACAGTTCTCAATGCAGAGTAAGCGGTAACCAGAGCATCCCCCGCCCGTGCCGCTGGCCGAGGGCACCGAGGTAGCCCCTGCGGTAGCTCTGGCAGGTGCTGTGATGCCCTCACGTTCGCCAATACCAGAGTCCTGTTTTTAAAAGCCACGTGCACGGTACTCTAGGTTAAAGGAGAAGCTTGGTCAAAGGACGGCGGATACACACAAAGTCAGTTTTCTCCCGTCTCCAGTGGAGAAGGTGGAAACCCTCCGGCCCCTGCAGTTCATTGTTCTTGAGATGCTGTGAGGCTAGAACTCCCTCGCACCTCTGGAGTCCTGGCCTTGGCCATGACCAGGAGCCAGAGTTCCACTCAAGCCCTCACCAACCCACAATCCCGACAACGACCTCTAGACGAGGGATGACGGGGAGTCTGGAGCAACGTTCCCTGAGTTGGCCCATTTCCCTCTCACCCAGTCAATGTCCCACAATATGAGCAACGTGCTCCATCACTCACTCACTCACCCACTCATTCCTGCACATGGTACATAACAAGCATTAATTGAACACCTACTGTATACAAGACCCTATTTGGATACAGTGGGAAGTGCCAATGTCAGGTATAAGATATGACCACTCCACTGTCCTCAAGGAGTTACATGAACTATGGAAAGAAACTACAGAACCACAACGGGGAGGTGATGAAAGACACAGCTACAGGGAGGTTCAGAGAGAGGACCCATCTCATATTGCTGAGAGAAGCATGGAAGGCTGCCTGGAGGAGGCAGCATTTGACATGGAGCTACTGAGATAGTAGGATTTAGATACATGATAACAGAGAAATGGCATTTCAGGCAGACAGATGGGCCCGGGGAGCAAGGTGGAGACATGGAAACAGAACTGTAAGTTGTTCGGTGTGCCAGAACAGGAGGGAGGGTATGAGTGACATGGAGGAGTGAAGGTGAGGTTTCAGAGGTCAGACTTTGAAGGGGCTCGAGTCTGATCCTAAAGACGATGGGAAGAGTCCTGAGTGGGAAAGGGCACTGTAAGATCTGGATTGCCCAGAGGGAGGCCAGTTGCTGTGAAATGAGTTAGAAAGTTTTGTGTTCATTCAGGTAAAGGACAACAAGAGCCTGGTAGTGTGGACAGACATGAAGTGACAGGAATGGACGTGGCAAAGAAAGAGTCATCAGGGCTTGTGGAAGAGTAGGGCATGGGGAGAGGGGGCAGGGGACTTCCTGGCCCAGCGACCTGTGAGGATGCAAGTGAGTTGATGGAAGTGCAGCAGTGGGGAATCCCATTTTTGACTCATTTAGTCTCATTTCAGAACTGTTTGAAGCTCATTTCTACTGTTAGAAACCTGCCCAAATCTCCAGGGAGCCCCGGGTATGGCTGGCCAACGGAACCTGGGCATTTGGACAGACTGAGTGCTCAAGCCAGAGACCGGTTACCCTCTTGGTTGTGTGGTGACGAGTACAAGGCCTCTTGGGCAGCCTCCTTTTCTCCAACATTCCACAGCGCCAGGCTCAAGCCAGTCGCTCCCACTGGACGTTCGTCCCCTACTCCCATCCCCTTCCTTGCCAAACCTCTACTTCTGAAACTTTCACATCCTCAACTAAGCTACGTCAACATTCCCCCAGTCCAGGACCCTTCAGGCTCGGCTAATAAGATGGAAGCGCCATCTCCAAAAGCAGAGCAAGCCCCTGCCTCCTGGGGCCTCAGTGTTTTGCGAGCAGGCGGGAGGAAGGAGAAAACTGGGGCTTCCAGGATCCCCAGGGGCAGGAGGGAGAGAGGACCCCTGAGCTGTACCTGCGGGTCCATCTGTTGGCAAGCCAGCCTCATCGTGATCCATCCCTACTGAGGATTTCTGAGCTAAGCGCCCACCTTCTTTAGGCCCTGCCTACTCAACCCTGTGCCCCGACCGCCCCCATCCAAAGGCCCCGCTTACCACCACATGGGAACCACACACCACCTCGCAGCGTGTTAAGACTGCACAGCAGATTCTTGCCTCCTTCTCTCGCTCTCTCGTTCAGAGCTGACACTGCTCAGCGTAGCACAGAGGAAGGCTGACCGATGAGGATGTGGCTGGACGGGAGAGCCGAGGCCACGGCGAAGCCCACCCACCGAACCGCAGCCCCTGACGTGTATGGCAAACCTTGCTGCGTCCCCTTTAATCAGCCAGCCCGAAATGAGGCTCAGGTGCCATCCAGGAAGTTGCAAGCCCAGTGGTGAGCAGCTCATACCCCCCCAGTGCCCTCTCTTCCTGGGAGGACCGAACAGGTGACGGCATCCCCGTATGAGCCTTCAAGGCTCCCCGGAAACAAGCAAACTCAAATCCCAGTGAACAGTTTACTGTCGGAGTTACAGAGGCAAAAGGCTTTTCCCCTTTCTTTCCTGAGTTCCAGCCTCCCCTGCCTATTCAAGACCAGCCGCTTGTGCTTGTAGCATGAATTTGCTCTTGGCTGCAGGGCGAAGACACCGGAAGGTGATCCTCGCCCCAGTCCCTATGGTGAGGAAGAAGCCGCAACACACCCAGAAAGACAATGCCTTCTACCCAAAGTGAAGGGAGCCACAGACACATGGGTGGTCAGAACCAATGGCCGGGGGCCCATGGTGCCCACAGACTGGTAAAGGCAGTAAGTAGGATCCAGGAGATGTAAGTGTGGCCCACTCCTCCCCTGAAGTTCAGGACATCTGTCCACAGGGAATCTGGGCAGAACACAATGGGCCAGACCCCTGCAGACATTTGGTGACCTGCCTCCGAGGCAGCTTGAGTCACACACCCATTCCTCCCTGAAGGAATCTCAGAAAGGAGACCAGTACCTTGTTGTAGAGAAATGTATATTTTTTCAAAGAGGTTTTGAATTTTATTAAAATACGGTTTCTTCATCTTTCTGAGGGAGTTTTTGGTACCTCTGAGAACTAATGAAAACCATAGACCCTTCCCTTCCACCCCAAAACGCACCCACAACAACACATGTGATTTTCTAGAAAGTTCATGGACCTCCTGAAGTCCTAGGTCAAGAAGGCCCAACTCAGATCCAAAGGAGAAAGGGAGGATAAGGTTTTGCATCCCCATTCTACAGATGGGGAAACTGAGGTGTTAGGGCCTGGGGTAACACAGTTACCTAAGGATACAACTGGGATAAAAACGTGCTCTCCCAAATCAGAGCAGTTTCCTTAAAGTTTGCCTGTGGCCCCAGGGCAAACTCTGAAGTTGAATCGTGCCTGCCTCGGTTCCTCTGGTTTCCTGTGGCTGCAGAAGGAAAGTCTGTGAGGGCCCGGGCCATGTCTCGAGCCTTCCCTGCAGACCCCTGACCTAACCCTCTGCTCCTTCCTTTGACTCCCTAGTCAAGCACAGAAGCAGGGCCTTCTGGCTGCCCTCTGCCATTCAGCCCCCTTGTGGCAGGGTGACCAGACAATGGTTCCCAGAGGCAAGGAGTGGTGCCTGTCTCCAATTGGAGGACTTGAAAGACCAGAGAAAACCCACAGCCAGGCTCAGTTTCGTCACGGCCTTGGGACCAAACTGCCTCTCCCCCCGCTGCTCCCTGCCACCCACAGAACGGAGCTCTGGACCCACCCATGGCCTCTCTCTGCCCCTCTCCAGCAATTACTTCCAGCACCTCAGGAGAAGGGAGCACATGGAAGTGAACAAGGAAAGGAGAGGGTCAGCAGGGAGCAGAGACAGAGAGAAAAAGAG
The DNA here is from genome assembly GCF_028564815.1 of Eubalaena glacialis. NCBI lineage: Eukaryota > Metazoa > Chordata > Mammalia > Artiodactyla > Balaenidae > Eubalaena > Eubalaena glacialis. Next base: position 168,274,901 of record NC_083718.1, on the reverse strand, counting down.
GGCGAAGCAGATAGGGTGAGGGGGGAGGAAGGAGAGGAAAGTGCAAAGAGGGAGGACGAGTGGAAGGAGAGAGAGAAGGGCATGAGAAGCAGAGGGCAAAGGGAGGCAGAAGGTAGACCAGAAGGCCAGGTGTTTGGGGGACCAAGGGAGGCTCCCTGCCGCCACCTCCAGAATGAAAAAGGAGCGTTTCTTGGAAAAATCTGCTCTGCTTTCAAGTCCAGCCTCCTGGAGTGGCCCAGAACCTTTGGGAAAGCCTTCCTATGCTCTAGCTCAAAAGCCCCTTAGCCCAGGCTCTGATCAGGTGCTTCTGGAGTGACATTCCGGACAACTGCCCAGCATTGGACATCCTCCTTTTGATCTTTCAAACATCAATGGCAGGAACACGTTTCCATGGACAGAATCTGCCCCATGTCCAAGCAGCGAGCCCCTGGCACTGCCCCATCAGCTCAAGAAGCAGGACCCCCACCTGTAGTCCACCTTTTGCCCAGCCAGGTCCATGGACCCTGGTGGAAGGTTCTAGGCATTCCCCTCTCTCCCCTTCCCCCAATCTTGCCTTCGGAGCTGGAATCAGGGACTTGAAGCCTCCAAAATCCCAGCTGGAGTCTACTGACTCCTAGACGAGCCAGAAAAAGGATTGTCTTAGCAGGTGGAAGTGATTCAAAAGGAAAAATAAAGAAAGAAATGTAGCAGTAATGACTCCCTGGATTGCAGTTAGAATGGGAAGTGAGGGAGAAAGAAGAGGCAGGAGGGGAACGGGAGGAGGAACACGAGAAGACAAAGGGCAGGCCCCGGGGCTGCTCACTGGGCACCAGGTTAGTGTGTGCGCACGCGCAGACCCGGGCGGAGGGAAGCAGGGCTGAAGGGACATCAGCGCAGCATCATCAGGCTTCCCCGCGGTCACAGCGCTTGCGGTTCTGGCCTAGAGCGAGAGGCCTGGCCGGGCGGACACTTACACACAGATGTCTTCTGGCTGTTATCTTTGCTGGGCATCAGCTTCACGCCTCGAGACTTCAACTCAATTTGCTTCTTGACTAGAGAAGAGGTGAAAGGAAAATCAGGCTTAGTTGTCATATGGGACTGGGGATGGGTCCCTCCAGAATGATCCCTCTCTGAGCTTGGGACATTCCATGGTGGGTCCAAGCCAGAAGCCCCTCTGGGCAGGGATATACTAAGGGTAGCGTTCAAGTGCAACAGGGTCTCAAACACGGAGAAGGAGCTGCTATCAAGGCTGGCTCTCCGGGGTGATCTCCCTGCAAACTGGTAGCGAGGGTCCACATGCGAAGCCCCGCAGCCCGCCCTCTGCAGCTCTGCTCCCCTCCCGATCCAGTCCTGGCCAATTTCTGAACCAGCCCTGGCCAGGTGTGTTACATTGGATTAGGGCCCCAAGGTGTCACCCTCGCTGTAACCACAGCTGTTGCAATGTGACTGTAATCCTTCCTGTTAAAGAGGTGGAGTATATTTCCTCCACCCCTTGACTTTGGGTTTGGCCATTATGGAGGCCTTGACGTGTCCAAAGATTTGAAAAGTGCCTGCCAGATTAGGCTTGCCCACTTGAATCTCTGCCATCGTTGGGAGAAGACATGGCTGGTCCTGGGAGGGTGGGAACACGAGGAGCAGAGCCCGTCATCCTAGCCGAGCCCAGCCCACACCCGCTGACCTACTGTGAGCAGGGGCAGCTGAGTCCGGGAGGTCACTGGCGGATGGTCTGATGGACTGAACTGGGTTTTGATCCCAACGCTAAGTCTAGTCCATAGCTCATCAGGACTTGGCCAAATAGCGTACAAAGGGCCCCAGAGCCAGAACTCCACGATTCCAAAGGCTATTCCTCTGAATCCATCAACCTCCTTTGGGTCTGAGTAACCCTATGCTGCAAAGCATTCTGCTGGTTGCCAAGGGCTTCATCCTGTCTCTGGTTATATGGCTTGGTTTATCTGTCCAGCCCCAGAACCCCCTGCCGGGGGGCTCAGCCCCTCTCTTACTGGAACCAGCAGCGGTAACAACTGTGACCAGCACTTCCTATGTGCCAAGCCCCGGGCTGAGGGCCTTACAAGTTCTTTACTTAAATCAGCATCACTGACCCCTTTCTTTCTCTCACACCCACACACGATCTATCAGCAAACCCTTCCAAATATATCCCCAGTGCAGTTCCTACATCTGCATCTCTGGTCCAAATCTCCAAGACTTCTCCCCTTGTTGCCATGGCCTTCCATCTTCCACACTTGCCCCCATCTAATCTGTTCTCAACACGAGATCCAGAAGGATCTTGTTAAAACACAAGTCAGACCAAATTACATCTCTCCTCAAAACTCTTCAGGGGCAACCCAACTCTCCTATAGTAAAAGCCAAAGTCTTTAAAAGGGCCTGCCCAGACCAATTGGCCCTCTCCGCGATCTCTCTGACCCCATCTTCAACCTCAGTCACTCTTCTCCAGCCACATGGGCCCCCCTGATATTCCAACAATACATGCCCACTTCAGCCTGCCAGTTCCCTAGAAGGCTCTTTCCCAGTTATCTTCATGACTTGCTCCCTTTTCTCCTTGAAGCCTTTGTGAGAACACCACTTCCTACTGCAGGCCTTCTCTGACCACTCCACTTAAAACTATACCTCCAACCCCAGCTCTCCCTAACCCCTACCCACTTTATCCCTAACTTTCTAGCATACATATAATTTTCTTAGTGATTTTTGTCACCTACGTTGCAATGTAAGCTCCACGAAGACAGAAATTTTTGTCTGTTTTGTTCATTGCTGTGTCCTCAATGCCTAGAATAGTGCCTGGTTCATAGCGGGTCCTCAATAATCATTTCATTTGGTCCTTATATATGTTCAACAACCTTGACCGGTCGTTATTATACCTACTTGATCGATAACAAAATTGGGGTTCACAATGGTTTAAGTGATTTATTGTAGGTCACACAGCCAGGAGGCAGCTGTGCTCTTGGTGGGACCTCAGCATCTTCTCTTGTGACCTGTCCCCAAAGTTATCCCAAGGGCATGGTCAACCTTCTTCAGCATCTGCCCCCTCCCCAGCTCAGCCCCTGGAGACTCAGATATTCACTCTGCACTTGAGATAACATGTCAACCCCAGAACTAAAGCCCACAGAGATCAGGTGTGCAAAGGGGACCATCTCCGAGTATTCCCCCACCCCCTGTCTATCCCTGCTCTGCCTGTATCAAAAAGCTCCCCATAGGTTGGTCCCCCAGCAAGCTGCTGTCTAAGCTGAATGCCTGACAAAATTCAGTTACTTCCACGGAGTCACCACTTCCCAGCGTGCATTCAAATCCCTTTTATAAACGTGCATTACTCTCCATGAGTATCCAGCAGGAAAATTTCCAATGAACACTAACGTGGGCCCATTAACAAACAGAGGGTATTCATAGGGAAACATGCATTATTCAAGCCTAGCTGATAACGGTGAGGCAGGGGGAAAAATGTCCTCTGATTCAACATCCCTAAGAGAACAGGAATGGTCCCAGCACTGCGAGAACAATTCCAGCTCTTCTCCCGGATGCCCCACCAATGGGCAGGGATCAGGAGAGGGGTCTCTAGGACCCAGTGCAGCCCATCTGAGGGCAGGTCTGGGAAGATGGCTCAGGGCATCCGGCGGAGGAGGAGGAGGTGAGTCAGAGTCTTCCCAAGCCCCTTGTTCAGGTTCTAGTGTCCGCTGGAGGAGGGGGTGAGGAAGGGGGTCAGTGCCCCGAGGATGCCATTCCCAGGGGCACACACTGCTTGGGTTTTCCTTGTAGCTGCTGAAGGGGGACCGTGAGATGCAGGTGGATATGAGGGGGTGGTTAAGAGGAAGCCCTCTTCTTCTCTTCTCAAGGTTGCATCGAGAAAGAGGCTCCTGCCCCTCCCCCATCTCCAGGCCCCAGAAGGAATCCTTCCAATGTCTATGGCCATCCTGTCTACTCGGTCCTCTCCAGGAAGGACTGTCTAAGCTGACTCATCAGTGCTTAATAGTCACTGGATGACATCATGATGCCTCCCAGCAGGAACTAATTCCGTTCTTCCTCTTCTGCATCTTGCTACTCACCACAGGATGGGGTTTGTTAAGGTGGTGAGAAGAACTGGTTGAGAAGGAACCCGAAAAGCTAGAGGGGGCTCCTTAACTTGTATGCAAACTTTGGGACCGTTTACCCCTCTGAGCCAGGTCTGAGAGGCTGTGTCACCCACGCTGTTGGTGGGTCCCCACGTTAGCTTGGGAAATGCGGGGGCCACAGCTCTGTGGGCAGGGGTTCCTCACACTAATAACACAACCTCTCAAGAAACGTATGTCCAGGCCCAGCTGGCCCAGGCTCTGGGGAGGTGGAGCCTACAGCTGGCCTACGCCATCCCCAGAACTGATGAATGGGTCAGAAAGCGACCTGGCTAGGGGGGTACCCACTTGGCAATATCCACATCGCCAGGGATCTTAGTGTCCAGAAACCACCTCCATATACCGGGGTCACAGTATTTTGGCAATCCCAGGGAAGGACTCGCACACTGAATTACAGACAGCTAATTTGTCTTAGTCTGACCAAGTGCGTGGTGGGTGACCATGGAAGATGGAGCACCATGGGAAATCAGCCTTGAAATGAGCTCGTAGAAGAACTAGCTGGACAGACCAGGGCAGACCTGGTGTGAAGGGTCAGAGAACAAGGGCACTTCTCTCTCTAGGTCTCCACAGCCCACTGCTAACAGAACTAAGCAGAAAGCAAGGGCAAAACAGCAAGGACCTGGAGAATTTCTGAGGTGTAGTTGTTCTCGTTTGAACATTCATTCACGGAGCGCCCACTAGCGTAGCACCTATGGTGTTACACTGAAGCACTGGTCTCTAAAGAGGATTCTGTAACCAATGACGCAGTGGAGAAAAAGTGGAGCCTGGGGCTGGCTCCTTGGTCCTGGCTACACTTGAATGCACACCCCCGGCGCACATATGCACGCCACACATCCATGCACGCATGCACATCTGTGTCCACAACCAGTGCACCCACAAGAATACATTTACACCCCTGTGTATGCATGGCTACAAACCTTTACATACAAATATAATTCACACTTATACATGTGTTTGTACTGTATGTGAACAAAGTCAGGACTCCCAAGAGAAAAGTGCTGGCTTTAACTGGTTGACGGAAATCTTAGTAGCTACATTCACCTCCTCTGAATGATAATGACTACAGGAGACTGCCAGCCTGCTCCATTCATCCTTTATATTCTGGTTAATTACAAGACATTTCCCCACTGTTGTAAAGGTTAGCGGAACACATGGTACACATTTAGCTGGAAGAATCTGGCGCTATAAATGCCTCTCTAGTCTGCAGCATCAGTTATTGGGCTGAGCTAGTGGGAGACAAGGACCTGTTAGTGGAGGAGACAGGAGAGGGAGGCCTAACCTGCCTCCATGGCTCTAGGAACCAAGAAGTGCATGGAACCCACGGTCTCTTCTCATCCCAGTGGATTCAGACTTCCCTCCACAACAGTGAGCCCCTGCACTCAGCCTGATCACTCGCCTTTCCCCACCACCTGGCTGTCCTGCTGTCTGGACCATCCCTTCATGTCCTCCCACATCCACATCCACACAAAATCCAGTTCGTTCAGCCTCAGAAAATTTCTCCAGTGTGTATCCTTCTTTCAATGTTCTAAGCCGTCCCTGCCCTAAACTCATCCTTTTTTTTTTGCTTGGTTTTGGTTCACCGATTCACTGTCTCTGGCCCATCTTAAAAAATGTTGCAGACAGTGATCTTTTAAAAATGGCAATCTGATTGCCACTTCGCAAACTTGGGTGTGCATCCTGCACTCTGCCCTTCCCTTGTCATTGAGGACCTGCCTCGCTGCCTGGTCACCAGCCCTGCAGAAATGCTTTTATTACTCACTGTCTTTTGCTGGACAAAGCCAGGTTCTGGCGCACTGGCTCCTCATCTCACTGAGATTCATGCCAAAGATATAAAGTTCAGTGCAGATGCCTAAGACCTAATGCTTCAAGCTGCAGACCTTCTAGCAGATGGGGAAGCCCTTACTACGGAGAAGAACAGTGGGAAGAACAGTGATTACGGAACAGAGCTGAAGATGCCTCAGAGTAACAAAAGGTGAGGTATCTGCTGCCAGGTCAACTGACTTAAAAGATAAATATAAAACTATCACACCAGACTTGATCGGGATGCTGCCAACACAAATGAAGAGGCTGGGGTGGCACCACCACTGGTACTGCACCGGCACTCTTGATTGCCATGGAAGGCTTCAAGAAGATTAGCAAAGGTGCTAATCCGGTGGAAACCAGGAATGGTGTGAGGCTGCGTGTTGACGCTATAACTGCTGAACTAAGGAAGCAGCCCGAACCTGCGCTAAACCCCGAAGAGACTGCTCATTTTGCCACAATGTCTAAAAATGGAGACAGAAATCAGCAACATCATTTCTGATGCAATCACAAAGGTTCAAAGGGTGTGCTTACAATAGAGGACAGGAAAACACTGTATGATGAATTAGGAACTGAAGGCACAAAAGTTGACTAAGATTACATACCTCTCTGCTTGAATAATACATCAAAAGTTCAGAAATGGGGATTCCAGGACACTGATGGTTTCTGGTATCCACTCTTGAAATTGCCAATGCCCAGTGAAAGTCTTTGGTTATAATTGTTGAAAATGCCCTCAGTATACTCAATTGGAATAGGATGAAAATTGGCCTTTGGGTTATAAGAGCCCAAGCGCCAGGTTTTGGTGTCACAGAATGAACCCAACAAGGCCGGTGCTACTGATGGTGTGGTATTTGGAAAAGTGAGTTGGACCCTCAATCTTTAAGAGGTTTTGCTTCATGACCTAGGAAAAAATTGGAGAGGTTATTGTGACCAAAGGTGATGCCACATTCTTGCAAGGAAAAGGTGACAATACTGAAATTGAGAAACATAGTTAAGAAATCACTGAGCAGTTAGAATGCTACTGTCAGTGACCATGAAAAAGAAAAACTAAATGAACATCTGGCAAAACTTCAGATGGAGTAACTCTGCTGAAGATTGCTAGGACAAGTGACGTGGAAGAGAATGAAAAGAAATAGTCCCAGATGCTCTGAATGCTACAAGAGCTGCTGTTGACAAAAGCGTCACCTGGATGCTTTGCTTCAGTGCGTTCCAGGCTTGGATTCACTGATCCAGCTAAATGAAGAGCCAAAAATTGGTACAGAAATCATTAAAAGAACACTCAAAACTCTGGCGATGACCATTGCTAAGAATGCAGGTGTTGAAGGATAACGGATAGTTGAGAAATTTTCGCAAACTTCCTCTGAAGCTGGTTATGCACCATGCTGGGCAATTTTTAAAATACGGTGGCGAAAGGAATCATCAACCCAACTGGTGGTAAGCAGTGCTCTGCTGGGAGATGCTGGTGCAGTTTCTCGGTTAACCACAGCAAAACTCGCTGTGCCGCTGGAATTGCTAAAGGAGAGAAGGACCCCGGCATGGTAGATGGGGGGCAGCGGCGGGGGTGGCTCATGTTCTAATTCCTAGGACCGTGTTTGCTATTTTTTTAAATTTTTATTTTATATTGGAATATAGTTGATTAGCAATGTTGTGCTAGTTTCAGGTGTACAGCACAGTGATTCAGTTATAACCCTAACCCTAACCCTACTGTATAGCACAGGGAACTCTGTTCAACATTCTGTAATAACCTAAATGGGAAAAGAATTTGAGAAAGAATAGGGACATGCTTTGCTATTAACAATGGGCTGTGCAGCGGTCTTCACGAACAACTTCCCAGAAGTCAGCTGGAGGAAACAACCGGAAGAAGGATGTTTAAGGGAATCACTATGGCCATCAGTTACTGGTTTCAGTTGCCTTTGCAACACTTTTCCTCTCTCCCTGGAACATCCTTTCTCCTCTTTTCTGCTTGGCTACCTCTTGTTGGAAGGCCTCACTCAGAGGTTACTTCCTCTCTGCCTCTCTGTCTACGTCTCAGGGAGTAATCAGTGCCCTCTCCAGGCTTCATTCGGACCTCTGCTGAAGCCCTCATTACACGGGAACAGCAGGTCTGCTTCTAGCCATTTGCCTCATGAGCTCCTATGTCTGCATCCCGGGACTGACACAGAGCCAGGCACATAGAAGGTTCCCAATAAGAGTTTGATGACTGAGTGGATGAATGACCCACTGTTAGAGAATATGTGCTTTGAATTAATTTCTGGCAAAAGGAAGGGGTTACACTTGAAGCCTGGTGAGGTGAGGGGCATCACATATGTGTTCACGCTCACTTTTCAGTTCAGGCCCACTCTTTTTTTTTTTTTTTTTAAGATTTTTTGTTTGTTTCTGATGTGTACCATTTTTTTAAAAGTTTTTATTGAATTTGTTACAATATTGCTTCTGTTTTACGTTTTGGTTTTTTGGCCGTGAGGCATGTGGGATCTTAGCTCCCTGACCAGGGATCGAACCCACACCCCCTGCATTGGAAGGTGAAGTCTTAACCACTGGACTGCCAGGGAAGTCCAGGCTCCCTCTTGATTGAATTCAGGAGCTTGGCTTTGTAGGGAGCCGGCCCTGGGCCCCTGAGACTTGTGCTGAGGCCCCCAGAGGCCCAAACCTGGAAATGAGGCTGGTAAGGGGTCTGGCAGCTCAGAGGGCCAACAAGAATAGGACAGATGAGTCAGAGCTTGGGCCATGGGATGCCTGAGGCATTTTTGCTCTGGCCCAGGACTGTGGATCAGTCACAAGTAAGAATGCAACATGTTCATGTGAACAACAGAAGCTTCAGCTTGTTACCGTAAAAAGCCTCAAGCATCTCAGTAAATGCAAATTGTTCTCAAATGGAAAAGTTTATTTGGCAGACAATTGAGACCCAGCACAGGACTTCTAGAAAGCAGAATATCTTCCGGTCTCCTGGTCACCAGGGTTGACTTGCCAAGAGAGGCAGTGAGAAGGCACAGCGGGGCCAGGCTGGGATCTGGCTGAAGGGAGGGACGGACACTAGAGGATGATCATCAGGTCAGAGTGGCAGCAAAGGGAACATGTGTGAGAAGGAGCCAGAGCAGGCAGCTCGCTCTCACTGCACAAGGGTTTCCCATATAACAAACAGGGGGCCAAGGTGACTGATGGGGTAGGAAGCTTCAAGTTTCTATTTCTTGAGTGACTGCCACGTATCAGATATTTTACCAGGAGCTCCTTTAATTTCCAGTAGCCCTGTGGGGTTAATATTATTCCCTCTACAGACGAGGAAAGCAATAGTGAGGGGTGCTATCCTCCCTGCCAGGGAAGCCCCTCCCCCTTTGTGATCACTGGCCACTGGGGGCATTTAAAAAAAGCCTCTTCTCACTGTCATCCCTTTAGGCTTAAAAAAATAAAAACAAAACAACCAAGAAAGCAATTAACACTCTGAGAAGGACTGGAAATATTCCTCGCCTGGAGACAGAGGGATGGATTATACAACCTCAGTGGCCTTCCAAAACCGGAAGGAACCTTATAGAAGCTCAAGTCCTGGGGTTGCCAGGTACAGGAACCTATTTTAATCTGCTTAGGTAAATGCCTGCTACAAATAGGTCAAAGAGAGAATTCTCTGGTTGAAGCTGGGGTGGAAATCCCACCTGCTCAGCCCCTAGCAAAACAGCTGCTGGGAGAACCCCTTGGCCTCCAAGGAACCCACTTTAAAAGCCCACTCTCTTGGGCCCATATTACACACATGGGGAGGACTCGTGCCCTAAGAGGGGATTGGCGGCCTCAGCCTCCACTTTGCCTTGAATCTTTTACGTCTTTATCTCTAGACTAGACCTTTCTTCTCTGAGTTACAGATGGACAGAATAGCCAAGTACTTACTAGATGGTCTCTCAATCCCTGATATCCCAGAATCAATGTGTCTCAAGCAAAATCCATCCCCCATCTCCCTGTGCCAGAGACTACCTTGGTGAATAGTACTCACTCAAGCTAGAAACCTAAGATTCACCCCTGACTCGTTCATCTCCTTTCCCCATCCCCCCTCACTCCCTAATCTGACGAGTCCTGAGTCCAGGGTGGTTTGCCATGGAAAGGTCTCCTCTGGTCTGTCTCCCCCTCTCCCTCTCCACTGCCTCTGCCTAAACTCTGGATCCTCATCATCCTCTCATTCTCCAAAACTCTTAACTGTCTCCCACTAGTTTCATTCTAGAGCAAAGATTTTTCTAGAATGAAAACATGATCACACCTCCCCTCTTGTTAAAACTTCTGATCACCTCTCATCACCACGGAATCAAGCCCAGCTTTACTGCAGCTTTTTACAACGAGACCCCCACCTCTCTTTCTGGCCTCATGACCCGCTACCCCTCACTGCTTTGGACTGCAGACTTCGCTCTAGGTCGGCAAATGTTTTCTGTAAAAGGTCTGTGAGTAAACATACTCGGCTGTGGCCCATCGTCTCTCAGTTGCGAATTACCCAACTCTGGTAGCACTGAAGCAGTTGTAGACAATCTGTCTATGAATGAGTGTAACTGAGTTCCAAGAAACCTTTATTTATGGACACTGAAATTTGAATTTCATATAATTTTTATGTGCTATGAAATATTCTTCTTCTTTCGATTTTTTTCCTCCAACTATTTAAACATGTAAAACCTATTTTTAGCTCAAGAACCATATGAAAACAGACAGAGTGCTAGGTCTGGCCTGCAGGCTATAGTTTGCTGACCTGTGCTCCAGACACACACAGATATTTGTGGTTCCTTAGACTTAGCACTTTCACGCTACCTTGCTTCAGCTCTACCTGGAATGCTTCGTTCCATTGTCTGTCTGGCATCTTTTTGAGACTCACACCGAAGTCACTGCCCTTTTTCAGCTCTCCTTAAGTGTGTCCAGCAAAACGAAGTGCTTCTTTATCTCCAGTCTTAGAACCCTTCATCAGGCCTCAACTATAGCTCTTCTCATGCGGCACAGAAGTTGTAGATTCATGTCTGTTCCTCTCTTGAACCTGCTCTCCTTGAGAGCAGAGACTGGCCTCGTTGTGTTCATCTTTCTGTGCTGTCACGTGGTAGTGTCACATGGGACACGCTTGTTAAATGAAATACAATTGCCCACCTTCCGACAGCCAGCTCCAGGCAAAGCAAGCCTAGAACTCAGATCCTCTGATACCATGTGGTATTGGTTAAAATTGTGTCTGGCCATGAACAGCCCTAAATTCTGACTGGATTGAGACAGGAATGGAATGTGCTGTGTTGTAGGTTAGTTAGATTTATTTTATTTCATTTATTTTAATTTTATTTTTTGTTTCTCTGGGACAAAACATCCATCGATATAATCAGGAGTTGGTAATTGTTGGCTCTGAAGTGCCCTACATCCCTTGAGACTCTAATGCCATAAAGCTGAGCGCGGGTGAAGCTGATCCCGTGCTGATGACTCCCCAGGTCCATTCTTTAAACTTCTCCCCCCTGCTCTGTGCCCCCAGAGCCGGACCCCTGTGGACGGCTACAGAACAAGGGGGCCCACTGGTCAAACTGGTCAGTCTCCCAGGGCATAGGGCAGACTGTCCTCTTGTTGCTGGTTTCCTACTGGGTTGGCAGATGGGAGGCACAGCAGATGTGAGGGAGGGAGAAGGGCAAGATCTGGTTACAGATTCCTGGGGCCCCCTCCTCCTGCACTGGTTACTGATTCCCAGGCCCCCTCCTCTTGCACTGGTGACAGATACCTGGGCCCCCTTCTCCTGCACTGGTTACTGACTCCTGGGCCCCCCTCCTGTACTGGTTACTGATTCCCAGGCCCCCTCTTCTGCACTGGTTACTGATTCCCAGGCCCCCTCCTCTTGCACTGGTTACTGACTCTCAGGCCCCCTCCTTCTGCACTGGTGATATTTCCAGGTCCCTCGTCCTGCACTGGTGACAGATTCCTGGGTCCCACTTCTGCAGTGTAGGTTGGCAGTGGTCAGGCTCCTCAGCTGTGCCAGGCAGACCCTCTTCAATGGCTCTAGCTCTTGCTCCTGTCTCCCCTGGCCCTTTCCCTAGTGTGGTAAAGGCCTCTCTGTCATTCATTCTCTGGGTAATCTCATTAAAAGGAAACCCTCTGGGTTCCTTTAATCTCACCTTTACCTCTGTAATTGGACCCTTCACTAAACCTTCTTCAGTTAAAGCCATGCAATAAGTATGCTCCTGTCTCCTACTAGACCCCTGACTGAAACCTCTCTCTGCTACCCTTTGGGACTGAACTTGCAAGCAGCAAAACTTCGAACGGTCTTTAGTGGTTCCAAAGTTTTCACTCCTTTAGAGCAATGGTTCTCATTCGGGGGTGATTTTGCACTCAGGGGACATCTGGCAAAGTCTGGAGACTTTTTGGTTGTCGTATGTGTGTGTGTGTGTGTGTGTGTGTGTGTGTGTGTGCGTGTTGCTGGCATCTAGCATCTAGTGGGTAGAGGCCAGGGATGCCGCTAAACATCCTGCAGTGCACGGGGCAGGTTCCCACAACAGAGGATCATCCAGGCCACGATGTCAATTGTGCGAAAGCTGAGAAACCCTGCATTATAAAGTTACCAACTGAGTTTCCAAATGATTATTGTAGACCCTTGCACTATATACCCTAAGTCTGGAAAACACGAGAGAAAGTTCACAGGGGAGAATCATGTATTAACACAATCAGTATACACCACAGTATATTAGGACGCCAGATCCAGATGAACACGGCTGGGGTTCAAACTCAGACTCCGACATTCTATCGAGGAGACCTTGAGCCAGATACCTACCCTCTCTGCAACTCTCGTTCCTCATCTGTAAAATAGGGCTAATAGTAGTACCTGCTTTACACAGTTGCTGTTAGGTCTGAATGAAGTAATAAATGCCAAGTTCTTGAAACCCAGAGAGAATCACTGGCACACACCAATGTGCAAATCCTGTTCTGGGCTGTCTTGGCGGGGGTCAGAGAGAGAATGAGAAGGGGCCTGCTTTTGAGAAGTTCATAACTAAAACAGCTTTTCAGATTGTGGGTTGTTCCCTGCTACAGACTTTGAAATTGATTTCGAGGTTGCAACTAACATTAAAAATTGGAAAAGAAATTTTCAGGGTGCCTCACTCTTACTAAGGGTAAATACCACTTGGTGACATTTTCCTTTTAGTTCTGCAGATATATATGTGTGTCCTGGGTTGTGATGGAAAATGTATTTTTTATGGTGGGGTGAGATTAACAAAACAAAGTTTAAAAGATACCAGTCAAATAGGAAAAGTGAGGCACCCAAAGCACCATATGAGAAGGCCCTGTGATTTTGCAGAAAAACTCACATAGGCCTGCGAATGAATTCGAGCTTCACCATGTATAGGCTGTGTGATCTGTGCATGTCGGGCAAGTTACACAACCTCTCTGAACCTCAACTTCCTCAACTGAAATATGGAAATTAAAAACATATTCGCCGCTGCACTGTGGAGAGGATCGAATGGGGCAACACTCATACACTGCCTAGTACAGCGCCTGGTGCACAGTAGGTGTGCAACGGATGTGTGCTCCTCACCTAGAGACTGCCTGGCCTGGGTCCTCATTGCCTGTTGTCTGGCAGAAAACCCTAGTCTATGACCATGACAAATGGGCCCTCAGAAACTTGAAATATTAGAAACACCTGGCACCTATTTAATCAGGTGAAACAATAACGTTCACCTCTTCTTTCCTATTTTGGAAAACACAACAGAAAGATCCAGAGAGGTGCTTCACTCCCACAAAGGCCCAACCTCAGCGGCGGAAAAAATGTATCCAGGAAAGTTCTCGGAGCCAGGCTTGTCAGACCAGGTTGGTTTCCTGTTTATTTTTAAAAATATTTCAAGGGACTCCTGCTACCCAAGGCTAAGGAAATGAGGCTATTCATAAAAGATTCAGATTTTACAGGTAATGCTTCTACTCCCAGTGCTGCTTTTATCCCAGTGTCCAGCCTGAAAGCCTGGCCCTGGGGGGGCCCCACTCTGCCGGGGCCACCTCCCGGGGGCAGTGTGCTCAGAGCCTCCGAGGTGAGGCTTGGAGGGACAAGCTGCCAGCATCTCCTCCACTGGAGTCAGTGCTCCCTCCTGACCCTCGGCGGTGAGGTGGTGATCACAGCTCACTCTTCCATCAGGCCTGTGTCCTACGCATACCAATATAGCACACTCTCTCACTCACAGCACAGCCCACTCTCTTCCCCAGGGTCTTATATAGGGCCTTCTGCTTAATAGGTGTGCAATACAAGTTCACACTGAATCAATTAGAACCAACCTCAGTTTGTAATTGGTGATAGTAATGGCTTAATGCGCAACTTTGAAGCCAACCCTTGGTGTTTATCTCTGTAGATAAATTTTGTGTACTTTGAACAAACTCAAGGTTGAAGAGGAATGTTGTCACCTACTCCCACCCATCCATTGGATTTTGGGATCTCCTCTAGGCGTGGAGAGCTCCCTGCCTCGGGGTCAACCCACTCATTTTTATGGGCGGCTCGCGGGGTTAGGAAATCCTTCACGATTGGAGCAGAAACCTGCTTACCTGCAGTTTCCACCTGCCATTCTTGGTCTGATCTCTTGCCCCCAGACAGCTCTTCACAGATTTGAGCACCTAAGCTAGAGAGTTCCCTCAAGTTGTTTTGCCTATCGTTTGTCAAACGTCTGTGCTCTACGTGAAATGAACGAGAGCTGAAATGTGGGCAGCTCTCCCGCTTTATACCAGGGTAGGCTAAACTCTGCTGGTTAAGACGGTGGGCTCTGGATTCAAAAGGCAGGAGTTCAGATGGTCTTGGGAAACTGCCTTAATTTCTCTGGGCCTCAGCTCTCTCGTCCATCAGATGGGGATGGTGATGGTATTTACGTCACAGGGTAATGATGAAGATTAAGTGAGATGACGCTGACCAAGAGCCTAGCACAGTGCCCGGCTCTCAGGAGGCCCTTGGTATAAACTAGTATGATTGGCCTGGCCTGAAGACGGGCAGCTCAGGGTACACCATTCTACACAATTTGAGAAGTGTCCTCCTTTGGACAACAGACCACAATGGCAGATGTAGAGATGCAGATATGCAGACCTCTGAGTCTGCAAATAAGAGCAGGACAGCAGAGGCAAGTGTACCCTGAAGACACACCGGACCCAGTCCGGGGACAAGATGGCCCCAGGCATCATCTCTGCCGCCCCACCCCACCCCACCCCGGGGAAGCAGGGCAGCCCGGCCCCGCCTACCTTGGTACTGGGCGCTGAAGCCGCGCTGCCGGTGGTTGCCGTCCGACGTGAAGTGCAGCCGCAGCCAGTTTTTGCTGCTGATGACGGGGGCCGGGAGGCTGGCTCCGGTGAACCTGTGGGGACAGGAAGACGGGGTCAGGGACCACAGCTGCCTGAGACCGGGCACCCGGAGTCTCCCCACTGCCCATGTGGGCTGGGGCCTCCTCCCAGGCCTGGCAGAAGGGAAAGTCTTGCTGGCCCGGCCGCCCGCCAGTAGCCTGCAGCCTGGGCCGCTTGAGCTGGCTGCCCCGGGGGCTCTTCCCACCACTGAGTTGCTGAGAGGAGGGGGCGATCCTTCCGGCCTGGAACAGAGGCCTATTTCCCCACCTTCAGCAGAGGTCTAGCTGCCCAGGAGAGAGGTCCAGCCCTCCCAGCAGAGGCCCGTCACCCCAGCAGATGTCCACATACCCACCCCCAGCAGAGATCCAGATTCCCCGCAAAGGTCCAGCCCCCAAGCAGAGGACCAGCCCAGCTCTCCAGCAGAGGTTCAGCACCCCCACTCCCGGGCAGAGGTTCAGCGACCCCGAGCCAGCCCCTCAGGGACTCTGAGGAGTCAGGAGAAAGGGCTCAGGCAGCCCCTACAGGCAGCACGGCCCTTCCCAGGTGTGAGAGCCTGTTCTGGGGTCACTAACTAGGCGCTGGGTCTTCTCTGGCCCCTGCCCCTGTCTCTGCTCCTCCACAAGAGGCCAGCCCCCACTGCTGGGCCACCTCTCCGCCCTTAGATTAGCCTTGTCTGCTTTCAGCCAGTCCGGCTCAGTGGGTGGGAAACCAGGATATCCCCGACCGTCGCCAGGCACTGCCCCAGCCTCTTGACCAGCTGTGTCCTGAGCCAGCTTTCAGGTCAATCAGATCTTTCCTCCTAGAGTTGCTCAGAGCTCAAGAACCTTCCATGGCTCCCCAGTGCCCACGCAAGACTGGCTTTCCAAACTTTCCACACTGCCCCCTGCTTGAACGGGCCTCCGCTCAGTGCCGGCCCCTCCGCCACACCCAGGCTAAGCCCTGGATGCCCCTTCTCGCTCTGCTTGCTGTGCTGCACCCCAGGAGCCCCTCGCCCTTCTCTCCTCAACCCCACAGCCTCCAGCGGGCCGACGCCCAGTATCTCTAGGCTCCTCCTCCCTGCGTCTGAATCAGGGACAAAACCTCCTGATGGATCCCCTTTGGCACCACCGCTCCCACCCCGCCTGGACACCCTGCTTACATCGAAGCATTCCAAGCTTTCTCCTTTTCTGTGCCTTTGCCTTTTCTGCCTGGAATGTACCCGCGCGTAACCCTCTCTCCTGCACCAGCCATATCACTTGAGACGACTTCGGGATGCCCTCAGATACCATGTCCCCAGGAAGGCCTTTCCTATTCTCCTCGGCTCTGAAGCCACATGGACTTGGGTTCAGATCCAGGCTTCACCACTTCCTACCAGTGTGACCTGGGACCAGTTAGTTGATCTTTCTGAAAATGGAGGAACAACACCGGCCTGGAGAATCTGTGGGAATACGTAAGAGGCCTTACGGGCAAAGAACCTAGCCCAGTATCTGACACATATTAGCTCAATAAACATAATTTTCCTTTCCCCTCCTCTGTGATGTCACAGCATGTTATTAAAATTACAATTCATTTACCTAGGTGTGTGTCTCCCTAGGATAATGCCTCAAAGAGGGCAGTGCAGACTGGTGGGTGGGTTGGGGAGGGGAGAAGCTGGGACTCTAGAGGGATCGGCTGTGTTACCTTATGAAAATTACTTAAATTCTCTGTAACTTTATCTGTAAAATGAAGATAATAATCCCTCTCTCAAAGGGCTGCCGGGATTGAATGAGATAATACACAAAAAAGACTTTAGCACGGTCTCCGGAAAATAGAAAGCTCTTGGTAAATGGCAGCTGCTATGTTATTCTCCATCATCTTCATTCTTCATCTTTGTACGAAGCACCTAACACAATGCTTGACACAAAGCAGGTGTGTCGGGGTTCCAGCAGAAAATAGGTGGCTCGGTCATATGAGAATAATTCCAGTTGAACGAATGGCCTCTTCACCACTGGGGATGGGGCAGTATCCTGAGGCTGTTAACAGGGGTCTGGTTTCCACTCACAGGCCTGGAGAGGACATGGCTATCCCTGAAGGAGAGGGTTGCATAGAAAGGGCCACCACGCAGGACCCAGATCTTCAGTCAGTGGAGCCTACAGCCAGTTTGTGAAAATCCCACAAGGAGGGAGCAAGACACACTCCCTCCCTCCCCTCCCCTCCCCTCCCCTCCTCCAATCTACTGCTGATGCTTCTGTGGATCTAGCCCAGTTGGAAGCCAGAGGGCAAGGGAGCATACTGATGTAGTCTCACCAGTAAGTCTTCCTGAGCATGGAACAGGGTAGACAAGGGAGGGGAGATGATCTGGAGGGGTGAAAGGAAGAGATCCAGCATGGTGGGTCTCCATAAATGCCTATTAGACAAAGGAACTAACCAAGGAGCTTCTCACCCTGCAAAACTGAGTTTTTACTATAATGAAAATGCTGATATACACCAACCTCCAGGAATATCACCCATATTGCTAGGGTAAGAGCTATTACAGAAACCAATTACTGTATTTCACCAGACCCCATTTAAAATACTTTATTACAGGCAGAGTCATTTAAGTTTTCTAAGGAGTCACAAACACTATGGTGGGTTTTTTCTTCCCCAGGCCAAATTCAATTCTATCTCAATAACAAAGCCTGGAGGCTATTTACATAAGGGAAGTAGAAATAGGGAGAATTTACCTGAATAATTCAGAACCAAGGGCTGTTCATTGCAAAATGGAACGAGGGGAGGATGCTGGGGTCCCAAGGGCAGGAAGAGAGTAATGATCAAGGTTGTAACCAGAAGTCAGAAAGTCAGTATTCTCCAGCCCTGGGATCTGCATTAACCCCCAATGGTACAGGCTGGAGGAGCCCGAAGGGACATCCTCTGCCTCCCATTTCTCCCACACGTTCACCTGCTCCCAGGAATCCTGACGATGATTGTTCATTCCCGAGGCTTAAACTCAGGGCCCTGTGCATCTTTACTCTGCACTACTCCTGCCTCCTTGGACATAAATGCGCATTTGAGAGTTTTCTTGGCATCTATCAGAGAATGGGAGGCTTAAATGTTGGAAGCATCACATTAAACTCTGCCATTGAGATGGTATCATGCCTCACTCAAAACTCTCCAATAAAAAGAACAAACTACTGGTACACACAACAACATGAATGATTCTCAAAAGCATTATGCTGAGTGATAAAAGAGTATATACTGTGTGAATCCCTTTATATGAAACTCTGGAAAAGACTAATCTACAGTGAGAGAAAGCACATCAGTGGTTGCCAAAGCTGGGGGTGAGAGGTACAGGTGGGGATTGCCTGGGAAGGAACACAGGGGAACCTTCTGGGGTGATGAAAATGTTCTATATCTTGAATGAGATGGTGGTTATATGGCATATACACATTTGTCAAAGCCCCCAGAACTGTATGTTTAAAATGGGTAATTTTAGGGACTTCCCTGGTGGTGCAGTGGTTAAGAATCCGCCTGCCAATGCAGGGGACACGGGTTCGAGCCATGGTCTGGGAAGATCCCACATGCCGTGGAGCAACTAAGCCCGTGCGCCACAACTACTGAGTCTGTGCTCTGGAGCCCGTGTGCCACAACTACTGAAGCCCGCACGCCTAGAGCCCGTGCTCCGCAACAACAGAAGCCACCACAATGAGAAGCCCGCATGCCACAACGAAGAGTAGCCTCCGCTCGCCCGTGTGCAGCAGCGAAGACTCAACGCAGAAAAAAATAAAATAAAATAGGTAATTTTATTTTATGTAAATTATACTTTAAAGAGTTAATTAAAAACAAATCTTCAGTGGCTCTAATCCTTAGAGTCAAAGACCATACCAGGGTCTACAGGCCTTAAAAAAGCCAGTGTGTCTTCACCTCTCCTGTCTCCTCCTCTACTTATGCTTTACGCTCTAGCCACATGGGTCTCCATGCTATTCAAAACTGGCCAGGACCGCTCCTGCCTCAGGGCCTTTGCACTTGACAGTTTCTCTGCCTGCTGGCTGGGTCTTCTCCCAGACCGCCACCTGGCTCACCCTCTCACTTCCTCAAAGCCTTTGATCAAATGCCACCTCCCCAGTGAAGGCTTCCTGGTCTGACTTTTGCCTGCTTTCCCTCTCTGAGCACGTCACACAGACTTGCAGACAGACACACACACACACACACCCCATTCTCTAGTCAAACAGAAGACCTACGTGAACTGGAACACACACTGCTTTTTAGTGCTTCTCTGCCTTTGCGTGCTCATAATGCCTTTTCCCATTGCACCACCTGGCTGCACAGAGAGGTTAAGAAACTTGCACAAGGTCACACAGCTATTAAGTGGCAGAAGTGGGATTCAAACCCAAACCATCCCACTCATGCTAGATAGAGCCTCTGTACTCAGGGAAGGCAGTGGAACAGTGTAGGCTGAATTCCATCCTGTTCCTTTACTTTCCCTCCCTCCTCCCCCCAGGATCCTCTTTAATTTTGCTCCCTGTTAGAATCATAATTAAAGAAGAGAAACACAAAGAGAGATTCTCCCCTTCAAACCTTTCTGTCCATATTAACTTCACTATGGGGGGTCTGGGGAATTCCAAGTTCGCCCAGGAAATTGCTGCCGCAGTACAACATAAAATGTATTTAAGCAATTATGCTCATTTTTTTTTCTTTTTAGTAAATTGACTTCCGTTAAATGGGGCTTCCTTAATGGAATCTGGCTTGGGGAGAATAAAAAAAAAAATCACTCCCTTTAATGCATGTAGTTGATTATGGAAAAAGTGGCTTTGAGTTCCTCTGCAGAAAGCTCTAAGCTCTGCTTTCAGTAATAGGAGCGCTCAGAGCAGACTGTGTGGATAGGATTTCTTCTTAAGAAGCTTCTCGTACAGTCAGGATGTTGGGGTGCTGAGAGACACGCCCCACAAGATGACAATAGTGATCTGCAAGGAACTGCTGCCTAATTTTAAACTGAGAGGGAGGAATATTAGGAGATCTTGGTTTAAATCTCAGCATCCCTGAAAATGGACATCCTCAGGGGAACTTTCATTCATTCATTTACTCACCAAGCACATACTGTGTACAAGGTACTGTGCCTGCCAGTGGGTACCACTCTCACTGTGGTTCCCTAGATACAACAGTTCCTGCAAAGCCTGTCATCTCCAAGGTTCGGCTTCACCGTCTCCTTCTCTGTGCAGCTCCTCGGTCAATAGCCTCTGGCTTCTGTGCTCCCAGCACACCTTCTGTGGGCTTTATCTCTTAACCAAGTTATGTGCACAGCCTGGATCTGATTCAGGCTTGAAGAATCTTCCAGGGCCAAGCATAAACCACCCCTCCACCCCCGACCCACCCGGCCGGGGAGAAAGTGACATACAGGAGGTGCTTGCCGCCCCACTCCCAAGCCCTCTGCCCTTCCCACCTGCTGTCTGCTCTCCCCGCTGGGGAATGGAGAGAACACCATGATGCAATCAGGGAAAGCCTTCTGGAAATGTCTGGGTGGTGGCAGCAAAGGACACCGAGGCCCTTATTGGAGGCTGACTCCTGCTCCCCTGCCCAAGCTCCCTCTCACCCCTGAAGTGAGCCTTCATTGACTCAGCCCTGACACCCAGTCATCACAAATGATTTCCATATCAGTTTTTCTTTAGCCAAATGCCTAGGACTCTTGTTATATTGAGGAAAACCCTTTTCCCCAAGACAAACCTGTGATGTTACATATTTTCCAGGAACTGGGTGAATGTCTGGGGTGAGTGCAAGTCCCTTTTGGCTGTGGGCTGCTGGAGCCCCCCGGCCTCTAGACTTATCTTTGGAAAGAGGCCCTTTGGCTTCCCGAGGTTCTGGTTCCCAGCAGTGCCTGCCCACCCCAGGTACTGAGGCAGTTCTGAGAGGCCTGAGCTACCCTACAAAGATGCAACTCCTGGCTACCTAACTGTATGTTTTGGGGGTTGTTTTCTATGCTCTGAACAAACCAAAGCTTCCCCTCGCCCATCATTCCTGCCCCTTAGTGTTCTCTCTCCCCATGATGTGCACCCTCCTCCCAGCCGCCCCGCCCGGGCATCATCCTTAACTCCTTCCATTCCTTCGCTCCCGTGGCCAACTGTGGCCACATGGTCTTTACCTCACGACCACATCGTTCCTCACCCGCGCTACAGAGACAGCCTTCTGATCTGCCCTCGGCCTCCATCCATCTTCCATACTCTGTGCGGGCATTTGCTCAAGTGATTGCCTTGCTGGAAACCCAGCAGCAAAGGTTCACTGGCTCCAGGATAAAGTCTAAGCTTTTTCATGTCTTCCCTCTCCAGTGACACCGACTTTGAGCTCCAGGCACTTTCATGTCTCCATGCCTTTGCATAGGCTATTCCCTCTGCCTGGAATGCCTTTTCCTGCTGCCCGACCTGGCTACCTGGGAAAATATCACTGATCCCATGAACCTAACAAAATGCCTCCTTTCCTCCACCTCTCCCTCTCCCTGCCCCTGTGGGAGGAGCAGTGCCCTCCATGTGTCCGCTTTGCACCTTGGACATGCCCCACTGCTGTACTGAGCACAGAAAACTGTAATCATCTTTTGACTTGATGACCACCTCCCTGACTCGAAGGCGAGCTCCAGAAGCGCAGGGACAGAATTTTCTTTGTCTCTGTGTGTCCAGCAACACAGCACAGTGACTGGCACACAGAACAAATCAGTTCCATATAACCGGGCTTGGCAAACCACAGTGTGCTGTCTCTTTTGTCAGTAAAGTTTCACTGGGTCACCACCGTACTCACTCATTTACATATTGTCTGCTTTCAGGTTACAAAGGCAGAGCTGAGTAGTTGTGACAGTAAGTATAACCTGCAAAGCTGAAAATCTTGACCTTGCCCTTTACAGAGTTTACTGACGCCAAACGTAGAAGCCTTGCCCATGATGCAGTCGGTTGGTAAAAAATAATTTCTAAGTGTGGAATGATAAAAGAATACACTCATAGCTTAAACACTCCATTATAATGTAAAAACACTTGGAGGGACATGTTTTTTTTTTGCCAGTCCATGTAACTCAGGAGCAAGGTCTTCCCTTTGACCGTGGGTTTCTTCTCTGCATTGTCTATCTTGCATAAACTCCACCGATAATGCATCGCTCACCATTTCCAATTCTGCCACAGCTCCTCCAGTCAACAGATGATTATGGAGTACCTGCGATGTACCGAGCATTGCGCTAGGCACTGGGGATGCAGCAGTGGGCAAGACAGACCTCGTCCCTTCCCAGATGGAACCAGCTCAGTGGCGTGCCATTCTCTCACTCACTCACACCTAATATTTAGGAAGCAATTCTTTTTAGGGCGTCTCCTTCATGGAACCATGCCAAAGCATTCAATTTAGTTTTCAGAGATGCAACTATACTTCCTTTCACACTCATATTTCATCAGTTTATGTGATGTTTAATTTAAGTCACATAATTATAATAACAAGTATGACTGGCATCGAGAGAGTTGGCAACGAACCCATCCGATTCTCAGAAAGTGCAAGGCTCAGCTGGTGGGAGCACGGAGTGCACAGGCATTGGGGGTGGGGGAGGGAGACAGCCCGCAGGCAGCCAGCACTGAGTGCCACGGGGCCTCGGGCAGGAAGATCCATCAAGCCTGGGAGTGTCAGCCACTCCAGGGAGCTGCTTGGGGGGAGATGGTTAAAGCACTTTTATGACACACGCTTTGTGAATGAATGAATGAATGAAAAAATGAATAAGCGAACATGCAAATGACAGTCTCTTGCTTTCAACAGTGGGGCATCTTTTCTAATGCTATCCCCTTTGAGATCAGAAGAGTGGGAAACAGCCAGTCTTAACATCATATTTGAGAATTTCAGAGGCTTTCCAGGTCTGCTGCCTGGCTATGCACGAGTCCCAGCTCCAGCATTCTGGACACATGGTCAGTCAAGGTGTGTTCTGAATGTTTCTAAAGATCAAGAACTCACCTCCCAGCCAAACTCTCCCTGTCCACTTTGACCCACCCCACCCTTCTTCTAGCGACTTCCTTTTCATCCATCCTGTGTCGTCTTACAGACACTGGCTCCTGGAAGCCAGGTGGGCTTCTCCCTGGTACCTCCTTTTCTCTTGCAAAGAGTCCTTACACTTGGTCCAAGCCAGTGCTTGTCTCATCCCGCATCGCGCAGGGATCTGTTTCCCCACCTAACCGCGAGCTCCCTGAAGACAGGACCTGTTCCCCTCTTGTTCGGTTCTTCCCTCAGTACCTTGTGAGTGCCTGACACATGGGAAAGGCTCGAGAAATACTGCTCACGGGAAGAAAGAACACTTAAATAAATGAACGGATGAATGAGGTCCTGCGGGAGGAAGCAGAGGGCATATGTGGGGAAAGCAGAGGAAAAGGCAGGTGAGCAGGGAAGCCTGGGGGCAGCGGGGAGGGGCTCGGAAGCCACGCAGCGTTTTGTCTTGGTCTCCCGTGAAGATGTGCTGCCCCAGCCCCTTGGGCCCTCAGCCCTCACTGTGCTCCCCATGCTCTGGGCAGCTGCTGGCACCTTCTGGGGAAACTCTTCTCGTGGTGACATGGCCCCAGGGCAGCAACGGTGGAGTCTGGTAATCAACGTGGGCAAATGTTCCCTCTGTCCCAGAAGCAACTCAATAGACTCAACAAATTATCATCATTCTTCCCTGCTCGGCTAATTGTGAGCTCCAGGGAACCCACACAAACTACATCAGGTACATGCTTGTCCTCCAGACGCACTGCTCCCTGGAGAGCGTGTGTCTGAGCCCGGGAGGGCTGAGGGACAGAGCTCCTGGCTGTGTTTGCTGTCGGGATGAGAGTGGTATCACGATGTCCTGGGGCTGTGAGTTGGGGGGAACACAGTGAGAAGGTCTGGGGAGTGGCTTGGGGTGTTGGTTCCTTCCATTCCCAGCTCAGCCACTCACCGGGCAGGGCTGCTGGGGGAGGGGTGTCCTGCCTCTGTGGAGAGACCGTGCCCATGATGCTAAAGTGAATGGGGCTGGGTCTGGAGATGGGCACTGGCGCTGGGGGCCAAGCTCTGGCCAAGGGGGCTTGTGGTGTTTTCCCCACAGCCTTTCAGGGGATGCCCAACTCTCTCCTTTTCTGTCTCCAGGCCTAACTATCAGGCAGTTCTACTCTTTTCTGAGTGCTAGAAGCCTCTGAAGATCAGTCTCCCTCCCTTGACACACAGCTCTGGGAAGGGGCAGCCTCGTGACACCAAGCCACAGCTGAATGGAGTGGGGTGGCCATGTGACCCAAGCTGGGCCAATCAGCTAACGGGACCGTGCACGTACAGTGACTGACAGAAGGCCTCACAGGCCTAGCCCTCCCAGGGGAGATTTGGGAAAAGGGTGTCCCAGCATCATCTCTTCCACCTCTGTTCCTGCCCCCCACCCCATCACTCTTATAAGATCCGTCCTCCTCCAGGTCCTGCTCCAGTCTGACTGGGACAGAATCTAAGAGCAGTCTGGGCCCTGACCAGCTGCTGGGCCCTCAGCTGGCCGTTCCCTGCCCTCAGCCCGAGTCTCTGTTGCCATAGATTAGACCTGAGATCCAGCCTGCAGACCTGATGGTCCCCATGCCTGAAGATGTCAAAGCCTACCCCCACCAGGCTTCACCCAGGAACAGGGTGCTGGCCTTCGGAGCCTCGTGACCAAGGTGTGCTCACACGCTACCTGGATCCTCTTCCCGTACTGGCTCAGGTCTCCGTCTAGGTGGAGACACCACCTGTCAGGGTCATCACCTGTCTTGCTCCCCTACAGAGGCAATAGGTTTAAGAAGGTCAGGGTTGAAGCCCAGGTCTCTAAAATCAGACAGCCCTGTATTTGAATCTGGGCTTGACTGTCATCTAGCTGTGAAATGTGGGCATGTGCTATGAATTCTCTGAGCTTCGGTTTCTTCGTCTGTGCAATGGGATTCTGTGCTCTTGCATATAACGTATCCAGGACTGTGCCTGACACAGTAGGTATCTCACAAATGTGTACTATTTTACTCCCTTGCTTAGGTCTGAAAGAGAGGAGATGGGACCTTATCAGTGCCTTGAACCCTAGCCTCCAGAGAACACAGGGATTAAGGAGACCCCAGAATAGTGTGGCCTCATTTCCCTGGGGAAATAAGGATGCCTGCATCCACTCTGGTGAGAGCACAGTGCAGGGGTGAAAGGGCAGGGCACTCTGTGGCACCCAGCATAGCCAGTACACTTGGCAGCCACCTTCCTTCCCGCCCTCAGGCAGCCCCAGCCTGGCCTCCACTGGCTCGTGCTTACTCAGCCTTGCCCAGCTTCCGCCCATCACTGTAACAGGAATCGGAGAAGGGACCTGCCCCCATTCCAGGGAGGGTGGCAATGTATGCCTTGCAGAGGCCTCTGGGGATTAAATTTGGATAATACTTCTCATCCAGAGGAAATGTTTGCAGATGGCTTATCGAGGAGCCGCCCACGCCAGCCTTTGCCTGCCACTCGACTGCCATTCTGAGTTTGAGCATCCTCAACGTTCCCTCTCCCCCTCTAGGAGGCAGCTAGCCAGCCCCGCCTGACGGTTCAGTAGCTCTGAAGCCCTGGCTGAGGGACTGAACCTCCCAGGCAGCTGGAGAATGGATGGGCTAAACTGTCTCGGGGATCGGGGTTGCTAAGGTCAGTGAGGAAGCTATCCTAGAGTCAGATGGAGCCGGATTCCCATCCTCCCTCCACAACCATGGGCTGTGTGACCTGGGGAGGTTGCTTTCCCTCTCTGAGCCTCTCTTTCCCCAGTGTGCCTCTCATAGTGTGACTATGATGATTCAAGGTGACGCAGTGATGCTCATAAACTCCTGCTGAGGCTTCAAGACACAGCAGCCATCATTCTTGGTCATGTCATAGCTCCGTGCAGCAAGGGAAACCCGTGGGCAAAGGGTCTAACATTTACTGAATCCAAAGCAGTCTGGGGCAGAGATTAAGCACATGGGCCCTGGAAGGCACCTGCCTGGGTTCAAGTCTCGGCTCTACACTTCCCAGCTGTCTAACTTTGGGCAGGTAACTGACCTGCTTTGTGCCTCGGTCTCCCCATGTATTTAATATGGATAACAACAGCACGCACCTCATAGAACTCTAGGAGGTTTACGTGAGATAATGGGTTTACAAGCTCTGAGTACAGGGCTTGGCACACAGCAGGTGCTCAAGAAGCATTCGCTGTTAAGGAGGGCCCACCACGTGCCAGTGCTGTCTGTACGCCACCTGAACAACACACCAGAGACCCAGCCATTAGTATGGTGGAGCAAACACAAGCAGAGGGGAGAGGAAAGAGACAGGAAGGAAGGCTTGGAAATGGGGGAGGGGAGAGTTCCTGTCTTATATCACTCACCCCCAGCACATCTAAGTTAACGTTTTATATTCGTGGTTTCAAGTGGCGGAAATCCTGATTAAATCGGCGTGGAGTAGAGAAGAAATTATTGGCTGCCATAGTCACACTGTAGCTGGCCCCAGGGATGACTAGACCCAGGGACTCAGATGCCACAGGCCCCTGTCTCTGGGTCCATCTGTGCTGTGCTCTGTCTCTGGCTTCATCCTCGCTATTGCAGATGGTGCTGCTAGAGGCTGAGACTGTGGCCATACTTAGCAGCTCCCTGATTCACTCTCCCAGCTTCACCTCCAGAGAGAAAACGAAGATCTCTTCCCTTGGGTTCAATTAGGAAAAGCTCACTGGGAACCTCTGATTAGTCTAGCTGGGGTTGTGTCCACTCCTGGGGCCGAGGGCATGGGCCCTGACTAGAACTCCATGACTGGTTTTGGGGACAGTTTTCCCAAAGAAGGAATGGGCTCGAAAGAAGGGAGGGGTTCCAGGCAGATAAAAGATGTCCACTGTGGTTGAAAGAGGCAGGGGTTTGGACAGAAAGATCAGGGGCCACTCTTCCTACTCTGTGGTGTCAGGGATGGGCTTTGTCAAGGCCCGTGAGGGGTACCCACAGCTGGCTGCGGGGGTTATCTCCTCAGAGGTGGTCTTGTTCTAGCTCTCATCCTCTCCCCCTCTGCCACAACCTGCCAAAGGTAAACACGTATGCCTGGTCCCCCGCATGCTGACCCTATTCTTACACCTGATCATCTGTCCCATTTCCTGTCCACCTGTTCACTAGCCCACTGGGCTAGGTGCTGACCCCGTACTTGGCTTTGGCTAGCCTCTGCCCAAGAGATTGGACCCAGGCTCCGTGTGTACCTGCTGAGGGGTTCAGTGGGCCATCTAGGTCAGTCTACATGCTGAATTCGGGGCATCTTATGACCTGGGGATAACTTCACCAGATGCATCTGGAATCAGGATCAACCCAGATGGGAAAAGTCTCCCCAGAACCCCGTAAGTGTTGAGATTTAGACACCTTCTCTCTTTCCACCTGTTCTCCTCCTGCAGTATTTGGCCTTGTTCCTTGCCAGCTTCCCCTTCTCCTTGGCCCCAAGGGAGTTCCTAGACGCTCAGTAGAGGTTAAACACATAGACTTTGGAGTCAAACCAACCTGAGTTTGAGGCCTGGCTCTGCCACTCATTGCTGTGAAATGAGAATAGAGTTGCAAAGACAGTACAGAAATTTCCTGTATACCCCTCCCCCAGCTTCCCCTAATATTAGCATCTTACATGACCATGGTCCATGTATCAAAACTAAGAAATCAACATTGGTACCGTACTATTAGCTCAATGGAAGACCTTATTCACATTTCCCCAGTTTTTCTGCTAACGTTCCCCAGTTTTTGTTCCAGGATCCAATCCAGCATTTCTCATTTGCCCTGGACAAATTAATCTCTCTCTCTCTAGGCTTCTGGGGGTGATCTACCTAAAGCATTATCATCATTTTTATTAAACTATCATGGTCATATTTGACTGAGTAACATTTCTTGGCATGAGGTCCATGCCAAAGAGCCTAGCTCTGCTTTTGACCATGACTTCCCCACCGGTCTGGCTTCCAGGAAATTTCAGATGCCTCCTACCACCACCAATCCTGAGACACATCTATCCCTCAAACACTGCTTATCGATGGCCATTAAAGCAGCAGCCGCAATGCTCCAGCAACTCAGCCACTGGTTGAAATGTGTGTGTGTGTGTGTGTGTGTGCGAGCACACATGTGTGCACATGAGTGATGAGTGAGTGAGTGAATGAACTGAAAGAATAAAAGAGTGAATTAACTGGTAAGCCAGTGAGCGAATTAGTGACTTAATGGGTCAGCGAGAGAGTGAAGTGTGTAAAATTGACTAGATCATGCTCCCTACTCCCTCAACTCATCCATTAAGCGGCGGCATACATTTCTCATCTTTGTTAACGCAAGCAGGGGTTAAGAACAGCACAGGAATAGTTACAGACCACCAGTTGGATGAGAAGGACACTGTGTTCATTTCCTATTGCTGCTTTCACAAATTACTGCAAATTTAGTGGCGTAAAACAACACAGATTAATCATCTGACAGTTCTGGAGGTTAGAAGTCCAAAATGGGTATCACTGCGCCAAGGTCAAGGTATCTGTGGGGCTGCACTCTCTCCGGAGGCTCTAGGGGTGAATCCGTTGGCTTGCCTCTCCCGGCTTCTAGTGGTTACCTTCATTTCTCGGCCTGTGGTCTCTTTCTGTATCTTCAAAGCCAACCGTGGAGCATCTTCAAATCTCTCTCTGACTCTGACCCTCCGCATCTGTCATCACATCTCCGTCTCTAACTCTGAAACTCCTGCCTTTCTCTGATATGGACCCATGTGATTACATCAGCGCCACTCGGATAGTCCAGGATAATCTTCCCATCCCCAAATCCTTAACATAATCATATCTGCGAAGTTCCTTTTGTCATGTAAGGTAACATATTCATGGGCTTTGGGGCCTAGGATGTGGACATCTGCGTGGAGCCATTATTCTACCTGCCACAGAGGCCTCACTCAGAGGGCAAGTGCAGCATTGATTCCCACCCCAAAGGAGAAAGGGCAGCAGGGGGATGGAGAGAGCATCACAGCATTTACCACGCGCCCCTGACACGTACTTCTGCTTTCCATGTTGTTGTTGTTATGGCCTGGGATTTTTAAAATTTCCCCGAATTTGATGCTTGCCCCCAAACTTGAGAAACACTGTGACAGATGATATGCCAGGAGCATATGCTGCTACAGTTGAGGGTAAAATTTGCCCTAGGATTCCTGGAGAAGGATTAAGAGTGGGGTGCCTCAATCCTGGGTACACATTCCCATCAGCTGGGGAGATTTAAAAAAACTTATTTTGAAATGAGCACAGAATTGCAAAGACAGTATAGAAATTTCCTGTATATCCCTCCCCTAGCTTCCCTTAATATTAGCACCTTACATAACCATGATCCATCTAGCAAAACTAAGAAACCACATTGGTACATTAATATTGGCTCAGTGGAAGACTTTATCGCATCTCCCCAGGTTTCCCACTAGGGCCCCTTTTTGCTCCAGGATCCAGTCCAGCATTTCTCTTGCACGGGGGCATCATGTCTACAGAGTCTCCTCCAGTCTGTCGGCTTCTCAGGCTTTCCTTGTTTTCTCAAGACCTTGAGACTTTTGTACTGGTCAGTATTTTGTAGACTGACCTTTAATTTGGGTTGGTCTAATATTTTCTCACGATTAGACCAGGGTTATGGATGTGGGGGAAGAATACCACTGGGTGAGATGCTCTTATTATCACATCATTGAAGGGGGGGGTGTGATATCAGCACGGCCTATTACTGATAGTCTTTGCTTTGATTCCTTGGTTACAGTGGTATCTGCCCCCTTCCTCCACTATAAGGATGTCGCTTGTCCAGTTGGTGTTATCGCTGCCGAGAAAGAGGCTCTCACCACCTCCGAGGTGGGGGGGGTCCATCCCAGCCTGCCTAAACAGTGTTTTCCAAATCCACCCACGGATTGTGACCCATTCGCAGGTCATAAGATCAGACCGTGGGGTGCATTTTAAAGAAAAAAATAGAGGAGACTATAACAGCATAGAATGGAGAAGAAAAGAGTACATCACACACATAGTAGGTAAGTTTCGTAAAACTTTTGTTTCTGAAAACTTTATGTGCTCAGAGACCTTATCTTTACAATGGGGATAAAAGTAGCACACCCCAACTCGCACCCCCCACACAGGGTTGTCACGAGGATTAGATGAGCTGATACGGGTGAAGTGCTTAGAAGAGAGGCACACATTAGGCATTGTATAAATTATTATTATGAAGTGTGCACGTGCATAAATGGGTCACGGTGTAAAATACATTTCTTATTGTAGACTACAATCCAAAAGTTTGCAAATACTGAACTCACATCTCTAGACTGGGGTGGGCAGGCTTACGAGCCCCAACCCAACGCCTGTGCTTGTGAAGTTTTACTGGGGTACAGCCACTCTTTCGTTTACGTGTTGTGTTTTGAGCTACGATGGCAGAGCTGAGAACTTGTAACAGAAAATGCATGGCCCACAAAGCCTGCACTATTTACTACCTGGACCTCCAGAGCAGCACCCCTGGAGGTCATCTCATGGTACAAAGGACATTAGACACTTCTTCCTAAGCCACGTGGCCTTGTCCTGCCACCGCCCGGCAGGCACACTGGCCCCTGCAGGCCCCTCTGGGCTGTGTGACTGCCCAGCACTCAGGCCTCCAGAAGCTCGATACCCTTCTACTTTGGATGGATGCCCACACTTGCTTTATTTATCCACCTCCGCTGTTCATGGTGGAAGGTTAGAAACACAGCACACTGGTCAGGGTCCCAGCAGGAAACAGATGGCCACTCAAATTAGAATAATTTGAGGAGTGTTTAACAAAGAGGCTATTTACAAAGGGATGAGCAAGGTGTTGGAAAGCCACAAGGGAGAGCCGAATCCTCAGAGGCTAGTAAAGGTGGAGCTCTTACCACCCTCAGCAGGAGGGAACAAGGAGAGGGAACCTGGAAGGACAGTCATTTCCAGACGATGCCTTAAGAGGAGCCGGGGCTTTCAGTCTGGGGATGGGGAGCCAGCTCCAGGCAACCCCGCGGGGAGGGAGCCAGAAGAGTAACTGCATTGACCTCACCTCCCTCCCTCCCTGATCTCCTGTTGGGGTCCCCATCGGTCAAACTGGAGTGGAAGCCAGAGGGCATAGGAGCCACTGATGTGGTCCATATGGGTCAGCTTCCCAGGACAGGGAGCAGGCTGGAGAAGGATGGAAAGGAGCAAACCTCAGATGCCAGCGCACACAGCATCGATTTAGAAAGTCCGGTGTACTTACTTCTCCCGCAGCTCCACTAGACAAAGGGGTGCCCTGCTTCACCCCGCCAAGTCGGGAATGTGGCCCCAACACCAAAGGACTGTCATAGCTTTCACCTTAACTGTCTTCTCTTCCTCGATCTGCTAGGCTCCAGATGGTTATCATGGAGTTAATGTTCCTGGATCTTATCATCCTGAGAGGGGGTAGAAGGTTGTGAATAGAGGCACAGATAAGCTGCTGGGTGTTTTGTGAGTCTGAGCTGAAGCTGATTATCACGTATGGATGTTAGGCAAGTTCTTCCTCACAACCCAGCCTTCTACCTCAGGAAGGAGCTGTGTCTCATTCATCTTGGCAGCCCAGCTCAAGTCCAACGGACAGACGAGCCAACCTCTGGCCACCGTGGGACAAAGAACCAGAGTGGCAAAAAGCTCCCTAGGCTGAGAAGTGTCCCCAGATTAAACTGTTCCCACTGGCCAGACCTCTCTGCCCCCACCACTGGCCCGGACTCCCTGAGTTGGCATCTGGTATCTCACGGGCTCCCCAGTCCAGCCACAGAACTACAGCATGTCACCGGGAGGGTCTTTCCTGGCCAGTGGAACACTGATTCTGCATCGCTGATTTCACAGATGAGACATCATAGGCTTACAGGAAGGAAGAGACTGGCTTGGGTAGCCCAGCCGCCTCATGGCGAGCTGGGACTAGAATTCAGGATTGGAGACTCTAGTCAATAGCCATCTCTCTTTTATGTAAGATGGAAGGTGAAATCGGTTGTGGGGCCCTGGAAATGGCCTTGGCCCAAAATCAAAACGTGGTCTAGCCTCAGGCAAGTTTCAGTGTCAGGCTCATCTCAGCTGCTGAGGCCATGCACCCGGATCCTAGGCGCCCCCAGGCAGCAGTTCTGTGCAGGTGGGATGAAGCAGAGGCTCCAGTCAGGCAAATCGGTTCAAATCCAGATCCAACCTGTTAGTGGCTGTTTTACCTTAAACAGGTTAATCTTATGCTAATGAGGCTCAGTGTTCCAGTCCTGTAGACTTGGCTCTGTCATTAACCACTGAGTGGTATCAACTCCATGACCAGGTAAGCAAGTACTTCACAATGTCCAAAGGTCAACAAATGACACTTTTCTTTTCTTTTCCCTCCAGTTGGAAGACTGATGGAATATTTGCAACTTTTTTCTCAAAAAGCCAGAGGCCGACTAGTTTGAGTGTAGCTGCTAGAGCTTTGTGCTCTAGCCCCAAGAAACGGGGACCCCTGGGATAAAGGCAGGGGGCCCTCCTGATAGGCCAAGGATTCTGCCTCATTTTCATGGACTCAGGTGTAATTAGTAAAATCTTAAGGTTCTCCTCCCTTCTTCCCTAACCTCCACCGCACCCCCAATTTCCTCAGAGAAATGAAGAGTTCAGACATATAGGCCAAGGGCTTGGGTTTTAAATTAGACAACTTTGTCCTGACAGGAACCGAGTCACAGCTGTCATACCTGATTATTTTTAGAGTTACTACTAAACTCTTTGTACAGGATGAACTGCCACCGTTCAAGGCAAACAGAAAGACTTCACGTTTTATCATGACAGCTCTGGAGCCATCCGCCTCCTCGTGTTCATTATTTCCAACCTGTCTTTGGAAGGGATGAGGCAGCATCTTGACAATCGTACGGCGGGGAAGGCAGACCCCGGGGCTTGTTACTACATCCGTACGGCGGGGAAGGCAGACCCCGGGGCTTGTTACTACATCCAAGGGATGGAAAGCTCCCCAACTGAGCAAAGCCCACTGCCTCCAGGAAACCAAGGAAAAACATTCCGGGGGTGGGGGGTGGGGTGGGGTACTGCTCCAGAGCCTTCTCTGGATGAACCATTGTCTTTCACGAGAAGCAAAATTTGGCCGCCAAGTAGCCAACCAATAAGAGCACCTGTATGCAAATGCCACCAGCACTGGCCTGGAGTGGCCAGCTTGTGAGTGATGTCACAATCCCCTCTGACCCAACAATGCCACCACCACTGAAAAGGCGGACCCCTGCCTGCAGCTCTTACAGAGAGAAACATTCACCGCCAGCAGAGCACCTTCTAATTGCTCCTGGAGTGTGGCGGACAAAAGTCTCTGCTGTCTGAGTTATTAGATCCAGAAAATAAAATGACCTTATGAACATGGGAAAAGAAGTCCAGCTAAAGCCCAAAGCAAATGTCTCTTCTTACATCCACTTTTTGCTGAATTACAGAAACAAGTGCAAGCAGCAGCAGCCAAATACCTACCTTGGCTTTAAAGAGTTCTCTAGAAAGTGTTCGGAAAAATGGAGGTCTATCTCAAAGCACGAAAAGGCCAAATATGAAGCCCTGGCTAAGCTCGACAAAGCCCGATACCAGGAAGAGATGATGAATTACTCTGGCAGGAAGAAGAAGAAGAGAAAGCGGGATCCCCACGCACCCAGACGACCTCCATCATCCTTCCTACTCTTCTGCCAAGACCACTATGCCCAGCTCAAGTGGGAGAATCCAAACTGGTCAGTAGTGCAGGTGGCAAAGGCCTCGGGGAAGATGTGGTCAGCAATGACAGACAACGACAAGCAGCCCTATGAACAAAGGGCAGCTCTCCTGAAAGCTAAGTACCAAGAGGAACTGGGCATCTACCGTAATGCCAGGAAGAAGAGCCTCCAAGGGTCGGCTAAGAACCAGCGCAGAGGGTTCAAACAAACTGAGTCAGACACAGCTGATGGATCCAATTAGAAATAAAATGCCGTTCAACGGTACTGCCTGTCCCTGGTCTCGTGTGTAGCCTTAGAGGGGCCATCGCTGCCACTTTGGGCAACAAG
The DNA here is from genome assembly GCF_028564815.1 of Eubalaena glacialis. NCBI lineage: Eukaryota > Metazoa > Chordata > Mammalia > Artiodactyla > Balaenidae > Eubalaena > Eubalaena glacialis. The sequence goes on along the minus strand of NC_083718.1, from coordinate 168,240,831 downwards.
TGAGTGGCATGGTGGAGCTGAGATCAGGGTTTGGAAACTGATCCCAGGAGGGGCTGGCTTTGGGAGAAGAGTCTGGAGAGTGTGTGGTCCGTACTTACCGGGCTTGGCTTGGGCAGGCAGGGTGGGGTGGGAATCTCCAGGTGTAAAGAAGCTAGGAGTCCTGGGGGTGGGAGCATCCTGGTCCCAAGTGGTTCTCCAGGGTGGAGGACCCTACTCAGAGTGAAATGAGCAAACGCCAGCCCTGCCACCCTCCTCGCCAGGAGGGCAAAAGGCCTGGAGTCCAGGTCAGGTTCCCAATTCAGGCCCCAGCAGAGGCTGGGAAACTGGAGTTTAGGTGGGCCTTAGGGGACTCAGTGTCTCCAGGGATTCCAGAACTGGTCCTCCAGCAAGGCTTAGATACTATTAGTGGGCCAGGATGAGACTCCAGTGGTGGTCCCTAGTCTAGTCACTAGGATGAAGCATGGGGCTGATTTTACAAAAACAGGCGTCTGACTCAGCCCCAAGTACTATAACTTGGAGAGAACCCTTTTCTCGACATTTTGGTGGGCGTCTGCCTGGTCATTTTTCTGTGGACGTAAGCACAACACACAGAGTGGACATTTGTTGCCTGTTTGACCACCCCGGCTTCCACTCCTTTTCCTCCTGATCACAGCACACCGACTCCATCCTGACCAAGGCTGGATCAGATGGAATCCCCCTGGCTACAGTGATTGGCTCAGTGACGGTCATGTGACCCAAGTTGGTCCAATCAGAGTGGATCTCAGGACTTGTGTAAGGAATCCTAGGGGAGGATGCAGCCCCGGGGGCCGTTGGTAGCCATTTGCCTCATTCTCAGGCCAAAATGTTAGTCCCTTTGGCATCCTGAACTTTCCATTGAAGATAAGCCCACACATTTTGGATTCTGTCTAAGATAGTTTGAGTTCGGTTTTCTGCCACTTAAAATGAGTCAAAACTTGTCATTTGATACAAATGGGATTGTTCCGTCTACTATAACTGTATTTTTCAGGCAATAATACACTGTGGGCAACGTTTCATACCAATCTAGACTGATATGGAATATTTTGAAATGGCTCTTGACTTTCGATATCAAAGAGCCTGGGCCAAAATGCAAAATTACTTTTTTTGTCAGCAGGTTCTGCATGCAACAGAATTCCTTAATTCCAGCTCTAAACCCCTATTCCATGAGGGATCTGCATCTCTGTAACCTGCTGTTGTTTCAAATTTTACTTTTGGAACAAAAATAAAAATACCTATTTTTGAATAGCCTTTTAGAACTGGGTCAGCCTTTAGGGGGTGAGAGGTAATAGAGTGGAGTGATTTAGAAATTCAGGGTCTGGAATCAGGCCATTTACGAAGGGCTCCCATGCGCCAGACCCTGTGCTGGGTACCAGGAGGCCCAACGCAGTCTACCGTTAGGTTCCTGCCCTGACGAGAGGGATGGACACGGGCATAAACCACCGCCCTACAAGGCCTGAGGAGGCTGTAGACTGCACAAAGAGCTGGGGGTGGGAGCGAGTACCACCTACCAAGGCAACTGCTAAAGTCTTCATGGAGGAAGCAGCTTTATCCTCCTCGGCAACCTTGTGCTCACGCTGGCCAGATTCCTGTTCCCCCTCTCCCATTCCCCACAGGTGCTGTTCCAACTTGGCTCTGCTTCCCTCCAGCCCAACCTCCAGTCTCTCAGGAGACACCCTCATTTCCTGCTTCATTGAGAATATAGAGATCATCAAACAAAGCACTGTCGGTTTCCTTCTTTCTCAACGTGAAATCCACAGCCATCTTCCCTCCTGGTCTCACGCCTCATAGCTAGAGCCCTCTCACTATCCTCTTCCCCAGCGGCCTCGGGCCCTTGCTCCTCACTGTAAAGATGCTGACTCTCCAGCCTGTAAGCTTGCTGTCCTGACACAAGTGGTTCTGATCACTGGCAGGACCTTGGGCAAGTAAGTTCTCGCTCCTCTGTCTCAGGTTTCTCATCTGTGCAAAGGGGATGATGCCTGCCCCTCAGGTTGTTTTAGTGATTAAATGATGTAACGCACACAAAAACATTTGGCACGGTCCTTAGCACATAAAAGGTACTGTGGTTGACCCTCTAGGGCGGCTGTCCTATGATTTCCCCCTCCTGGTGTTCACACCCTGGTACGACCCCCCTCCCATTAAATGTGGGCAGAATCTGTGACTTCCCTTTTTTTTTCCTTTTTTGGCCGTGCCACGCGGCATGCGGGATCTTAGTTCCCCGACCAGGGGTCGAACCTGCGCCCCCTGTAGTGGAAGCATGGAGTCTTAACCACTGGACCGCCAGAGAAGTCCCCCTGTGACTTGCCTTTTACCAACAGAATAGGGCAGGGGAGATGGGACGTGATTTCCTCTGTGATTACACCATGGTATATACAACTCTATCTTGCTGGTGGATTTGCTCTATAGAGATTCTTCCTGCTGGCTTGATGAAGTAAGTGGCCAAGCTGGGGAGGCCCACGTGGCAAGGAACTGTGGGGAATCTCTAGGAGTTGAAGGTGCCTCAGACCAACAGCCAGGAAAACACCGAAGCTCTCAGTCCTACAAACACAAGAAACTAAGTGCTGCAGCAACCACATAAGCGGGGAAGTGTGTCCTTCCCCAGCTGAGCCTCCACATGAGAACTCAGCCCTGGTTGACACCTTGATTGCAGCCTTGTGAGACCTCAAGTGGTGGACCCAGCTAAGCTGTTACCGGATTCTGACCCAGAGAAATGGTGAGATAACGAACGTGTGTTGTTTTAAGCCAACAAGTTTGTGGTAATTGGCTACACAGCAATAGGTAACTAATACAGTACTCAACAAATGCCAGCTTCCTCATCATCTTAAAATAAACCATCTTTAACCTTCCTTCTCCCTCCAGCCTCTACCCCACCTGTTTAATTTCTTTTCCTTTGCTACCAACCTCTGGAAGGTGGCAGACGCCCCCCAGTGCTAATTAGATCCTGACTTGTACTCTGCAGTGGTTCCAGTGAGGCTGTCTTGTTTCCAGCCTGGCTCTTGGTGGGCAGCGGCTGTGTGTTACATGACAGTCCCCTCCGGGAAGAGGGCCCACACACAGCTGGACCCCAGCCCTCATGCCACTCTTTTCTGGTTTCCTCTGTGATTAATTACGTGGATGTGGGTGGCTAAGTCAGAGTTTTGACAACAGTTTGCAGCGCCCCCGCTGAAAACTAACTCTATTAACAGTCCTTTATGAAAAAGCCGACAGGAGGTTGTGAATCTGCTGGCTTCTAATGACTGTAATGTAATGACAGTGAAGGGGGAAGGAGGGGAGGAGGAGGAGAAGTAGGGGGAGCCTGGGTCTAAGATAATGGGCGAGAGGAAAAGCAGGCAGAAAACCTGGTGTGGTACCAGCATTCCACGCACACCCACTCGGCTGGGCTCAGGGGCCCCTGCCCTCGGGAAGAAGGAGGCTGAGTCTTTGGGCCCATGGCTGTCTTAATGCCTGAATCACTCCACTCTGACCCTTCTCTCCCAGAGCCTTTTCCTGTGTTCATTTATTCAGCAAATATTCATGTCAATCTTAAGCCTGCAATGTACCAGGAACTGTTCTAGTACCAGGGAGGCAGCGAGGCCCCTGATCTCTTACAAATAAACAAGTCAACAAATAAACACACCAGGTCATTTTTTGATAGTGTCAAGTGCTCTGAAGAAAATAAACCGGGCTAATGAGATAAACAATGACAAGTGGGGTTGAGGGCGCTTTAAATGGGTGGTCAGAGAAGATGACATTTGGGTTTTGATTTAAAGGACAAGAGGGAGCCAGGCCTGCCAAGGTCTTAGGGGAGAGTTGTTCAAGTAGAAGGACAGCAAGTGCAAAGATCCTGAGGCAGGAGTGAGCTTGGCATATTAGACAGAGGGAGGCTAGAATGACTGGAGGGGTGAGTGAGTGGCTGAGATGCAGTTGGAGAGGGACAGGCCTTGGCAAGGAGTTTATTTTGAAACCTAAGGGCTATGGGAGCCAAAGAGGCTTTTCTGCAGGGGGATTCATGTGCTTCCATTTCCACTTCTGGTTAATGGTCATTCTAGAGTCTTCAAAGACTACCAATGTCAAGAAGGGGATGCTAGCGCCTCCCAGGTCTGCAAGAGAAAGAGGCAAGGCTAGCGAATACCAAATCCATGACCTTCTTCCCTTTTGGAGGGGAGATAATCAGGAGCCTCCACGTGGTCCTCCTGGGAGCAGCTGTAAGCTAAAAATCAAATGTGGAAGCTGTGAAACGTCTCTCCCTGTGATTTGTTTTCCCAGAGATGGGGGGAAGGACAGGCACGGGTGGCAAAATATTCCAGGGGCGCACTGCTTCCCAGGCCTCAGATTTCCATGTGGAGCAGCTCCCACTAGACCAGTGGTTCTCAACTTTGAGGCTGCATTAGAATCACCTCAGACCTTATTAAGATACAGAATGCTGGGCCCCACCCCTAGAGTTTGATTCAATTCTTCTGGGAGTTGGGCCTATAATTTGCATTTCTAAAAGTTCCCAGGTGGTACTGATGCTGCTGGCCCCAGGACCACGGAGGAGTTCTTTTTCCTCGTGCAGCCCTGGCATTTACTCTGAAGAGGAGGCATCACTGATCTGCCTAGTGACTTTGAGAGAGAGGAAGGGCTGACCTGCTCTTCCCCCGCCAACCCCAGCTGCAAAGTGTGTTCAGGTCTGCTCTCCAACCAGTTCATCAGTAATAAAGGTGAAAGGCTGATCCTCATCTGTCTTTCTCTTTCATCTGCCAACTGATTCTGAACTTGACAAAGGAATAAGTATTTATTTGTTTGTTTGTTTGTTTATTCATTTTTGGGGCTTCCCTCAAATCTCAACGGAGAAGTCGATCCCAGCTGCAAACAATCGATTAGCATCTGGGCCACACAGCATCACTGGGATCTTAGAGTTGATTTCAGCCTCCACTAAAGCATGTCTGGGGACAAAAATGTTCCGTTTCTGGGCCTATAAGACCGAGGATCAGGCCCCTGGCCAGGGTGAGGTCATCAGGGTGAAGTCACAAAGCCCTGGCACCTCTGCGTCTTGTCATGCACCTCTAATCACACGCCCACAAACAATACCTGCCCTCCAGGTGTGCTGGAGGATAAACGAAATGTCTGGGACATCCTTGTAAATGAAGTCTGATGTGTAAGAAGTGCCCAGTGGGTGGGGGTGCCTGCCCTGGTCTCTAAGGGATGGTGCAAAGAAGGAAAGAACAACACAAAGGCAGTTCAAGCAGGAGAAAGAGCTTGGCCAAAGGCCAAAAGGGGGTCATGTGACCCTGCAGACTGGCCTTGACCTCTGGGTGGATGAGCAGTGACGCACTGAGCGTTCCCGGGTGGCCATCCCCTCGTAACAGTTGCCTCGCAACAGCTCCCCCTACTTTTTGCTCCCTTTCCAGTCCTTTCTCTGCTCCAGCTGGCTGAGCGATATGTGAAGACTCCTCCCCGTCAGCAGTGAAACGTTTCAGTGGTTGCCCCTCACTACGGGAGTCTGACACAGGATAATCGGGCCATTGCTGCCTCGCGAGTTGCACTGTCGCCCACACTCAGCTTCTGAAATGGCTCCCAGTGAACCAGGTCTTCTGGTATTCACACCCTTGTGTGATTCCTCCCTTTGAGTGTGGGCTGGACCTAATGACTTCCTTCTGATGCACAGAATAGGGCCGAAGTGATAGGATGTCACTTCTTCGGAAGGGACTAGGCTATGAAAGACTCTCTCTGCCTCTCTCTCTCTCTCTCTCTCTCTCGCTTGCTCAAAGCAAACTGACATGTTGAAAGCCACCCTGTAGAGAGGCCCACATGGCAAGGAATTGAGGGTGGCTTCTGGCCAATGCCCAGCGAGGAACTGAGGCCCTCAAACAGCCGGCAAGGACCTGAATCCTGCCAGCAACCGTGAGTAAGCTTGGAAGTAGACCGCCCCCCAGCTCCAGTGGACACCTTTATTGCAACTTTATGACAGGCCCGGCTAAGCCGTACCTGATTCCTGACCCGTAGCAACTAAGGTGATAGATGTGGTTTCATGGCGCTAAGGTTTGGGATAATTTGTTGCAAACTGAAATAGATAATGAATACAGATTTTGGTATCAAGAGGGGGATAGTGCCATGAAAAATATCTAAAAAAGTGAGATGTCTTTGGAACCAGCAGTGGGTAGAGGCTGGGAGTATTCTGAAGACCTTGTTTGAGAAACCTGGACTTTGAGGATGTTGCTGGTGAAGGCTCAAAGGAAGTGAGAACATGTTACTGGAAACTGGAGGAAAGGGATCCTTGTTATGCAGTGGAAGAAAGTTTAGCGACAATGTCGTCTGCAGGGATGTGGAAGGCAGGACATGCACCGAATCAACTTTGTGATCTAGCTAAGGAGGTGTCCAAGCAAAGGGTTGAAGGTACTGGCTGGTTTCTTCTTGCTGCTTATGTGAGAAGAGAGATAAATGGAGGGAAAGGTGGTTGAAAAGGAGCCAGACTTCATAGTTTGGAAAGTTCTCAGCCTCCCAAGACAGCAAAGGATGCTAAAATTAAGAGATGGCTTTGAGCAGTGTCGAGAAAAGGTGGTCTGGAGATAAAGCTGAGGGTGTGACTGTGCAGCCTTTGGCTAAGACCTAGGAAAGATCAAAGGACTGTAGTATTATTCCACCACATAAAGGCCCTTTAAAGAGATTAGGGTGGGCCTTAGAGATCCTCAAGATCAAACAATAGGGCCTCTGGGAAGCATATGAGCATCGTCCCTTGGCCTTCTTAGCAGAAGCCCAAGGTAGAGAAGTTTAGTTCAAAGAAATCTGTGGTTGTGGCTTTTGTGTAAGAGAGTGACTCTCAATGAAATTCACAGAAGACCCACAAAGTTTTGGAGAAAACTATTATCAGAAGAAACACTGTCAGCTTGGACTAAAAAGGACAGAGACAGTAAAAAACAAAAAGAGGTCACTGGACTCCCAATATTCTCAGCAGGAAGCAGGCTGAAGAAAAGTCAGCTTCAAACATGCACTTCCTTTCATGAAGGAAAAAAAAAAAAAAAAAAAAAAGGAAGACTCAGAGGGAGAAACCAAGAACTCAGAAGGTGGAGTTAACTATTCCCAGATTTTAAAACTAATCAAGAATCTTCCAATATATTCCTGGATAGATTTCAGAACTGTTATGGACCAGGGACTTTTTTCTGCCTCACATTGTCCCCCCTTTTGAGTAAGAATGTCTAGAGCCATTACCCTGTACCTATCCCACCACTGTATGTCAGGTGTGTGGGGACAGAGAACTTGTCTGTTTCGTTTTGCAGAGCTACTGATCCAGAGTAACAGTACTCTAGGACCTGTACTCAAGGAACTACACCCAAGAGCCTCAACCACACTTGAACTTGATTTAGATGGTGAGATTCTGGACTTTGAGCTGATGCTTTCACGGGATGAGGCTTTTTGGGGCCTTGGGAAGGGGTAACTGTGTGTCGCATGTGGCAAGGACATGAATCATTGGGGGCTGGAGGGCAGTTGGCGGTAGGCAGCTTCAGAAGTGGCTAAACGCTCTTTGTCTCCTGGCACTCACACCCTTGTACAGCCCCCTCCCCTGGTGTGTGGGCTGGACCTAGTGACTTCCAACACAGGGAATACAGCATAAGTGACGGGCTGCCGCTTCTGAGATTAGGTTATAAAAGACTGTGACTCCGGTCTTCCTCTCTCTCGGAGTTGCTCTGACGAAGCCAGCAGCCATGTTGAAAGCTACCCTATGGAAAGGAACGGAGGTAGCCTCTGGTCAACAGCACTGAGGAACTCAAAATCCTTCAAAACACCCTTTGAATAAGCTTGGAGAAAATCCTTTTCCCCAGCTGAGCTTTGAGATGATCACAGCCCTGGAATACCCCTTGATGGCAGCCCTGTGAGAAACTCTAAGCCTGGAGAACCCAGCTAAGCCACACCCAGATTCCTAACACGCAGACAAGGTGAGATAATAAATGTTGCTTCAAACCATAAGTTTTGGGATGATTTGTTACACAGGAATAGATACTTAACACACCCACCCTAAGGTCCTGCCCTACAGTATTTCTCCCAGAAACACTATACTCTCCTCAGGGCCTTTGCACATGCTACTCCAGGCTGAACTCATCCTACCTTTTAGGTCTGGTAAACTTCCACCTTCAGACAAGACACAGGTCAAGTTTCCCTTCCTCCAGGAAGCCCTCTTGGACCCTCCCACCCTCCTCTGTGCTCCCATATCACATCACCATCTCGTTCATATCACATCTTAACTAGTGTTTGTCTTGACTAGTGAAGGAGGGCAGGTGCCTTGCCTTATTCATCCTGGTACCTTTAAAATCTAACACAATGCTTGACATGCAGTAAAATAATAATAGAAAACTGTTATTTATGTATCTATGCCATGCCTGGTAGTGTTTGAGGTAGTGTTTGAGGCAGAAACTTTAAACACCCCCATTTTGCAGATGAGGAACTGAGACTCTAGGCGAGGCGCTTGGTGCTGGAAAATGAGCAATGGAACCCGGAGAGGCTCCTCCCGTCCCGGGCTTGGCAGTGTCGGTTCCCTCCTCTCTCTCGGGAACTCTACACAGGCAGAGTTGGGCCAGGAGGCCTCCTGAGCGCCCAGACACACACTCTGTGTTTGGCATTTCCGGAGAAATACCTGGATCTTTCCCTTGGCGCCTCCGAGGAAGGGCTTGGCTGTCACCCAGAGAATTTGTTGGGCACCAGAAATCACACCTCCAGCTCTCTGCTCACAGCTGTGCCTCTGGCCCGCAGGCAGAATAAGCGTTTCCCCGCCCTCACACCCTGTCATTACGAACCATGTAAATTCCTCGATACTCATGTTGAAATGAACAGATGCGGCTCTGTATCTTTAATGCATTATCTGCAATTAGCAGCAGTGGGCATGAAAGAACTCTGCGGTCCCTGGGGCTGCCCCTGGTGGATGCAGCTGCGAGTACACTTGCGCTGAAGAATCCAGCCCGGCTCCTCTGGCCCACGCGGCTCCGGCGAGTGGGTGAGGGAGCGTCCATTCGCACAGCGTCTGCTCTGCCAGGAAGCAGAAGGGGGCCTGCCGACACCTGATGGTCACTCCACTGCCGACCTGGTCCTCCTGCCATCCCCCCTTATGCTGTCTAAACACCCTGAGAGGATGTCCTCCACCCGGATGTCAGGGGTGATAAAGGTTTTTACGGGCTTGGGGTCTGCAGTGTGGAGTAAAGGTCTGTGAGAAAATGCAAAGGGGCGTGCTGCCATGCCCGGGGCAAACGTAAGGGGGTGTCTGCACGGATTTCAGAGAAGAAGGTGCTGGTTGGTGAGAGGTACGTGTGCACACCAGCTCCGTCCGAAGGAGGAAGATATTTTTGGTAATACATATCATGCTAATAACTAGCATGTAGTGGGCGCTTACTGTGTTCCTGGCCCTGATTTAATGCTCGCCAAGCATCAGCAGAAGGCAGTGTCAATTCCCCCTGCCCCTGCCACCTCCAACCACAAACCACAGCCAAAGACCACCGGGAATCCACCTGTAGTTGAACAAAGTTGGGATTTTTGGCTCTTGGCAATGAGGGAGAATGCACAGCCCTGGGAACTGTGGGGCATCTCAGTAAGAGGAGGTTGGAAAGAACTTACTGTAGGAATTAGGTTTGATTTGGTGATTTGGGGGAGGTTCAAAGAAGTGGAGCTTTGCTCTGGATTGGATGCTGTCAGGAAGTCAATATACTTCTACCATTGGGTACTTAATAACTTTTATCTAGAAGGTGGGAGGAATGAAGCAAGACTAAAGTTGGAATTGGTAAAGAAGCGGCTGTCACTCACGTTAGCCAAGAGGGAGGGGATGTCCGGTCACTTGTCTTTCGGTAACGTCCTTGCTTGTGTCTGAGTTCAGATGTGGTTACGAAGTAGTCTTGTTTTTGTCTTAATCCATCACGGTCGTGCAGCGCTCACATGCCGCAGTCTAGGTGTGGGGGACAGGCCAGCTCCCAGCATCAGGCCAGTCTCTGGCCCTCAGGGGCTGCTGTTCCCTTTCCCAACAGGCCCTGTTATTGTGCCAATTTACAGAAATAAAGAAATTGAGGCTCAGAGAGTTGCCAAAGCTACGAAGTGGTGCTGTGATTCCAGCATCGCTGAAACTGCAATGGGTGCTGAGGGATGCAGGGGACAGGAGGGGAAGGGGTATGACTATGGGAAGCCAGGCTGACCATGAAGGGGACTGGCTATGATGGTGAAATAGAGAGAACATAGGATTTGGAGCCGGAGATCTCCACTTTCGAAATCTGTCCCTGCCACTTCCTAGCTACCCGGCCCTGGGCAATTTTCTGAACATCTTAGATCCAATTTCTTCTTTCGCATGATGGGAATATAAATATCTGTTTCCCACAGTTATCGTGAGAAAAAAAATGGAAGAGACACAGTATAAGGCACCTATGCAACACTGGGGGACAGAAGAGTCCCCTCCGAGCACTTCCTGTGTGCCAGCCACCGTTCTGGGTATCTCACACGTACAGACTCATCTAACACAGCCGCCCCGTGAGGCAGGTTCTATTAGAGTCCCTGGTTTGCAGGAGAGAAGATGGAGGTACAGAGAGGTTAAGCAACTTCTCTGAGGTCACACAGCTATCAAGGAGCAGAACTCAGGCATGCTGGCTCCAGCACCCTCACTCTACTCCCTCATGGTAGCTGTTGGATCACAGCCCCTTCCCTCCCCTTGCTGCAAGGACTTCAACCTCAACGAGTCTAGTCACATTTTGATGGTGATTGCTTGCCCTGGAACTCCCCTGGTGCCAGACTTTTGCTCATGGAAGGGTCTAAGCTGCTTGCTTGGCTCTGGTTCGGAGAGCACTTGTTTCCTTTTGGAAAGTCAAAACACTCTTGGCATGACAAATACTATAGATTCAGCTCGCCACAGTGGACAGATCAAATAGAACATAGTATTGCCTTATTGGTATTCCTGTGCCTTTCAGTAAGTAGTAAAGTCAGAGAGAAAAACACCGAGAAATGAGTAAAAACTAAAAGGGGCCCAGGGAGGGGTGGGGGGGAATGACTCAGTGCTGCAGCCAAAGCCCTCCTGTGCCAAGGCTGACGTGTGGGCAGAAGGCTGCCCGAGAGGAAAGGGGTCAGAAGTGGCCAGTCGGGCCCCTCCCATCCCACAGCAGCAGGCAGCTGTTCAGAGTGGCCTCAGCGCCACAGTCCAAGGCTGAATCAGCTCTGGTTAGTCCTAAGCGGTTGAGTAGTTTGGAGTTTGTGTCCCCAGTTCTGGAAGACTGGGAGGCAAGGACTCCTGGGCCCAGGGACGCCGGTAACCAAGGTCCTTCCTGCCTCCGACCCCCTCCAGGCCGCGTTCCACCACCACTTGAGGGAGATGAAGTCCTGGAACTCCCATCAACATTCCCTCCGCTGTTTCATGCAACCCCCCCTCATTGTCATCAACCTTCTTGAGGCTCATCTGTTCTTAATTATATCTCTAAATCCCAAGGCATTACAACTGTGCGAATTGGGGGAATTAAGCTGCTTAGAGGATTCACAGTAATCACAGTAATCTCTGGTATTTACAGAGCTTCCCTTTGTAGACTGTGAAAGCCAGATAGACAACATTGTAGTGGCGAGGGTCCCGTGAAATTGCTCTCAAGTTCTCTTCACAGAGTGCCAGGCCCTTAGTCGGTCTGATTTTGTTTTGCTCAAGGAGGTAGATGAGAAAAGTAGTTTTCTCCATTACCTCCTGAGGGAGACCGAAGAGAAGCTGGAACGGTGAAACCCACGTAGAAGATATGCCTTGGGTTGTGTGCCCAGCCCGAGCTCTCTGTTCAGGACTGCCGTGCTGCCCCCTCCCCAGCTCACCGCCGAAGGGGTGGGCTCCTTCCCGCGGCTATGTCTGTTCCAGTTGAGCACCCCCCCCTTCTTGGTATCAGCTGATTGGACAAGAAGTTGACACTCGACTCATGAGCTGGGCCAACCAGATCCTCTCTCTTGCTAATTCAAGGCAAGAGATGTGGAAACTGGGAGTCAGTCAGTTGGTCCCTAAAGCCTGAAGGTCAGGCAGACTCAGGGATGGGAGTGACCATCGGGGACTGTGTGTACTGCTTAACAATCAGAGAGAAGGGGAGTAGACCATGACAGCTGAGAGAGTTGCTCTCCAGCACTTTCTGTCCCATGTATTTAGTCAGTAAACCCTTTGGATTCCTAAGCCAGGAGCCATCCCCATGAGGCCATTACTGCATGAAAGTGAGGCATTGGAAACAACCTGAAACTCCTGCATTGTTTTCTGACACTCCATGCCTTCCCTTCAGCTTCAGTGGAAGATGAGGCCAGGTCCCGTTGGTACACGAGATGGAAGCAGCCACACTTCCTCTCTAACGGGGACACCACAGCCGGTATCACAGGTGAGTGGGAGCCGCCCATGGTCCATTCCAGAGACCCCTGCTGACCTTTATCAGAAGCCAACATGGGCCTCCCCAGAGAGCTGGGGTGTGAGGCACGGCTGCCCTTGGACTCCACAGCTTGAACGAAAAGGACTGAGAAAAGTCCCTGCGAAGAAGCCATTGTTATGACACAGCACAGCCATCTGGTCCCCCCATTGATCTGACAGCGGTAGCAGGGGTGGAAGGCAGCAGACACGGAGGCCCTGGGAGCACAATCCAATGCAGAGCCCTCATTGATCCATGTACCTGCCTGAGGACTGGCCAGACTCTCTGTGTTTAAAAGACACTCACGGAAGGTCAGGGCTGGAAGGGCACCTTAGGGCGGCCCCAGGACAGCCCAGCGTTGTCACAAATGGGAAAAGCAAGCCCCAAAGACACGACTGAGATGTGACCTTTCCAGTTCAATCAAGGGAGTCCAAATAGCATTCGTTGTTTATTGGGCAGTTTTGTGGGAAAGGTGGGGGTGGTATTGTTGTGCTTTGTAGCCCTATGTTGCCCTCCCACAGGGAGAAAAGCAAAGAGAATATATATTTATGTGGAGTCTGTAGGACTGAATCATAAGTACTTGGCCTAAAAAAAAAAAAAAGCACATAGTTACCACCAAGGTAAGCAATGTGCTGTCACTAATTCAGAAGTCCCATTCTCCCCCATCCCCCGCCCCCCTGCTCCATGGGACACGGAGCAGCAAATCACAGATTTATCTCAGCCGGAGGTTCAAATAATGTATGTGAGACAGTGGCTTCTGTGATGCCCGCCTTTGCTTAGCCACATATTCTGTTTCAACCTACCCTGTCCCAGTGCCAGTGAGTCTCTAGCAGAAAATTCATCATGACCCCCTTGTCCTCGAGTCAAGTGGATTCTGGAAATAGTCTGTTCTCCTCCCCCATACTCCCCACCCCAATCCAAGATGCCATGGGTTCTGTGGGATTCAGCCTTTGTAGTTAACCATACCACTGACTTGTGGCCTGTCTGCCTAACTGGCCTGCTGTAGTCTCTGGTCCCCACTCCTGTTCCCTCATGGGCTAGGAGCCTGGTGAAACCTTCTGGCGTTTCTGGGGTTTGGCCCCATTCTCCTGAGTGCTAGGATTTATCCTTCCCTTCTCCATCAGCCCACAAGTGTCCCTGATCTAAAATTCATACAAGCACCTAGGCCATGTGTCCACCCACTCTCTCAGAATTTTCCTTTCAAAAATGCAGGCCCACATGAGGGTAGAATTTGCCTTTTTCCTTGGTTGTTAATATGGACAGTCAGTCTGTTTTCAAGTCCTGCTCTAATCGGCATCATCATAGTTATGAGTATTGGCTTTAGAGTGAAAAGAGTTGGCCCTGAATTCTGTCCACACTACTGACCAACGGTACGAACTTGGGCGACTAATTCTTCTAACTCCATTCTTCTGAGCCTCATTTTCCTCACCTGTGTAAAGTGGTTGTTAAAACCTATCCCACATGACTGGTACACAGTAAATGAGAGCATACCTGAAATAATGGGTAGAAAGAACATAGCATAATGTAACACATAATATTAACATGTAACATTCACTGAGAGCTTTGATATGTTAAATTCTGGGCAAAGTGCTTTGCAAACATTACGTTAGTTAATTTGCATAGTAATCTTGTGAGATCCTATTTTCCCAAATTTTTAAATGAGAGCTTTGAGCCTTGAAAGGTTAAGTAAATTGCCCAAGGTCAACAGTTGGGTAGTGGTTGAGCAAGCACCAACTGTGACCTCGTGGAGACCAAAGGTTACGATTTATCTCATTCAGTGTCTTAGTACAATGCCTAATATATAGTAGGCACTTGAAAAATGTGTGTTGAATTAATGCATGCCTCCCAAGTCAGTGCTCCTTCGCATAACTGAGTTGAGAGCTCAGCTTTATCAACTGATTTTTTCTCTGTCTCTGTCTTTTTTTTTTTTTTTTTTTTGCAGCTGGGGATACTAAGCTGTTCATTTGTGTTTTATTTCTGCCAGTATTTGTGTTCTTATCCTTAGTATGGCTATTACTGGATTTTTAATACATTCAAACCTTCTATCTGAATGGATACATAATTTCCATACCACCTACTTTTAATCAGAGAGTACCCACAGATTCAGCACTTTGGACAGAGCTAGGATTTTTTTATAGCTAATGGCTGTTGGTATTGTATTTTATTTGCATTTTAAAACTATTTCCAATAAGTGTGTGACCCACATATGAGAAAATACTGTATTCCCCACTCAGTGGTTCTGGCTCTCTCTTCCTTTTCATAGTCTATCAGATGAGAAAAGATTGCCATAAAGATTTTATGAGTCCAAGAGAAACATTACTCAAACAGGATTTATTTCAAAGGCATCATTCTGAAACCATGGCATGTTGTCTAAAAGGGAATCAAAGCCCATATTGGTGAAATTTTTATACTCAAATGAAGTCCAAATGTTGCATAAGATCCTCTTAATGTCTACCAAGTGAGCAACTTCTTCAGTTTGGTTCAAATCAGCAGACAATTTATAGAGTATGTATTTTCAGCATCTCTGGGTCCATACTTGAAACCAGTGATAAGAGACAAGAATACGATCTTTGCCCATGTGCACTCACACAAGGAGAAAGGTAATTACGGGTTTGGTACTTTCAGACCTTCATACTCTGGGACAAAAAATGTCTTTATGATGCCCAATACATGTCAGGCACTCTGTTGAACACTGCAAGGAAAACAAGGCACATTTTTTACCTTCAAGGGCCTACTGCCTGGTTGGGGAGACACACATATCCTTATGCAGCATACTATGTAGTGAGATAAGGGTTATGCTAGAAATAGGTACAAGAACTTGTCAGCTGGGAGCTGGTTCTAGAATTGTGTGAGATGTCTATCATCCTTTGTCTAGCTGACAAACTCCTATTCATTCTTCAAGAACCCAAATCAAACATCTTCTCCTCTGAATGCTTTCCTCACTGTCCAAGACAGAATTGGCCTTCCCTCCTTGGGGTTCCCACAAAATCTTGAATAAAGGGAAAGTGGGGGTGACAGATACTAAATAAGTAACTATTAAAAATATCTATGTCTATATCTATATCTATACACACACACACACACACACACACACACATTTCTGCAGGGGTAAAGAGCAGGAAATAATTAACTGTCAAGGAAGAGGTGGAAATTACTTGAATTGATTCTGGAAAAATGTGGAGAAGGTCATTCCAGATGGAGAATGCAGGAAGGATAAAGGCATGACAGGATGCACGGTCATGATGTATTTACAGAATGGCAAGTAGCTACAGTGGCTGAAGCAAGGCAGAGGAATGGTGGGCGGAGCTGGTGATAATGGGGAGAAGTGGCAGAAGATGAAGCTGCTGTTTTAGGATGGGGTCAGATTATGAAAATCCTCTGCTAAGAAGTTTGTTCCTCATCCTGCAGGTGGTAGAAACTAACGAAATGTATTTTAACTTTTACTGATTTTTCTGCACCCAGAAAGTAACATAGACTTGTTGTAAAACTTTAAGAGAACACAAAAGAACATAAAAAATACATTAGCACCCCATTCTGAGCTCATGGTGCTACTATTTTTCTTGTCTGCTTTTTTTAGTGACTATTATATATGTATGTGTGTAAAAATGTTAGTTCATACTATATACATTGTTTCGTATGTTGATTTTTTTTCACTTAATATCATATTAAGCATTTTCCAATTTCTTTGAACATTCTTTGAAATTAATTGCTACATGTTTTATCAGCCACATGTATCACAGTTTATGGAACTATTAATGCTGGAAATATACTATTTCCTTTTCCCCACTATAATAAACATCACTGCAAGGAACATCCTGTGTATCCATTTTACAAAGACCTCTCACTATTTCCTCAAGATAAAGTCCTAAAAGTGGCATGCATTTTTTACATTTTAATCACTATGTACTGTCAAACTACCTTCCCAGAAAACGTTCTGCCAATTTATAATACCACCAACAGGGCACGAGGCTCAAAGAGGTTAAATGACTTGCCTAAGATTAAACAGCCGGGGAGTGGAGGGCTGGAAATCAAATGTGGGCACCGGTATCCACAGGGCTATGGCAGAGCTTTGGTGGGGAGATGGAGGATGGGGTGGCCAGAGGTAATTGAGTCTGGAGCACTGAAACTGACTTGGGTGAAGACGGATGGTCTAATGAGACAGCTTCAAAAGACAGGCTGTTCCACGGACAACACTTGCAATTTCATACTCTCTATAAAGCTGCCTATATGTCACGACTCTTCCCACTTGAGAGTGTTCAGACCAAAGAGGAATAAAACACATCTCCCTTTCTCTTGACTGTTATTCTTTTGTAGACCCAGGCCTTGGACTGGCATTAGTGCACATGGCACGTGTGAAAACTTGCCTGGTCATCTGAAGTGTGATTCAAGGAGGATTCCTCCTTCATGCCTGAACAAGTCTACACTAGGCATACCCTTCCTTAAGCCATAAGGAAATCAGGCACCCATCTCTCTGGGGATACAGCATGTTTTCTCAGTTGTCTCCTAACTAAGAAATGACTTGATGAGGGATAAAAGATTCAGGATCCTAGCTCTTTCAATCCTCATACCTTGATCTACTAGCTGACTTCTTTCTCCCCTCCCTCCCACTCCTTCCCTTCACAGCCATAAACACAGTAATATAAGTCTAGGCAGAACATGAGGACCAAACTCAAGGGAGTCATCTCATCAAAGTACCGTATCTTAGACACTACAGGCTTGAAAGGGATTCAGAGTTGCACTGCAGCTGACTCCATAAATCCCCACTATGACACCTCCAACTAGTGTTTGTCCGGCACCTGCTTAACTCCAACAGTCCTCCCGCAGAAAGCTGTTCTCTTCTAACTATTAGATCTTGCACCAAGTCAAGGTGTGACTCTTGCAACTACCCATTGTTTCAGTTTCTGCCAATTAGCTAAACTTTCTTCCCTATGATGGACACTTAACTACCTGAAAATAGGTGCCATTTTCCTCTCAGGATGCTGGAGGTGCTGCAGCATAAGTGTCTAAGGCTTTGGAGTCATACAGACCTGGGGTTCCGCTTCTGACTCTAGTAAACAGCTGTGCTTCTTAGGGCAAGTTGCTAAACATCTCCAAATCTCCAGTTATTTCCTGGACCAAAGATAATGATGCATTTACCTCACTGGAGAGTAGTGAGGACTGAGTGAAATGCCAATAGTGCGGCAAGTGGTGGGTGGTTGATAGACGCTGGGTCCCCTCACAATTGTCTCTTTCTAAGTCAGTATTTCTCAAAGGTACTCTCTGACTTGTTGCATCGAGATGGCCTAGGGTGGGTATTTAAAATGCAGATTTCTGGGTCATAGCCCTAATCCACTGAGTCACATTCAGTGGGAGTGGGATCTGGGAACTTCTATTTGTTTAGTTCGGGCAGTATCCACGTGCCGAGAAGTTGGAAGGCCTTAAGACCTTTGGGAACTCTCCAAAGCTGCTCAGGGGTCCACACTCAAGGGCCGATCTGTCTGATCCCTGAGTGAGACGCCCCACAGAGGACACATGCCTCTGAACTGGGAAGCAAGGCCTTGTTTTCAGGGAGTCTTGCTCTTTTCTCATTCAGAGGCCTTCCCTCTGTATTCTGGGATCTGGAATGTGGAAGTGGGAGGGGATTGGGAAAGGTGCTGCCATGTAGATCAGGGCTTAAGCTATTTTGATAATCTTCATATCGCCCAAGGGAGAGGATCAGCCCTTCAGAGGGAGAGAAGCAGGGGCCCAGGGGTCAGCCAAGCAGATTGATATTGAGGGCACACTCCAGGCCAGGCCGGGAGCTGGAGGGCCAACACAGTCGAGCAGTGGATGACAGAACGCCCTGGCCTTTCCTGGACACGCTGCATATCTGTGCAACCAACTCCAGACCTGCCCTCTGGAGGAGCGGGGCCCCCAGTGAGTCCTCACACTTGGAACAGTTTACGTACTTACCCTCATGAGCCCCCTCGTCATCTCGGCTCCACTCTCTTTCCCTGCTGTGAGTTCTCCCAGGTGTGAGTTCTTTCCTTGTACCCAATTTTGTGCTGATGGCTCGCGAAAGTCTATTTACAACCCACGCCCCTCCCCCAAGTTTCAGATCCTTACATCCATCTACCTTAGACGGCCCGTAGGCATCCAATGCTTAACACGCCAGCACTCCCTTCACCATCTCTTGCCATCCACCTGCCACGCAAACCAAGAGTGGGAGCCACCTTTTTTCCTCCTCCTAATTAGTCCCCCAGGTTCACTGGATCACTAACCAAGTGATGCTGTGTGTATGGTCTTCCAGACTCTTAAATCCACCCCTCCATACAGTCTCCGCTGTTACCATCTGGGTTTATTCAGGCCTCATCATTTCTCACCTGGGCTACTGCAACAATGGGCAGCTTGTGTCTGAGCCTGGATCCGTCCCTGCATCCATCCCTCCATCCTGTTCTCCAGCAGCAGCCAGAGTGGTCTTTCAAAAAGGCAAAGCTGATCATGTCATTCGCCTGCTATAAACCTTTCAGTGCCTCCCTATTGTCCCCAGAATAAAATACAAATAATCCGGCCTCCCTCTACCTCTTTAGGCTCATCCCCTCTCCGTTTTCCCACATCCTTCAGCTACATTTCCAGGCATGGAACCTGGGAACTCCTCCTCCTTCCAGGGCCCCTGGGCTGACCGGTCTCCCTGAAGACCAGGCTTCTATGCAGAAAAATCTACCCTGCCCAAACAGAGACCCCTTAAGGTATACTATCCTCAAACACCCAAGTGCTTAGCCTGGCTTATGGAAGAGGCAGTGGTACTCTACCACAGGATGATTAGGACAGCAATGAACTTAAATCCCAGCCACTGCTGGAGAATATCTGCTTCTGAATTCAGTTTGGTTCAATTCAATCCAATTTAATTCAGCGCAGTTATCGAGTGCCCACTATTCACCCTGTAAGGGCTGGCTACGGAAGGTCCAGAGAGAAAGGCAGAGATCCCTCTTGGGAAGCCGTAACTAGCCAGGGCATGGGACACCACATGAGGAGGCAGGAATTGGGGTGTTGGAACCAGGTAGGCATGTTGTGGTCAGTCCTGGAGCACTCAGGAGGTCAAGAATTTGCCAGGTTCTTATGCTAGCCCCTGGTCAGTGGCAAGTTTTGTAATTTTGCTAATTATTTCTTATCAAATATGAGTATAGAGAAGATACCACCAGTTTAGTCTAATAGGAAGTCTCAGGTATAAAACATATGAAAGAAACTGGGATTTTCTTTCTTTCTTTCATATGGGGGCAGGGGCTCCAGTGACAGAGAACTTAGCTCTACTACTTACTAGCGGAGGCACCTTGGGCAGCCTATGTTAACTTTCTGAGCCTCAGTTTCCTCATTTGTAAAAGGGGAATGAAAGTAATCCTGTCTCACAGGGTTACGGAAAGGGTTAAAAGAGATTATGCATATAAAGTGCTTATTAGCACAGCACCAAGGGCCTGTAAGGAGTGTGAAAAGTGTTAGCCCATTCAATAAACAAACGCACGAGTGGAATGCACATCTCAGGAGTGCCGGCCAGCTGGAAGGGCCCTGGATGAAGAGCTCAGAGTTTGAACTATACTCTGTAGGGTAACAGCAACCACTGAAGGTTTGCAGCAAGGAAATGGCAAGGCCAGTGAGGACCACACTGGCCAGAAGAGAGGACAGATGGGAGGGGAGATATTGGAGCCTAGTGGGAGGCTGCCTCAGTGTTCCAGGTGTTAGAGCACCTGAGCGAGGTTGGGATCTTGGTGTTGCGATAAAAGGGACAAATTGGAAAGACATTTAGGAGGTAGAACTAGCAGGACCTGGCAACCAAGAGATGCCAGCAGATGACAGCTGCCCTGCTGCCAAGCAGACTCAATGCCCATGAAAGAGAGGATCCAGTTAGGGACTCAGGGGAGAAGCGATGCCCTCCCCGGAAGGCCCTGGCCACTGTTTCCATTGGGAATGCTGGCCTTTTTGCTCTTTCTCATCCCTAGGTTCATGAGGCTCATGAATGGTCCATCCACAGAGTGGGGCACAGTGGGCAGCCCACAGGAAGTTCTTTTACAAAAGAGGTGGTGGGGCTTCCAGTGGGGGCCAGTGGCCTGCAGCAGGAAAGGACTGCCCTCTTGGCAGATGGAAAGGGACAGAAATCACTCTAATTGCAGCCTGTTTTGCAGGGGAAGCCTCCAAAGCTGGTTAGAAAAGAAAAACCTCTCAAAATAGTCCAAAGAAAGGGAAAAGGACTCTCACATGTTTATAGCTACTTTGAGCCAAGCACCATCACCTATTTCTTCTCATTCAACCTTCAGCACGGCTGCAGAAAGGATTAGCTGCCTATTTTACAGATAGGGAAACTGAGGCTCACAGAGCTTTTCCTATAGTGTATACTTGTAACTTACATAATATTGTACATGAACTATACTTCAATAAAAATGTAAATAAATCAAATCAAAACAAAACAAAAAAAGATAGCAAATATAAAAATAATCTAACCCAGTTTGTCAATGGTGGAACCGGATTCAAACCCAGCTCTCTGACTCCACAGCACATTCTCTTTCCTCTACAACATATTTCATAATCTTTAATTTTAAAAGTCCCATTTCTTCAGACATTCACATAAGGCTGTTGGCAGTGCAAAATGATCGAATGCTTTTAGAAAGCAATTTGGCAATAAGAATCAAGAGTCTTGAAAAAATATTCATTCTGGAAATCGCTCCTAAAGAAATCACCATAAATTCAGAAAAAAAAAAAAAACGCTTTACACACTACAACATTCTTCACAGCAATATTTATAACATGAACAATTGGAGACGATCTAAATGTTCACAGAAAGAAGAATGGCTGTGAATATCTGTTTAATGGAATATTTGGGGGCCGAGGGTTTATAATAATAAGGAAAATACCAACATTACAAGTGGAACATAATCAGGATGCAAAATTACATATGGCATCATCTAGCGATGGTGCTAGAGAGCCACGTGGGGTTCCATTTTTTGGCACTTTCTCCTCCAATCTCCATCAGCCCCTTCTAAATCACTCTAGATTTTAAAAATTAATAACATTACTTAATATGGATAATGCATGATTGATCAACCTTATACAAAGTGGGAGTATAATCATTTTTAGAAATTTTGTTATTTTTGTTGATCTGTAATAAAGAATTTAGAAAAAAATTATGCTTGCCTTTAAGTGTCTCCTATGCAGAAATAATGGGGATGCCAAACCTACCATTCTTCTTGAATACAGTTCTGGAGGCATTAGCCATGTAAGAAGCCAGGGGAACAAAAAGCATACACATCGGAAAGGAAGAAGCAAAATCACATTACTTGCAGCTAATATGATTTTCTAACCTAGAAAATCTGAAATAATCAACTTTAAAACTATTAGAGCTAATGTGGGAGTTCAACAAGATTGTTGATTACAAAAGAAATGTACAAAAATCAATGGATCTCTTATTTACAAGCAATAAACAATTAGAAAATGCAATGGCAAAATGATACTCTTCACAATAACAATAAAAGCTATAAAACTACCTAAGAATAAACCTAACAAGAAATTTACTAGGCCTAAATGATGAAAACTATAAAATTTTATTAAATAATGTAAACAAAGATCTGAAAAATGGGAGACATACCATGGTCCTGTACAGGAATATTCACTATTGTAGAAATGTCAGTTCTTTCCAAATTAACCTACAAATTCAGTGAAATTCTAACCAAAATCACAATGGAATTTCTTGCGAGAAATCTGAAAATCTTATTCTAAAATTTATCTGGAAAAGTAAATGCACAAAAATTGCCAATAAAATGTTTTAAAACGAACAGTGAGGGAGAACTTTTCCTACTAGAGAACAAAAATTACTATATAACTATGGTAATTGAAACTATGGGATTCTGGCACATAAGTAGAAAACCAGATAAATGAAATAGAAGAAAAAATCCAGATGTAGAACCATGGATAGACATGAACTTAGTTTATGATAAAAGGGCCATTTCAAATCAGAAAGGACAGGTTTGGGAACAATTCATTATTCTTTTGGAACTAAAAGTTAGATCTATATCTCACACCTGGCACAAAATATAATTCAGGCAGATTAAAGAGCTGACTTCAAAATATAAAAGTCTGAGAGTTCTAGAAGAAACAGAGAAGACTATTTTTTGTAATCTCCAAGTGGGGAAGTATTCCTGGCCCAGACACAAAACTCAGGAGTCACAAAGGAAAAGAACAACTGATTTGATGATAAAAATGTAAAATGTCTGCTATGAGGAAGAATAAAATAAAGCTGAAAGACAAGTTACTTACTGAGGAAAATTTTACAACATATAGGACAAACTGGTATAGACTGAATGTCTGTGTCCCCCCCAAATTTCATATGTTGAAACCTAACCCCCAATGTCATGGTATTTGGAGGTGGGGGTCCTTGATAGTTCATAAGGTCATGAGGGTAGACCCCTCATAAATGGGATCAGTGCTCTTATAAAAGAGGCCACAGAGAGCTCCCTTGCCCTTTCCACCATGTGAGGACACGGCAAGGAGATGGCCAACTACGAACCAGGAAGCAAGCTTTTACCAGACACAAAGTCTGCTGGCACTTTGATCTTGGACTTCTCAGCCTCCAGAACTGTAAGAAATAAATTTCTGTTTATACGCCACCAGTCTGTGGCATTTTTGTTATAGCAGCCTGAACAGACTAAGATATAGACATAGTTTTAATATTCAAAATATACAAAGAGCTCCTAAAAATCAATAGGAAAAACACATACAACCCAATAGAAAAATGGATAAAGAATATAAAGAGGTAATTCAGAAAATAAAATAGAAATGACCATAAACAAATGAAAAGGTGATCAATTACTAATAATTAAAGGAATGGAAATCAAAAGAATGAACTGCTATTTTTCACCCATCAAGAAGGATAAAAATAACAAAATTTTAATTTGGGAAGGATGTAGGGAAATAGCCAGTCTCATACATGGTTGATGGAAATATTAAGTTGGCACAGCTTTGGGGGAGTATACTTAGGCAGAAACTAAATTAAAAAGACACACACTTTGACTCAGAAATTCCACTTTAAGGAAGTTATCCTATAAATGCTCCAAGATGTGCACTGAGATATATGCATGAAGGTGTTAACTGTAGCACTGTTTGGAATGATGAAAAATGGTAATTATTAGCCAATTGTTTAAAAAATAATGAGGTAGATATAGGTACTGACATGGAAAAATATCTAATATGTGCACTTAAGAGAATAGAAACAAGTTGTAGGATAACATGTTTAACTCCATGTCCCGTGCGTGTGTGTAAATGCATAGAGACAGGTCTACATAGCTACATACCAAATTTGTTAATAATGTTTGCCTCTGGGGAGGAGAGGAGACTTCGGGTAGGGGGTTGACAAACAAGACTCGAATATTTTATTCTGTACCCTTGGGTATGTTTTGCATTTTCCACAATGAGCATGAATTGCTTTGGTAAATAACAAAAAAGGATAGATATATAAACTCCCAGAACACAGATCTTTAAATGAAAAACAAAACAAAGCCATGACTAGAAAAAAAAATAGAAGGAAATACATCAAAATGTTCATGCATGAGTTTCTTTATTTATCAAATTTTCTCTATTTTCTAAATTTTCTTTAATGACCATGTGTTACGTTTATAATGGAAACAAAAAAACTAATGGTTTTTGCTGGAAAACTAATTATTTTGCTGGAAACCAGGAAAATAATTGTGCTTTCACTCTTTTCCGCTGAGGCTGGCTGGGTGATTTTGAAGCAGAAAGTGGGGATTTGGAATCTCTGGGCCCGAAGCACAGACTTCAGAGCATTTGTAGGAGGTGAATGACCAAGTGCAGACAGGAATCAGAGCAAATGGGATGGTGAGAGGGCTTATGTCAATCCCTTAAAAATGATTAATGGAATGTTCCTAGTATAGCAGTAGGTGTGCAATAAGTTGGTGATGCATTATTATGACTTGAGTGGATCATCACACTAACCATCCAGCCGCTCCCCACATCAATAGAAACACCTGGGTCGCATCTCTGCTTGGTACAACCTGGATGACTGAGCCAGGAAGAACAGGAATTAAAGCAAAGAGAGAACTAAAATTACTTATAAGGAAGAAAGTGGGGTGGAAAGTAGCACTTACTGAGCATCTACTATGTTCCACTTGTCTCTTGAGCACCATTTTTGGCAGTATTACACCCGCTTGGCAGCAGGGAACGTGGAGAGATTAGTCCCTGCCCAAGGTTGCCCAGTAGAACTCCGTTTATCTGACTCCAAGTCCTGGGCTCTGTCCAGCAGCCTCCCAGCCAGAGGGTGGGAGGGGAGGAAGGATGGGGAAGTAAAGCACGAAGGAGATCTCTCCCACATACTTTAGAAGACTAAATGGGTCATGGATGTGTTTGAACTCTGAGCCCTTTTCCTGCTCTCCAGGCTGAGTTCTGAAACTTCTCATGGTAGTTCCAGAAATGATGAAGTGAATGCTGGGGCGTGTCTAAATAAAGCCCCCAAGTGGGCGTCCCTGCTCAACTATGCATGAGCTCTTTGTGACTTCACCCCTGGTGCCTCCAACTTGTGGAATAAGCACGACTTCACTCAAAAAAAAAAGTGCAGCCAGGAAAAAGCAAAACTTTCCAAAAATATTTGAATGTTGACAGCAGATTCTTGCATCCCAGTGAATAATTGGTTTGTATAAATGTGTATGTGTATGTGACCTAAATTCACAGAACTTACAATTCTGTGACCCCAAAATAGGTTTCATGTGCCTGATTTTCCAAATCTCAATGGCTAATTGCCAAGCCAGCAGGCAGCCTAGCCTTTCTCAGGACCCTCGGGTGGTTGATACTGGTCCCTGAAAGGGTCCTCTTACTTGCTGGCTGCAGCCTGCTGGAAGGGCAGGAGATCCAAACACACCCTGATATGGGGTCTCCCCCTCCTCCTGTCCTGGGAGGTCTCCAGCGCTGTTGTCTGACAGTGGTGGGGGGTTAGTGTCACAGCAGTGGGGCTACTTGGATAATGGGGTCCTGCTGTCCCCTGTACCTGCTCACCGGAGCCTCTGTATCCTCTGCAGATTTCTGTGGATTTGCCCAAGTCTCAGTGGTTTCTCAAGGCTTAAGGGAAGATGCTCCTTCCCCAAGGTCATGCCCAGTGAGCTGGGTCCCACCACAAAGCTGCCTAAGCACCAAGTGTTTCAGCTCTTTCAGTTCACCTCTACCCTGCCCTTTGATAGTGTCTCGCCAATAACAGCAGGTGCTGTTAGTGTCTGGCCAATAATCCTGGGTCTTTCAGAGTGGGCCAGCTGACTGCCAACTGCCAGCACAGCTACCCCTGTGCCCAAGGGCATTTTTCCCCATGCAAGGCCACTTTGTCCATGTGCACAGTAGGCTGGAAGGACCAGGCACTACTAAACCCCCAGGAGCAGCCCTCATTCAATGACTTTTGGGAATTGATGTATAAATACCCCAGCTCCCTGGCTCCTTGGGTGGGATAATTCTAAGACCTGGGTTCTGCAGATCTGGGTTTCCCAGAGTATCCCTGTGGGATTATGCCCCAGGCCCCTACTGTGATACCTGGTGTGATCACATATCCTTTATAGGCTACTGTCCCTTCCCCTATCATGTCCACCTCCTCGACTGGTGTTATCTGCACCTCCCAATAAACTACTTGCCCTTGAGCCTTTGTCTCAGGTCTGCTTTTGGGAAAAACCAAACTAGGTCAATACCCTGATTCCAGGGGCATAAGATTCCCAGCATCAGACACAGATGTGCCAAGCAGTGGCCTTCCACTGCTGGGACCAGCATCTTGTTGGGGTGTCCAGGTCACTGACTGGGTCCCCATCTCTTACAGGGCAGGTCTCCTCTTGGGAACTCCCATCTTCTGCAGGGTCCCAAATCCTTTTCTCCCAAAGGCTCCAGGTACTTCTGTGGAGAAGAGGTGCTGCCTTGCTCCCCTCAACCATATCCCGACCTCAACATCTCTGAGCTTCGGTTTCCACATCAGAAATGTGGGCGTACCTGTCCATCTCAGTCAGCAGCTATAAAAACGAATCACAATGACAGCTGCTACTCAATCCAGTGCTATCTACATGCCAGACATGCTGCTTAGTGCTAATATGAAATTCACAACGGCGCTAAGCAGCATCAATTATTACTGCTGACAGCCTTATTTTAAAATTAAAGAAATAGAGCCTCCGAGAGGTGAACTCCCTTTCCCAAATCCTGGAGCTGAGGTGTGAATCCATGTCTGACTCTAGGCAAACAGCATCTCATGAAATGGGTGGCCACAGCACCTGGCAGGAGACCCTGTGGGGTGGGGGTGCGCCTATGGGTTTGTGGGTCAGGGATGAGGGTGGTGGAGACAGGCAGGCTGGCCCTACCTGGGGGTATGAGGCACAGTCTGAGTCCAAGGAAGCAGGAGCGAAATTGGTACAGTCTGGGCCCCCAGCAGAAGCTGGTGGGGGAGGGGCGGGGATGCCTGGCGGGCAGGGCGAAAGAGGCTGGGACCCGGATCTTAAAGGGAAGGCATCTCAGACATGACAAGACTGAGCGGCAGCAGGGCCTGCTCCAGGGGCTGGGGCTGTGGAAGGGAGGCTCAAGGCTGCTGGTTGAGCCTGAGCCTGCCCTCCGGAGAGGCTTGGGGACATGGTACCGTGATCAGGCTTAGACGGCCTCGGATGAAAGTTGGCTGGGCACACTGGCTACCCCTCCAGAAAGGCTCAGAAGGGGGCTGCTGCATCTCCCCCAGGTTCCCAGACATGGGGTGTGGGCTATTCCCAGCCCCTACAAATCTGTGGGCCCGTGAATGTTGAACAACTTTGCAGCCAGGGCTCTCTGGGTGATGAGACCTTGGGCCTGAGGCTGCAGTGCTCTGCATTCCGGGGCCTGACCTGGGCAACCAGCACCCTCTCAGCTGAGATGCCTGCTGGCACCTTGACCCAGTCCCCGCTAAGCTCCTTGCACCATCCCCAGGGTGGAGTCGGCAGCATCTCCGGCACTCCCCAGAACCCCACAGGCTGGGAACCATGCGGGCCCCTAAAACCAAGCTGGATTTTCTCTTGTTAAGTCACAGGATAAAGCACTTTACATATTAATCAGGTTAGGAATCTGAGAGCACATATCAGGGGATTGAAATATGTAGATTTTGATGATGAATTCACGCTCATCAGAAAACCAATGAATCATCTTAACTTCATTATCAGGAATTATTTGATGGGGGAATTGGCAGGGGGGATAGGGGAACGAGGAGGGGAGTGCCAAGGGGGAGAGGATTTCTTGATTCTCGGCCCAGGCTGTGTTCTCTTCTAGCAACACATTTCTGCAGCAGGACGGTTTGTTTCCAGGATGTGTGTCCTGAACAGGGCTGCCTCTTGGAGGCCTCAGTGAGGCTCAAGGGCATCGCTTAGTGATGTCAGACCCTGAGGACCCGGGCAAAGCACATAGACAGACATAAATAACCCTGAGAACACAACTACCTTTACAGTTGCTTTAAGATCAACCAGCAAGTCACTCCTGTGACACTAACTCCCTCGGTGACCTGGAGTAAGCCACCTGCCACCTCTCTGTGCCTCAGTTTCCTCACCTGGAGAATGAGGATGATGCCTATTAAGTATCAGAGCTTCCAGGGATGGAACCCCCAAATGCCAGCCCTCTTTTAGGTGTGGGGATCCAGCTGAGAAAAAAACAGACACTGAAGAATAGAAAGAGGCACTTGTAATTTTTAAATAGGTGGTCAGGAAGTCCTCGCTGAGAATGTGACCTTAGAGGTGACACCTGAAAGAGGTGAGGAAGTGAGGTGATGTCTGGGAGGAACAGCGTTCCAGGTGGAAAGGACAGTATGTGCAAAGGCCCTGAGATAGGAAGAGCATGTCTGGTGTCTAGGGAACAGCAAGGAAGCCAGTGTGGCTACCGGAGTGGACAAGAGAGTAGGAAGAGGTAAGGGCAGAGGGGTCATGGTGGAAGGAGTGGGGTCAGAGGGTGCAGGGACTTTAAAAGGGGGTGTTGAGATCAAAAGAATATGAAGGAAAGGTGAGAAGAGGACACAGAAGATAAAGTGGCTCCTCTATGGGGTAAACTGAGGCACTGGGTGGGGCACAGCAGTGAGTCAGGACAGGCAGACGGGAGAGGAACATGGTGTGAAGTCTGGCAAACGCTGGCCCAGTGGTAGGGAGCCTGGAAATACCAAAGGTGGTAGAAATAGGGCTGGATCAGACTTGGAGAGCCTGGATTCCACCCTGGCTCTGGGATGTGCTTGCTGAGTGATGCTGGGACTCAGTGTCCTTATCCGTGGAATGAAGCAGGAGGGCAACAGCATGCTTTCTACAGAACTTTCTGGAAGCCTCAGATTCTGTTATTCCTCCTAGTCTTCTCTTCCCTGGAGAAACAGGCTGTGGCTGCTCTCTTCAACAATGCAAATAAAATATCTGTGGGGTTTACACAGAGCGTGTCCACATCATATGGTCAGGTGGACTTTGGGCATTGGGTCCCAGGCTGGGAGTAAAGCAGGACGACCACTGAGGTCAAGAGGTGACCCCTCTCCTGTCTGAACTGCTTCCTCTGGGAGCCACGAAGTGTCAGCCCCAGTGTACTTTAGAACCAGCCAGGGAACTTAACACCCAAGCCCCACCCAAGACAAAATGAGCTCCATTTCTTCCGGGTGGGGAGCAGGAAAAGCTCTTACCAGGGATCCTCACTGGGCTTCTTTGAGGGAAATACAAAATGGGTCGATTCAGGTTTGAGAAACATGTATTAAGCGCCCTCCATAGGCAGGGTGCCTTCACCTATTCTCATTTAATCCTCCCAGAGCCTTGGAGGAGGGATTTCTCTCCCATTTTGCAGATGAGAAAACCAAGGCTCAGAGAGGTGAACTGGTCCAAGGACTCCTGGCTTCTACATGTGATGAAAGGTCATCCCGGTCAAGAGCTGGTTCTTAGTCACTTTATTATATTGCACCAATTTACTCCTAATCCTCTCCCTGACCCTGGGAGATAGATTTAGAGAGGAGACTGAAGCTTAGAGAGGTTAAATGCCTGGCCCAAGGTCGCAGGGACAGAATGCGGCAGAGCCGGCATTTCCTGCCAGCCCGTGAATTGGGTTGCTAAAAAACGCTGTTTCTCTTGCAGCCATCCTAACCAAATGTCCCACTCCCCAAATACCCATCTGGGGCCGTGGTTCTTGCTAAAGGAATATAGTGGAGTCATTACTAGACTCTGAGGACATAAAGCATTGCAAATTGAATGAGAAAATCTATTTTCACATCCTGATGAAGACATAACTGACACTGAAAGAGTGAATTGTTTTAGAGGAAAACACAGCCCCTGGTTTTCTCCTTTTTTTTTTTTTTTTTAAACTTGGAGTTATGGCTTTAGAAAAATAGGAGCAGCTGACTATCACAGATAAAAATGCCCTTTTGCCTAATTGGATCTTTAATAAGGAATCCTAATTAATTCCCCTGAACAGAGAACTTTTACACTGGTGTTATCTCAGCCCTGGGCTGATGGGCCTGGTTATTTCCAGATACAGAATAATGAATCTTTCCCAGCCGGGCTAGGAGTCGCCAGAGACTTGTCAACTTCCCTGTGAAAGCAATTACTTGCCAAGGCACTGGCATGGGGTGGGGGGTAGGGGGGAGCCGGGGGAGGGGCTGGGGGAGGATAATTACAAGCAGAGGGATTGGGGGGATTTAGGGGAGCTTAGAAGGGCATCGTGGGACAAGGGTTGGGAGAAGATGGGCAACTGTGAATGAAATCGCTGGTGGAAGGATGGAGGCCACATCAGCATCCGGGATGCCATCCCCAGCTCAGAGCGTGGCCTAGGGGACAGTTGCCTTTATGTGAAAAACGTCACTTGATGGAGCTTGACAGATTCAGATGATTATGAGAGCCTAACAGGCAGCACACAGAAGTCAGGAAGCAGGCCTGCCTGCGTCTCCTCTCGGTTGGGGCAATGGCTAGGCTGTCATTGCCCGGGGACCTTTGTGGCAGCCGTAAAGACAACATCAAATGAAAAGAGTTATCTGGACAACTCAGGCCACAGACCAGCAATGGGGAGGACATGGCTGAATGACACGGCCATTTGTCTGCAGTGACAGGGCTCTCCTGCAGGGGAAGGCTGCCGGCAGTCTGTCCTGTGCTCATGGGGCGTCCGCTAGGGAGCTGGCCGCACGTGGCAGTTGAGGCCTTGGTGAGCAGGGAAGCCCGCCCAAAGCTCCTACCAAGCACAGCTCAAAAGACAAGGACCACACCAGGGGGAAGGAGTGGGAGCTGAGGCTGTAGGCCTGGGGGCATCCTTCCAGGACACCCAAAGTCTCTTCCCGGCTGGAATTCCCACCTCAATCCAGAGAGGCACAAAGACCAAGAGGCTGGAAGGCAAAGGGCCCTGGCTTCAGTCTGCGACTTGCCAGCTCTGTGACCTTGGCCACATGACCTTGCTCAGTCTCAGTTTCTCACAGTTACTTGAAAATGCGAAGGAAATAATGAGTGTAGATGCCTGGAACGTAGTTGACGCTCTACCAAGAACACTTGTCTTTTCTTCAAACCCTCCCAGTTCCAGAAAAATCACTGTAGGGGGTGGCTCCTGCTGGAGGGGAGTCAGTGGTGCTGCGTTTATACGTGAAAAGTTAGGAAGTTTCTGTGCACAAGCCGCAGGTTCCCAGCGGGCTCGGGGGAAAAGGGGGAGTGGGGAGGACCCGCCACCTGCCTTATAAAACTGGGGCCGCTGAAGTTCAGAAAGCTGAGCACCCCGCTCAGAGGGAGAGTCAAAGCCGTATTGTTCATTCCTGTCTGTCTCTGCGTGCCATTGAGGGTCCTGCCAAATGGCCCTGGGACCTCAGAGCTGCCTGGCACAGAGGGTCATGACAACCTCCTGCTGTGGCCTCCCGCTGGGGGCCAGCCTGCAGCTGCCGCCCTGACCAATCAGCTGCAGAGGCTGAGACCCACAACACCTTGGAATCTCTGAAGGGAGCCAGTGCAGCTGTCTGCTTGGAGCACCTGCTGGGAGGCTCCAGGAGTGGGGGAGAGGGAGGGAGGCCCTTCCAGGTACTTCAGCCATGCAAGGTCAGAGGAAGGACACAAGCAGGATTTAAAGGCTGGGAAGCTGGGCCTGTTCAGTCTTTCTTGCCAAATGTTTCTTGTAATTCTATGCAAGGCCCCCAGAGGGTAAGTTAACTGAGGTCACGTGGTTTATTGGCAGCAGAGCTGGTATTTGAACCCAACATTGACTCCTAAATCCCTGATCTTTCTCTTGCTCAACTCTGCCTTTCTTGAGGTTCAGGGGTGAGCAGGGAGTCCTGGGGATCTTTCCCGGGATGCTGAAGGGGAGACCCTGATACGTGGTCTCTCTCTCAGCCAGGTCTGCAGATCTGGGCTCGGGGACCAGAACTGGAGGTAGAACAGGCTGAGCCCTTGCTACCTCCTGACTTGGGCCATGGACACCTGGAGCTGTGGCATCATGGGGGAAGGGCAACAGGTATCCAAGTAGAAGGATCAAGCCTACTGGGGACCCAGCATGGGGCTGGGGGTACTCAGCACCCAGCTTGGAAGTTAGCAGCCCACACGCCCTTTGGACAAGCATTCTCCAGGCCACCTGCCACAAACATCCTCCAAGGAGGTTTCATATCTCCTTCATGGAGCTGGCAGTATAGAATGCAGGAGGGAAAACTGGGAGAGGGGAGAAGCACTGGGCAGAAGTCGCATTACCCTCACCTTCTCCATGGGAAGCAGCCTGTAAGTCTCAATGGCCTGTCATAGGAACAGAACAGGACTCCAGTGTAATTCTAGGGAAAACTCAATGCTTAGCTCAAGAGCCAGGGACTTGCTGCAACTGGGATATCTTGGGACATGAGGAGAACTGAGTGGGAGATGCAGTCCTGGAGGCGTCAGCAGTGCACAGTGGGTAGGGGCTGCCCTCTGCTGGCTGGGACCCAGGACTGACTCTACAGGCCTGTAGAGGGAGGAAAGAGAGGACCCAAGACTCAAAAAGAGAGTGGCATGGACATATATACACTACCAAATGTAAAATAGATAGCTAGTGGGAAGCAGCCGCATAGCACAGGGAGATCAGCTCGGTGGTTTGTGACCACCTAGAGGGGTGGGATAGGGAGGGTGGGAGGGAAGGAGACGCAAGAGGGAAGAGATATGGGAACATATGTATATGTATAACTGATTCACTTTGTTATAAAGCAGAAACTAACACACCATTGTAAAGCAATTATACTCCAATAAAGATGTTAAAAAAAAAAAGAGAGAGACCCAAAAAGCCACTTGAATGATGGGATCAGAGCAGGAAATGAATCAGAGCTCAAGGAGCAGAAGAGACGGGCAGCAGACCAGAATTTAGAGTCTGGCGCGGGCGGCGTCCAACTCCTGGCTCAGGTGCTTACTAGCTGTATGACTTTTGACAGGTGTCTTAACCTCTTGGAGTCTTAGTTTTTCCACCTGAAAAATAGGGACGATGGTACATTCTTTACAAGAGTTTCATAGGGATTGAATGAAATAATGCATGTGAAACCCTTGGTACACTGCCTGACACCCTGTAGCTCTTAAAGATCATTATACCCCTGAAGGTATATTACGGCAAGAGGGAGCAGATAATCAGAGGCTCGAAGGGGCCAGATAGAGAGCACCAGAGCCTGCTCTAAGGGCAAGGAATTATCCCAAGAGTGGTGTGCACGGAGAATGGAAAGGGAAGAACCCAGATGGAGAGGAGAGCATGTGGGGAGAGGATGCTGAGCCTCTGAGGCTCAGTGTCTTCTTCTGCAAGATGTGATACCTAACTTGTAGATGCTGATGAAGATTCAAGGAGACAATATATGTGATGTCATTCAGCACAGGAACCAACTGGCTCATTGAGGCGATCAAGAGATATTTGCCTTTGGATTTATCGTGATATCTGTCCCGTTGCCAAAGGACTCTGAGACCAGGTAGGTGGGACAAAGTGCTACCTGCCTTTCTTTCTGGTGTGGCGAGATGGGGCTTTGAGGAGGGTGCTGAGATTCTAAGATGTCAGAGGCTCTATTTATTCAACAAACTGTCAGCAAACCTTGATGCCTGCCTGTTGCCAGGACTTCGGCTGAGCACTGAGGATTCAGGGATGCTGGGGCAAGTTCATGCTCTTCAAGAGTTCATGTTGGGAGAAGGACGCTAGAGAAGAAGTGGCTGGTGCCAGTACAGCAGGAGTCCAGGGGTGGGTGGGTAGGGAGGGAAGGCAGAGATGCTATCACATCTCAGGATTTCACACACAAAGGAGACAGTCTTTGTGTGGGCCTCCACCAGGTAGATAAGAAGATGAGGCTAGACTTCAAAGCCAGAGAGTTGAGACGTTCTAGTTCAGCATCGTAACCACAGGGCTTATCACAGAACCCGGCACAGAACAGGCAGGCAAAAACATTTGTTAAATAAATTCATAAAGTCGGTTAAGAGTCAGTGTGCTTTGTTTTAGGTAATAGATGTGCTCACCTGGCCTTGTGCATAAACCATAACCAAACATATAAGTCAAACATCACCCAGGAGGGGCTTCCCTGGTGGCGCAGTGGTTAAGAATCCGCCTGCCAACGCAGGGGACACGGGCTCGAGCCCTGGTCCGGGAAGATCCCACATGCTGCGGAGCAACTAAGCCCGTGCGCCACAACTACTGAGCCTGCGCTCTAGAGCCCGCGAGCCACAACTACCAAGCACACGTACCACAACTACTGAGCCCGCGCACCTAGAGCCTGTGCTCCACAACAAGAGAAGCCACCGCAATGAGAAGCCCACGCACCGCAACGAAGAGTAGCCCCCGCTCGCCGCAACTAGAGAAAGTCCGTGCGCAGCAGTGAAGACCCAATGCAGCCAAAAATAAATAAATAAAATAATAAATTTATAAAAAAAAAATATATATATATATGGAAATTCCCGGGTGTGTGTATATATATAGCTGGGAATTTCCATGCCAAGAAATTCGATAACGGAGCCATTCATAAGAAGATGGAGCATTTCTTAATGGGCAAAAATCCACCCCCACCCTATTATTGCCCTGGCAAGAGTTCTGTTTAGGCCCAGTGTGGCCCTCAAACTTTCATCTACTTCAGAACACCTGAGAGAATAGTTACAAACACTGCATTTGGGCCCAATTCTCAGAAATTTTGGAGTTAGTAGTCTGGGGTAGGACTTAGGAATCTGCATTCGCAAATGCCTTCTAGGCAAGTTTTTTGATTCAGGGAGTTGGTTGGTGCATCACAATTTGGGAAACAAGGGGTGCGTTCTAGAGGGTATTTTTTTTTAATCGGGGGTAGAACTGAGGGCTGTGGGGCTCCTGGAAGCTGCTGTGTCTGGCCACCTCTTCTCCCCTCACCCTGCCCATCACAAGACAGACAGATGTCCCTCTATTTCTGGGGAAGACAGTCAACTCCTGATCAGCCCATTTCCTACTTCATTCTTTGATGTCCTTCATAATCTCTTTCCCCAAAGCTTCCTACCCTCCACCCGTTTGTGGTCGCCCACTTCAGTGCACATGGGGATCCCATGGGAGCTTAACAAATACTGATGCCCAGCTCCCACACCTGGGCATTCTGACTTAGTTGATCTGGGTGTTGGTTCTAATGGGCATCGGGGTTGCACTAACTGCTCTAAATCCTATATCCCTGGCTTTCCTCTGGCCCAGAGAGCAACGTCAACGGATCGCTCTGCTTTCTCTGAATCTCCCCCTCGGCCATAGCACCAGTGACCAGAAGAGGAATCTGGAGGAGAAAGATGAAGCCACATGCAAGACATGCAGGACCAGCCTTGGAGGATGGAGGCTGCAGACTGATGGTAAAAGGGGTCCCCGGCGGTCACCGGGCTCACTCCTGCAGTGGGGAGCCTGTTCATCACCCTGATTGCCTTTTTTCCTGTCCCCCTGGGGTTTGTAGGCAGCAGGCAAAGAGCACTACAAGGACTCCTGGTGCCACAGGTTGCAGGCAGATTGATTCTGCCCCAAGGGAGGGGCAGGCGGAGTGAGTAGTCCTCATCAACCCTCTCTCCTCCTTCCTGCCAGGCCCTGTGTGCTGCCGCTCAGAGGAAGTGAAGGGATAGCTGAAACTGACGCGGCTGCAGAAATTGACATCAGGTGCCAGACAGGCATCTGCTTAACAAACTGGCTAATTTTAACCTCTGTCTCCCAGACCCAAACTCTTTTGAAGGGAAGGAACAAAAAAGAGTGATATTTAACACATTTCTATTTCTGTGCTACACAGTCTCTCTCTGAGGTGGCAAGTTCGAGCCTAATTGATTTCTTAGTCAAAAGGAAAAAAAAAAAAGACAAAAAGGGAAAACAACTGAGAAAACTTAACCTCGCTCACGTTGCAATCAAACCTCTCCAGTTCTGCCGACTGCTGAGCTTTTTATTTTTTTAAGACTGGTCAAGTGACTTGCATAATTTAAGATCCTTTCTAGCACTGATCAGCCTGCTCTGGCCAAGCAGTTTGCTGATTAATTATTAATCAGACTGAGTTTAGGATGAGTAATCAGCAAGAGTCAGGGCTAATTTGCAAATGTCCCCCAGGAAGGTTATTACTTAAAATACTTGGTGGAGAGGCTCCATGTTAACCTTTGCAATTAGCCCCAGGACACTGTTACTGGTGAGGCGGAAGCAAGTTTCTCCTCCCAACAAGCCAGTCTTGGACACCGACTAAGTGCCAAGCTCTGCCTTTGCAGCTTTTCAGGGTTCTGCAGGCAGTGGCGGGGGGAAGGGAGGGAACAGAAAAAAGACAAATGCATAAATAAGCCAGAAAACATCAGGGATTGACAAATACCTAAAATAAAACAAGATGTTGTGATAGTGAGGGATTCCTTTAGGTTGCATGGACAGGGTAAGCCTTTTTAAGGAAGGGGAATTTAAATGGAACTCTGCATTTCAAAACAGCCAGGTCTTTTTTGTGTTTTTTCTTGTGGTTTTTTTTTTTTGTTGTTGTTGTTTGTTTGTTTTTTAACTATGAAGGAAGAGGATCTTAAACCCTGGGAACAGCTAGTGCAGGCCCCAGGAGGGAATCTGCTTAGCCCATCCACGGGACAGGAGGGAGGCGAGTGGAGCTGGGGCGCAGTGAGTGGGTGTGGGTGATAGGATGGAAGTCAAAGAGGTGGGCAGTAACCCCATAGTCTTGTAGGATTTTATTCTAAGTGTGATGGGAAGGCACTGGAAAGCCTTAAAGAGGGGAGACATGATGTGATGTGTAAATGTCAGTCACTCCAGTTGCTGTATGGAGAACGGACTACAGCAGGGGTAGAAGCTGGGAGACAAGGCCCTTGAGCAGCCAGATGCTGGTGGCATAGAATGGGCAGAGCAGCTTCTTCTGGGGAGTAGACAGAGGTGGAGAGGGCTGGGAGAGGAGAGATTAGGGGGAGAAGGGCATGTCCTATGTCCATGGACAGATGAATGAATAAACAAAATGTGGTATATACAGACCGTGGAATATTATTCAGCCTTAAAAGGGAATGAAATTCTGATACATGCTGTAATATGGATGAACCTTGAAAACATTATGCTACCACAAAAAGAACAAGTATTGTATGACTTGTAGTCAAATTCGTAGAGATAGAAAGTAGAATGGTGGTTACCAGAGGACGGGAGTGGACGGGGAGTTATTGTTTAATGAGTACTGAGTTTTGCTTTGGGAAGGCGAAAAAAGTTCTACAGATGGATAGTGGTGTTGGTTGCACAACAATGTGAATGTACTTAATGACACTGAATTGTACACTGAAACATGATTAAAATGGTCAGTTTTACATTACGCTTATTTTATCACAATTAAAAAAAAAAAAGTCTGCTTCGAAGTGTTCATTTTGAGATCCTGTTAAGATTTTGAGATTCCTGTCCATACATATGGAGCCCAAAAGGTCCCTTAGGGCTGGACATTGAAATTGAGAGCCATTGGCGTATAGATGATTTTGAAAGCCAACCTGTGATTCATTGAGATTACCTGGGAGGGAGGGTAAATGGAGAAGAGGAGGGTCCCAGGGCCCCCTGGGCAGTCCACATGTAAAGGGTGGACAGAGGTTGAACAGTGGAGGAGACAGCAAACGAGACAGAGAAGGAATGGCCATAGACAGCTAGCTACGTGGTTTAAGTCAGCTAGGAGAAAGAACTAGTTTAAGGACAGATGGCCAGGGTTGTGTTCCCAAGAAGCCAAGTCAGATGAAGATGGAGGAGTGACACTGGTCACCGGCAATCTTCCCAAGGCTGTAGCTGAATGGGGCTGAGCGATGGGGGAGTTTGGTGCGTGCTGTTTTTGTTTTGACTTAAGATGGTAGATATTAGAACATGTCTCTATGTTCTTTGACATTAAGCAATGTTTAAGAGGGAAGAGAAAAATGATGAGTGCAAGAAAGAGGAGATGTCTCTAGCAGGGAATCCTTGGAGAAGATGAGAGCTGGAGCATAAAGGGAGGAGCTATTCTTTGACAGGAGCCAGGGCATTTGTCTACTGAAATGTGAGGTGTGGCAGAGATACTGGCTCGCCAACCAATTCATCTGCTATCATGTTTCCAGTCTCCCTTATGGCTAGGCTGGACCATGTGACTACTTTTGGCCAATGAAATGTGAGTGGGAGTGGTATGTATCATATCCGGGCTGGGACAGTGAAAAGCCCATGCTAGATTCTCTACTCTCTTTGATGGTGGAGCTATAAGATCCTAGAGCCTGGATACCAGCCCCCCGACCCCCCCACCCCCCGCCCCTGCATGACTATGTGGATTAGAGCCACTCCCATGATAAATGTGTAGCATGAGCGAGAAATAAAACTTTGCGGTGTTATACCAATGAGTGTTAGGGTTAATGAAGTTCAAAGAAGGAAGTGGCAAGAGAAAAGGCTGGGGTGGGAGGCAAGGGCTGGATCAAGAAGGGCCTATCAAGGGCTGGAATTTTATTCTGTAGACAATGGAAGATGATTGAAAGCTTTTGCCTGGGGCTTAGCATGTCAGATCTGCATTTTAATTAAACCATTCTGGTAGCAGCGGGGAAGATGAATTAGAGAGCGCAGAGAAGCTGAGCAATCAGCAAGGAGGCTATTACAACCCACAAAGAAGAAAAGATGATGGGCTGAACTGGGGAAGTGGTAGTAAAGACTGCAAAATATGCTATAGGAGGTACATTGGGAGAATTTAGCAATTAATTGAATGTGGCTGGTGAGAGAGAGGGATTAAACAGGGATGACTCCCAGAGTTTTGGATGACTTGGTAGAGGGTGGTGCCATAAACTAAGAAAGGAGACAAACTCTGACCATTTTAGTCGTCGATTATGAGTGAAGTTGGGACCTGTTGAGTTGGAGACACTGGGGGGACATCAAGGTGGGGCTGTCCAACAAGAGTTGGCTCCACAGTCTGACACTCAGTGGGGAGGCCAGGCTAGGGAGCCAGATTTGAGAGTTGTAAAGAGACAGGTGGTTTATCTGAAGCCACAGGAGCAGATAAGTTTCCCCAGGAAGAATGTGTGGAATGGACAGAGCAGTAAGGCAAGAGCAGAATCTTGGAGTCATCAAAGAAGACAGAGAAGGAATGGTCAGAGAGGTCAAGAAGAATCACAGACAGTAGCTTGAGAAAGAAAAAGAAGAGAAAGGAAAGTTCCAAAGGGAGAAATAACCAACAACGTAAAGGAATGTAGAAGTATCCAGTAAGATGAGACCTAAAGACGATCTTTTGGCTTTGGCATTGGAAGTGGTAGTGTTTGGAGTGGGGGTTGGTTCTCTCATGATGATCTTAATAGGAATGGCTTCAGGGCAAGGCTTGGGGTAGAAGGCATGGTGAAGTAGGTGGGAATCATTGGCGACAGAAGAATTAGAGGCAGCCAAGATAGACGACTCTTCCAAGAACGTAGATGAGAAGTTCTCAGGGACACTGGAGTTCTACTATTCCTTGAAGCCTCATCGTTTTTTTCAAACCAAGCCTGCCCTCTCCTTTCCCAAATGACAGAATCTGTTGAGCTTAACAGTGACCATCTGCCATTTCATCAGATTGTCAAATGCTAGTTTTTTCTGTGAATATTGCTTCCCTGGTGAGGCTGTGGGTGTCACACACGAGCCATTGGATGAGGAGAAGCTGGGATTAAAAGAAATATAAGCTCAGGGTTACAACCAGGGAGGTAGGGCAGTCTTAGGCAGCCAGAAGAGATTGTAAGAGCAAGGGACAGGCAAAAGCCAGCGTGAAACATGGGCTAGGTGATGCCAAAAGTGAGTAGAACAAACATTTGTGGCCAAGTGCGAAGAAGGAGACCAGGACCGGGGCCTTGAATATTGTGAACGAACTAACATCATTCTGGAAGGCAGATCATGCCAGAATGATGGGCCTCTGGAAGAGGACAGCTCCTTCCATCTGACTTAGCGGCACCATCAGGCATCTGGCAGCTCCTCAAGAGAGGGCGGCAAGAGCATCTTGCTGTCTGGTGCCCTTCACGGTCCTGGCACGGGCCGCCACGCAGACGCCGTACTTACTACCAACCTGTTACATGCAGTCAGACCCACGGGGTACAGGCCAGCTGCCCGACCTCAGCTTCCCACACACAGAACTTGGCCAAATCGCCAGCCCTAGAGGAGCCACTGTGCCGACAGCGAACAACCCTGGCTCACTTCCTGCCCCTTCCAGCTGCGGCTTGTGTTCTCTTCCTGAGAACAAGTTCTCAGTGATGCAAACAAGGAAGTCACGTTGATACCCTGTGGCATGTGCAGGAGCCCCAGCCTCGCTCCCCAGCTCTCCAGGCCTGTTCTGCCAGCAGCACGCTGGGGCACTAATCCTTTCCCACTGCTCGGCTGTGGAGCCAGTAATGCTACTTCCATCTCCGATACGGGAGATGAGATTTTAAAGGGCTGGTTATTTATGGCCTGGCTCCTGATGGAGACAACAGATGTAATTTCATGGGCTCCATGAGAAGAGAACAGCTTCTTGGGCTGGCTTAAAGCATTATGATGTGGCAGGAGAGGAGAAGGAAGCAAGGGTGTCACAGACCCACAGGAAGGCAGGAGGTTCTGAGTCTTGGCTGGCATAGGCCCATCCCCTTGCCAGCTCAGCTGCTTCCTGAGCATCTCTGCCAGCCCGAGACCTTGACCCTGCCTTGCTCCTGGCATTCAAACAGTCTGAAACCCCAGAGGACAGGCATAGGCCTACGCCACTTCCCTGTATGAAGTTCAAAGGAAAATAGGGCATTCTGACGATGGGCCTTTACGTGTGCAATTCCCTCTGCCTGAAATGTTGATCCTGAGTTCCTCCCATGGTGGCTCCTTCTCAGTAGTCAGGTCTTAATCTTAGATCCTACCCCCTCAGAGAGGCCTCCCCTGACCCCTTTATCTTAATAAGGTCTCCATTGCTATTACTCCCCATCCTGTTCATTTCCTCCATGGTGCTTATCACAAGTGTATTTTACATTTATTTTGTGATTCTTTTATTAATGTCAGTTTCCCCCAAGTAGACCAGAAGTCCCACAAAGACAGGGGCTTAATCTGTCTCCTCCACCATTGTATTCCCAGTGCCAAGCTCAATGTCAGACAATAGAAGGGCTTAAGTAGTTTGTTTGAATGAATTATGATGGAAAACTGATGGCAGTAAAGATGGAGATGGTAAGGCTGACGGAGATGTTGAAGGAGACACTCTTGATGAAGATGATGCTGGTGCTGATCCTGAAGATGACTTCTCAAGGCCCTGCCAGAGTATTTATTTAAATACCAAACTTTTCAGCCATAGCTATTGATTGTCCCATGACCATCTCCACTAGTGTTATCCCAAAGACTGTGTATCAGTATCCAAGGGCACCTGGGTCCCTGTATCTCCTTCCTTGCTATGGCCTTAACTTCTCTCTCTGTGCCCATTTCATGCTGGGGAAGCCAGCGAGCATCACCGTCCCTCAGTACTGCTCCTTCCACTGTGTTCCTCTGGTAAATGATCCTACCACAGTCATCTAGCCAGAAACTTGGGATTCACTCCAGACTCCTCCCCTGCCTTCATTCCTCCTTTCCAATGAAGCCCCCAAAGCAGTTGATTCTATATCTGAGATGTTTTCTGATGTCACCTCCTCTGCTCCATCCCTTTACAACTGCCATAATTCAGGGCTGGATGATCTCTTGCCTGAGGGGTCACAGAGTTTTATAGCTGGTTTCTGAGGCTCCTAGTTGAACCCAATTAAGATTCAGTGTGATTATGTTACTTCTCTGCTTAAAATACTTCAATAGCTTTCTGCAGTCTATGGAATCCTCTCCCAGCTTATGAACATGGGGACAAGGTTCTTCATGACCCATATTCTTCCTGTGCTCATCTCAGGCCTCATATCCTGCCCTTGCTTTCTTGCACCCTGTACCCCCCACTTGCAAAGCTCCAAACACACCAAGGCTTTCCTGCTCCATGCCAGTGGCAAGCTTTTACTCACCCCTCAGTTCAACTCAAAAGTCATGCCCTCTGGGACTCATTTATCTGAGTCCTCCCAGCAGCCCCTCCATCGTGACGGAAGACTGAGACCTTTTTTTAGAGGACGTCCTTTGTTTCCATCTTCCCAGTGACCCTGTGTTCCTTTGGTGACCCACCTCTTCTCCACT
Organism: Eubalaena glacialis; assembly: GCF_028564815.1. NCBI lineage: Eukaryota > Metazoa > Chordata > Mammalia > Artiodactyla > Balaenidae > Eubalaena > Eubalaena glacialis. The sequence continues at coordinate 168,199,012 of NC_083718.1, read as the reverse complement.
CCCAGTCAGAGGTGTGGGCAGGACAGATAGTCATGTGACCTGGGAGTGGCCAATGAGAACATTCTCTAGCTATACTGATATTGAGGGTGGAGCACATGATCCAATCTGGTCCAATCAAGAATCATCTGAGGGCTTTTGGGGAACCATTAGGAAAAACACACTTCCTTTCTGCTAGGATTGCTAAACCAGGAGGACGGAGGAAGCTCATGGTAGTCACCTCTGCTACTTCATGGGTAAAGCTTGCCTCAGACTGAAGCCAACGCACGGGAGAACAAAGCTGTGGGAGGGGGAGAAGCAACTGTGGACATCTGCAGTTGTGGATATCTGTACACCTTGATGCAGCAGTGCTTGTAGCCAGTCCCTGGACTTTTCAGTTACAGAAGACAACATATTCCCTTTCTAGCTTGAGTCAGCTGGAGGTGGGTTTCTACATCTTGAACCAAAAGAATTCTAGCTACTACATTTCTTTTTTTAGCCCCTATGGGAACTTCTGTATACCTCTTAGAAAAGTACCTAACACATAAGATTGTAAAACACTTAATTATATGTTGCCTCTTCGCCCTGACTGTGAGCTCCAGGGTCCTGTAAAGTGAATGGCTATTACATAAACATTTGTGGAGTAAATAAATAACTCCTTGGGGATGGGACTGTGTCTTTGTCTCCCTAGCACCTAGCAGAGCCTAGTTCATAGAAGGCTGGCAGTAAATGATCACCAAAAATAAATAGGGGAAAAGTAACAAAGAACAAAAATGATCTAAACCAATGGTTTGACAAAGTATATGTGAATGAATAAATAAGTGAATAGTTATTATTAACAAATCCCCATTGGTATGCTGTTCTCATTCTAATTATATCTGAATCTAATGACTCCTGAATGAAATATCTAGTTAAACGTCATTGAGATCCAATGGTTCTAGTTGGCTCAAATTCCATGGGTAAAATGCTTAACAATTAAAACTCATCTTCCAAGAGGATAAAATGTTACTAGCAAAATTTTCAAACTGAGTGTCTATAAAGTAGATGGGAGTTTTTGTATCCCCACCTATAAAAACAAAAGCAAACAAATGAAGGGAAACAAGGTAAAGAAACACCCTCAAAGTTGAATTCAGAGAGTAGGTTGAACCTGCTTTCCAGGAAAGTTCTCTTTTCAAAAAACAGCTGAAGTCTACTGGGTGGCCCTGGGGGCAGGACCTGGGAACTCCAGACAGTGGAGTCGACTTTCTTCTATTCTTCTCCAGGTGGAAGGGGCCACCAAGGCTCAGAGGTAGATGTCAGAGCCCCAGGGTGGGTGCACGGTGGAGAAAATCTTCACCAGAGAATCCCTGGGACCACTTCCTAGATCAGGGAAGGGAGCTCTTACATTGGCCAGGAGGCCCAGGCAGCAGTCCTAGAATGATGCCCACCCACCCCCTCATCTCCATCTCCCATATCAAAATGGTACCCACCCTTCAAGGCCCAACTCAACTGCAGGCCCCGCCTGGAGGCCCTGGTCTCCCGCCCCAGGATAGTGTCCTCCTCTGAAGCCCTGCAGTGTGTTCTCCTTCCTTTTCCTACTTTACATATTTGGTGGAGGCAAGTTTGTCACATAGAGGTCTGTGGGGGTCTTGGCTTGGGGGTGTGGACACATAGAAAATGGGCAGCAGATCCCAAATGACTGGAGTGAAACAAAGAATGAAAATTGAAGTATATTGAAGGGAGCAAGGAAGAGAGGCTGGGAATCACAGCAGAGACTGACCCACAGAAGATGGGAGAGTGGTCCTGGGCTCTACACAGAAATCTCAGATGTGGGAAGGAGCCACACACACCCCAACAAACACACGCCGGTGGCTGGCACTTCTGCTGGCCCCCAGGAAAAGGGTGGCTTCAATTCTGAGTGCAGGGCATGCCCTGCCTGCCCTCCCTGCTATAGGAGGAAATTGCCAAGGGGGTGGGGGCAGACAGCGGAAGAGAAGGAGCAAAGGAGGGAGGAAGGCCCTACAAACTCTGCATCCTCATCAGTCAGAGACAGCGAGCGGGTCCCAGGCAGAGATGTTCCTCCCCTCTCTCTGCAGTGCTCTCCTGGATATCCTTTCCATACTCTCTGCCCCTGCTCTCCAAATCTGCAGGCCCCTGAGGGCAGGGGCTGTGCCTGGCTCCGGGGGAGTGCCCCTCCTCCCAATCCTGCACAGAGTAGCCATTGGTAGCTGAATGAGTTGAACCTTCCTCTGCTTTTCTAAAAAGCAGCTAATTGGCCAGCCTGGGGCTGGGTCCAGGCAGAGAAGAGGTGATGCTGCCCGCAATGTACTCACAAAGTGCAGCTCTGGGAAGACGGTTTCAACAAAATCACCCTCCACCTTCTGACCTTTGCAAGGGCATCCTCTAGTCTGACCCAGGGGCTCTCTGCCAGTCTACCTTACCTGGTTTCCAGGCAATTCCCCTGGGAGCTGGATCAGGCAGAGTGACCAGCAATTCCCCTGGGAGCTGGATCAGGCAGAGTGACCAGCCTGTGTCTGCCTTTCTGCCTGGTAAGATGCCACTGGGCTGGGAGGCTGGGAGATGGCCTCATGGGAGGCTCCGAGTGGCTGGAGATGCCTCATCTTACCCTTTTCCCCTCAAAGAGTGAGCCCCTGCCTCTTGTCCCCATCCCAGGACTATTATTCCTACTATAAACCAGGCACCAGTTTGCATGTTTATCCCTTTCCATATGCTTTGTAGGTTGGTAAAATGAGCCCCATTTTTCAGATGTGGAAACTGAGGTTCAGAGAGGTTAGTAAATATCCTGAGATTACACAACTGTTAAGAAGTGGATCTGGGTTTTGAGCCCAAGTCCATCTGACTCCCGAGCTTGCTATCTCCCCAGTTAGATGCCAAGGTGCAGGCTTGACACCTAATCCTGGACACGCTGCACAGACCTCACCCCTGTTCTTGGAGGAGTGTCTGGCTTCCTCTCCTTCCTTGTAGCCCAGAGGAAGCGTCTGGTGAGACTCCAATGGAGAGAGTCCAGCATGAGGCAGAGGGAGAAGGGGACAGATTCTGGGTAGACTTTAACTCACTGATTTTCTCCTTGATGGAGAGGCCGGCTCTGTAATGGGCTGGCAATTATTTCTCCTCGTTACGATAACACAATCCTGATTCCCTCCAGGGACCCAGAACCCCGGGTTTTAAGAGTCTTCTGCATTCCTCCAGCCCCAGCCCTCTGAAAATCCAGGGACCTCATGAGGAACTGCAGCAGTGGTGAGAGTATTTACCTAGAATTGGAGGGGAAGGAATGGGGCTCCCTGAAGGTCATTGCCAAGACTGGGTCAGAGCAGAACAAAGACCACCGCCTACCCCCGAGAAAGATCAGCGAGAGAAACTCTGGCCCCTAAATTGAGTTCGGTGAACTAGAACTAGAAGTATGTACATGTCCGGGGGTTTGACCTGGTGATGTGTACATGGTGATGTGTGATGTGTATATGGTGATGTGTATATGGTGATGTGTGATGTGTATATGGTGATGTGTACATGGTGATGACTTGGAGGGGTGTGTGTCCTTTGGCTGTGTGTGTGTGTGGTGTGTGTGTGTACGTATGTGTGTAGTGGGGGAGTAATACCAAATCTACTATGTGGATTGTAACTCTCAGTCAGTTCAAACCCAGCTTTTGCTCCTGGTCAATCGCACACACAGAAAGGCAATTAACTTGAGGGAGAGTAAGTCTAAGATGCTTGAGACCCTCTCAGCATGTCAGAGTTACAGGGTTCAGTGCTCACCATAGTAACAACCTTTTCCTGCTCAAAACGTGTATGGTCGGATTCCCAGAGGCCAGTGATGTACAAGCGCAACAGGAAGCAGCGATCCGCTGATTGATGTATATACATCACAGGGCTTTATAGTTACGGGCAAACGCCGCTATTATGTACACTCCTCCCACCCCCGTCTTTCATTATGTCAGTGCAATTGATTATATCCTGCCGTATTTTTGGCTTTGAATTGTCCTTTGTTTTATGAAATAATGTTCTGAGGAGTTGGCAGGTTTTGTTTTTGTTTTTCTCTAATATCCTTACTTGGCAAAATAAAAAATTATCAACCCTATACTTCCCCGATTGTTTGGAAATTTTACTAGTCCATGAAATCCAAACCACAGGAACCCCTAATTTAAACTCTCCTGTTTATATTCCCCTTCGGGGTAGGAGGAGAGTGTGGAAACTGAGTCAGGGACAGTCTATGCCACCACCCTCTTCTGAATCAGCACGAATCTGCTACCCGATAAGGGAGATAGTGGATTTTTTTCTCTCAAAGGTGTCTCTGTTTTCTCAATAGATAAAAGGATGCCCAGTTGTTCAAATTCATCTTTTCTAAGAAGATTTGCTGTCTTTCTATGTTTGGTGCAGAACTCAAGAGAACAGCCTAAAATCGTAACGTATGCTGATAAAAGCAGTGTACTTATAAACCAGGAGCATCACATTTTCACAGGAATCCAGGGATACATAAAGGAGAGGGGCTGGGGAAAGAGCAGGTTCTTTGCACATACGTCCTGAGCCTCCAAGTTTGCTTATCCGTAGTTGTTATGCAGGTATAAATTAGAGCGACAAATGCATCCTGCCTGGCGATGCATCAACCCTGTAAATAATTATAATTTAATCTTATAGCAAAGAGTTCTGAATGACTCCCTTAACGATTTCCTCCGCTTAATTCCTTCCCCACTGAGTGACTTAATAGGAAAAGGAATAATCTTTCAGATTTGCTTCACTCCAGAAGTTTGGACAACCATGTAGACCCACACCTGGGGGGCAGAAGCTGTGGGAGACCATTTGGCCCGCAGACAAACAAGTGAGTGGAAGAGGACTTGGGGCTGGAAGAGAGGGAACCGGCAAGGATATTCATCTTGGTATCTGTTTATAGAGGTGAAAACTTGGAAACAATCTATCAAGAGATCTGATTGAGTAAATTGTGTCAGTCTCACGAGGGAATGCCACACAGCCGACAATCCTTCACAAACGTAGCATGACTACTGTGCTGACTGGCTAAGAAGATGGGCTTTCAAGTCCAAGTAACCTGGGCTTGAATCTTAGCTCTGCTCCTTACTACCTGTGTGACTTCAAGCAAGTGACATAACCTCTCTGGGCCTCGTTTTCCTCATCTGTAAAAGGAGGAAGATTATGCTACCTACTTCATAGAAGACGAAATGAAATTATAGCTGTAAGAGTTTAGAATTAGCCTGCCGAATATTGATAACAAAAGCTCAATAAATACTGTTTATTTACTAAATAAATACTATTATCACACCTATTATACATTGGAGACATCTGTAATGACACAGGAAAAAAATTTTCATGATATAATGTTAAGTTAAAAGTACATAACTACTGATATATTTTAAGTTCTTAATTTTGTAATATTAAAATATATATAAATGGCCAGCTAGCTCGATCTAGGCAAAGCAAAAAGGCCAAAGGGGAATACATCAAGATGTTAATACTTGTTATTCATTTCCTTATACCTTTTAATATTTTCCGTGTTTTCTATAAGGAGCATATGTATTACATTTATGATCAGAAAAATAGGTATTTTACAAAAAGAGGCAGGGGGACAGAAGGTCTTCAGGCTGGGCAGGTCCCTGGGAGTGCAGTTCAGTAAAGAGTCATCTAGAGTTCCACCCCGACTCTGAGCACCAAATGTCTAGCCACTGGCCCTGGACCAGCCTCCACACAGCAATTAGTCATCAGCTCACTGATGTCCCTCTCAACGCATCCATCCAGGGTAGCAAATGACCTGACGTGGCCAAGTTCACGCGACGAGCTGATGACACCAAGGTCTTCTGACTCCCAGGTCAGTGTGCCTTCCACTACACCAGGAAATTTGAGATTCCCGGTTCCCAAAGCTCTAAGTCCATATTTGGCAGGAGTCTGTTACCGCTTTATCCCTCTCAGAGAGTCATACTTGGCTCTTATTGTGGGTTTGTCTGATTTTCTCACCCTCAAAGGGCCATGTCCTTCTCCACTAGCGTTCTACAACATAGCACGAAACCTGGTACAAAAGAGGTGTTCAATATCCGCGGACACCTGTTTTCTTCCTCTCCCACCCTTCCTCCCTGTCTCCGCCTGCGTCCCCAGCCCGCTGACCACCGTGTCTGTCTTTCCGAGGCGCTATCTGCCCCTGACTTTCACAGCTACCACTTTCTGCTTCTCTCAGAGCCCTCGGTGACACCTCCTCTGCCTCCGTCCCAGGCACCGAGCCCTGCTTTCCCCAGCACCGCGCAGCAACGAAGGCTACAAAGAAGCACACCTAAGTGCATCCTTCTCTTGGCTCCCGATGTGCTGACCCAGGTCCCAGTGGTGCCCTTGTCCTGATAACAGAGCCACCAGGAGAATACAAGAACACGTTCTCAACGCCACACCACCACTCTCGCAGCTTGTCACCCAAACAGGAAGCTAAACACTCCCAAAGCCGACCTCAGTTTGGGCACGTCTCTGGGAGACCACAAGCAACTAAGGCTGGTGAGCCCTCATCATCCCTCTCTCCCCGAACCTGCCAACACCGGGTCTCCATGGCAGCGGAGTACACCTCACAAAAGCCCCGCTTTGTGGGAAAGCCAGAATGATAGGGAGCAGGCTAGTTCTTCCCGCAGAAATCGAGACACAATGCCTCTCCCATCTCAGAGCCCTGGGGATGGGAAAAGCAACTGCCACTCAGGGTTCTAGTCCCTTTGTTGGATGCTTCCAGAAATGGAACAGTATTTCAAATCATTTCACTGAGACCCTGTCCATGTCCTGAGACCAGAACACTGTTAGTCTTACTGCAAGTTACTCGACCAAGGCCCATCCTGTAATTCTTCAGCAAGGACATGCTTCAAATCAGATACCAAAATCACTGTAAAAATTTACCCCAGCTCTAAAAATACGCAGTGACTTCTCATTACGATGAGAGGAAGGCTCTCCAGCAGTGAGTGGAGGAAGTGGCAAAGGGGCCTTCAGCTGCAGGTCCAGGCGCTGAGGGGACCACATCCCAGTAAGCCACAGTTGCAGGGCACAGGGGAGGGGGCGGAAAGGCACGCTTACCAGAGGGAGGAGCCTTCAGTCCCCGTGACTTCCAGAAAGTCGTAACCGTCCTCCAGCTGGAAGTCAATAAAGACCAGGGCGATGGTGTCCCCCAGCTCGGCCAGGATGGTCCAGGTGCAGTCGGCATTGTTGTGGTACTCCGAGGGGAAGTGCGGGCTGGAGATGATGCCGCTCTGGCCCCGCAGGGTTCCGCCGCATGCGTCGTCCGCTGTGGACACAGACAGGAGGCTCACTGTGAGGCGGTCAGGTTCCCAGGCCCTGGTACTCACCCTGCGCTTCACCCACGAGAGGCAGGGAGGGTCCTGGGACACGACGTGCAGAGAGGGTGCCCCAAGACCCTAGTCTGAATTGGCCTCATAACGATGATACTAAGCACTTCCAAAGCTCTTATCACGTGCCAGACCCTGTTCTGAGAATTTTAGTTATTACTGTTCTCAATGAACAGATGAGGAAACCAAGGCACAGGGAGGTGATGTAACCTGCCTGAGGTCACACAGCCAACAAGCTAGGCTAACGAGTTGGGTGAACTGTGCCCTTTGGAGCACGTTTTTAACTACTATACCACACTGTTCTGCAACGACCAGGAAGGAAGGAGAAATCAGTTGTCACAGTTATTTCCACGGTCACGACTGTGGTGACCAGGATGTTTTTTCCCACCAGATCTTGGTACACCTCAGATGTGAGGGAACAAAACAAAAACTCAGCACTGTTCCCTTGGGCAAAACTCAAAGGGCATTCCAGGCCCGTCATAGATTGGCCGGACCTCTGCAATCTTCCCTCCTGCCCCTTGGGCTCAGGCCAGCTCTGTTCTAGTGCTGTGCGTGGTCAGACCTCCCAGGCTTTGCTCACATCGCTCCCTCTGCCTGGGATGCCCCTTGTCCACAGCAAGTCTTCTGATGCTTTGAGACCCAACTCCAAAGCCACCTCTCGGTAAAGCCTCATTTCCTCAAGCTTTTAGTAACGGATCTCTCCTCTGTGCTCCTGGAGCAAACTGTCCAACTTCAGACATGGTACTTGGCACTGTTTGAATGACCTGTCACATGTCTGTCTGCCACTCTAGGTTCTGAACTTGCTGGGAATCCCCAAGGGCTGGGACCACATCTTACTCATCCCTGCAGCACATCCTGGTGGAGTGTCACTGCTCCAGCCTAAATCCCAGCTGAGACTTGATATTCGGAAACAATGATCCAAGGAACATGCTCTGACATAAAATAGTTAAGAGCACTGGCTTTTCAATTATTGCAGACTCAGTGTGAATCCCTCCTCTATGGCTTCCAGCTGGGTGACTTAGTGGAAGTTATCCAAATTTCCTAAGCCTGCCCTCCTGGAGCTTGTATGCAAGTAAGCGATCGTAATCCACTTAGCATATGCTGTATTAGAGATGTGGACTAAGTTGTAAAGAAAGGAAAAATGCAATATCAGGGTTCAAATGTGTATCAGAGGCAGTAGAGTAACAACAATCAAAGCTACTGCTTATTAAGCACTTCCACTGTGCCAGGTGCTATTCTAACTACTCTACATGTTTCATGACCCTGCGAAGTATTATTCCCATTTTACAGGTAAAGAAACCAAGGCACAAAGAGTTTCAGTTATTTGCCAAAGGCACAGCTTATAGTGATTAAAGGAGCTGGGATTTTTAAGCCCAACAGTCTGATTTCAGGGCCTATGCTCTTAACCAACACATTCTTGTCTCCCAGGAATACAATTCACACTTTGAGGACAGAGATAAAGCAGTACATTACTTTGCTTGGGTGAGTCAATTTGGGAAAGCTTAATGGAGGAGGTGTCATTAGAGCTGGGTTTTGAAGGATGACTAGGAGATCATTAGAGAAGAAATGGAAAGGCATTTATGAGAAAAGAGAACCAAAGGTCATAAGCATGGAAGCCCAAAAGCACAAGGCATATCTAAGATAAGTAGTTCTAGATGGCCTAACACAGAGTGAACAGAGAGGAATGATGGGCGATGGTATTGGAAATGTAGAAGGAGCCTCATGACAGAGAGTGCTGGGCCCAAAAAAGATTGGAAGCAGCGGACCATATTGGAAAGAAAATGGATTTTAGGATCAGGAAGGTGTAGATTTGAAATCAGGTTCCACAGTTTGCCAACCATGGGACCTTGGGTGATTTATTTCTCTAAGCTTCATTCTGCTTCTCTGTAGAATGGTTTCTTATGACAACTGAATGGCATAATTAATGTGACAGTACCGAGCATTAGCCAGAGACTAGCATGTGTTAGATGCCCAACCGATGCCAAGTTCTCCTTTTCTTTCCACTTCATCTTGAGGATCAAAGGCAGTGAGGAAACAGGATTAAGTTTGCACCTTAGAAAGACCACTGTGGCTGTGGCATAGACGAGGTCTGAGCTGGGGGAGCGGGCAGGATGCCCTTGATAGTGCAGAGTCACCAAAGTCAAGGTGAGGCCAGATGTGATCTGAGCTAACGCCCTGGGAGGGTGGGGGGAGAACCTGCTTGAGAGATAGTTAGGAAGTAGAATCTACAGGACTAGTGGTCTGGAGGGATGGATTCCAGGCTTCAGCTACGAGCATCTGGATGGATGAAAGCTGCCACTTCCTGCAGCAGGGAACCCAGGAGGGGGGCACCTTGTGGTGTGGAAGGCAACCAGGGTTCAGTTTTGGACACCAGGGCTGAGTGTGTGCAGGGGATGTCCCAGTGGAGAGATGGAGCTGACAGTTGGATAAACAGAAGCAGTGTGGGATGGAGATAAAAGTGAGTTTATTCAGTGGCCCTGAACTATTCTTACGAATGTCGTTCTACAGGGTCACGGTCTATTTCAAGAGAATGAGTCCATTTCTAAATGCCAGCTCCTTGGTATGTACGAGCACAGAAGTGAAGGCGCCTCACTCAGTAGGTACTCATGAACGTTTCCCTCCCACACTCATTAAGTGAGCACCTACTGTGTGCCAGACACTGGGCCAGGACCAGCACTACATCATGAAAAGCTTGATTTCATCCCTGCCCAAGTGTTTCTCACACGCAGTGGCTCCCCAGAATTGTTATAACCGAGGTGTCGAGGCACAGTGAGAGCAGATGGGACTTAGGGAAGGCTTCACACAGGAGGCAACATTTGTGTTGAAACATTCATTCATTCAACAAATGTTTACTGAGTGCCTATTATGTGTCAGGCACTTTTCTAGGTGCTAGGGATTCGTCAGCAAATAAAACAAAAGAAAATCCCTACCCTCATGGAGCTTACATTCCAGTCAGAGGGAAACAGACAATACCCAAGATAAATAAGTAAACCCTATGGTAAGTGAGGTGGTGATAAATGCAGAAGGAGGATGGGGAGTATTCTGCACTGGAAGTGGGGGTATGGACATTGCAGAAAGGTGGTCAGGGAAGGCCTCGCTGAGAAGCTGACATCTGAGCCAAGACCTGAAGGAGGGAGAGGGAAAGCCAGATGGTTATCTGGACTTTCCCAGAGCTGGGGGACATCCTCAACCCCTCCTGCACCCCACACCCAACAGACATTTAATGTGCAGCAGGCAGAACATTTGCATTCCAGGTGGAACAGCAAATGCAAAGGCCATGGTGTGCAGAGGCCTGGCACTGTTGAAGAGCATCAAGAGACCCGAGGGCCTGGAGCACTGGGAGTGAGGAGGAGAGTGGCAGGGACAAGGCCCCATGGAGGACCTTTGAGGCTACTGTTAGGGTTTGGGCTTTAACTTGAGTGAGATGAGAAGCCAGTGGATGGTTCTGAGCAGATACAAGATCTGATTGGTGTATTAACAGGATCCCTTGAGGTGCTATGCAGACAACAGACCAAAGAGGAAGACGGCAGAAGCAAGGAGCTTGTAGAGGCTATGGTGATGATTCAGGAGAGAGATGATGGTAGCCTGGACCAGGTGGTACCAGTGAGAGGGAGTCAGTGACTGACTGCATTTTGAATGCTGAGCTGGCAGGATCCACTTCAACTGAGGGCTGACTGCCCGGTAGGATCAGGCGAAATGGTGTCCTGGGCAGAGGAAAGGCAAGAGCAAGGCAGCTGCAGGGGTGAGAGCGTCATTTAGGGACTTGGTCAGGATTGTGTGAACTCAAAGAGCAAGGCAGAAATGGTGGAGCTGGGCTGGGCGGGAAGGCAAGGGCTGTGCTGTGAGGGGCCTCGGATGCCAAGGAAAGGAGCTGCTGTTCTATTCTCCTCCTCCTCCTCCCTTTCTCTTTCACTACCTCCAATCCAGGTGCCCAGGCCCCGTGAAGGAGGGAGGGAGGGAAGGTAGGCAGATTGCCTTGCCTAGCTTTAAATCTAGTTTGCCGGTGCTATTTGTTTGTTGTATCAAATCACATGGTATTTCCACCCTGGGTATCTCTCTGGCAGGAGCCTATGCAGTTTGACATTCAAGGAAGGGTTTGTCTCCTTCTGATGTAAATAACTTCACCGTGACCATTACCAGGGAGATAAGCTACAGGAGCCAGCCAGCAAGCGGGAGATTTGTCAATGTCGCTCCCAGCGAGCACTGGGCCTGTCGGCCCCAATAGTCCCACGTTGGCCCTGTCTACAGCAGGTGGAAGTGTCTACACCCCTAGCCACAGTGGCTTCAGCTTGGCTGCACTGAAGGTTACGAAAATCATGGTCAAAGAAGACACACTTAACCTGGACCTTGAAAAAGGAGTAGGAGTGTGCTGGAGGGAGAGAAAAATAAGGGGCTCCCAGCAGAGGAAACAGGGCATCTGGAGGTAAGGGGGTCCGAATGGGTGTGGCGTGCTTGGGGAGTGGTCGGCCTTCCTCCAGATGAAGGTGCAGGATGCAGAGGTGTGTGGTGGGGTGGACATGGAAAGGAAGGTAGTGGTCAGCTCAGAAAGGCCTTGGTGGTCTTGCTAAAGGGATGGATTCTACCCTGCAGGTGTCGGGTAGACTTGCCAGTTTGTCAGCAGGGAGTGAAAGCCCAGGCCTGCTTTAGAAAGATGACTCTGGTCCCCACGTGATGGATGGATGCTGTGGTTTGGGGGGTGGCGAGTGTGCCCAGTGGGGAGACAGCAGTGAGGAGAATGGTGAAGAGGCTGTACCCGAGGTCAGAGCCTGAACCCGTGGCCGTGGGAGGGAAGAGAAGGAACAGAAGAGATTCAAGAACGAGGCTGGGGGAGAAGCAAGAGGATGTGGCCTCCACCACCCAGGAGTGGGCTGTGAAGAAGGGGAGGAGGGAAAGAGCATGCTGAGGTCTCTAACAGGGTAACAGTGCTGATGATGACAGTGACGTGGGACAGTGATGACCCCTTCCCCGCCCCCAGGCTGAATGTGAGTGCAAGAGGGATAGGCAGGTGGGCCTGGAGCACAGCAGAGAGGACCTGGAGCCTAGAAACCAAGAGGCCAGGAGTGCGCAGGATGAAGAGGGAGCTGGCTCCACGGGAGCGAAGAAGGCCGGGGACAGAAGACATTTAACATGCAGCAGGCAGAAGCAGAGGCTCCTGAAAGGATGCTGAGAAGGGGCAGTTGGGTAGAGGGCAGAGGGGAAGTCCTCAGTGGAAAGGCGAGGGGGCAGTGTCAGGAGAACAGGGACCCTGAGCCAGCCCCAGCTGCCACGATGTGTGCAGGGGTCTCCAACAGGCCCGCGGTCCGCACGGTCTGCGCATCTAGATGATGACACAGCAGCAAGGAAGGCTGGAGGGGAAGCAGGTCTTGGGGGAGAGAGAACGACTCCTCAGCCTCCTGCCTGGTTCCTGGTCCTAGAAACCCTTCTAGGTATCCATCTTATGTCGTTCCCAACACACCCTGACCAAGACCGTCCTCATCCTCTCCTCCCACGACACGCAGCCTTCTTCCAGTTTCCTGTCTTGGAGGGAGGGTGTCAGCACTATTCACCCCATGCCTCATGCCAGAGCTGGGGGACATCCTCAACCCCTCCTGCACCCCACACCCAACAGTGACCAAAGCCTGTCTGTCCTTCTAAGCGGCTCTTGGTCTCCTGTCTTCACTGCATCTGCTCTACCCTAAGCCACATTGTGGTCCAAGCCCAGCCATGAAGCCTCCCTCCTATGTGTAAGAATCCCTCCTGCCCCAGCACACCCATTCCTCACACAGAAGCCTGAGTGATCCCAAACAGTACAGGCATGAAGGCCACGCCCTTCTGCAGGGACCTTCGACAGCTCCACTGTCACTCAGAATATCCTATCCAGGGGCTGACAAGGACCTCATAGGGCCTCGCCTCATACCAGCCTCTACCTGCCCACTTTCTGTAACCAAACCAGCCTCCTCCCAGCTCTTCTGTTGCACCAAGCATCTCTCTGCCCAAGGACCTTTGAAAGTGCTACTTTCTCTTTCTGAAAACTTCTTCCCTACCTCCTTGGGCCTGGCTGGCCCTTCCTTATCCTTTAGGTCCCAGTCTAAGTGTCGCTTCTCAAGGATCGTTCCAGAAACAGAATACCCCTTCTCCCCATCATATACTTTTAGAGCACCACATACTTTCCCATAATCAATTGATCAACTTAGTAATTTATTTAAGGTCTAGACAGTAAAGTCCATGAGGGCAGGGGCCATGTCTGTTCTGTCCCCAGCAGTTACCACATTTCCTAGTGTATAGCAGGCACCCAATAAATATCTGTTGAACAAATAAATGAAACAGGAAACTGAAGCTCAGAAAGGTTCAGAAGGTAGCTTTCAGAAGGTGATGCAGTACGTGGACAACTCAGGATTCCAGCTGAGTCTCTCTGGACAGGACTGTGGTCTCCTCAACTACATCACACTTCTTGAAACCAAGCAGGACCCTGTTGGATATTCCCAGGGACAGACCCTTCCCCTCCCACCCCCAGTATCCCCCACCTCTTCTTTCTAAAAAAGCTTTAGCCTCCACCATCAGCCTCCTTTGGTATCAGTCTCCACCATGATACCAAAACCAGACAAAGATGTCACAAAGAAAGAAAACTACAGGTCAAAATCACTGATGAACATAGATGCAAAAATTCTCAACAAAATACTAGCAAAAAGAATCCAACAGCACATTAAAAGGATCATACACCATGATCAAGTGGGGTTTATCCCAGGAATACAAGGATTCTTCAATATATGCAAATCAATCAATGTGATAAACCATACTAACAAATTGAAGGAGAAAAACCATATGATCATCTCAATAGATGCAGAAAAAGCTTTCGACAAAATTCAACACCCATTTATGATAAAAACCCTCCAGAAAGTAGGCATAGAGGGAACTTACCTCAACATAGTAAAGGCCGTATATGACAAACCCACAGCCAACATCATTCTCAATGGTGAAAAACTGAAACCATTTCCCTGAAGATCAGGAACAAGACAAGGTTGTCCACTCTCACCACTATTATTCAACATAGTTTTGGGAGTTTTAGCCACAGCAATCAGAGAAGAAAAAGAAATAAAAGGAATCCAAATTGGAAAAGAAGAAGTAAAACTGCCACTGTTTGCAGATGACATGATACTATACATAGAGAATCCTAAAGAGGCTACCAGAAAACTACTAGAGCTAATCAATGAATTTGGTAAAGTAGCAGGATACAAAATTAATGCACAGAAATCTCTTGCATTCCTATACACTAATGATGAAAAATCTGAAAGTGAAATTAAGGAAACACTCCCATTTACCATTGCAACAAAAAGAATAAAATACCTAGGAATAAACCTACCTAAGGAGACAAAAGACCTGTATGAAGAAAACTATAAGACACTGATGAAAGAAATTAAAGATGGTACAAACAGATGGAGACATATACCATGTTCTTGGATTGGAAGAATCAACATTGTGAAAATGACTCTACTACCCAAAGCAATCTACAGATTCAACACAATCCCTATCAAACGGCCAATGGCATTTTTCACAGAACTAGAACAAAAAATTTCACAATTTGTATGGAAACACAAAAGACCCCGAATAGCCAAAACAATCTTGAGAAAGAAAAACGGAACTGAAAGAATCAGGCTCCCGGACTTCAGACTATACTACAAAGTTACAGTAATCAAGACAGTATGATACTGGCACAAAAACAGAAATATATATCTATGGAACAGGATAGAAAGCCCAGAGATAAACCCGCACATATATGGTCACCTTATCTTTGATAAAGGAAGCAAGAATATACAATGGAGAAAAGATAGCCTCTTCAATAAGTGGTGCTGGGAAAACTGGACAGCTACATGTAAAAGAATGAAATTAGTACACTCCCTAACACCATACACAAAAATAAACTCAAAATGGATTAAAGACCTAAATGTAATGCCAGACACTATAAAACTCTTAGAGGAAAACATAGGCAGAACACTCCATGACATAAATCAGAGCAAGATCCTTTTTGACCCACCTCCTAGAGAAATGGAAATAAAAACAAAAATAAACAAATGGGACCTAATGAAACAAAAGCTTCTGCACAGCAGAGGAAACCATAAACAAGATGAAAAGACAACCCTCAGAATGGGAGAAAATATTTGCAAACGAAGCAACTGACAAAGGAGTAATCTCCAAAATTTACAAAGCAGCTCATGCAGATCAATATCAAAAAAAACAAACAACCCAATCCAAAAATGGGCAGAAGACCTAAATAGACATTTCTCCAAAGAAGATATAGGATTGCCAAGAAACACAGGAAAGGATGCTCAACATCACTAATCATTAGAGAAATGCAAATCAAAACTATAATGAGGTATCACCTCACACCAGTTTGAATGGCCATCATGAAAAAATCTACAAACAATAAATGCTGGAGAGAGTGTGGAGAAAAGTGAACCCTCTTGCACTGTTGGTGGGAATGTAATTGATACAGCCACTATGGAGAACAGTATGGAGGTTCCTCAAAAAACTAAAAATAGAACTACCATATGACCCAGCAATCCCACTACTGGGCATATATCCTGAGAAAACCATAATTCAAAAAGAGTCATGTACCACAATGTTCATTGCAGCTCTATTTACAATAGCCAGGACATGGAAGCGACCTAAGTGTCCATTGACAGATGAATGGATAAAGAAGATGTGGCACATATATACAATGCAATATTACTCGCCATAAAAAGAAATGAAATTGAGTTATTTGTAGTGAGGTGGATGGACCTAGACTCTGTCATACAGAGTGAAGTAAGTCAGAGAGAGAAAAACAAATACCATATGCTAACACATATATACGGAATCTAAAACAAAAAAAATGGTTTTGAAGAACCTACGGGCAGGACAGGAATAAAGACAGAGACATAGAGAATGGACTTGAGGACACAGGGAGGGGGAAGGGTAAGCTGGGACGAAGTGAGAGAGCAGCATGTACATATATACACTACCAAATGTAAAATAGATAGCTAGTGGGAAGTAGCCGCATAGCACAGGGAGATCAGCTTGGTGCTTTGTGTCCACCTAGAGGGGTGGGATAGGGAGGGTGGGAGAGAGACGCAACAGGGAGGAGACATGGGGATGTATGTATATGTATAGCTGATTCACTTTGTTATACAGCAGAAACTAACACACCATTGTAAGGCAGTTATACTCCAATAAAGATGTTTAAAAAAAAAAGTATATCTAGCTGAGAGCTAAGTTAGCTAGTAAGGTTCAAAATGGTTCAGTAAAATGTATGCTACATCTCAATAAAAAAAAAAAAAAAGAGTCATGTACCACAATGTTCATTGCAGCTCTATTTACAATAGCCAGGATATGGAAGCAACCTAAGTGTCCATTAACAGATGAATGGATAAAGAAGATGTGGCACATACGTACAATGGAATATTACTCAGCCATAAAAAGAAACGAAACTGAGTTTTTGTAGTGAGGTGGATGGACCTAGAGTCTGTCATACATAGTGAAGTAAGTCAGAAAGAGAAAAACAAATACCGTATGCTAACACATATATATGGAATCTAAAAAAAAAAAAAGGTTCTGAAGAACCTAGGGGCAGGACAGGAATAAAGACGCAGATGTAGAGAATGGACTTGAGGACACAAGGAGGGGGGAAGGGTAAGCTGGGACGAAGTGATAGAGTGGCATGGACATATATACACTACCAAATGTAAAATAGATATCTAGTGGGAAGCAGCTGCATAGCACAGGGAGATCAGCTCGGTGCTCTGTGACCACCTAGAGGGGTGGGATATGGAGGGTGGGAGGGAGATGCAAGAGGGAGGAGATATGGGGATATATGTATATGTATAGCTGGTTCACTTTGTTATAAAGCAGAAACTAACACACTATTGTAAAGCAATTATACTCCAATAAAGATGTTAAAAAAAAAAAAAAAGGTTTAGTGTCCTAGGCCTTCCCCGAATTCCAAAGAGTACATTTAATTAGAAAAGTGAAAAAATGCAGAAACAAAGGAAAAGAGTCAAGCAAGACAAAATAACAATAGTTTGGCCATAAAACAAAGTCAAGGGCCTTTAGTTCCTCCTCAAGGGCTATAGACAATATCCTGAGGCATATCCTTGTGTTGTTTTGCAGAGACTAAAACCCTCACCAGGTGAAAGAAGTTAACTGCATGCTGACCACCAGCATGTAGACCCCATATCTGTTGGAACCAGAAGGTTGATGATGTTGACTCCCAATTACCTCACCACCAACCAATCAGAAGAAATGTCCGCGAGCTGATCAGGCACCCTGTGACCCTCTCCCTCACCTTGCTTTTAAAAACCCTTCCGTGAAAGCCATCAGGGAGTTCGGGTCTTTTAAACATGAGCTGCCCATTCTCTTTGCTTGGCCTTGCAATAAACGCTGTATTTTCCTTCACCACAATCCTGTGTCAGTAGTTTGGCTCTGCTGTGCGTCAGGCGAGCAGACCCAGGTTTGGCTCAGTAACACTCCGTGCTTGATAGCAGTTTGGTAAGCCATCCTGAGACAGTCAAACTTCCCAATTTTAGTCAATGACTTCCAGAACTGAGCACTCGAAGCTTAAGACCCCCTAGCCAGAGGCACCTGTCTACTCTGAAGATGGCACCTTTGCCGTTGGAGTCTTCCCTGCCTCTTAGGCTCCCTTGACACCCTTGTTCCCGCACCATTCTGTTTTGATTGAAGATGCTGTAAAAGTTGTTTGGAGGTTTTCTCACACTTTAAACAAGGTATCATATTTCATGGTTACAACTTCAGAGTCATAAAATATAACCTTCAGCTGACACCACACTCCTAAAATATTAATTTACACTTTCTCCTTCTGTGGCGATGGGCATTCTCCATTGCTATTAAGTCATGTATATTCTTGGGTGCAGGTGTGTTATGCTGATAGTTGCCTTTCCAAGTTTATGACTTTATTTATGATTGTCTTTAAGTTCCACTGAAATTTCCTCAATTAACTATAATTTTAGAGAACTATCCCTCAGCTCCCTTTGATGTCTGTTAACTCTCCAGTGACTCACCAATTTCAGGTAGGAATGGAGGAACCTACATTGTATTCCTCCCCGCCCCCCCCCAACCATTTCAGGCCAATTCCAGGGCACAATCTTGGATGCCTAGAAGCTTTGGGGCCCTTGGCATTGGGGTTCTATCCATATCCTCCCTCCCCAGGGCTACTCAGCCTCTGAGGAAAGGAAAATTCCAATAGGCCCCCCACTGGGGAGAAGCTACCATCTTACAACTCAAGTGCAAGGCTGAGAGAGCCAGGGCATCACTGCCCCAAAGCCACCAGCAGTGTTCCCCCTTTCCTTGTACTGTGCAGCTCAGTGTCCCTGCTCAACCTCATCAGTCCCCTCTTCTGGGGCCCCAGGATTCTGCCCCTTTATCCTTGGCTTTATCAAGGACACCCCTTCTTAAAATTAAGAAATTGCCAATTGCCCGAGAGCACTGCTATTTCCGCCACCCCCAGAATTCTTCGTAGATACTTCCCCCGAGGTGACCTTCTGAGAGGAGGAACGTAAACAGGACATGGTATTCGGCTATGTACCTCTTCTTTGTTGCACTTTCATTACAGGCCAGGCATCGTGCTAAATGCTGTACCTGCATTTTCTCATTTAATCCTCAAACTGCTCAAAGAGATAGGTGTTATGTCACCCACATTTTACAGATGAGGAAACTGAAGCTCAGAGAGGTTTAAAAACTTGCCCACGGTCACCTGGCTACTAAATGTTGGAGCCAGGATTCGAATCCATAACTCTCTGACTCCAGACCCATGCCATTATCCACCTATTTCTCTGCCTCTCAGACCTTGGTCACTGCAATGCCAGTCTTGACATGGGCTTCTGGAAGCCCCAGATCCTGGAGAGGGGTTTTCCAGGTGGGAGAAGCCTCCCCCCACTCCCCCTCTTCTCTGCCTGAGAGGCCTGAGGCAGAGGCTTTGTGCAGTCTCCACACCTAGGACCCCGCCACCCACGCTCAGGTAGAGGTGGGTGAGACTTGGGTCAGGTTTCTTCATAAGAGACCCTGGTCCTCCAGACCCTGGCCTCCACCCCAAAGTGGCATCTGCCCAGCAGAACCACCTCAGGCCCTCTCCCTGGGGCTTCTCTCCTAAAGAGCTCCTGGTACAAGTTAAAGAGGAGGGTCAAAGGGAAACCGCAGGAGACGGGGCAGTCCCTGGCCTGGTGGACCCGTGCAGGGGATGTACCTATGAGGGGACCAAGTTGTTGGGTCCCGGACCAAACTGCAGGAGCTCTGGAAGTAACGGTGCCATCATGAGCCTCCTGCCATGGGTCACAGGCCATCGTCCTTGTCTACAGTAGACGGGAGTGGCCAAGATTGTGGCTGGTAGGCACATGGACTTGGGCAGAATCACCCTCTAGCTGTGCGACCACAGGCAAAGTACCTCACCTCACCAGGTCTCAGTTCCCTCACTGTAAGATCTTAACCTCCTGGGGGTTTTGTAAGGGTTAAATTAGATAACACAAGGTCGGGCATATCATTAAGTGCTTGATAAATGCCGGCCAGTGATGGCCGTGGCTGTGAGAATCACGACAGCTAACTGTCATTGAGTCATCACTGTGAACAAGGCCCTCCGCTGTGAGTGGAGCATTGATTAACTGGAGCCTCACTTCACCTTCTGAGTTAAGTACTATTGTTATTGTAATTCACAGGTGAGAAAACCAGGGCACAGAGAAGGGCACTCACACCCACAGTCACTCAGCTAGTGGGTGTGAGTGGCAAGGCCAGGATTTGAATACAGGTGATCGGACTCCAGAGCCCATGTTCTGCGTGGTTCTGGTTCTGTAATAGTAACAGCAGTGATGGCAAAGGCGACAGGAGAAGGACTAGTGACCCCAGTGGTAGTAGAGGGACCCCGTAGTTAGGAATGCCCTCTGGGAGCCATGGTCCATGCCAAGTCCCTGGGCTTAGAATCACTCAAGGTCCACACTGTCTGACATGGTATTTGGTGCTTTCTGTATGTTGTATAATTTGAACAGCACAAGGGGGCCCAGCATGCAGTCCCCAGACCCTCCTGGCTATCTCCATTGCCACGCAGGGTCTCTCACCCCTCTCCTGATCTCTTTCTAGCTTGGAACCACCCCCAGCCACAGAACTGATACCCCCTACTTGGAGATCTCACAGGCATCTCAAACTTGACCTGGACAAAATGAGCTCTCGTGACTGTATTTAGGGCACACACTTCCTACTCCATGTCCCAGTCGTCCCCATCTTGGTCACTGGCATCCCCACCCTGCCAGCACTCCAGAAGGAGCCTAGGAGTCAACCCTGACCCTTTGTTCCATCAGCACCTACATGCCTTCCATCAGCAAGGCTGTTGGCTGTGCCCCTAAACCACGGCCCCAGTTTACCCCCTTCCCTCCACCTCTACCACGGCCACCCTTGACCGAGATGCATCGTCTCCAGCCTGCACACCTGCAATAGCTGCCTCCTAACTGGCCTCCCAGTTGTGCCTCTTGCCAGCTACAATCCCTCTCCCTTCTAGCATCCAGGGTGATCATTTTAGAAAATGCTGAAAAGCCTTCCCCGGCTCCCTCCTGAATTTAGAAGCAAACCCACACTTCTGGTCCTGCTCCACCACAGCCCCACCCACTCCCCTCGCAGCCCCACCCAACTCTACGTTGACCGCTGTGGGTCTGTTTTCTGTTCCTCTAACAAGCTCTCTCCCACCTCAGGGCCTTTACACCTGCTGTTCCTTTTGCTGGGAATGCCCTTCCCCAGGTCATCACATAACAGGCTCCTTGTCATTCAGGACTCAGTTCAAATGCCACCTCCTCAGAGAGTCCCCTCCTGACGGCTCCCTCTAAAGCAGCCTTCCTTGTTATTAGTTACTTGATTTCCCTCATAGTTCCTATTATGATCTGAAATTTGTTTATTTGATTTTTTGCCTGTTTTCTGCCTGAGGATGCTAAAACGCAAACGCCCTGAGATCACGGAACTTGGTCTGACTTATTCATCACTGCAATTCTCTGCATCTAGAACAATGTCTGGCGCTTAATAAATACGGCAGTTAATAAATAAGGACTGAGTCAGTGACTGGCTGGCACATAGTAGGTACTCAACCAAAAGGTGTTAAATCCTGAGTGAATGAACAAGCAATCACCCTTTAAGGCCACTACTCATGTCCCCGCTTTAAAACTCAGAAGGGTTTAGCCGGTGACCCACAGCTCTGAGCTGGCATGGCTAGGGTTGAATGTAGGCCTGTTTGAATCCATGCTCTTTCCATGTCTGACACTGCTTCTGTCTCAGATTTCACAGGTTCCTCTCCCTGGGGCCAAAAAATCTGCAATGCATCTGGGCACTGGCCGCCCAAGCTGCTGCAGACCAAATCCCTGTCTCCCTGGGTTTGGGGGCAGCCTGCAGTGTTGGGCTTGGACCTCAGGGGCCAAGTCTTTCTTGTTCAGGATGCTTTCTCTCTACCACCTGCCTCTCAGCCCTCAGAGCATCTGAACCCGATGCCTTCCCCATGCGGCCCTCTTTGATCTAGGGTCAATGCCCCTCACAAGTCAGGGGCCTGTTGCTGAAATCCACATGGTCTCCCTTCTTATGGATCAAAGAGGTTCCACAAGGTTCAGGGCTCCCAGGGACTTCTGCCTTTGAAAAGGTGCCGAAAGTGACACAAAGTGAAGGGAGACCTTGCCTTCTTCCCTCTGCCACCTGGGCCAAGCCTTGACAGACTAGTAGCCTTGGGCTGGGCCTCCTTCGAGGTGAGACTTGCACCTGCTCTGCCCCCAGACCCTAGATGGCCCCCATTCCCTCTTGGTCTGGGCTGTGTCTCCAGACTGAGCTCACCTTTCAGCCAGGCAGGTGGCGTTTGAGGCAGAGGTACCACCCTCCAAACTGCTCTGTGAAGCCTTGGACTCAAAGAGCTCGTGTCACTCCGAGCTGCCGGGCAGGTTGGCGAACCCAGGCCAGTAATTTCCCTTTCGGGCTCGTATGCCTACATAATCCTGATGGTGAATTAGACCCATCCAGCCATCGGTTCACTCAGCAAGTATTTACGGACAGGATTTACGGACCACTGCCCAGTGGATGCGGTTTATCCACTTACAGATGCCAGCCCTTGAGAGTTCTACACGAGAGAAAGAAAGGTTTAATCCTCCCTGAGTCTGAACCCATTAACCCTGGCATGAACACAGCTCCTGGTACCATGAGGCACACGGGGAGCACCGTTCTCTGTTCCTTTCAGCTCAGCCTACAAAGGAAGGGCAGTTTGGAAAATCACTTTCAGAAAATCACAGACATTATTGAGGATGCTTCTCATGCTATTCTTGCAGCATGTGGTGAATTAGAACAGAGAAACGGACCCGAATCGCAGGGAGTGGAGGGCCCTGGGGGCTCGGAGAGCGGGACAGCATTTTGTTCCCTCCCAGTTTTGAGCAGAGCTTCGTCTCAGGCCCCTCAGGCCCCGGAGAGTCTCTGGGGCTCGAAGCCCTTCTGAAAGCAAGATTTCACGTGCTCGGCTGGCTTCCTTGGTGTGTGCATTCTGGAAGGGAGCATTTTTGGTGTGGCTAATTGCAAGCTACTTAGAGAGGACTTAGGAAAGTCGGCCTCGGACTCCTTCCGGAAGGGCCTTGTGCTCCATGCTAAGGAATCTGAACTTGACCCTGTCAGTGATAAAGAGTCACCGGCGGGAGTCTGAGCAACGTGTGATGCTGTCAGATCTGTGTCTTAGGAGGTTCACTCCTGCAGTGGAGAATGGATTGCGATGTGTGTGGTGGGGTGACTGGAGACGCTTTGCAGTGAGACAGGCGAGAGCTGAGAGGGCCTGGGACCATCACCCCTGAAGAGCGGCAAAGGCGTGGAGGGGAGTGTCAGTGCAGAGACGGATTTGCCAGGTCACGGTGACTAAGGGTGCAGGGAGCAAGTAGGGTGAGGAGTGTAAAGATGTCACTGTGGTGTCTGGCTTGGCCACCTTGGATGGTGACACTCTTCACCGAGCTGGGGAAGGCAACAAAAAGAGCAGGTTTGGGAAAACAGAAAGAGTTAGGATCTGGGCGTGCTGCATTTGAAGCACCCTCCAGGGAGGGCTTCAGGTGAGTTTGATATCATTGTGGGCCTGAAGCTCAGGACAGAGGGAGGGTTGGAGGTAGAGACTGAAGAGTCGTCCCCAAGAAACAGTAGAAGCCTCGGAGTGGATGAGAAATTCCAAGAGAGGCAAGAAATTCCCAGAGAAGAGGCCATGCTGGGCCCTCTAGCTTTAAGGGGAAAGAGGAGGAGAAAAGTCAGTGGAGAAGAAGTGGGGAAAGAAAGAATCATCGTCATCTGAGAGGTTGAGAGAGAATCAGGAGCGACTTGGGAGAGAGCTGTGGCCCCCAAAGGCTCTGCACGTCCATGAATTACTGCTGTGATGTGAACACTGGGGGAGCACTGTCACCCCAGCCCACTCCACCCACTGAAAGGCCAGCCCTCGCTGCCCCCATGCCGGGACGTGCAGACCCTGCATTGCGAGGCCATGGTCTGACCTGGCAAAGGAAGCCCTCCATGAGGCAGCCCTCATCTTCTCTTTGACTAGTGGGTTAACAAAAAAAGATATTTTAACAGCCAGCCCCAGGGTTTCTTCCAAGTGAAAGCTCTCTATGTTAGAGACAATATCACCCTATACCTAAAGAGCTTGGGTCGGGGAGGGAGACATCAGCCTGTAAGGAGATGGCAAAGCCAAGGGCAACCGGGCTCTTGTGCCTAAGAAGTCGACAGAAGTCCTGAGACGGGGCCGAGGTCGAGAGGCAGCCAAGTGGAGGAGGCTGGAGTGAGACGAGAGGGGGCAACGCACATCACAGAGAAGCCGGGGGCTTGCCAAGACAGAAGCCAGGGAGAAGCTTCTAGGGGGAGGGGCCGAAAGGCTCTGGGGTTCCTGACTGCTCTGATTTTCATTTCAAGCCACTTGCATTGTTGAGATGTGAAGTCCCTGCATTGCCACAAACCTCCAATAAAGGCTGTGCTGCATGCAAACACCTTTGTTAATGGTTTTGTTTTTGTTTTGGGGTGGGGGTCAGGAAAAATGGGCCAAGTTTTCAGCCTAGGTTGGCAGAGCAGAACCAAGGGAGGTGAGGCATGGCAGTGAGTTCAAGGTTCAAAGGAAGCTAGAGCTGACAAAGATTCCTGAAAATACTTGGAGGGATTGTAGATTTCCACCTCATTAAGATGGGATACCATAAACAAGACCAAAAGACAACCCTCAGAATGGGAGAAAATATTTGCAAATGAAGCAACTGACAAAGGATTAATCTCCAAGATTTACAAGCAGCTCATGCAGCTCAATAACAAAAAAACAAACAACCCAATCCAAAAATGGGCAGAAGACCTAAATAGACATTTCTCCAAAGAAGATATACAGATTGCCAACAGACACATGAAAGAATGCTCAACATCACTAATCATTAGAGAAATGTAAATCAAAACTACAATGAGGTATCATCTCACACCGGTCAGAATGGCCATCATCAAAAAATCTAGAAACAATAAATGCTGGAGAGGGTGTGGAGAAAAGGGAACACTCTTGCACTGTTGGTGGGAATGTAAATTGATACAGCCACTATGGAGAACAGTATGGAGGTTCCTTAAAAAACTAAAAATAGAACTACCATATGACCCAGCAATCCCACTACTGGGCGTATACCCTGAGAAAACCATAATTCAGAAAGAGTCATGTACCAAAATATTCATTGCAGCTCTGTTTACAATAGCCAGGACATGGAAGCAACCTAGGTGTCCATCATCGGATGAATGGATAAAGAAGATGTGGCACATATATACAATGGAATATTACTCAGCCATAAAAAGAAATGAAATGGAGGTATTTGTAATGAGGTGGATGGAGTTAGAGTTTGTCATACAGAGTGAAGTGAGTCAGAAAGAGAAAAAGAAATACAGTATGCTAACACATATATATGGAATCTAAGGGAAAAAAAAAAGGTCATGAAGAACCTAGTGGCAAGACGGGAATAAAGACACAGACCTACTAGAGAATGGACTTGAGGATATGGGGAGGGGGAGGGGTGAGATGTGACAAGGTGAGAGAGTGTCATGGACATATATACACTACCAAATGTAAAATAGATAGCTAGTGGGAAGCAGCCGCATAGCACAGGGAGATCAGCTCGGTGCTTTGTGACCACCTAGAGGGGTGGGATAGGGAGGGTGGGAGGGAGGGAGACGCAAGAGGGAAGGGATATGGGAACATATGTATATGTATAACTGATTCACTTCGTTATAAAGCAGAAAGTAACACACCATTGTAAAGCAATTATACTTCAATAAAGATGTTTAAAAAAAAAAAAAAAAAAGATGGGATACCGATGTGAATTGTACTTCAGAGGACAGGGTGATAGTCCCTCTGCCTCTGATATTTGGGCTACAATTGTCTTTAGTTTCCATATTGATTAAAAAAGTATGATATTTATAGTTCTGTAAAAAGAACGAGAACTGTTTTCCGTTTCACAGCTTAAATACTTAATTTCATTTACTATCATGTTTCACATTCTATTACCATGTCACAACTCTGATGCCTCTCCTTGGAAGATCAGAGTGTTAAACCGTGACATCCTCTGGGTAGGGAGTGGGTAGAGGTGCTATCAGGAAGAGTGGAAACAGCAGATTCAGACCACGGTTAGGCCACTCAGGGCCGCACACTTGTGTGTAGGGGCCAAAGTCTCACCTGATTGGTTTGGACATTCCTGGTATCAATCATATGAAGAGAGACATGTCCCAAGTTATCCCATGTTAGAAAGGGGGCCTGAGAGGAGGGGACTTAGGAAGGCAAGAAAGGAGACTAGCTTCCCCAGGCTCCATCAAAAAGGACCAACAAGGCTGAGGCCAATTCTATTGGGTGAGGAGGGCTAAACAAACACGGAATCAAGCGGCAACTCAGATTGATTGTTTGTGGCTTACCTGTCTGGAAAGAATTCACAGTTGCCTCCGGACTCAAGCAGGAAGGGTGCTATGATCAATTAATTATGCCTCCCATGGGAATGGTAGAAGAGAAAGGGATCTATGTGCCAAGTATTTTCCATTGCTCGTGTAGACAGTAAAATGGGTGTGAGCATATGGTGGAAGGAGGGAGCTGCTTCTCCTCGAGCTAGTCTTCTGATAGTAATTACAGAAAACCTTCCTCTAAACTTGAACCCAAGGAGAGCTACTTGTTCCAATCACTTCTCAACTCCTTGAAACAATCCTCCTAGACTTATACCTGGGTGTTCGGAGATCCATGGGATTTCAAGATGAGGGTTTCAAGAAGGAAAGAGTGGTCAAGAATGCAAAAGCCTGTTGAGACATCGAGGAATATAAGGGCCAAAACAATTCCCATCTGACTTGGCAACGTGATGCAAAATATTTGCTGCAAAGGCCAGTTTGCAGGGGAGTAAGTGGGAGATGAGGATAGACAAGGCTGGGTGGAGCTTTCAAGATGCTGGGCATTGTTGGTGGCATGAGGAAACCCTTCTCATGATGTCACAGTTTGTATAAGGTGGTTAAAATATCTACATGTATTATAATCTCAATCATATATATATTCACAATATATGCATGTATGCAATATGTATTAGACAAAGCTCGAGGCATAACCCTCCCAGACTTCAGACAATACTATAACGCTATAGTAATCAAAACAGTATGGTATTGCACACAAAAACAGACGTATGGATCAATGGAACAGAATAGAGACCCCAGAAATAAACCCACATGCCTACAGTCAATTAATCTTCAACAAAGGAGGCAAGAACATACAATGGAGAACAGTCTCTTCAGCAAATGGTGTTGGGAAAGCTGGACAGCCACATGTAAATCAATGAAGTTAGAACACTCCCTCACACCACACACAAAAATAAACTCAAAACGGCTTAAAGACTTAAATAGAAGACATGACACTGTAAAACTCCTAGAAGAGAACATAGGCAAACATTCTCAGATATATATTGTACCAATGCTTTCTTCACTCAGTCCACCAAGGCAAAAGAAATAAAAGCAAAAGTAAACAAATGGGACCTAATCAAACTTATAGGAAACCATCAACAAAATGAAAAGACAACCTACAGAATGGGAGAAAATATTTGCAAACAATGCGACCAACAAGGGCTTAAATTCCAAAATATACAAACAGCTCAATATCAAAAACACAACCCAATCAAAAAATGGGCAGAAGACCTAAATAGGCATTTTCCAAAGAAGACATACAGATGGCCAACAGGCATATGAAAAGATGCTCAACATCACTAATTATTAGAGAATTGCAAATCAAAACTACAAGGAGGTACCACCTCACACCAATCAGAATGGCCATTAGCAGAAAGTCTACAAATAATAAATGCTGGAGAGGAGGGAAATGTGGAGATAAGGGAACCCTCCTGCACTGTTGGTGGGAATGTACATTGGTACAGCCACTATGGAGAACAGTATGGAGGTTCCTTAAAAAACTAAAAATAGAGTTGCCATATGATCCAGCAATCCTGCTCCTGGGCATATATCCAGAAAAGAGGAAAACTCTACCTCGAAAAGATACATGCACCCAATGTTCATAACAGCAGTATTTACCATAGGCAAGACATGGAAGCAACCTAAATGTGCATCAACAAATGAATGGATAAAGAAGATATTATACACACACACACACACACACACACACACACACACACACACACACACTGGAATATTACTGAGCCATCAAAAAGAATGAAATAATGCCATTTGCAGCAACATGAATGGACCTAAAGATTATCACACTAAGTGAAGTAAGTCAGAGAAGACAAATACCATACATCATTTACATGTAGAATCTTAAAAAAAATGATATAAATGAACTTATTTACAAAACAGAAACAGATTCACAGACAAAGAAAACAAATTTATGGTTACCAAAGAGGAAGCCAGGGGCAGGGGGAGGATAAATTAGGAGCTTGGGAGTAACAGATATATATACTATTATAAATAAAATAGTATATTTTAAAATATACTATTTTATATACAAATATATATATACATAGTATAAATAGTATATATAAAATATACTATTTTATATACTATTGTATATAAAATAGATAAATAACAAGGTTCTACTGTATAGCACAGAGAGCTATATTCAATATCTTGTAATAACCTATAATGGAAAATAATCTGAAAAAGAATATATATATATATATGTATATCTGTATCACGTTGCTGTACACCTGAAACTAACACAGCATTGTAAATCAACTATACTTCAATTAAAAAAAAGAGGAAGAAGATGGGAAGGGAATATATGAAAATCGTGGTTAAAATAGGTAAATTTTGTTTCTTCTTTATTCTCTTCTGTATTTTCTAAGCTCACTTAAAATGATCATGTGCTATTTTTATCATCAGATAAGAGGCATGGGAAATTATTTTTGAAATAAGCTTGATTATTATGCGGGGGCAATAAGAAATAGGCTGGGAAGGGGGTGACCAACTGTCTCAGTTTGCCTGGGACTGAGAGGGTTTCCAGGATGCGGGACTTTTGGAGCTAAGAAATGGGAAAGTGCCAGGGAAACCAGGACAAGTTGGTTACCCTAGCTGGGAGGCTGAGACCGATGTAGCACTGAAGGAAGTTGGGGTTTCCTGGGGGGCAGTGCTAGGGTAAAGAGGTTTTGAGCATATTTGAAGACTGGGAGGAGGACACCATTATATAGGGAGAGAGGCTGAATTTATAGAAAAGAGAGAAGAATAACTGCCAGGGTGAGATCAATAGGAAAACAGCTGGGAGAGAGCCGTGCACAGGAGACACATAGGTAACAGGAAGAGAAATGACGTATCTTCGGAGATAGGAGGGCAGGAGGGAAGGGCAGACCAACTAAAAATAAATTTGTTGATGCAGGGGAAGCAGGTTGAGGGAGTGCACACCTGAGGACTAGGAGGTCCAGTGAGGCCTAAAAGCCCCTAGAATACCTGGGGACCCTGAGGACCCTTGGTGGCCCCCAGACATGGGCTCCCCATAATGGGTACCCCACCCCCTGCTGGAGTGGATGGAGACTGGGTCCCATTGGAAGCTGCAGCAACCCTCCCAGGTGCTGCCCACCCCTCAGGCCCTCCCTGGCCACCTACCTCTGCAGGAGGGCAGCGGGAAGTCCCACGTGGCACTGTTCTCAGAGCCAGCGTGGCAGGTAAGCACGGCGTGGCCCTCCAGGAAGAAGCCGGGGTTGCAGCTGTAGCGGACCTTGTCGCCGAGGTTGAAGGTTGAGCCCTGCTGGACGCCGTTGGGCAGCCGCCCGGGGTTCCCACACGTGTGGCTGGGGAGAACTGTAAAGAGAAGGAGAGACACGCAGCCCGTGAGCGGGTCTCCAGCCCTGACACCCGGCCTCTGAGCAGCGCCTCCCTGGGTGACCCTCCTCCCCGGACCTCCTTTCTTCCGTAGGACAGGGCTGCCCCTGAAGGCTGCCTGGCCCCTCAGTACTCGCAGGGGTCACACGTTCAGGAGGAGCCACACACGCAACTTATACCTGGACATCCAGGTTTCCTGCTTTTTCTCATGTGTAGCCCTGGATGTGAAGTATGTCTGAACTGTGGGTAAGCGTCAGTTCAATCCATTTCACCTGTATCCTGCCTTCACCAATCAAGGTCGTTTTAACTGTTGCTACAAAAGACTTGCATGTCCTCCAAGTGGCACGGAGCCTGAACAATAAGATGTTTGCCTGAATTGTTTTCCAGGAACTTGTGTCTAGTTCGAATTAAGCCAGTTAAGACTAGCTCTAACTGGACATGCGCCAAGCGTCTGCTTGTTGACTTTTGACGTCAGAGGGCCAAAAACTCCACCCTCAGGTGGTGCTAAGCACCCACCCCCAAAATGGAGGCCCGCAGCTTAGTTCCGCCTGAGCAGAGCGATGATTACCGCACCTTTTCCCAATCCCCTTTCCCCATGCTTCCCAAGCTCCCCACGCCTCAGACCACACTGCTGCTTTAGTCTCTATCCCACAAATACCCTGAGCCCCTTGCCTTTGGGAAGGCCGATTTGAGACTTGTTCGCCCATCTCCTCGCTTGGCTGCTTTGTGAATAAACACTCTCTTTGCTGCAAACCCCGGCGCCTCAGCGCTTTGGCTTGCTGCGCGTTGGGCAAAACGAACCTGGTTCAGTAACACATCCATCCCATCACTCGAGATGCCCCAGGGAAATCACTTTAATCTCTTGGGTTTGGTTGCTCTGCTCTCAGACTCCACAGTCCTTCCCAATAAACACCACGGAAGGGACACAGACAGTGGCACGGAGTAGGTGCTCATTAAACCCGATGTCCTTTCTTTCATGTGTATCTTCCCCAGCAGCCAGAGTTGTACTTTGGCCCAGCAGGTTTGGGGGAGTTGAAGGGGTCACTAGTGCTGGAGTAGGCAGTGAGGTAGGGAGACAAGAACCTGAGCTCTGATCAGACTGACCCGTTTCAAGGGGAAAATGGGGAGCCAGAGAATAAGATGTAGAGTGTGCCACCTGAGCCAGAGCAATAACGGCCAGCTGCCAGTGTGCACTCATTATCCAGAGGACATGGCCTTGGTGAGGGTGCGTGAGCATCATGACCCGTCAATCAGGAGGGAGAAAGGGAGGGCGCAGCTCCTCTGTGCCTGAGTCACTTGTTCAACCTGACTCAGCTCCCCCTACCCTCTGCCTTTCTTCCTAGAGTTGGAACTGCCTGTGCCCAGAAGGTCCCACCTCCTACCATTTCACACCTCCCCATAAGGCAAGGACAAGTGGTCACAGCCGTGTCCAGATTGCCATCCAAGTACCTCTCCATTAATTCATCTGGCGATGGTTTATTGAGGCCAACCCTGAGAGGCCATAGAGCAGGGTGGTGGAAAGTACAGACCCGAGAGCCTCAGTGCTTGGGTTCGCATCCCAGCCTGATGGCTTACTACCTGTGGGACCTTGAGCTAGTCTCTTAACCTCTCTGTGCCTCAGTTTCCTCCTTTGTAAGAGGCGGTTCACAGTAGTACCTTCCTCTGGGGTCACTGTGAGAATTGAGTGGAGGTATGTAAAGCCTGGATACAGTGAGTACCACACAAGTGAATCTAAGTTCCCAGTCCATTGGGAGATGCATACGATTAAAGGTATGTTAAGTGTTATGATGAGATAGGGACCAGGCAGGGGAACAAACCCAGTCAGGGGGTAGTCAGAGCCGGCTTCTTGGGAGAGGTGATGTCTATGCTGAACCCTGAGAGATTAGTAAGAATTACCTAGGTCAAAGTGTGTTCCAGGCAGAGGAAATATCATGTGCAAAGGCCCTGAGGCCAGAGATAACCTAAGAGATCAGAGAGCCTGGAATAAGAGGGTAGGGGTGGCAGTGATGAGGAATAAAGATGAAGAAGTGGAGACGGCCAGCCTGGATTCTAGAGAGCTTCCCAGGCCCTTGCAGTACCCTCTTCCAGCCCATATTGCTGTCTTCCAGGACCCTCTTTGCCAGCCTTGCTGATCTCAGAGCCCTCAGAAAGAAGGCTTTCTCTCCCACTTCTCCTCTCCTCCCAGGAGGAGACAGCTTGTTGTAGAGGGAAAGGGCAGACTTTGGTACTAGCTTGATCTGGTCTGAAGCCAGGTGCTGTCACTGTCTTACTCTGTGGCCTTGAGTCATGTAAGCTCTCTGAGCCTTAGTTTCCTCAACTGAGAAAGGAGGACAGTAATATCTAGTGGTTGATGAGGTTATGATAATAACTGATGCATGGCTGGCACAGTGCCCAGCACAGAGTAGGTGCTCAAAAATGGCAGATGGTATCCTTCCACTGTACTGTAGGGCCATGCAGTCCTTGGGTGTATCCTGGGAGCCTAACACTGTGTGTGACACTTGTAGGGACATATTTGAGTGTTCATCAATTAGTCATTTGGAAGGGTTACCCATTGATGCATTAATTCCTTCATACAATGAAAATATATTGTGGGCCTACTGCACTCTGTGCTGGTAATACAGCAATGAACTAGACAAAAAGGGCCCCTGCCCTTATGTTTTTGTGGGAGAACTATCTTAAGGGATGAAGAGCTCTTCCAGGCCCGTTCTCTACCTCTGACAAGTGAGATAACCCAGATGAAAGGATTGACTTCCATCACCCTGTCTATTAGCCTAGCTTAGAATAGTCCTTGGGCTGCTGGATACCTTGGCATTTCCCATGATCCCATGCTGCTGGCTTCCTCGGCATTTCCCATGATCCCACAGTGCTGGCTTCCTTGGCATTTCCCATGATCCCATGCTGCTGGCTTCCTTGGCATTCCCCACGATCCCGCTCTGCTGGCTTCCTTGGCGTTCCCCACGATCCCATGCTGCTGGCTTCCTTGGCATTTCCCATGATCCCACTCTGTTGGTTTCCTTGGCATTTCCCATGATCCCACAGTGCTGGGTTCCTTGGCATTTCCCATGATCCCACAGTGCTGGGTTCCTTGGCATTCCCCACGATCCCGCACTACTGGCCACAGTGGAGGCAGAAACTGCGATGTGAGTACGTTTGTGAGTGTTGGGGGTGGGAGGGGCAGGGCAGGTAAACATTTGGAGAAGAAAGCAAGCTAAGGTGAGGGGAGGGAGCCAACCGGGGAAATGGGCTGAGAACTGGTGTAGAACTAACGTTTCATTTTCCACAACGAGACGCAAAGACCCAATTTAATTAAATTACTAATGTCAAATTTTTAATGAACCTGTTTCTGCTTTGGGCTTTCTTCCTTTGAAATTAATGATTGGAACATCACTATAAATAAAACCCGATTCTTTTTAAAAAGTCACTCTCAAACGCTCACTGCTTTTTACTTAATGAGTGCTCATAATCAGATCACCCTGACCTGGCACCTCCACTGGGACCTGGGTGTGATGAGTCTCAGTTCCAACCCCACCTCCTTTTTTATCTTTGCTCCCGAGAGGTCACACAGGGAACGAAAAGAGGGCAGACGCTGGGCTCAGAGAGGCCTGGATTCAAATCTCAGCTCATCCACCTCTGGCTGAATGATCTTGAGCCATAAACTTTACCTCTCTGGACTTCAGTTCTTCATCTAAAAATGAGGATACTTTCTTTTTCTTCCTATGGGGTTAGAGGGTGAATTGTATTAGTTTCCTAGGGCTGCTGTAACAAAGTACCACAAACTGGGTGGCTTAAAACAACAGATATTTATTGTCTCACAGTTGTGGAGGCTAGAAGTCTAAAATCAAGGTGTCGGCAGGGTCACGATCCCTCTGAAACTTGTAGGGGAAACCTTCCTTGTCTCTTCCTAGCCTCTGGTAGTTTTTTTTTAGCAATCTTTGACGTTCCTTGGCTTGTCCATGCATCCGTCCAATCCTTCACCTTCACCTGGCATTCTCCCTCTGTGTCTCTATGTCCAAATTTCACCTTTTTATAAGGACACCAATCATATTGGATTAGGACACACTCTAATGGCCTCATCTTAACTTCATCATTTTCAAAGGCCCTATCTCCAAATAAGGTCATATCCGCAAGTACTGGGGTTAGGTCTTCAACATATCTTTTTGGGACAGAATTCAACTCATAACAGGACTGTTGTACAGATTAAATAAAGCTAGGTTTATAATACCCACCATTGAGTTCCTCGTATGTTTTGGGCCCTGGGCTACAAATTTATTTTACTTAATCCTCAAAACAATCATGTGCGACACCTACTATCCTCATTTGACACATGAAAAAAATGGAGGCACAGAGAGCTTAAGCAACTTCCCTAAGGCCACAGAGCTAGAAAATGGCAGAGCTAGGTTCTGAATCTAGGTCTTTCTGGCTCCATCGTTCAGCACTCTTAATTTTGGAATACAATACTGCTTCTGACAGAGACAGTGCCCAGGACATAGTGGGTACTTAATGACCAAGAGTTCCCTTCCTCCCTTCATTATTCTAGACACTGAGACAAAATGAAGGGTGATTACCTGATTGTCCAGATTTAATTGTCTGTCCTTTCTTCTCCAGTCTGATTTGCCAATCTTGTACTTTTTAATAGTGTCAAGGGCAACATTTAAAGTTTGGTCTTTTGTAATGTGTCTGATGCACAACTTGCTGGACAGACAGAAATCAGAGATAAGCCACAAAAGCCAGACTTTCTAAGGCACAGCGTTCTTTGATTTTTGGATTCTGCCCGTGTGTTTTTTTTGGCACAGACATTATAACCGTTCATGCTCTCCCGTCTATAAAACTTCCCTTTGATTGCTTACAAAATGAAGAGTGGGATATTTACATCCAAGGCAGCCCAGCACAATATTATGAAAGCTGTGCTTGACATTGAACAATTCCATTGTAGATTAGCTGTGGGGAATTCTGTCCCTTCTACAAAGCCCGGCTCTTGCCAATCAACAAGATATTCTCAGTGACTGTATGACAATGGATCTCCTTTGTGGCTGGAGTGCAGCAAAAGCTACAGAATACCTTCTTTTATTTTTAATGTGAGACTTTAGTTCCCATATTATAATGAAGAGTCATTTATGCTCTCTGGACAAGCACCCTCCATATGTTTTGATTTCTTATCTTCCATCAAGTAACTTGTTTCATGTCCATGGCCATATGATTGATACAAAGTGGCAGGGTGGCTGGGAGAAAGGATGCAGGAAGAAAGATTTCTTCTTCCACAGCCCTCAACGTGGAAAGGGGAGATGGCGTGTGTGTGTATGTGTGTGTGTGTGACTTGAGGGGTAGTGGGCATGGACAGGGGAGCGAAGAATAAGATCCATTATTTTTTCAGTACCTACGCTGTGCTAGGCACTTCTGCATCACACATTATCTTAGTTAATCCTTAAAACTCCCTTGCTTTTAGCTGTTTGGCCTTGTAAACATAATTTACTGCACACTTACTACGTGTCATCCCCATTGTCAGGTGCTTTGCATATATTTCCACCCCAAAGAATTGTCTATACTTGTTGTCTCCACTTCCTCTCGCATCTACATCTGACATAGTATATAGTTGATGCATTCATTTGTTTATTGTTTGTCCCACTCTGCTACAATATAAGCTCCATGAAGACAGACATTTTTTTTTAATCTATTTTGTCCCCTTCTGTGTCCCGGTTTCTAGAACAGTGCCTAGAACAGTGCCTGATGTATAATAATACCTTGATAAGAGTTTATTGTGTGACTTAATGATTTTATTTAATCCTCCCAATAACCCATTGAGAGAGGGGCTATTATCTCTCGTTGAGATGAGTGTGATTGCCAGAGGCGTTGGAGCATTACCCAAGGCCCCGTAGCTCACTGGGGGTAGAGCAGGGTGTCCACAGCACTGCCTGGTTACCGAGCCCATGTACTTTGCACCTGCGCTAGGCCATGCTTGCACTGACCGTTCCACACAGAGTCCACGGTGACTAGTGTACCTTGAAACACCCTCACAGGGGACTCACACTCATTCTCCTTGTGGGGATGACTTGGGGTGACAACCAGACAAGTCAACCCTTAGCCTGGTCCTGTACATTTCCTGCTACCTGTCAATCAAACAAAGGCAGGGGTGCCAGGACCTCAGATGGCGTATGCCACCCACGAGTCCACAGGGCCCTGTCCTGCCAAGCCTCCTCCTGCCCAGCATCTGGCATCAGCTCTCCACTGTGAGCCTGTTCTCTTGGCTCACGTTGGCAGTTTTGCAACCTTCAGCATCAGGGTCATGTGGGGAGTTTTATAAAAACACCAATGTCTAGACCTGTCCCCAAACCTACTGAATCAGAATTTCAGAGGGAGAGCCTCAGCTCCTCTGGGTGACTGTAAGCAGAGCTGAAACTGAGAACCACCTATTCATGTAGGTTATTCCATTAGCCCCGTTGGCTTATCTCTCTGAGCTGTGAACTGTTCAATTTCCAGTGCCTTTCTTGTTACTGGGCTTTGACTTCTGGGAGCAGCAAGCCTGGCTTCTCCCTGGGATGTTGCTGTCCTCCGTAAATCACTCTTGCCCTCTCCTTCCTTCTCATTTGAGGATCCTCATCATCTCTCTCTGGGACCTCTGCACCCAACTCTGATCTCCCTGCCGCTGGCCCTGCGCCCTCCAATGCATTGTCTGCACTGACGCTGGACTGAGCTTTCTACAATGGCAAATTCACCACGGTCCTGCCCTTTTCCCCCCTCTGGAGCACACGTGCCAAAGCAGGTTCCCTACCACCAAGGTGCGTGGGCAAAAGACCTCTGGTCTTTTGCATGATGAATATAAGAATAAATAATGATTTGAAAGATCAACCACAATAAATAAAAGGGAAGAAAAAGAAAACCATGAGAACCCTCCTATTGCTGTCAGGATTAATCCAGTCTTAGGTTCATGCAGCCCCATCTTTCTATGATCTGACCCCTGCTGACATTTTCTGCCTCATCTCCTGCTCCCCCAATCTTTCCCCTGCACCACTTCCTCTGTGAAGCCCTCTTTGATACCCTTAGCGTCTTGTATAAACTGGAAAACCCCAGGAGAAGACATCCTGATAGAATGTAAATTCAGGTATAATGTCATTGGCAACCAGCTCCCAGAATCCTGGAACTCCCAGCCCATTAACTACACAGGCTTGCTCTGGTCATTTGGTTAATTTTGCAATCTCACAGGCCCACATTTTACATGACAGGATTTTTTGGACCCCACTTGCAGATTTAAGTCAGGGTTTTACTTGTACTTCAATTCCTGCATTTATCATATGACATTACAATTCAATCGTTCATTAATTTACAATACCCCAGCTTCCAAACGGGAGCTAAGTCTGCCTGTAATTGTTTGTTTAGGTGTCTATCCTGAGGGGCAGAAATGACATATTCTTTTTTTATCTTGTGTTTGATTTAATGCCTGGCAGGGAGGGAGTACCCTGATGGAATGTGTTTTATATATATATATATATATATATATATATACACACACACATACACACACACACACACACATATATATATATACACACATATATACACACACACACATATAGTTTATACTATGTGCATATAAAAATATGCATTATATATAGGGAGCAACAAAGTAAAGCAAGGTTGGCAACCTTTTTCTGTAAAGAACCAGAGAGTAAATACTTCTGGCCTTGCCTAATGGTCTCTGTCCCAGTGATTCAGCTTTTCCGCTGTGCTACAAAAGCAGCCTTAGACAATACATGTTCCAACCAA
Organism: Eubalaena glacialis; assembly: GCF_028564815.1. NCBI lineage: Eukaryota > Metazoa > Chordata > Mammalia > Artiodactyla > Balaenidae > Eubalaena > Eubalaena glacialis. The sequence goes on along the minus strand of NC_083718.1, from coordinate 168,161,675 downwards.
GCTTTACTTATAAAACAGGTTCCCAGCCCATGGGCCACGGTGTGGTACCCCTGAATTCGTGTTTATTCAGTTACGTACTTATCCCAGGTGTACACTCTCAGGAACCTCCCGCCATCTCCCACAGTAGAGAAAGAACTAAGAAAAGACCAGTTTTCCTGGGAGTCAAGGAAGGAAAGGGGCTGTGAGGGGAGTGGGCTGCACAGGTTAGAGTCCTGGACAGGTGACGGGCAGGAAGAAGACAGGCAGTTGGCACCTGAGGATGGAGACCAAACTTACATTTCCTTTCCCCTTCAACGTGGCCCTGGAGACAGTGGGCATTGTGCTGGCTGCAGGGAAGGGCTTGTGTGCGTAGGTTCAGTCCACAATCTTTCCCATTAAAATAGAATTTATGCTAGTGTTCGGAGCTACTCTTTAGGTTGGTATTTATGAACCCCATTTTACCCCAAAGAGCTGAATTTAGAGAGCTGAAGGGTCACGCAGCTAGTTGCAATAATAATAATCGTCACCTTTTGGGTGTTTAATATGAGCTTGGCACTCTGCTCAGTACTTTATCTGGACTCTTCTATCTCACCTTACCCTGCCACGAGGTACTCTGACTGTTCCCTTTCAGGGGCAGGGGAATGAGGAACAATGAGGCTACTCTGACCCAGTGTCACACGGCTGGTTGGGATCGGGGCCGGTGTTGAAACTTGAGCTGTTTGACTTCAGCGCCTGTGTCCTTATCAGGCTGTAACCTTGACCTTCAAGGCCTGTGTTTCCCAGCATGGAGGCAGTGCTCTGGGCTTGCACACCGTCCCTCTCCTTGCCAGGCCTACAGCACGCCTGACCTACACCCAATCAGACCCCTCGTTGGCCCCATCCCCCCACCTGGACAACCTGGGGCTGCACAGACATCCATCATCCCACCAGCAGGGGCCACAGAGGGGCTTTCAGTGGGAATTCTCCTTGATGCTTCATAACCATAGGGCCCCATGGCCTCCTCTCTCTCACCTGAGATTCTTTAGAAGCAAAACCGAAAAGGTTACATCCTAGGCCCCAGAATAGAGTTGCCAGTTAAAATCCAGGACACCCAGTTAAATTTGAATTTCAGAGAAACACAAATTCTTTTTTAGTATAAGTATATCCCATGCAACATTTGGGATATACCTATACTAAAAAGTATTTGTTATTTGAAATTCAAATTTAACTGGGCATCCTGGATCTTCATTTGCTAATTTTATCAACTCTGCTCCAGAGGGGAGTATTCTCTCCATCAATAACTTCAGCTTCTTAAGGAACTGGGGGTTTCTCTGGGGAAAAGGGGAAGAGGACAAGGAGAGAGATAGCCCAGCTTTAAGGAACTCAACACTGAACCAGAAGAGAGGCTGCAGAGAGGAAAGTTCAGAGCCCCCAGGGTGGGGCCTGCGGAAGTTTAGGGTCCAGCAGGATTACAGGGGAGCAGTGAGCTGGGCGGCCTCCTCCTTCCCCCAGTCAACTCTCTAAGGGAAGGTCCGGGTGTTAGCCTGCACACCCTTGTCCCTCTCCTGTTGCAGGAGACTGTGCTATGCCTTAGCCCCTCTGATGAACAGCTTTAGGCTGGCACAAGGTCCCCTGTGATGCAGCCTCTGGTGACCTCTGCAGCCCTGAGCCCCGCTGTTCCCTGTTCAGCCCTCCCTGCCCCCATCACACACTAGCACTGGGATTTTCCACCTTGTCGAGACAGACCAATGCATGGAGCATCAGTGGTACCCTATGGGGCAGCACAGAAAAATACTGTCAGTGTTAGGCTTAGAATAGCTAACCATGCAATTTGGGGCTAAGTTTGATTAATTGCAGAATGACGCCTAGAAATGTTTCCCAAAGTACATTCCATAAAACACAGGCTGAGAAATAAGTTCCACGAGAAAAGCATTCAGTGGGTCAAGGAACTTTGGAAAATGCTGCAGAAATTCTCTTCTCTGGAAGAAACAAATGCTTACGAATTTATCTCAGAGGTTCTGCAGGAGAGAAACCTATTAAACCTTGCTTCAACCAGAATCTCCACAAAATTGACTATAGAAGCTCTCCTCTCCCTTTTTTATTTTTTTTCCTCAGAAACACCTATTAGCTTCTGAATTGTTCTGTGGAACACACTTTGGGAATTGCTAGATTCTAGATAAGATAAACCTGAGTTGCTTTGTTTTCCTTATTAATCATTATTATCATAAAACAACAACAGCAATGATAGTTGACATTTACGCGGACCTTTCCAGGTTAACACACATTGTTTTTACAAACGTGATCTCCCTTTGGCACATCTGTTTTTCTGTGGGCTGGGATGGTCAGTAGCTTTGGGGATTGGGATCACTTCTTACCAAAGAAGCCAATATCACTTCCAGTTAAGAGCAGCCTATGTTACAGAAGGGCAAAGGCGTAGGTTCTTCCTTTTCATCTGACAACTTTTATAGCAGGGCACAGTTTCTGCTTGGCTGGGGCAGAATGATCCCTGACCTGCTGCACCTGGAATTCCAAAGGCTTGTGGCCAGGGCCAGCCAGTTTTGGTCCTCAGCCCTGCCCAGCTGCAGATAGGAAGTCATGAATCCTGAACCAATCCTAGCAAAGGGGCTCAAAGAGGAGGCAGTGACCTGCGTCAGCTGGGGGTCCTGTCGTGAGGCTGGGACTCCTAACCCTGGGTGAGGCTGCCCATAAGAAAGGTCATCCTATCTCTTGCTAGGGCTACCCCACCGCTGCGTAACTGGCTTGCTTTCCCCTCAACTTCCCTCAGACTCTGTAGCTCCCTCCCCAAGGCTGAGTGTTAGCCCCCCTACATCCTGCTGGCCAGCTGGGAAGTGCTGTCTCTGTGTGCCATTTGCGATGCCCATGGCGATACCCCACCTGCCAACTCCAGCCCTGTGGACATGGAGCCCCAGAGCCCCTGTTTCCTCCATGTGGCCCCCTGTCCAGGACCAGGAAGCCCCAGCATACCTCACAGCCATCTCTCTTCTTAAGGCAAGAGACAGTTTAACTCGCATCCCATGGGAAGAAGCACAATATTCCAAAGGCTCCGGACCCCTCGGCTTCCCGCTCTCTAAGAAAAACTAGACAGAGGGGCCTACAGAGGAGCTGAGAAGTGAGGCTTCCAGCCACCATCATCCACTTATTTCTCGTACCTTCTGCAAAGGATGGGGGATTCTGTTACTACAAAAGACCCTAAGTAAAAGGTGCATCTGAGTCCCCATGGGATCTCTGTAAATCCTCCTTGTTCTCACCTCCTTCTTCTGCATCAGCCCCATCACTTACTGACCACTTGTATGGACTAACTCCTCGTTGAACCCTATCTCATTTAATCCCCATAACAACACTGTGAAGTGGGTACTATCCCCATTTTACAGATAACGAAACTGAGGCTCAGAGACGGTGAGCTTCTCCATTCACATGACTAGAGCTGGGAGAGCTGGGAGGTACGCCCAGTGGGACTGACTCTTGCACCTTCTTTCTTAGCTGCTGCATTCCAGCAAAGAGGCAGAGGAAGGGTTGGTGAGGCTGAGAAGTTGGCTTCGAGGCTCCATTTCCTGTAGGTCCCCCAATGGGGCCAAAGATGGTGCCTGGTGTACATTTTGCAGCTTGAGAATCAGGAATGGGGGGAGACAGAAAGGCCTGGCTTCTTGCTTGGCCGTTTATTTTTACTCCTGTCTGAGTCCAACAACCTCTCCAAAGGCTTCGTGGAGGCCCCCGTGCAGGCGGGGACCATTGGTCCAGGGTCCTCCAGGGTCAGGAGGCAGGAGGGAGGACAGGCTCTGCCCAGGGAGGCTCCTTACTTGGGGGTCCTCACACTCTCTCACATGGAAACACACAACAACATACTTTCACAGCCAATATGCACAAATCCATCCATTCTGATACTCACCTTCCCACACACACGCCCGCATGTGCACACATGCACTTACATCCTCATACACAAACATGCACGTGTAAAACCAGACCTCCAGAATGCATCTGTGTGAGCTCTTGCATTTACACATATGACAACAGACACGACACCTAGGCCCACATGTACCAGTAAACAAGCCATGTTTATGTAGCCAAATGACGATCCCCTTCTGGAGAGCCTCTGTTGGGCTGATGACCCTCTCTCACCGGAGTCCACTTCTGCACCCAGAGCACCTCTTGGAAGCCAGTGTCACTCTCCCCTACACTCAGGGGCCTGCCTGGCACCTGCATTTAAGTTCTTGTCATTCCAGGCACAGTATGAAATGCGGGGGTGGGGATGCAGATCTGACCCCGGAGGGGATCCACGCAGCTGTTGGCTCAAGCCGTGGTCTATGAGGTGGGCGGCAAAAGGCGTATCTGGGTCCGGGAGGCACAGAGCATCACGGGTCAGAGAAGGGCTCCGGCATCCCACAGACGTGGGTTTGAATTCGCCCACGCCACTCCTAGGCAGGGGTTAGCAGTTGTGACAGAAGAGGCAGCAGAGTGCACTGGTTGGCAAAGGGGGCTCTGGAGACAGATGGCCCGGGTTCAAATCCCAACTCTGTTACCTCATGAGCAAGTTACCTTCACCTCCTGCACCTCAGTTTCCTCACCAGTAAAATGGGGGTCATAACTGCACCCAGCTCAGAGAGCTGTTGAGAGGATGAAGTAAGATAAACCAGGCAAAGGGCTTATCTCAGTGTCTGGCACATAGTACATGCTCGATAAATTTGGGATATGGTTGTATATAAGTCCCTCGAGCTCCCTGGGAGAAGATGCTGGAGCAGTAAGAAAGAGAAGCAGCTCGGGGTAGCAGCTGGAGAGAGCAGATGGGCCCCTGGAGCTGGAACGCGGGAAGCCACCCAGGCAGGGGGCATCACTTGGACCCACACGGCTTTTACCGAGCCAGCAGGGGCCTGCGCCTTCCTGTCTGAAAGGCCTCCCCTAGATCTTAATAAGAATAATTCGCAAATGGTCCTACTAAGCCCCAAAGCAACATGAGAAAGGCAGGTGACACAGAGGCCCAGGAGGTGACAGGTACCAGCCCAAGACCCTGCCCCTTCTCTGCCCCTCTCCTCACTGCCCTGTGCCGCCCTACCTGCCCTAGGCATCCAGCCTCAGGGACGATGGGAAGGACTAACTCAGAGCCATTTCCTGGAAGAGGCGTTCTGGGTGGTCTTGGCAGAGAAGGGAGAGGGGCGGGCACACACGCAGGAGCACCCAGCCCCCGTGTGTGTTTCAGGCTCTTGTCCCTTGTGTGACTGATTCAGAGTCCCAGCCCAGACCCTCCTGCTGACCACAGACCCAAGTCCCAGCACCTCTGGGTGGCTCCCTGCGGAAGCCTGACACATGCCTCCAGCTGCACACGGCCCACCTCAACTCCTGGCCTCGCCGCCAGCCACCTGTGCCCTGGGCTCCCAGATCCTGGCACTGACCTGGAGTCCGTCCAGCCCACTCAGTCTCTCGAGTCGGCTTCCTTTCGTCCCTCCTATCTGACCCACCCCCAGTCCCGCTGCTAACGCCCAGGGCCACTCCCCCATCTCTCCTTCTTGGGGACTTGGAGATGGTCCCCTCCTCCTCACTGCTCCCGCTTTAGACTCGCCCCAGTCCAACGCATTCTCTCAACAGCCCCTGGGACCACAGCGCTTCCCACTGGAAGCCCTGTGGTGGCTCCCCGTCTCTTACAAGTCGGTTCAAATCCCTGGAATGTCACTCAAGGTCCTCCACAAGCTGGCCCGGCCCCTGCCTCTATCCCCACCGTTTCCCCTCACACCCGCTGTTCCTGCAACACTGAACTTACATTTCCTCCAGCACGCTATTTGTGGGGGGTGTGTGTGTGTGTGTGTGTGTGTGTGTGTGTGTGTATCACCGAGGCACAGGTTTCTATAGCCGAGCTTTTGTGTTGGTGTTACATGTGCATGCCTGTGTACCTGTGTACGTGTGTGTACATGTGTGTATATATACATGTATCTACGTGTATTTATATGTCATGTGTACTTATGTGGAAGAGCCTGGTGGGGATGGGGCCCAATGCTTGGCACAGTTGGGCAAGACTAGATATTTACAGCAGAGCCAGGGCTGCTGACGGCCCCAGGGAACCAGGGCCCGGGAGTCAGGAGCTACTGGCCCGCCCCCACCCCTCTCTGTGTGGAATCAAGAGAGCCGCACCCCCTCCAGACCGGCCCTGGGGCGCAGGGCATGTGCGTGGAGACGGAGCCATGCCCCGGTCCCTTTGCACCACTCTGGCAAGGATGGAGGCAAGAGGCCCCCGAGAGCCTGAAACACCCTCTGGCTCCCAAGAGCTGCTGTGGACCCGACGGCTCTGTCGCTGGGATTGCTCCCCAAAGACAGACAAGCTCTTAATTCTGGCTCCAACTGCTTACAGCCTGGGGTCACAGCTTTACCCAGAGCCTCCAGTGTCTTTCTAGACACCTGAGGACTCCAACCTCTCCTACTCCTTTGTCCTCTGTCTGAACTGAACCCACAGTCGCTCCTGCCTGCCTCTGACCTTCCCACCCTCTTTTCCTTCGGCCAATTGGTTAGGGCTGGAGGAGGCTCCGGCAGCAGGCTCCGTTCCCTCTGCCCAGCCTCGAGCAAAGTGACGAGAATCTCTAAACACTAGGGCAGCCTGTCACTCACACTGTCCTCTGCCCAGAAGGCCCACTGGCTTACAGTAAGAGCTGCTCATTCATTCATTCGTTCATGTATTCAACCAACGTCTTCACATGCAGGTGGCGTGCTGGCGGTCCCACAGTGAGCGCACCGTCCCAGCCCTCATGATGCTGACGCTCTGGAGATGATGTTCTTTTATTTAAGAAGCTACCAGAGCCCACCCCAGACCGCAGCCCCCATCGGGAGGTGAGGCAACGGCATCTGAGGGCCTGCTCTGTGCCAGCGCACTATGCCGTACTTCACATGCCCGACAGCCAGGAAGAATGGACCTCGTTCCAGGCCTTCTCCTGCTGACCCGCCCAGCCTCCCCTGAAGGTCCCCTGCCACCCCCACTCCCTCTCCAGTCCCCCACACTGCTTCCACTGTCACCTGCCTAGAAAACACATCCAGTCACCATCCTTAAGCTTCCTGCGGCTCCTGGAGGCTGGAGGAGCAAACTGGCGACTTCTCAGCAAGGCACTCAGGGCCCTTCCTAGTCAGGACTCAGCAATCTGTCCAGTCTTTGCTCCCACAATTTCCATCCCTCACCCCCCTCAGCCATGCACACCCCGACCCCTTTGGAATTGTCACCTCTCCTTCCCTGACCTCCCTCTTAGGGCCCTTCATGCACCAGGGCCTTTGCATTTGCTGTCCCCTCCTCTGAAGCGTTCTTCTGTCCTTCCTATCTCATCCTACTCCACTTATTAAGACTCAGTTCAAATGTCACTTCTTCTCAAACGTCCCTTTCTCCTCCGTGGAGGCAAACAGTCCTGCATGCTTGGCACTGGCCTCTGTGAAGACACGCAGCACACGCAGCTGGTGGGGAGGCCATGATAGCAAAGGCAGAGAGAACAAGAAACCTGTATGAACAGGAATGGGTGGGCCAAGGGAGCCATGGTGCCCAGGAGGATCTTGAGATGACAACATGGCCAGTAAAGCATGAAGTGCCACTGAGAGCTCGAGGCAAAAGGAGAACAAACTGAGTCATTGAATTTGGTGGTCCAGTTATAGAAGCATTAAACAGAGGAACAGCAGTGGAACATAAGAGTTAGAGGTTTGAATAAGCATGATCGGAGTGGCGGTGGATGATCCTCAAGCAGATCAAGCTCTTTTCTGCCCCAGGGCCTTTGCACAGCTTTCCCTGGCCCAGAGGTGCTCTGACCTCTGCTCTTTGCATGGCTCATTCATGTTCATCGGTCAGAACTCAGCTCAAATGCCACCTCCTTGGAGAGGTCCTGACCCCTAACCCAGCCTCAATTATCTTCTGTCTCACCATCCTTTATGTGACTTTCAGAGCACTGGCTGCAATGTGTAATCTTTTTATGTGTTCTTAATTGTTTTTTTCTCCCCACTTCCTATGGAAGTTCCGTGAGAACAGGGACCTTATCTGACATTTTCCATCTCTGTATCCCAGCATATAGCACAGTGACCAGCACAGAGCAGACACTCAGAAACTCTGCATTGAATGAATGACTCTAAGAATGAACAGAGGAATAAATGAGTGGATGGATGGCAACCTCCACGTACCTGGTTTTCTGTGAGACTGTCTGCTGTACCCATATCATGAACCCCTCTTTACTGAGTTTGCTTCAGTGGGCTTCTGTTCCTTAAAGACTTCCTGAGGCAGCGGGCATCAGAAAATGTTTATCCAGTTGACTGCACGTGACCAAAAAAAGCTAGCTGTCCACCAAAATTCATTGTCCCTTCTCTGGTCGCACAGCTAGATGACACTTTCCAGACTTCCTTGCGGTTGGGTTCTTTCCAGTAGAACGTGGGCAAAGGTGATAGGTGACATTTCCAGGCTTGGCCCACAAAAGCCTCCGCCAGGCCCTTCCACATTGGCTGGATGCAGTTATCCAGACCGCAGGGGATGCTGAGGCTCCAAGATGGAAGAAGGCTTCATCCCTGAGTTACCACGTGGACGAGGGCACCCCACCAAACTGAACACCTGCCCAGGACTGATACAGGAGTAGGAAACGGGCTTCTATTTGCTGGCCATGGAAATCTGACTGTCTCTTAGTTACCGTGGCCTGGCTGACCATTCTCAGCGCTCTGACCTGGTCATCCTTAAAGTCAGGACCAGCTTCTCCCACATGACCTGGGTCCTGGCTGGTTCTGTCTGTCCTGTAGCCGTGGCCTGTGCTGCCTTGCCAGGTTTCCATGATGACTGCAGCCTGGCTGACCCAGGAGCTTGCCTCCTCTGAGCTCTCAGCATAACATCATCTCTGCTGCTCATAAACCTTAGAGCCTGTGGCCCCTTCTGGGATCCATGGGCTTAGAACCCAAGTGGGTCTTCACCACTCTGGGGTCAGGAACCTTTTGAGAAATGATGGAACACATGGATCCTCCTCTTCCCAGGATCATAGGATTCACAGGTCCCTGAGGTCAGGTATAGATCTCTAGTGCTTTTGCCCAGCAGAGCAGACCTGACAGCCCAGCCCCAAGTTCAAAATGTCCAAGCCAAATAATGGCCTTGCCTGATAAAGCCAACTCTGCTCCCTGGAGGAGACAGGTTGATTTCATCAACCCAGGAGCCAGCTATGACCATGTCCAAAATTTATCACACTGGTCCTCATTTGCTGGCTACTTCCTGTGGACTAGACCCTGTGCTAGATGCCTTCCAGGCACAGGAGGCAGGATAAGCTATCAGACAAGAGTGCAGCCCCAGTGCTCAGAATCCCAGCATCACCACTTACTGGCGAGGGCTCCACCTCCCCGAGACTCAGTTTCCTCATCTAGAAAGCAGATAACTTTATAGATAAAGTTACACTAACTTTAATTAAGGGGATAACTGCCACGTAGGGTAGTTGTGGGGTCAGATAATCCATGCAGAGCACTAGCACGATGCCTGGCACACAATAAGGGCTAGTACCATTTTCTGCAACCCCTCCTCTTAGCTGTGAAGTAGGTCCTACTATGATTCCAGCTCTATAGGTGAAGAAACTGAGGCCATAGACAATAAAAGAACTTGTCCAACGTCACCAACCTGGTAAGTAACACAGCCGGGACTCAAACCACTACACTTGACTGCCTTTCACAGCTGATTGACATAGGGTTGCTATGGAAACCTGCAAGACCTGGGGTGAGATCTGGTGAGGCGAGGTGAGGGGTACATGGGGGCACTGTGCAGGGTGGCAGTCCTGTGGGGGACACTGACTTAACCTGGCCACCTCAATACCCTGATTATACAGTTATGGTCAAGCCTAGAGTGGGAGAGGAGGAGGCATGTTCACAGCAGGATTATCCGTACTGGCCAAAAGGTGGAAATAACTCAAGTGTCCATCGATGGATGAATGGGTAAACCAAATGTGGTATATCCATACAATGGAATACTTCTCAGCCTTAAAAAGGAAGGAAATTCTGTAGCATGCTATAACATGGATGAACCTTGAGGACATCATGCTAAGTGAAACAAGCCAGTCACAAAAAGACAAACGGCGCACATTCTACTGATATGAGGTCCCTAGAGTAGTCAAATTCACAGAGAAAGAAGGTGGAAGGGTGGTTGCCAGGGGCTGGGGGAGGGAGGAATGGGGGTTAGTATTTTACGGGTACAGTTTCAGCTGGGGAAATGAACATATTCTAGGGATGGAATCTGGTGGTGGTTGTAGAACAACGTGCATATACTTGATGCCACTGTTATGTACACTTGAAAATGGTGGACTTCGTTATGTCTATTTTATCATGATTAAAAATAATAATTTTTTTAAAGGAAGAGGAAAAGGTGCCTGCTCACCCCCGCTGTAGACCCTGCCTCCCTAGCTGCCCCAAGAAGCAGAGAGAGTGATCCCAAGTGGAAACGGTCTGCCGAGCTGCTCTGCCCAGATCGCCATCCGCCTCCCTCCTGCCTCATTTCCAATTCCAGACTATTTATCATCAAGGAGCTGCCAGAGATGGAATGTGAATTAGGAGCTCAGCTTAATTTTGTTTTATCTTGTTTCACTGTGAGGTGCTGTCTGAATGGGGCAGGGCGGGAGTGGGCCCAGCCTTGTTGTGACTTGTCGCCAAGCAAAGGCGGGGTCAGCTTCCACGCAGGAGGCTGAGTGTGGAGGATCCTGGGGCCTGTGCAGAAGATGCTCATTCCAGGAAATAATTATCTGTGTCCCTTCAGGTTGGCCCAAAAAATAGAACTCTGAGAAGCAGCACAGTTATACCTTCTTAATTAGCCTCCTCATTTAACCTGGGCCCTTACTAGAAAGGCATCTGGAGACAGACAGGCCAAGCTTTGAATTTTCACTCCCACTGACTGGCAGGCGGCTTTGGGTGAGTCTCTTAATCTCGTTTAGCCTCAGTCTTCTCATCTGTAGAATGGGATAATGAAAGTGCACACATAGGTTATGGAGAGGATCGATAAAACGTTATATGGAAAGCGCATGGCACACATATGTTCATGAGTGGGAGCTGACATTTTCATCATTTTGTTATTGTCATCGTCATCTTCATCACCACCAGCATCAGTATCATCGTTTCTAAAGGGCTGCTTTGGGAAAAAAATACACACACACACACACAAACACACACACACACACACGATTATTAGACAAAATGAAGTGTTGAGACTTGGTCTGCTTTCTGTTGTTCCCCTCGCCATTCAGACATCCACAAGTAGGCACCCAACCAGCCACATGTAGCGCTGGCATCCTCGCCTGGTGCCCACACACGGTGGGGTGACCCTCACCTTGGCGCTGGGGAGGTAGGTGAGCTCACACACAGGCTGGGGCCCTGTGCTCCCTGGGGGCAGTTCAACACATGTGGAGTTTGCTGGGCCCAGTTCAAAACCTGGCTTGACCTCCTACTAACAGTGTGATCCTGGGCCTGCTTTCCTTTTTTTTGAAATTGTGGAAAATACGCATAATATAAAATTTACCATCGTTACCCTTTCTAAGGCACAGCTCAGCGGTATTCAGTACATTCACCTCGTTGCGCTGCCCTCACCAGCGTCCATCCACAGCATCTTCATCTTGAGAAAAGAAAACTCCATAACCATTAAACACTGACCCTACCCCCTCTTCCCCTGGCCCCTGGCAACTGCCACTCTCTCCCTCTGTGAATTTGACTACTTCTTTTTTTTTTTTTTTAATTTATTTATTTATTTTTGGCTACATTGGGTCTTCGTTGCTGTGCGCGGGCTTTCTCTAGTTGCGGCGAGCGGGGGCTACTCTTGGTTGTGGTGCGCGAGCTTCTCATTGCAGTGCTTCTCTCGTTGCGGAGCACGGGCTCTAGGCGCGTGGGCTCAGTAGTTGTGGCATGCAGGCTCAGTAGTTGTGGCTCATGGGCTCTAGAGCGCAGGCTCAGTAGTTGTGGCTCACGGGCCCAGTTGCTCCGCGGCATGTGGGATCTTCCCGGACCAGGGCTCGAACCCGTGTCCCCTGCGTTGGCAGGCGGATTCTTAACCACTGCGCCACCAGGGAAGCCCCAATTTGACTACTTCTTATCACTTAGCGTAATGTCCTCAAGGGTCATCCATGTTATGGCAGATGTCAGGTGATTGTGGGCCTGCTTTTTTAACTTATGAAATGCAGATTAACAGTGTACCTTAGAGTTCTCACGAGGATGGAATCTACCCTGCTGCTCACCCCCAAAGCCTAGGAGTAGTCCAGAATCCTTTTCTCCACCCCCATATCCAAATCATCAGCTAGCGGTGCTGACCACACCGGAATGCACGTCCTTCTCTCCCGCTGCAGTGCGGCCTCCATGGTCCAAGCCATCAGCATCCTTTCCCCGGTCCCCACAGACGTCTACTAACTGGACCTCTGACTGCTCTCTTGTGCCCACACAGCCATTCTTCGAGGAGCAGCCAGAGTGATCTCTTAAAACACAAGTAAGAGCATGCATCTGCCTTGCTGAAAATACCTCAAAGGCACTTCATCTCCCTTCACATAAAACCCATACGCCTCACCTGAACCTACAAAGTCTCCTTGGCCAACGTCCGCTCCTGCCCTCTATTCCTTACTCTCCGCGTTCCAGACACACCGGCCCTTCCTTCTGTTCCTCAGGCTCACCAAGCCAGTTCCTGCCTCAGGGCCTTTGCATCAGCTGTACCTTCTCCCTGGCACAGCCTTTTATTCTGATGTCTGCTTAACTTTCACCTCCTCAGAGAGGCCTCCTCTCGCCACACAAATCAAAGAAGCCCCCGGGCCATCCCTCCAACTATTCTATTCTATTCTATTTATTTATTTACTTTAACCTTTCATTTATTTTATTATTTTTTTTTTTTGGCCGTGCCGCACGGCCTGCGGGATCTTAGTTCCCTGACCAGGGATCGAACCCGTGCCCCTTGCAGTGGAAGCATGGAGTCCTAACCACTTGACGGCCAGGGAAATCCCCAACACTGTTCTATTTTAATCCTTTTTGTGGCACTTACTGCAATGGGTCATTTTTCCCCTTTTGTTTATTGTCTGTCTCCCCGAACGAGAACATAAGCTCCAAGTCTCACCGTGTCACACGTGTAGACCCAGAGCCTGGCACAGCCATTGCGCGATAAATATTTGTTGAATGAACTGACAAATGAGCAATTAGACACAATGGATACAAAGCACTTTGTGTGGGGCCTGGCAGAAGTCACACTAGCTGGCAGTCATTATGATCATAGTTGTCGACATAATTATTACGCTGGACCTCCTGCCTCCTTGGTCTGCTGGGCCAGCCCTCACTTCAAGATTTGAGACAAGATCAGTTAGTGTCCAGGACTTTCTGTGTCATGATGGGAGCTGAACTCCTCAAAGGGGCTTAGTGAGCAGCTTTGGAGCCTTCCTGAGTCCCTTGTCTGGGCTTGACTTCCATGAGATCTACAGTGGCCTCACCCTCTCCCTGGTTGGGCCAAGGCACCAAGACTGCTGCTATGAGCCGCATGGCACGGGGAGATCAGCTCGGTGCTTGGTGATCACCTAGAGGGGTGGGATAGGGAGGGTGGGAGGGAGGCAGACGCAAGAGGGAAGAGATATGGAGACATATGTATATGTATAACGGATTCACCTTGTTATAAAGCAGAAACTAACACACCGTTGTAAAGCAATTATACTCCAATAAAGATGTTAAAAAAAAAACTTTAAAAAAAAAAAAAAGGCTGCTGCTATGAGAAGGCCCAGGAAGGACGTGGCCAGGATGGGGCCAGGAATGTAGACCTGGTGGGAGGAGAGAAGGGAGCAACTGGGAGACGGCTCCCTCTGGGCACACAGTCAGTGAAAACTAACAGGACCTGAATGGTTCCCCAGATCTGGGTCCCCGCAACAGGGACGCTCACCAGGCCCTGATCACGCCAATGAGCATATTCCGTTATCAGTGGACCTTCCGGACCTCCTGCCATGTGGCTGCCACTCGGCCCATGAACTCAACCACAGTGTGTGTGTGTGTGTTGGTGCTGCTGCTATGTGCTTGCAGATGCCACCCTGAAAAAATAATCAAACAGCTCTTTAAGTGATGCTTCATGCAGGGTTTCCATGGCAACGTTTTAGAAACAGCAATGGGAACTTTGGCGGGCTCCCCTCCCCTCCTCCTTCCCTGACTGCCACAGGGATCCGGGCTCCAGGACACTGTGCTTTGCCAAAGCACCAGCTTCTCCTAGCTGTGGACCTCAGGCTTCTTACTTACCCTCTCTCTGCCTCACATTACTAATTTGTAAAATGGGGCCAATAGCAGTATCCATCTCATACGATTGTTCTGAGAATTAAACGAACTGATGTGTATAAAGCACTTCTTACATGGCTAGTATGGTAAGCAGAATTCTGAGTCCCACCTCCATAACGCCCTCCCCTTGGTGTGGGTACAACCCACGAATAGGATGGGATGTCATGCCCATGATTAGACAGAGTTATTTGGCAAAGGTGAAGGAAGATTTTTTTGCAGATGTAATTAAAACCCAAAACAGCTGACTTTGAGTTAAAAAAAAAACAAATCTTCTGGGTGGGCCTGACCAAATCAGGTGAGCCTGAGGCTTTGGTGGTCAGAGACTTGAAGCAGCAGAAATTCTTCTGCTGATTTTAAAGAAGCAAGCATCCATGGCTCTACAGCTGCAGGGAAATGAAATCTTCCCGCAGTCACGTGAGCTGGAGCAAGGACCCCAAGCCTCTGATAAGACCCCAGCCTCAGCAGACACCTAGCTTCCAGCTTTGTGAGACCCTGAATAGAGAACCCAGTGGAGCCATGCCCAAACTTCTGACCCAGGAAACTGTGAGATGATAAATGTGTTCTAAGTGGCTCTGCTTGTGGCAGTTTGTGACATGGCAATGGGAAGCAGACACAGTTGGTGTTTAGTAGACGTTCACTGTTGCTGGTGTGACAGCTTCCCACTCATACAGCCACCACGGCCCTCACCAGGCAGTGCTGAAACTGTCCCCTTATCTCCATCTCCCAGCTGCCCTGTGCCCTTCCAACTCAGGTGTGCAAAGTGAGCCTGGATTTGATTTTCAGGTGACCTGCGCTGCAGCGTGAGATCAGATGACATGCTCTTCCTTCTCTGTAACAATGAAATGATGTCTGGAAATAGTGTCCTGGTGATCTGGATGGAAAAGGAAAGCACCTGCTCTGATCGCTACAGACGTTTTCCTTTGTTTATCTCAAGCTTAGTTGGAAAATGCCAAAGAGAAAATGTGTGGCGACAGTGACTTCACTGCCGGTGTGAGAGACCACAAAAGCCCCAAATCCGTGAAGGCAGGACTGTGTGCACCCCCGCTCACTGTTCAGAGCAGCCCCGGGCGCAGAGGAGGCACTCAGAGGTACTTGTTACATCAAAAAGGAGCTGCTGTCTTCCATTCCCCTCAAACGTAGAATAAAACCCAAACCCCTCAGCGCGGCCTCCGAGGCGGCAGCCTTGCACGTTCCGGCCCCCGCCCTCCTCTCTGTTTTCCTGTCCCACCTCTAGGTGACCAGCTCAGTCCCAGTTTGCCTGGGACCAGGTTTAGTACAGAAAGCCCCATGTCCCGGGAAAGCCTGGGTCAGGACACAGCAGCACAGTTGGTCACCTGCCCCCTCCCTCCCCACCGAGCCCCTGTCTCCTGCCACTGCGGCCTTCTGGCAGCTCCTCAAACGTGCCCAACTCAGAGCCACCAAAGCAGGTGCATTGGCATCACTCAGGTGTCCGCTCAAGTGTCAGCTCCTCGAAGAAGCCCTCTTGGACTGGTCTGTCCACAATAATTCAACTCACCGCTCTCTTTCCCTGGCCCTGTTTCTGTGCACTGCTTATCCCACTCTGAAATTCGATTATTTACCTGTTGACCTGAATCCACACTAGAAGTCAACCTCCATAAGGGCAGCGACCGTCTTTTCACTGCTGGGTCCTAGCGCCGAGGACACAAGTTGAATGAATTAATGAAGTCTTATCTTCTACCTGGACTTCCAGCCCCTCTCCAAATACTGGTCACCATAAGACGGCAGCCCTCTGGGTCTCAGGGTCCACCTGCCCTGTCCCTGCCCCCTTCTGTGGTCCCTGGTGCTCCCAGCGCCAGGATCTCCTGCCCACTTCCTCCATCTGAAGCTGTGCCCCTCACCCTACCCTTTCCTCCTGATGAACCCCCAGGAGGGGTCTCGACCTCACCCCCGCCTCCTGTGTACTGAAACTGTCTTTCATTTGTCAGGTCCGAGAAATCTCACGTCTGCTCTGCCTCTGGCATCCCTCACTCAATTATTCAACACATAAAATGCACAGGAGCCCGTTGCGCTCGCACAGACATTATCAGACCACTGGCTCGGAACCTTGGAGCTCTCCGGCAGCCGTTTCTTCCTAATTATTCATTAATTTATTTTATAACTCCATGGAGCAGCCTGTGCCAGGCATCAGGGACAGGGCGATGGATCAGACTCAGACCCCGCCTTCCAGGGGCTCGTGGCCTTGTAGGGGAGACAGACGTATAAGCAAATAATTACAGGAAGAAGAGGGGGGGGCTGGAGCAGAAGCCTGCACCGGGTGCTGGGGGAGCCCGGGGGCCACAATCACTTTGCATGGAAATGGAAACTCATCTGCCAACCGTTCTGAGCTCGAGAATCAGACGCTTCCTCTCCCAGCTAACGATCTTTCCGGAGAATGAGAGTTTTGCAGTTCTTTCTTGGTGTTTTGCAGAATCTACGCATAGGTGTTTAGAAGTCGTCCCCAGATTGGGGACAAATCTGGTTTGAAGGCGACTCTGGAATTAGTAAGATATTGGGAGGCAGTGCTCCAGGGCGCATGCCCACGGGGGACAGGGTCTGGAGTGGGCCATGTCGCCCATCCTTTCTCTGATCTCTGTGTTGGCTCAGACAAGCCTGGGTCGGGGTTTCTGTCTTCATCTCCTGTCCTTCTCTCCCATTCCCAGCTAGCACTGGACCTTGAACTAAATCCAGCCCATCAATGTGACAGAGAGCATCACGGTCTGCCAACCCCTTGCTGGCCAGCTGGAGTCCTACTTTCAAAAGACAGAGTACCCAGAGCTCTCTGGCTTGGCGTGCCCCTCTGCCTGGTCCCACCCACTGGATCAGACCCCTGCAGATAGATCAGGGGACGTTTGGGGCTCTGCAGTTATGTTGCTGTGCACCCTCATTACGATCACCAGCTTGGCCCCTTCCCCCGGTTCAAGCCCAGCCTGGCCCCCAACCCTGCCCCTTCCCCACAGCCTGCCACCGATGTCCCATTATGCTGTGGAGGGCTGGACGGCTGTGTTCACTGGGAATCGGGTCTCCTGGCCTGGTGTGCCCTCTCCTGTTTGGAAAGCAGTGGCCGCCAATGTTTCCGTGACAGTTGGAACAAGTGGCTCCAAGCAGGCTTCTGGAGTCAGACAGACCCAGGCTCCAGTTGAGCTGTGTGGCTCTGAGAAATCTATTGCACCTCTCTCATCCTCAGGTGCCTCATCTGTGAAATGAGAGTTATTAAGACTCAGGGGTGTTGAAAGAATTAAATGAGATAGATCAGGTAAAGTACTTATCACAGATCCTGGCACATAGTAAGTGCCCAATAAATGGTACGTAGCTATGTAGGCTGGGATGGGGAGCATTCAGCAAGTGCATGCGGGCTCAGCTAGAGAGAGAACGTTCAGGCTCTTTTGTTCAGGAGCTCTGACTGCAGGGCCCAGCAGCCTCACTCTCGTGATTGCCATCTTCTTTGCATGTTTCCTCCCCTCCTTGCAGGCTTCATCCACTTTTAATGAGGGTGAGCTGATCTGCCTAGAAGCAGTCCCCGGGGGGTGGGGTGGGGGGGGGAAGAGCGAGTGTTATAAGTGGGCAGTGTTGCTATTTGAGGGTCTGGTTCTCTCTCCCAGAAGGGTTCGGGGGGCGGGGACATAAAGATTTAATTTGGTAAAAGCAGGACTCTGCAAATGCACCTGCTCTGTGGGAACCAGCCGCCTCCAAGCAAGGACTGTTAGGTCAGCCTGGGTTCTCGTAGGGGATTTTAAGCTGGATTCACTTGACAAACATCTGATTTACAAACAACCCTGCAGTGATAAATTTATTACCGCTCCTCTGCTCAAATGCTCCAACAGCTTCCTCTCTCAGAGTAAATGCCGACGTCCTTGGGAAGGCCTGCAAAGTCCCACACAAACTCTTCCTCATCTGCCCTCCTCTCTACTGCTCTACTCCCACCCCCCGCTCCTGCCTCAGGGCCTTTGCACCTGCAGTTCCCTCTGCCTGGAACCATCTTCCTCCCAAAGATCAGAAGGTTCACTCTCTCACCTCCAACAGCTCTTTCCTCAAATGTCAGCTTCTCTGAGATCTTTCCTGACCATCCTATTTAAAATCGCAAGCCCCACACCACGCCCCACCTCTCCCCATCTAACACATTCTGTAGTCATTTAACTTGATAGTTTATATTCTCTAGAATGTAAGCTCCTTGGGGAAGAGGTTTCTGATTCGTTCCTTCCTATTCTTAGCACTAGAGCAGTGCCTGGCACATAGCTGGCCCTCAGTAAATATCCGCTGAATGAATGAATAAGTGAAGGAAGGAAGAAAGGGCAGGGACCACCCACCTGAGAGCCCAGATCCTGCTGTCACAGGGTGAGAGTCCAGATCCCGCCCTCCTGCCTTCCTCGCTGTGGCTCCCAGAGTGATCTCTCAAATGTATCCCTGACCACATCACTCTCTTCCTTAACGCCCTTTATTGAGTCCCTCGCCCAATAATCTGTGCTGCACCCAAGCCTTCCCGGGAGAGGGAGAGCCACGTCTGGGAAAGGGTAGTGTCATCATTTGATGAACTTTTCCCTTATCCTCAAGGGCACCTTCAAGATAAAGGCCAAACTCCTCCGCAGGGCCCGTGTCCTGCCTCTGTGGCCTCTCCTGTGCTCTTTGCTTTACAACCCCAAGCTGTAGGCAACGGACCACAAAGATGTTCCCGCTCAGACGCTGGTCTCTCCATCCTCTGTGCCTTTGACCTTGGAGCTGCCCATTTTGCCTGGTCCACCTTCCCTGGCATCCTCCATCGTCCTTACCCTGGAAAACTCCTGTTCAGGCTTCTAAATGCCATTGCCTTGTGTGTGATCAGCTGTCACCTGGCTGAGACATCTTCCCTGACTGCGCCCAGGCTGGGTCTGGCAGCCCTGCTCTGAGCACACCTCCTCGGAACACCTACCGTCCACTTCAGCGTGTTTTCCCACTGCATGGCACATCTGCAGCTCGGCACCTCATAAATATTTGCAATTTATCTTTTAATTTCTACACTTATGGTGCCTAGTAAAACTTGCCTGGCACATGTCAGGCTCTCTGGAAACGTCTGCTGGATGGAAAATTAAGCAACTGGAGTGGCGCAGTGACAAAGGTTCTAGAATCCTCAAGGTGCTGAGGCTTTTTGAGATAATTCTGGGACTCACACCTCCCACTCCCATCAAGACTTCTGCTTTTCTGTTTCTATTCCTGAGGATGGGGACCCAAGCCTCCTCTCTCCTCTGGCCCTGCCCAGGGGGACTGATGTACGACCCTTTCCCCTCATATGAAAGCCCCTCCTCTGGACCCCAGAGGCCACTGATGTAGAGCAGGGGCTTCCCAGTCCCTGGTGGGGGAGGGGCAGTGAGTTGCGGCACCAGATAGGTCTGGGTTACATCCTTGCTCTGCCCCTAACAAGCTGGGTGACCACGAACAGGTCATCAGATCTCTCTGGGATCCGTTCCCTCATTTAGAAAACAGCGACACTCCTAACACTTCCCTCATAGGATTGTGGAGGGTTGAATGAGAACTTGTACTTTTTCACGTAAGCATTCAGTAGTTTCACAAGTGGCACGTGGAAAGTGCTTAGGAAACTATTATTCTTTAACCTCCAAGAGGTAGAGGCAGATTGCTGCTTGGTCTCAGCACCTGCACTGCCTCTGTCCCCCTTGGTCACCTCTATTTAGCAAGCAACTGCTTGGTAAATCTCATAGGCTTGAATCAAAGTCACCCAGGATGGAACTAGAATTCTTCTCCCCACTCATCCTCTGCCCCTTGACCATGAAGCTCAGGCCCCCCTGCTCCCCGCTTCCCCTACAAGTCCTCTTGGGACGAGGCCTGATAAAAAGGCATATGGTGTTGCATCCTACCTGATCTGTGAGGCCTCATCAGAGCCCAGCATCCCTGGCTTTACTGCCGTTTGGCTTTGAAATAATGCCAGAGGACAAATGCCTTCCATGCTTAGTGCCATAAACACATGACCTTCAGGAGTAGGTCCAGGGTTCTCATTAAAGAGTCTCCTCGGGTGCAGGGAACCCTCTCCTCATTTTCAACTTGCCCAAGCCAAGGCCAGTGGGTAAAGGCCATTGTATGGATGCCCCTGTGCCTAGGCCGATGCTGGGTGCTGTCAGAAAGTGCTGGATAACTGTGGTCCCTGCCCTTAGGGATTCTCATCTAATGTCTAGGCATACCAACCCTCCAAAACCACTGCCTGGTCACCAGTGTATTACGCGTGCACAAACAGCTACATAATGTGCAAAGCCCAGTGCAAAATACAGAGCCCCTCGTTCAAAGCATGGTTAAGAATTGCAAGATAGAAGACTGGTTCAAGATGGCGGAGTAGAAGGATGTGTGCTCACTCCCTCTTGCGAGAGCACTGGAGTCACAACTAACTGCTGAACAATCATCAACAGGAAGACACTGGAACTCACCAAAAAAGATACCCCATATCCAAAGACAAAGGAGAAGCTGCAAGGAGATGGTAGGAGGGGCGCAATCACAATAAAATCAAATCCCATAACCACTGGGTGGGGGACTCACAAACTGAAGAACACTTATACCACAGAAGTCCACCCACTGGACTGAAGGTTCTGAGCCCCACGTCAGGCTTCCCAACCTGGGGGTCTGGCAACGGAAGGAGGGATTCCTTGAGAATCAGACTTTGAAGCCTATTGGGATTTGATTGCAGGACTTCGACAGGAGTGGGGGAAACAGAGACTCCACTCTTGGAGGGCACACACAGAGTACTGTGTGCATCAGGATCCAGGGGAAAGACCAGTGACCCCACAGGAGACTGAACCAGACCTACCTGCTAGTGTTGGAGGGTCTCCTGCAGAGGCTGGGGGTGGCTGTGGCTCACTGTGGGGACAAGAACACTGGCAGCAGAAGTTCTGGGAAGTACTCCTTGGTGTGAGCCCTCCCAGAGTCCGCCATTAGCCCCATCAAAGAGCAGGGTAGACTCCAGTGTTGGGTTGCCTCAGGCCAAACAACCAACAGGGAGGGAACCCAGCCCCATCCATCAGCAGTCAGATTAAAGTTTTACTGAGCTCTGCCCACCAGAGCAACACCCAGCTCTACCCACCACCAGTCCTTCCCAACAGGAAGCTTGCAAAAGCCTCTTAGATAGCTTCATCCACCAGAGGGCAGACAGCAGAAGCAAGAAGAACTACAATTCTGCAGCCTGTGGAACGAAAACCGCATTCATAGAAAGACAGACAAAATGAAAAGGCAGTGGACTATGTACCAGATGAAGGAACAAGATAAAACCCCAGAAAAACAACTAAATGAAGTGGAGGTAGGCAACCTTCCAGAAAAAGAATTCAGAATAATGATAGTGAAGATGATCCAGGACCTTGGAAAAAGAATGAAGGCAAAGATCAAGAAGATGCAAGAAATGTTTAACAAACACCTAGAAGAATTAAAGAACAAACAAACAGAGATGAACAATACAATAACTGAAATGAAAAATACACTAGAAGGAATCAATAGCAGAATAACTGAGTCAGAAGAACGGATAAGTGATCTGGAAGACAGAATGGTGGAATTCACTGCCACAGAACAGAATAAAGAAAAAAGAATGAAAAGAAATGCAGACAGCCTAAGAGACCTCTGGGACAATATAAAACGCACAAACATTCGCATTATAGGGGTCCCAGAAGAAGAGAGAGAGAAAGGACCCCAGAAAATATTTGAAGAGGTTATAGTTGAAAACTTCCCTAACATGGGAAAGGAAATGGCCACCAAAGTCCAAGAAGCACAGAAAGTCCCAGGCAGGATAAACCCAAGGAGAAACATGCCGAGATACATAGTAATCAAATTGACAAAAATTAAAGACAAAGAAAATTTATTAAAAGCAACAAGGGAAAAATGACAAATAACACACAAAGGAACTCCCATAAGGTTAACAGCTGATTTCTCAGCAGAAACTCTACAAGCCAGAAGGGAGTCGCATGACATACTTAAAGTGAGGAAAGGGAAGAACCTACAACCAAGATTACTCTACCTGGCAAGGATCTCATTCAGATTTGATGGAGAAATCAAAAGATTTACAGACAAGCAAAAGCTAAGAGAATTCAGCACCACCAAACCAGCTCTAAAACAAGTGCTAAAGGAACTTGTCTAAGTGGGAAATACAAGAGAAGAAAAGCACCTACAAAAACAAACCCGTAACAATTAAGAACATGGTAATAGGAACATTCATATTGATAATTACCTTAAACGTGAATGGATTAAATGCTCCAACCAAAAGACACAGGATCACTGAATGTATACAAAAACAAGACCCATATATATGCTGTCTACAAGAAACCCACTTCAGACCTAGGGACACATACAGACTGAAAGTGAGGGGATGGAAAAAGATATTCCATGCAAATGGAAATCAGAAGAAAGCTGGAGTAGCAATACTCATATCAGATAAAATAGACTTTAAAATAAAGAATGTTACAAGAGACAAGGAAGGACACTACATAATGATCAAGAGATCAAGCCAAGAAGAAGATATAACAATTATAAATGTATATGCATCCAACATAGGAGCACCTCAATACATAAGGCAAATGCTAACAGCTCTAAAAGAGGAAATCAACCATAACACAATAATAGTGGAGGACTTTAACACCTCACTTACACCAATGGACAGATCATCCAAAATGAAAATAAATAAGGAAACAGAAGCTTTAAATGACACAATAGACCAGAGAGATCTAATTGATATTTAAAATTGATATTTTTGTTCCACCCAAAAACAGCAGATTACACTTTCTTCTCAAGTGCACATGGAAAATTCTCCAGGATAGATCACATCTTCGGTCACAAATCAAGCCTTGGTAAATTTAAGAAAATTGAAATCATATCAAGCATCTTTTCTGACCACAACATTATGAGATTGGAAATCAATTACAGGGAAAAATATGTAAAAACCACAAACACATGGAGACTAAACAATACATCACTAAATAACAAAGAGATCACTGAAGAAATCAAAGAGGAAATCAAAAAATACCTAGAGACAAATGACAATGAAAACACGACGATCCAAAACCTATGCGATGCAGCAAAAGCAGTTCTGAGAGGGAAGTTTATAGCAATATAATCCTACCTCAAGAAACAAGAAAACTCTCAAATAAACGATCTAAACTTACACCTAAAGGAACTAGAGACAGAAGAACAAACAAAACCCAAAGTTAGTGGAAGGAAAGAAATCATGAAGATCAGAGAAGAAATAAATGAAATAGAAACTAAGAAAACATAGCAAAGATCAGTAAAACTAAAAGCTGGTTATTTGAGAAGATAAACAAAATTGATAAACCTTTAGCCAGACTCATCAAGAAAAAGAGGGAGAGGACTCAAATCAATAAAATTAGAAATGAAAAAAGAGAAGTTACAACAGACACCACAGAAATACAAAGCATCCTAGGAGACTGCTACAAGCAACTCTATGTCAATAAAATGGACAACCTGGAAGAAATGGACAAATTTTTAGAAAGGAATAACCTTCCAAGACTGAACCAGGAAGAAATAGAAAATATGAACAGACCAATCACAAGTAATGAAATTGAACCTGTGATTAAAAACCTTCCAACAAACAAAAGTCCAGGACCAGATGGCTTCACAGGTGAATTCTATCAAACATTTAGAGAAGAGCTAACACCCATCCTTCTCAAACTCTTCCAAAAAATTTCAGAGGAAGGAATACTCCCAAACTCATTCTATGAGGCCACCATCACCCTGATATCAAAGCCAGACAGAGATACTACAAAAAAAGAAAATTACAGACCAAAAGCACTGATGAAAATAGATGCAAAAATCCTCAACAAAATACTAGCAAACGGAATCCAACAACACATTAAAAGGACCATACACTATGATAAAGTGGGATTTATCCCAGGGATGCAAGGATTCTTCAGTATACACAAATCAATCAAAGTGATACACCATATTAACAAATTGAAGAATAAAAACCATATGATCATCTCAAAGATGCAGAAAAATCTGACAAAATTCAACACCCATTTATGATAAAAACTCTCCAGAAAGTAGGCATAGAGGGAACCTACCTCAACATAATAAAGGCCATATATGACAAACCCACAGCCAACATCATTGTCAATGGTGAAAAACTGAAAGCATTTCCTCTAAGAGTAGGAACAAGACAAGCATGTCCACTATCGCCACTATTATTCAACATAGTTTTGGAAGTCCTAGCCACAGCAATGAGAGAAGAAAAAAAAATAAAAGGAATACAAATTAGAAAAGAAGAAGTAAAACTGTCACTGTTTGCAGATGACATGAAACTATACATAGAGAATCCTAAAGATGCCACCAGAAAACTACTAGAGCTCACCAATGAATTTGTTAAAGTTGCAGAATACAAAAGTTATACACAGAATTCTCTTGCATTCCTATACACTAAGAATGCAAGATCAGAAAGAGAAATTAAGGTAACAGTCCCATTCACCACTGCAACAAAAAGAATAAAATACCTAGGTATAAACCTACCTAAGGAGGTAAAAGACCTGTACTCCGAAAACTATAAGACACTGATGAAAGAAATCAAAGATGACACAAACAGATGGAGAAATATACCATGTTCTTGGATTGGAAGAATCAATATTGTGAAAATGACTATACTACCCAACGCAATCTACAGATTCAATGCAAACCCTATCAAATTACCAATGGCATTTTTCACAGAACTAGAACAAAAAAATCTTAAAATTTTTTGAGACAGCCAAAGCAATCTTGAGGGAAAAAAACGGAGCTGGAGGAATCAGACTCCCTGATTTCAGACTATACAACAAAGCTACAGTAATCAAAACAATATGGTACTGGCACAAAAACAGAAATATAGATCAATGGAACAGGACCGAAAGCCAGAGATAAACCCACGCACCTATGGTAAACCAATCTGTGACAAAGGAGGCAAGGATATACAATGGAGAAAAGAGAGTCTCTTCAATAAGTGGTGCTGGGAAAACTGGACAGCTACATATAAAAGAATGAAATTAGAACACTTTCTAACACCATACACAAAAATAAACTCAAAATGGATTAAAGATCTAAATATAAGACCAGACACTATAAAACTCTTAGAGGAAAACATAGGAAGAACACTCTATGACATAAATCACAGCAAAATCTTTTTTGACCCACCTCCTAGAGTAATGGAAATAAAAACAAAAATAAACAAAGGGGACTTAATGAAACTTAAAAGCTTCTGCACAGCAAAGGAAACCATAAACAAGATGAAAAGACAACCCTCAGAATGGGAGAAAATATTTGCAAACGAATCAACAGACAAAGGATTAATCTCCAAAATATATAAACAGCTCATGCAGCTCAATATTAAAAAACAATCCAATCAAAACTTGGGCAGAAGACCTAAATAGACATCTCTCTAAAGAAGACATACAGATGGCCAAGAGGCACATGAAAAGATGCTCAACATCACTCATTATTAAAGAAATACAAATCAAACCGGTATCACCTCACACCGGTTAGAATGGGCATCATCAGAAAATCTACAAACAACAAATGCTGGAGAGGGTGTGGAGAAAAGGGAACTTTTGCACTGTTGATGGGAATGTAAATTGATACAGCCACTATGGAGAACAATATGGAGGTTCCTTAAAAAACTAAAAATATAACTACCATATGACCTAGCAATCCCACTACTGGGCATATACCCAGAGAAAACCATAATTTAAAAAGACACATGCACCACAATGTTCTTTGCAGCACTATTTACAATAGCCGGCTCATGGAAACAACCTAAATGCCCATCAACAGACGAATGGGTAAAGAAGATGTAGTACATATATACAATGGACTATTACTCAGGTATAAAAAGGAACGAAATTGGGTCATTTGTGGAGACGTGGATGGACCTAGAGACTGTCATACAGAGTGAAGTAAGTCAGAAAGAGAAAAACAAATATCATATATTAACGCATGTATGTGGAATCTAGAAAAATGGTACAGATTAACTGGTTTGCAGGGCAGAAGTTGAGACACAGAAGTAGAGAACAAACGCATGGACACCAAGGGGGGAAAGTGGGGGGGGGGAGGATGAATTAGGAGATTGGGATTGACATATATACACTAATATGTATAAAATAGATAACTAATAGAACCTGCTGTTTAAAAAATAAATAAAATAAAATTCAAAAAAAAATGAATTGCAAGATAGCAGCAGCGGAGCATGAAACCACACAAGGGGCCCTGGTGCCCTGTGTGACCACACAGGCCTTACACCCCTGAAGCTGGTCCTGAATGCAGGGAGCTATGAAAAGCACGCATCCTCTCCATGGGCCGAGAAGCAGCAAAATGAAGGTTGGGCTGAGGAGGATGGAAGAGAATTCTGGCCTTCAGGGGTTCACAGTCTCATGGGGGACACAGAGAGAAGCCAGCAGGTAAGCCCAGCACAGAGTCACAGGCCCAATGGCCGAGGCATGGCAGTAGCGGCATGAACTTCAGGAAAGCAGCTATCCTGCTGTGCAGAGGCCAGGGGGAGGTCAGGGATGGCTTCCAGGAAGAAATGATTCAAGATCTGGGTTTTATAGGACAGGAAACCTACGAGGGTTCCTGAACTCCCAGGGAGTCCCTGGTCCATTGAGTTGGACCTTGGATCGCTCATCTTGACCCCAGACTCCAGCTAGCCCACTAGCCATGAAACCTTCAAGACCTCAACTCCAGGCCAACCTTGGTCCCACCTGCACATCTAAACCACAGCCATAGAAGTTTTCTGGCCTTAGGGCTGCAAATCCTTGAAGACTCAGTCTCCATAAAGAGAACTTTGACCCAGGACACCATTCCTAACGATACTGAGGCTTAGATTTGAATCACATAGGAGGGAGGCATTTGTCTAGTGGGCAGACCTGGCTAACTAGTGGACATCTCCGGTTCTCTGGGGTTCTCTTCTTGGGTTTATGCAGCGATTCCTGTGAAGTGATGAAAATCTTTATTTTATTGTGAAAAATCATTTCCCAAAATAAAGCCAACTGCCCAAGGTGGTAATGGAAGTGAAAAGTAAGTGAGGCGTCTAAGGAAGTAATGGGTTTTAGCTAGAAAATAGAAGCCATGGGTGAATTAAGGAGTGGATGTTGAATTTGATGGTGGCTCTGATTTGTGAGTGTTTGAAAACAAGGAAAAGATTTATGAAATCATTTCAGCAAGTGCTTCAGCCAGGGCAAAAATTGCTCACTGAGTGGGAATGAATACTTTGGTGACTGCTCAAAAGGCAGTTGAGTATTGTGAGAATTTGCCCAGGGAACCCAGGATTCTCCATGGAAATGCTCTTGGAATACAGCTGGGAGCCCCATTAACATTTCCATAAAGCACTGGGTGGCAGACGCAGTCCTGTGGCTATGGGCTGACCTCTAAGCACAGGAAAGGTTAAACGTTCTGCAAAGTGTTTTCCCTTTGCCACAAAAGTTAATAGGGGCGTGGCGTTATCATTCATCATGATCTCCTTTCAGCTTAGAAGCTTTGCTTAAACTCTGCATGAATGCTGGTTGAGTAATGATAGGAGGCAATGGAGAAGGGAGTTTATTTTAGTGGAGAATTAATTTTAATATTTTATAAATGGCTCTGGTCTTTAGTTATGGAATCATTAAAGATGTGAAGAGGTCATCAAAATACTTTTTTTTCAAGTACACACTCTACTAATTTAAGGGGGGAAATATCCTATAAAGATACTTGAGGATTTGGGAATGTCAAGTTCTCAGAATATACCCTACTTGAATTTCAAGGATCTACACACAAAAGGATGCTCACTCACCCTAGCGTGAACATACCCAGGTATACTCTTGCTTAATCAGGCAGCACACCTGCACTCACAAGTTCAGGTGTGCACAGCCCCCTTTCCCTACATCATGTAGCTATCTCTACAGACTTCTTTTTCTTTCTGTGGTGATGCCACTTCCTCCTCTTTCTACTCCTCAGGTCAGATCCTAGCCAAAGGTCCATAAACGTCACTCAACAGGTGTTCTAGAGGTATCTCGAGGAAAATGCATGAGCTCTTTGTGATCCCCCCCAACCTCCACCCCGCCACAGGTACTAACCTGAAAGTCAGGGCTTCCAAGTTGGGAGAAACATCCCATAGGGCCTGCCCAGGGATATTGGGGCCAACTGGCTTAGAGCAACCTGCTAAAAATGCCTCATTTGGGGCAATGGGTCTCTGAGAAGATCCCAGGTCACACTCTGCTTCATTCCTGTTGTACTTTCAGACCTCCAGTCTGTGAACAAGAGCCTTGCAGCAGGACAAACACTCCAGATAGAGGAAGGAGGGCTGGTTTGAAGGGCTCCATCCTCTAGGATAACAGAAACTCAGGAGGATACCAAGTCTTCCTTGGACGGTTTTCTGCAAGGAGGTCAGAAAACCACAGGTGAAGGACCACCCCGTTGGAGCATTCTTAGATGCTAAAGCACGGGAACCGTGCACACCTGTTATTTTCTCAACCCCTGGCCAACTGTAACAAGCAAGGTAAATGTGATGGGACATATTCTGAGGGCACCCATGCTGGTTCGGCACCTAGCTGTTCTCCAGCTATGAAATTAAGTCTTTGCTAAACTTTCTCTTAGGTGGATATAAAGAATAACAGCAGATGTAAGTGAGAGAGAGGTTGAGTTGCTCTGCATTGTCTTCATCCTGTGGCCAGCATAATAGACAGTGGAAGGGGGACTAGATGGAGAACCAGAAAATTTGGCTTCAAGGACCAGCCATGCAACTGGTCAGCGAGGTCATGTGATCACTCAGACTTTCAGCTTCCTCATTTCTAAAATGGGCATGACAATCCCTGCCTTGACTGTTGTTATCAAGATTCAGTGGGTCAGTGAGCACGAAAGTGTTCAGGAGACTACAAAGTCCACTGCACATGTTAGGAGTTATTACCTAGCTGTGGGCCTGGCACTTCTTCCTGCTTCAACATAATTGTAAATTCCTTTTATGTTTATTGAGGGCAGGTCCTTACCTCCCTTCTATAAAGGAGAGGCCATTTCTGGCTTCTTTCCCTACTCCCTTATTTCTTCCTCCTCAAGAAAAGAGGAGGAGCACAAATGATTATTGAGAGCCCAGTATTTATCAGGCCATATTTTCAAGAGCAAAAGGGCTGACTCTTGTGTTTGCTCTGATTTAATCTGCCTTCTAAAGGAAAGCACACCATTCTCTCCTTCTGGTCCACCTTTCCTGTGTGTGGCTGGGAGGGTAAATCTGGCCAGCCTTGCCCCTTGAGCCTGCCTATCTTTTCTTTGAGAGAAAGATGGGCAACTCCACCTTATTCTCCAATCTAGCCCTCTCAAGTCCCCCACTTTGGGGAGCTTGTCCAGAAATTAATAAAGCTGGTTCCTTGACTCCTATTTGGCAAGTTATCTTTGCATCTCTTCTTTCTTTGACTTAAAACTTAAATGGGAAGAGGAGTGTCTTAAGCCCCTTGAACTCTTGTTACTCATCTTTACAGTTTTTCACAAATCCCATGTGGCAGATGGACCCCAAGGTGATCCCCCCAAATTCCCTGCCTTCTGATGTTCATATCTTTGTGTAATACCATCGCCTTAAGTGTGGGTGGAGCCTGTGACTTGCTTCTAACAATAGAACATGGAAAAGGTGACAGGATGTCACTCTCATGATTATGCCATATTAGCAGACTGGAGATAGAGACTCCCCTTGCAGCTTCATGAACTAAAAGGCCACACTGGAGAAGCGCATGTGACAAGGAATGGAGGTGGCCTCTAGGACCCAGGGCTTCCTCCAGAACCTGAGGGTGGCATCCAGCAGAAAGCTGAGGGTCCTCAGTAATTGAGCTGCTAGGAAACAAAGTCTTCCAGCAACCTGAATGAGCTTGGAGGGGAATTCCTCCTCAGTCGAGCCTCCAGATGAGAATGCAGCCCAGCTAATACTTGAGGGCAGCCTCTAAGACCCTGAGCAGAGGATCCAGTTAGCCCATGCCCAGCCTCCTGACCTATATGATAACTGTGTTAGTATTATTAATTGTGAGTTAATGAATGTGTGTTGTTTTAGGCTGCTAAGTTTACGACAGTTTTGTAATTAGGATAATCTATACTTGTGATCATTGATATTTGTGATGACAACTATTTCACCCATTTTCCGTTAGGACTTTACCATGCTAAGGCTACTTTCTTAGGCCTCTGCTAACACTTACCCTTGTTGGTTGTATGCCCTTCTTGGCATGTTCTGTGCACATCCTGTCTGTTCCCTGTCAGACTCTCCCATCATCATTCACTTAGAGGTGATAATTGAAACTGTGGGAGTCAGTGAGGTCATGTGAGAAAGAATGTGGAGAGGAAAGAACAGAACAGGACCACACCCTGGGGAATGTGCACATTTCGAGGCAGCTGGTCCAAATCAAGATGTGTTATAAGTATAAAATACATGCCCAATCTCAGAGACTTAGTATGAAAGGGAAAATGTAAAATTATCATTAGTATGTTTTACAATGATTACATGTTTAAAGAATAATATTTTGGATATGTTAGCTTAAGTAAAATATGTTATTAGATTTAATTCACTTGTTTATTTTTATTGTTTTAAGATAGCTACTAAGAACTTAAAATTACATATATGGCTCACATTTGAGGTTTACATCCTATTTCTATTAGATCAATCGATTGATAGATATTTTGGAATTATTTGGAATTATTTTCTGGTGCCAGGCACTGTGCTAATGATTTATGACACTATGTCATCTGATCCTCATGTAATACTGTATCATTTCTGTTTTACAAATGAGAAAGTTGAGGTTCTGAGAAGTTAAGTGACTTTCCCAAGATTGCATGAAGAATTCATCAAGAGGCAGAAATTCAAAGCCAGGTCTCGTCGACTCAGAATTCTTTGCTGGTAACCACTATGCTCTGCTGACTCCTTAGATGAATGAATGGGTGAAGGAGTGAATGAATGAGCACGTGTGTATGTTTCTGATGGTGATGCAAGGTGGAATGATTGGCTCTTGCCACTAGGCTCTCTAGGCAAAGGCAAGCCTTGTTGCAGAGACGGCGCCCCGGGCTCCCTCCCTCCTACCTCCCCTGTGTGAGGCTGCCACACAACCTCCTTTGGGAATCCCTGTGTCTGCAGTCATTCGTCTGACCATCATTCCAGATCTCCCCCTGGTCTCTGCTCTCAGCAAGCGAACCCAGCTTTGCAGAATCGCAAGGCGACATCTGATGGCATCCGAGACTGAGCTCAGGCCTGGCACTTGGGAGTGGGCAGTTCTATAGAAGCCCCCTGGCACACTCCCAGTTCCTGCCCTGCCTGGCAGGGAAGAGCAGGTGTCCACTGGACAGAGCAGCCCTTCCTGCCAGCCCGGACTTTCCCAGGAGGGAGGTGGCTTCCTGTGAAGCTCTTCCCTGCCTGTAGGGATGGAGCTCACATGTGTGGGTACAGGGCTGAGACCCTGGGGAGGCGGACCCATATGTGCCCACCCGCTTTCTCCTGCCTCCCTGAAACCCAGAGCCGGGAAGTGACTTGCCAGGCCACTTAACTGGTAAGTGGCAAACTCTGGATTCTAATCCATATGTGTTTAACTCCAAAAGGTGTGTTCTTTTTTCCATAACCCATGCTGCCTCCCTCCTGAACTTCCCATCTGCATCATTCATGGTTTACTAAGCCTCAGTTTCCTCATCAGTAAAATTGGGATGGTAATAATTGGGCTGCTGGGAGGATTCACTGGGATAATGCGTGTGAGGAGCTTAGCACCGGGCGTGGCACAGCACAGACACTCTGGAAATGAGTGCGGTTATCATCATCAGGATCACCGTTATCATTATGGCGGCCCCTGGGGTGTCTGCAGGGACTCTGGGGAAGTGGCTGGCAGTTAAGAGCATCTCTTCGAGGCTTCTGGAGTGGCCCAAGGACGCCTTCCTGGACAGCGTGACTCAGGATTCACATGCGGTGGATGAGCACAGCGTTTGTGTCCCTGGAGGCCCTGCCTGGACCACGTCCGTGGTGACTCCCCGAGCTCCCAAGGCCCCGAGAGCGTGGGTGAGCTGGCGTCAGCAGCCTCATGCACACTCACGACTGACCTTCCTTCAGCCCCGTGGAGGCAGCAGCCGCCCAGCCAGCCCTGACGGGGCAGCTCCCGGACGGGAAGCTCTGCAGCCCCCGGACGGGAAGCTTTGCAGCCCCCTGGAAGCAGCATGCCTGTCTTGGGTCATTTGCCTGATCCCCATCACTTCAGCTTTTGGGTGACGCCAGACATATTCCGATGTCCCTTCTACCGTATGCGTGAGTGAGAGCGGGGCCACCAGCTTTCAGCAGCTCTGGGAGACACATCGTGTGAAATGTGAACAGAGCTGAGGTTTCCCAGTGGAACCCAGTGGCAGGGAGGCTGACTGCTCCTTTGCCTTTTCCGGAAGCTTTGGGAAGGCCAAGTGGGATGTGCAAGTGCCTTCAGCAGGATGGCTGGGGGATGAGTGAGGGAGAGTGTCTCCAGGAGACCAACTCTGACCCCCCTCACCTTCCTGCCTGGCTCCTCCTGGGCCCCGGGGAGCCTTCGAGGGCTGGTGCTAAGACCTGCTCCTGGAGGACTTCCAAAGAGGCACAGTCTACTGTTCACAGAGATGCCAAGGACTTTTTTTCAGAGGATTCAGGTGGGTTGGAGAGAGACAGCACAATTCACAAAATAAATCAGAGCTTGATACTGCCATCAGCCCAGGAGACGAATATTTACACTATTTATGTTTATATCACTGACACTCCCTAGGGAAGCTGATCTGTATAGAATAACATGCTGCTTAGGAGGTAAAAGCATTTTAAAGTTTCTGAGGGCCACTTTTATGGTTTGGCAACGCTTATGGCTTCCCCAGCCAGGGACAGGGATGGGGGTAGGGGGTGGGAGTGGGGAGGGAAGGTGGAGGGGATGCGGATGGACGGAGGGTGGCTGCAGAAATGGACTCCCTGGGGACTTCTGCATGCTAAACTGTGCAGGGAGAACTGACTCGCCTTGAGAAAAGGTGGGGGAGTGTGGCCCAGCCCTCACTGTTCCCCCATTATACGTCTCACAGCACAGAGAGGGTAAGCCATCCACCCAAGGGTACACAGCTCTAAGTCAATCTTGGCCTCTGATCCCCAGTCTCAGCTCCCAGGCACCCATCCTGACCCAGGCCCTGTCCGCCTCTAACTCCCTCCTCAACCAGACTCCAGGCCAGGCCCAGCCAGAATCCAGCCCCACCGGGCCCCACTCTGGCCACACTGACTGCCTCCAGATTCTCCGGGCCTACTGCCGGGCTCCCTTGCATGGCCCCAATCTTCGTAGGCAAGGGCACCACTGTGTCTGCTGCACGAAGGTCTCTCAAGCCAGGCAGGAAGCAGACCCAGAGAAGGGAGCAGAGCAGCCAGCCAGGAGGGGGAACATTCCTTCCCACTGGGGGGCCGGCCAAGGGGGAGATGGGGTCAGCAAGGAGGCTGAAGAAGAGCCTCATTATTCAGGCATTCATTCAGGCATTCCTGCACTCCACGGACTGCCCCAGGCCCTGAGTGGGGATTGAATGGGACAAGCTTCCTGCCCCCAGCGTCTCCCAGGTCAGCCAGAAGAGGAGGCAGCTGGGAGAAGTGCAGTGAGGAGGTGAGGAAAGGCACCTGAAGGCAATTCCCCTCCGCCCTCAGCCAGCCTGATGCAGGTGGTGAACTGTGCTCCGTGAGTCGGAGGAAGCCTTAGAGGAGCGGCTCTGCACCCTGCCCTCGGGGACTTAGGACCTGGCTCGGGAGACAGGACTCCCACGGCGGGAGGGTCTGAGCCCCCAGGATACCAGAGCCCAGGCCGGGTGTTCCAGACAGAGGCACACAGTGCAAGGTCCTCTCTAGTTCAGGGAGGGGGAGTGACACGGACAGACCTCAAAGAAAAGGCTGGGTCTTCCACAGGAGAAACTTAGACCACCTGAGAGGAGCAAGGAGAGACAAGGGATGGCTCAGAAAAAGCTGCTGCTGCAGTTTTAGCGGGAACTGCCCCTGCCTGCACATGGCCTCTGGTCCCCTTCCTCTGCCCCCGCCCCTGCGGAGCTGACAGCCCAGAGCAATGGCTGGGATGCTGTAAACACACGTCATTCATTTGCCTACCTTAAGGGAGGCCTGTAAGTCTTTCTTTGTGTGTGTTTTCATCAAGAAGTAATCTTTACGACCACAAAAAATGTCCAATAACATTTCTCTCCCCTGGCAAGCATCCCCCGTATATCAAAGGCTCAAATACACAGTGTGAAAGCTTGCAGGGACAGGTGTTGGTGAGAGCTTTACAGCAGCCTGCAGGAGCTATCTGAGCGTCACATGGGCTCACACAAATCTCACGTGGCTCCGGGAACGGACAACCGGCCCACAGAAGAGATTCCTCCCACGTGTGTTCATTCTGCCTTTCTTCTGGAAACGCTTCTCCAGGCCAGGCACTGGGCCAGGCACAAGGGACACAGACATCACCACGTCAGTCTGCTTGTCCCCGAGGAGCTGGTTTTGCCGCATGCTGTTCTAAGTGCTTTGTATGTTGTAACTTGTTTAATCCTTGCAAAAGCCCCAGAAGGTACTCTGACACTCCCCATTTTACAGATGGGGAAACTGAGCCCCAGGGCAGTTGAAGTAACTTGCCCAAGGTTACGGGGCTGGTCAGTGGCAGAGCTGCTTGGCTTGCATGTTTCATCTACTGGACTGTGAACATCCCAAGGTCAGGGCTGAGTGTTGTTCATCGTGGCACCGGGCTCAGCACAAAGGAGTTCTCAGGAAAATGCTGGCAAATGTATGAGCATGAACATGAGAGCCAGAAGGGAGCGCAGGCCCTTCTTAGAACCTAACTCCTACATTGCACGTGAAGCCGCCGAACCCCAGAGAGCAGAGGCAGCTTCTCTAAGGAGTGACCTTCTTACGACCAGAGTTTCCCGGCCCCTTCCACACCAGTGCACTTGGATGTTTGCACGCTTTTTATCTGTGAGTATCCCTAATAAGCAAAGGGAGGAGGACATTCTATGGATGAAGCAGCCACCGTGAGCCACACACGACATCAGGTGCTTGATGTGTCCACCCAGCTCACCTCTCAAGTGAACTCTGAAGCTGGGTGCTTTCCACTGCATGGAGCTCCACTCAGCCTGCCCCTCGCTGGGAAGGCTCTACCCCTCCCTTCAGGGGCCTGGCACGGGGCTAGGTGCAGGAAGGAGGCTCAGGAGAGGTCCCTGTCTCTCCGGGGTCCATCCTCATGACCAGAGGACCTGGCTTCCAGAGGCAACCAGCTCACACCCAGACCTGTTCTGTAAGGTGCAGTGTACCCAGGGACACAGTTCACATGGACTGGAATCTACTTACTGTCTCCACCAAGGGCTCCTGATAGTTTCAGGGTCATGCTTTTGTCTCTAGACTATTGCCTGTCCCTCTCCATTTTCCTTACCAAGCTCTATCCTTCATGACACAAAGACCCATCAAACAAAGTACTGTCATGTATTTGTTCTATACTATTGGATCTATTTATATTTTATAGTAATTTATAATTTATACTCCTGGATTAGAACATCAACAAACTGTTCACTGCTATACCCCAAGTGCCTAGAACAATGCCAGGTACATATTAATTGCTTAATAAAACTTTTTAAAAATAAATAAATGACAACAAAAGAAAACACAAGACATCAACACAAGACAAAAACCACATGATCATCTCAATAGATGCAGAAAAAGCATTAGATAAAATTCAACGTCCACTCATGATAAAAATCTTACCAAAGTGGGTATAGAGGGAACACAACTCAACATAATAAAAGCTATTTATGACAAACCCACAGTCAACATAATACTCAACAGTGAAAAGCTGAAAGCCTTCCCACTAAAATCTGGAACAAGACAAGGATGCCCACTCTTACCACTTCCATTCAACATAGTATTGGAAGTCCTAGCCACAGCAATCAGATGAGAAAAAGAAGTAAAATATATCCAAGTTGGAAGGGAAGAGGTAAAATTGTCATTAAATTCAGATGACATAATACTATATATAGAAAACCCTAAAGACTCTGCACCAAAATTACTAGAACTGATAAATGAAATCAGCAAGGTAGCATGATACAAGATTAACATACAGAAATCTGTTGCATTTCTTTACACTAACAATGATATATCAGAAAGGGAAAGTAAAAAAAAAAATCACTTTTAAAATCGCATCACAAAAATAAAATACTTAGGAATAAACCTAACCAAGGAGGTGAAAGACTTATATGCTGAGAACTATAAAACACTGATAAAGCAAATTGAAGGTGATTCCAAGGAATGGAAGATATCTCATGCTCTTGGATTGGAAGAATTAATATTGTTAAGATGGCCATACTACCCAAAGCAAGCTACAGATTTAATGTGATCCCTATCAAATTACCTATGACACTTTTCACAGAACTAGAACAAATAATTCTAAAATTTATATGAAACCATAAAAGACCCAGAATTGCCAAAGCAATCCTGAGGAAAAAGAACAAAGCTGGAGGCATAACCCTCCCATACTTCAGACAATACTACAAAGCTACAGTAATCAAAACAGCATGCTAATGGCACAAAATCAAACATATGGATAAATGGAACAGAAGTGAGAGCCCAGAAATAAACCCATACATTTATGGTCAATTAATCTTTGACAACGGAGGCAAGAATATACAATGGGGAAAACACAGTCTCTTCAGTAAGTGTTGCTGGGAAAACTGGACAACCACATGTAAATCAATGAAGTTAGAACATGCCTTCACATCATACACAAAAATAAACTCAAAATGGCTTAAACACTTAAATAGAAGACATGACACCAAAAAACTCCTGGAAGAGAACACAGGCAAAACATTCTCAGATATAAATCATAGTAATGTTTTCTTAGGTCAGTCTCTGAAGGCAATAGAAATAAAAGCAAAAAATAAAACATGCAGAGAAAGCTTTCAACAAAATTCAACACCCATTTATGATAAAAACCCTCCAGAAAGTAGGCATAGAGGGAACTTTCCTCAACATAATAAAGGCCATATATGACAAACCCACAGCCAACATCGTCCTCAATGGTGAAAAACTGAAACCATTTCCACTAAGATCAGGAACAAGACAAGGTTGCCCACTCTCACCACTATTATTCAACATACTTTTGGAAGTTTTAGCCACAGCAATCAGAGAAGAAAAAGAAATAAAAGGAATCCAAATCAAAAGAAAAAGTAAAGCTGTCACTGTTTGCAGATGACATGATACTATACATAGAGAACCCTAAAGAAGCTACCAGAAAACTACTAGAGCTAATCAATGAATTTGGTAAAGCAGCAGGATAAAAAATTAATGCACAGAAATCTCTTGCATTCCTATATATTAATGATGAAAAATCTGAAAGTGAAATTAAGAAAACACTCCCATTTACCACTGCAACAAAAAGAATAAAATATCTAGGAATAAACCTACCTAAGGAGACAAAAGACCTGTGTGCAGAAAATTATAAGACACTGATGAAAGAAATTAAAGATGATACAAATAGATGGAGAGATATACCATGTTCTTGGATTGGAAGAATCAACATTGTGAAAATGACTCTACTACCCAAAGCAATCTACAGATTCAATGCAATCCCTATCAAACTACCACTGGCATTTTTCACAGAACTAGAACAAAAAATTTCACAATTTGTATGGAAACACAAAAGACCCCGAATAGCCAAAGCAATCTTGAGAAAGAAAAACAGAGCTGGAGGAATCAGGCTCCCTAACTTCAGACTAAACTACAAAGCTACAGTAATCAAGACAGTATGGTACTGGCACAGAAACAGAAATATAGATCAATGGAACAGGATAGAAAGCCCAGAGATAAACCCATGCACATATGGTCACCTTATCTTTGATAAAGGAGGAAAGAATATACAGTGGAGAAAAGACAGCCTCTTCAATAAGTGGTGCTGGGAAAACTGGACAGCTACATGTAAAAGAATGAAATCAGAACACTCCCTAACACCATACACAAAAAGAAACTCAAAATGGATTAAAGACCTAAATGTAAGGCCAGACACTATCAAACTCTTAGAGGAAACCATAGGCAGAACACTCTATGACATAAATCACAGCAAGATCCTTTTTGACCCACCTCCTACAGAAATGGAAATAAAAACAAAAATAAACAAATGGGACCTAATGAAACTTAAAAGCTTTTGCACAGCAAAGGAAACCATAAACAAGACGAAAAGACAACCTTCAGAATGGGAGAAAATATTTGCAAATGAAGCAACTGACAAAGGATTAATCTCCAAAATTTACAAGCAGATCATGCAGCTCAATATCAAAAAAACAAACAACCCAATCCAAAAGTGGGCAGAAGACCTAAATAGACATTTCTCCAAAGAAGATATACAGATTGCCAACAAACACATGAAAGAATGCTCAACATCATTAATCATTAGAGAAATGCAAATCAAAACTACAATGAGATATCATCTCACACCGGTCAGAATGGCCATCATCAAAAAATCTACAAACAATAAATGCTGGAGAGGGTGTGGAGAAAAGGGAACCCTCTTGCACTGTTGGTGGGAATGTAAATTGATACAGCCACTATGGAGAACAGTATGGAGGATCCTTAAAAAACTAAAAAT
The DNA here is from genome assembly GCF_028564815.1 of Eubalaena glacialis. NCBI lineage: Eukaryota > Metazoa > Chordata > Mammalia > Artiodactyla > Balaenidae > Eubalaena > Eubalaena glacialis. Next base: position 168,122,922 of record NC_083718.1, on the reverse strand, counting down.
AGAACTACCATACGACCCAGCAATCCCACTACTGGGCATATACCCTGAGAACACCATAATTCAAAAAGAGTCATGCACCAAAATGTTCATTGCAGCTCTATTTACAATAGCCAGGACATGGAAGCAACCTAAGTGTCCATCAACAGATGAATGGATAAAGAAGATGTGGCACATATGTACAATGGAATATTACTCAGCCATAAAAAGAAACGAAATTGAGTTATTTGTAGTGAGGTGGATGGACCTGGAGTCTGTCATACAGAGTGAAGTAAGTCAGAAAGAGAAAAACAAATAATGTATGCTAACCCATGTATATGGAATCTAAATTTAAAAAAAAGGTCATGAAGAACATAGGGGTGAGACGGGAATAAAGATGCAGACCTACTAGAGGATGGACTTGAGGATATGGGGAGAGGGAAGGGTAAGCTGGGACAAAGTGAGAGAGTGGCATGGACATAAATACACTACCAAACGTAAAATAGATAGCTAGTGGGAAGTAGCCGCATAGCACAGGGAGATCAGCTCAGTGCTTTGTGACCACCTAGAGGGGCGGGATAGGGAGGGTGGGAGGGAGGGAGATGCAAGAGGGAAGAGATATGGGGACATATGTATATGTATAACTGATTCACTTTGTTATAAAGCAGAAACTAACACACCATTGTAAAGCAATTATACTCCAATAAAGATGTTTAAAAAAATGAAATAAAATAAAATAAACAAATGGGACCTAAGCAAACTTATAAGCTTTTGCACAGCAAAAGAAACCATAAACAAAATGAAAAGACAACCTATGGAATGGGAGAAAATATTTGTAAATAATGTGACTGACAAGGAATTAATTTCCAAAATATACAAATACCTCATACAACTCAATAACAACAACAACAAAAAAAACCCAGTCAAAAAATGGGCAGAAGATCTAAGTAGACATTTCTCCGTAGAAGACATACAGAGCACCAACAGGCACTTGAAAAGATGCTCAACACTGCTTATTATTAGAGAAATGCAAATCAAAACTACAATGAGGTTATCACCTCACACCAGTCAGAATGGCCATCATTAAGATGTCTACAAATAATAAATGCTGGAGAGGGTGTGGAGAAAAGGGAACCCTCCTATAGTGTTGGTGGGAATGTAAATTGGTGCAGCCACTATGGAAAACAGTATGGAGGTTTCCCAAAAAACTAAAAATAGGGTTGCCATATGATCCAGCAATCCCACTCCTGGGCATATATCCAGAGAAAACTCTAATTGGAAAAGATACATGCACCTCAACATTCACTGCAGCATTATTTACAATAGCCAAGAAATGGAAGCAAGCTAAATGTCCATCGACAAATTAATGGATAAAGAAGATGTGGTATATATATACAATGGAATACTACTCAGTCATAAAAAAGAACAAAATAATGCCATTTGCAGCAACATGGATGGACCTAGAAATTATCATACTAAATGAAGTAACTCAGGGAAGACAAATATCATAGTATCTCACTTATATGTAGAATCTAAAAAAAATGATATAGTAGCTCTATTTTTAGTTTCTTAAGGAACCGCCATACTGTTCTCCACAGTGACTATACCAATTTACGTTCCTACCAACAGTTTGGGAGGGTTCCCTTTCCTCCACACCCTCTCCAGCATTTGCTGTTTGTAGATTTTTTGATGATGGCCGTTCTGACAACCCCACTCCTGGGCATATATCTGGAGAAAAACATTGTTTGAAAGAATATGCACCCCAATGTTCATTGCAGCATTGTTTACAATAGCCAAGACATGGAAGCAACCTAAATGGCCATTGACAGATGAATGGATAAAGAAGATGTGGTGCATGTATACAATGGAATATTACTCAGCCATTAAAAATAAAAAGTCAGACAGAGAAAGACAAATATCATATGATTATATGCGGAATCTAAAAAAATGATACAAATGAACTTATTTACAAAACAGCAACAGACTCATAGAGAACGAATTTATAGTTACCAGAGGGTAAGGTTGTAGGGGAGGGATAGATTGGGAGTTTGAGGTTGACATGTACACACTGCTATATTTAAAACAGATCACCAACAAGGACCTACTGTATAGCACAGGAAACACTGCTCAATATTCTGTAATAACCTAAATGGGAAAAGAATTTGAAAAAAATAGATAAATGTATATGTATAACTGAATCACTTTGCTGTACACCTAAACTAACACAACATTGTTAATCAACTATACTCCAATATAAAATAAAAATTAAAAAATAAAGTAGTATTATCAGTTGAAAAAAAATTTTTAATGATATAAATGAACTTATTTATAAAACAGAAATAGACTCACAAACATAGAAAACAAACTTATGGTTACCGAAGGTGAAAGGGGGTGGGAGAGGGATAAATTAGGAGTTTGGGATTAGCAGATTCAAACTACTATGTATAAAATAGATAGATAATAAAGTCCTACTGTATAGCACAGGGAACTATATTCAATATCCTATAATAAACCATAAAGGAAAAGAATATGAAATATATATATATGTATTTATATAAAACTGAATCACTTTGCTGTACACCAGAAACTAACACAACATTGTAAATCAACTATACTTCAATTAAAGAAAATAGAAGACATTCTTAAGAACGTTTGGGGGCTTTCACAATAAAAAATTCTGCCATAAGAGAATTGACTAGAAAGGGGCATAAGGGTAATTTTGGGGGTGATAAAAATGTTCAATTCTTGTTTGGGGTGGTCGTTAAAAGGGTGTATAGAATTGTCAAAAACTCATTGAATTGAACACTTAAGATTTGTTCATTTTATTGTAAAAAAATATACTTCAATTAAAAGAGAAAGAATAGTTTTGAAAAAAAAAATGAATGGACCCCTTTGAGAATCTGAAGAAATTCAATAGATCTATGGATCCTGCCTCCCCCAACAGTACACACACGTACACACACACACACACACACACAGCTACATAAATATCTGAGGGTCATGGGTTAGGGAATTCCCCACAATGTCTGGTCATCCAGGTTCCTCCCCTGGTAAAATTCCTGGCAGCCAAAATCTGATTTGCTCTAAGCAGAAACAATGCCACACAGGTGCCATCTTTAAGGGAGCAATCTGGGGGTCTCCCCTCCCAGTGGGACAAGGAGATTGTGAAGCCATTTGGATCTCCTTCCGATGCTCCACCATGGCCCCCGGAGATGCTCTCTCTGTGCCTAGCCATGGCCCTGCCTAGGGGATGCTGAAGTGAGTCTCAGCTTTGTTTCCCTCCTGATAGGGAGAAATCCGGCTGGTGGAACCGATTTACTCTCTACTCCCTCTGCAGCTGCCTCTAAGCATGGCTAATGAGTACGCTTGACCTCACAGGCTCACCCCAGCAGCTCCGCAAATGTCACTCAAGATCCCTCCTGACATCCAAATGCAGAGGGCACGGTATTTTAAATTAAAAGTTATATCCTCCCATGTTTCGTTTCTCTACTCTTTCAAAAGCAACTTGCTGATAATTCCGGGCCCTTTGATGCCGAGCCAAGGGGCCAGGGTCGCTTTCTCACCTGAGTAGAATGTATTAATTTAACTTTCAGAGGAAGCTCAGGCTGTGGATGGCTCAGGGTTTCCACCAGCCGTGGTGAGGCCCAGAACAAAAGCGTATCTATCCTGGCCAAGGGCTGTGACTGGGGCATGGAGACATGCACAGGGGCAGGGGCAGGAGATGCCTGAGGACATGGTGACATGGATCCAAATGGAGGGGATGCTAAAAGGGGGTCTCAAGACCCATCAGAGCATCCCTGGCGTAAGGTGTAGCCTTAGCCCCGTGCTGCATCTCTGGGGTCCTGGCCTCTGGCCTCATTGCCACTCTGGCTCCAACACCACCTTTGCAGCTCTGCCTGAGTTAGATGCTCGTCCTGTCTGGGGCACCCTCTGACCCAGGGGAGCTGATGGTCTACTCCAGGCTCAGACCAGGCCTGCTCTGACCCAAGGCAGAGGGAGAGGCATCACAGCGGGGGCGTGATGTGAGTGATCTGGGAAGGTCTCCCTGCTCCAAAAGCTCTCTCCCACTGTCCCATTATAAAGCCTGAAGTTCCATCACTATAGACCCTTTCTTTGGATGAAACCTCTGGCTCTGCCATAAGGAGACATTGGGCAGCTTTGAACTGCTTTGACTCTTATTTATAAGATGGAGACACTAATATCTACCTCCTTGGGTTGATTTAACAATTAAATGAAGTAATCCATGTAAAGTTCCTAGTGTGGTTCTTGGCATAGAAAAGGTGTGCCATTGACATTGGTTCTTTTAGCCCCTCCCTTTACCTTCTTCAAGTATGTCTGAGTTCAGAACTTTTCCAACAAAGAGGTGGCAGATGATGGGATGAGGGGAGGGTGGGGAGGGGAAACAGGAAAGAAATCAGTTCACAGCCCAAGCCATTATTCAAGGAAAGAGGTAAAGAGGGAGGAAGGAAGGTAAGGAAGTGAATTAGGAGGAAAGGAGTTAGGAAGTTAGTAAGAAAGAAAGGAAGAAGAAAGAAAATACCTCTACTTCCTCTAGGTCAGGCCCCGCCCAGGGTGCTGAGGGTAAAGAGGCAGGAATGACCTGCCCTTAGAAGTACCCATCTGGTAGTAGGGCTGGGTAGGGAGTGGGCAGAGTAGCAAACAGGCCCAGTTAGTATGGGGTGGTGAGTGATGACTGGGGAAGCAGGAGACTCAACTGGGTTGTTCAAAGACACCCCCATCATCACCCAGCAAACTCTCCTCTATGGCTCCCCTCCATTAGGGTGATCACTCAGGTCTGCCCTACTTAACCTTCAGTGGCATGCTGCTGTCTTCCTGCTGGATTCCCTGCCCTCACCATGACCCACCATAATCCCCCCAATCAGGTCCCCATCCACCTCTCAGCCCCTTCCCCTGCTCCCCTGGCAGCAACAGGACCACTGAGCTGTGGATCATATTTACACGCTTCCCGGCGTCCAGGCCTTTGCTCCTGCTGGCTCTTCTGCCTGAAACACCCTTCCCCAACCCAACCCACCAGCATGGCTGACCCTATGGAAGAAGAGCTCAAGAAACAGAACCTATTATGGTGGACCGGAAGTCTCAATGCAGACATCCCCTCCTCCCCATGGCCTTCCTCTCTGCTGCGTTGCCTCTGCTGTGCTTCCCCAGCACCCCGATCACCTGCCATTTATCCCATGTCTCGCTCACCACGGTACCCGCTGCAACTAGCTCAACGCCTAGTGGTGCACAGCAGGGGCTCAAGGAAAGTGTGTTGATGACGAGCACGGGCTAAGCTCTGGGGTGAGTAAGCAGATCGGCCTTACCCTCAGGGGGCTTCCCACGAAGTCTAGTGGGAAGACAGACACTAATCCAATAAAAATGCTAATTAATTAATAATTATAAGCAATGATGAAGTTGATGGAGAACAGATTCTGGGAACCATGGGAATGGGCAGCAGGGGGACTGTACCTAGTCGTGGTGGTCTTGAGGGTGTCTCTGAGGTGTGACCTTTGAGCTCGGAGCAGGATGAGAGGAGACTGCAGAGGAGGGGGTGGCAGCGGCACAGCACTCCAGGTGGAGGAAGCAGCATTACCAAGGCCCTAGGAAGCAGGGGGCATTCCAGAAACTTAGGGAAGGCCAGTGTGGCCAGGATGCAGACAGCAGAGGGAGCATGGTGAGAGCGGGGCCTGAGAGCTGAGCACCAACCCTGTCTGCCGGACCTTGTCGGCCATGCCTTGCTTTTGGTCTTGATTCTGAGTCCTAACTTTTGTAGGCGTGGCTTAGAGGCATGCCTGCCTTCATGGGAACTGGTGCTGCTTCCAGATCTGACCTGGGGAGGCATTCATGCCAGATTTTTGGGTGATCTGGGGTGGAGAAGTTGCCAGATGTGAAGGAGGCCGAGCTAGCTGCTGAAAGACTAGAGAACGAATCCAGCCCTGGGGAAGGGGCTGGTGAGAGCTACAGGACATTGGGACCCAGACAAGCAAGCTGAAGGAGACAGTTAGCCTCAGCCAGAAACCAGATGAATCAGGAAGTCCAGAAACAAAGACTGAGGTCAGATGGAGGGCCATGAAGCAAGGAGAGGGGTGGCATGGCTCTCCCCCATCACCCCCTCCCCCCATCGGCATTTATTCACAGGGCATCCAGCCGAGGACAACCTAGCCCGTCCATGATCTGGTGGCTTTGAGCCTTCTCAGCCAGCCTGAGATGCCTGAACAGGGCTGTCCTGGGCCCAGGTGGGGCTGAGGACTGGGCTACATCAGAAGCAGCAAGCCCAGCCACCCAGATGGGGCCCGGCAAGCCCTGTCCCACTGACCAGGGCTTAAATTAGACACCCTGCCCTGTCCTAACCAACATGGCTTTCATTTCTCTTTTTTGAACCTTATACATTTTTTGTTTGTTTTTGGTTTGGACATAGAAGGATATCAACATTAAATTAGGAAAATCACAGCAGCTTCCACAACCTACTAAAACAGTCAACAGAAGAGGGAAAGGGACCCACACGGGGCAGACACAATTCCCCATGTGCGCAGGGGGTGTTGGGTGGAACGTCTGGTCCAAGATGACCAAGGCTTACTCAGAGCTCATTCTAGGCCAGCCCTGTTCCAAGCAATTTTAGTATATTAGCTTGTTCGTCCTCCCAACGACTCTTATTACTAACGGTTTGTGGATAAGGAACTTCAGGAAGAGAAAGGTTAAGTGACTTTCCCAAGGTCACGCAGCTACTAAGGAAGGAGAATTCAGAGTCTACAGCCTCTGCTCTTGACCACATCACACTCAGTGTCTCAGTACGTCTTCAAGCTGCTAAGAGACGTGCCAACTTGGTTTTCAAGAGTCACTCAGGTTTGATAGGACAAGATCTGACACCAGTGGTTCTTTCATTCATTTCCAACATACTTGTTTAGCACTCACTGTAGGAACGAATCCAGAGAAGAACCGGGGAAGAGTGCTCAGGTGGAGGGAACAGCATACGCAAAGGCCAAGAGAGGGCAGCACGTCATCTAAGGAACTAAAGAAACTCAGGGTGGCTGGAGTAATACAAGGATGCTTAGAGGCAGCCTTGCCCCTGGCACCGTCCCTTCTCTCGCTCCTTTCCCAGCTGCATCCTCATCACCCTCTTTATTACCATAATAAGAGCTAACATCCATTGCATGCTTAGGACATGCCATCCTAAGCCCTTTGCAAGATTATCTCGTTAAATCCTCTCCACAACCCTTAGGGGTGAGTACCACTGCCATCTCTATTTTACAGGAGAGCGAACTAAAGCACGGAGGTAAGTAACTCGCCCAAAGCCACGCGGCCCGTCAGTAGTGGAGGCAGGATCCACAGCAGCTGCTCCCACCCTCCCGTCTTCCCTGGCTGCACCCTCGTGACATGTACGTACCTGCTTTAGAAGCTCCCAGCCCTCGTCCCCACATGCCCATTGCTCTGTGCACCTGTCTGCCACGCTCCCATCCCTCCCGCTGGTTTGCTCTGCCCCCTCTAAGTCCTGCTCAGGTTCCCCCTGCCCACCAGTACCCCCGGTCCCTGCAGGTCAGATTCTGTGCCCGGCAGGACCCGGGCATCTCACAGCCGCCAGGTTCCCTCCCTGGCTGTGTCCGATGCAGGGTGGAGGAAAGGGCGAAGGGCGGTGCAGAGGGTCAGCAGACCGATTTTGTTCTTTTCCTAACAGGTTCCCTAGGCATCTTTGAATTAATGGCGCAGAGATAAAGGAGGTATTTCGCTTGCTATCCAAAGCAGCTGTCAAGCCAGGCCAGGGACCCGCTGAGAAATAGCCCTACCCCTTCCCCCACTACTGTGGGTACCTGTATCCAAGGGAACTGCAGGCTCAGTGCTTCCCGAGCCTCATTTGCAACCTGGCTGGCAGAGAGACCGGGGAAGCCAAACCACCTGAGAGAGGAACCTACCGGTAATGAGAGCCCCTTTCCGGCTTTGTGCAGAGCTTCTAGCCAGCGGAGCCCCAGTGTGCTTCAGGAGAGGAAAGAGGAAGAAGGCGGGAGCCATTTTGTTGGCTTCTCTGGAAAAGCCTGTGTGCGTTTCACATGTGTGTGTACTTTTGTGAGCTGGTGTGTCTGGCAGTGGGTGTGTCTAGGTGTCTCAGACTACGGTGCAGGTGTCAAGAGCAGGGGCTCTGGAGCTTACCTGCCTCAGCCCAAAGCCCAGCCCTGTGACTTACTCTCTGTGTGATACTGAGCAAGTTCCTTAGCCTCTCTGAGCTTCAGCTTAGAGCGTCTAGCTAGTGCTTTAATGGTTGAGTATGGTTATTACTTAGGGTCTCTTAGTGGGTTTATGTGCCTGCTTGAGTCTGGGCTCTGTGCCTGCTTTATGGATCTGTGAGATTCTTGTAGGCAACTCAGTGGATAGAACATGTGGCCTGGAGCCAGAACAGCTTTCACTGTGGATCCTTTCCTGGCCGAGGCCGTGGACATTGGTGGCCAGACTCTTTCATGTCTGGAGTCTGGGGGCTGAGACTCTTGGGAAGGCCTGGCTCGTTCTACGATGAACATATAGGGAGCTCCCGGAGAAATCAGTCCCCAACTCACACTATCACACCTGGCACAGTCCTCAGGGATCACCTAGGAGCCCAAATCCCTCTCTTAAAGATGGGGAAACTGAGGCCTAGGGTCCTTGGTTCCTTCCTTGCTGTGTCTGAAGCAGGGAGGGTGGCTGTCAGTGCAGAGAGTCATGGGCCTATTTTGTTCTTTCCCAACAGATTTCCTATCAGGCCAGGTCCTCAGTGAAGCAGTGGCCAAGACGAGGTGGGAATTGAGGGCTTCTGCCACCCTGGAGAAACACACAAGCATCCCCAGCCCTAACGAGAAGGGGACAACTTATCCCAGGGCTAAGTATACCGTAGGCACTCAATAAATAGCTTTTTTTTTTTGGCCCTGCCTTCAAGGATCTCTCCGGCGCCTCTCAGCCACCACTTGAGTCCCTCTACCCATCCCTGCACCCATCTCAGAGTTAAGAGCACCTACTGTGTGCCAGGCTTGGGGCTAGGTGGTGAGTACAGTCGTGGCGTCTGCTCTCTAGAAGCTTATGCCCTAGTAGGGGAGATGCGCTTTAATCAGAGCACCCCACAGGTATATGCAAACGAAGGAAGAGTAATCACTGCTCTCACTGAGGAAGAAGAAATGAGGAAGGTGCAGAAGGAGAGCCCAATCCAGTCCTTCCGATAAAGTGATGTTGGAACTCGGATCTGAAGGATAGGGTGAGGGCCGCTCAGGGGAGGAACTGGCACCTGCAAAGTATCTGAGAGGGCGGCATGCCTGGGGCGGGCACAGGAGTGGAAGAAAGAAGTCACCCAGGTGATCAGACACAGACAGTGCACCGGAGTTGTTTGCAGGCTCATAAGAGACCCCCATGGAGGCTCGGCCCCCTCTCTTAGGAGAGAGGCGGATGTGTGTGTAGGGGCCGGGGTACTAATGGCAGACGGCAGGTGTGGGAGAGCGGGCCGCACCCACACGCATGCGTGCCTGTCCCCATGCTGTTCTGCTTCCCAGTTATTTGCAGCCTCCCCTCCAGCTGTTTGCAGCTCTTCCTCCCAGGTGTTTGCAGTTCAACACTCCAGCTCTTTGCCACCCTCGGCTCTTAATCATCCCTCTCCAGCTGTTTGCAGCCACCGTCCCTGTGATTTGCAATTTGCACCTGCTTTGGGCATCAGGTAAGGCTTGCTCAAGATTAGTTCTAACAACAACAGCAGTTAGTATTAGCTAATAACTGAGTGCCTGTTTTATGCGAGGGACTGTACCACGTGCTTTTACATGCACTCTCTGGTCTGATCTTACAGCAACCCCATCATTTGTTCATGAACTATTTCTGGCATGTCTACTAAACATCAGGCTCTGCCAGGTGCTGTGTACAGAGTGAAGACCAGAACTAGCATGGTGACTGTCCTCCTGGAGCTTTTGGTCTCATGAAGGAGACAGGTGTTAATAAAGTAATGACACCCGTAAGTGTGTGATCATAAAGCGAGGCAGTTCCATCCAGAAAGCAGAGGTACTTGAGCTGAATGGGTGATCAGAATAGGTCCCCCTGGGGCGATGACTCTTGAGTTGGGAGCTGAAGAATCAGTACAATTAGACATGGCTGAGGTGGGGGTGGGGTGAGGGATGAGAAGAGCCTCCAGGCAGATGGGGATCCACGTTGAGTGACCTGGTCAGATTGGCTGTGAAACTGTTGCTCTCTGTAAAGAATGACTTGTAGGGGTACAAGAGTGAAAGCACCGACCATCCAGGTGAGAGACGAGGGAACCTTGGACTAGGAGGTGGCAGGCACTAGAGAGAGATTTTAGGAGGCAGACAGACAGGACCGGGTGATGGGGAGGGCAGAGGCCAAGGTGGCTTCCAGGTTTCTGATCTGGGCTACTGGATGACCAGTGGTTCCATCCTCTGAGCTGGGAGCAGGGAGGAGGACCAGGGCAGAGGAAGGGGTAGCAGGATGACGAGGGATGAGGAGCTGGGTGACATTGGGAAGAGGCCTTTGCAACAGGGCTGCCCAACGGTGGGTGCCCAAGCCTCGGGCTCTGAGACAGACTCTGTGTTCAAACCCTAGCCTTCCTCCCAGTTGTTTCTCCTGAGCAGGTTCTTGAACCAGTCTGTGCCTCGACTTCCTCATCAGTAACATGTAGGGGGTGAGGAGAGATTATCCCGAAGCCTATTGGTCTGTGAGTACTTTAAATTAGTTGTCGTTTATACCCCAGACCGTAGCTTGGTGCACGGCACGTGGTAGGAACTCACTGAATTGTTGTTGAATAACTGAATGAATGATGGACCAATGAGATGGCTCCTGGGGTGAGTTGTAGGAGACTTGCTAGTGGGTGGGGAAAGGGTGTCCCTGGCAGAGGGAACAGCCGGTGCACAGGCAGAGAGACGCGGAGGGCATGGTGCACTCAAGACACCAGACATAAAGTATTCTAAGTGGAGCATAGGACACGTGGAGGGTCAGGCAAAGGCTCAGGCTGGGGAAGCAGGCAGGGCCTAGGTCACAAGGCCCTGTAAGTCCTGCAGAGGCGTTTGGACCAGACCCTGAGAGTCCCAGGGAGCCACAGAGGACTCAGAGCAAGGAATGGCAGGGCCTGGGAGCCCTAAGAAGGATGAATTAAAGCAGGGGAGACGGGGGGCTGAGGGCTCATTAGAAGCCTTCTACAGCAATCCAGGTGAGGGATGGTCCTTTTTTTTTTTTTTTTTTTTTTTTAAATTCAGTGTTTTTATGCACTTAGCAGGTACCAAGAAGTTGTTAGGGCTTCATCCTCCAGGATATGGATAATCCAGTTTGTCTGATCACCTGTCTCTCCCCTCCCTTCCACTCACCTTGGGACATATCTCTCTCCCAGGGAAGACTTTTCCCTGCAGGAAGGTCAGGCCAGGGCAGGAAGGGCAGGAAAGGCAGGAAAGAAAGAACCAGCATCAACACCCTGGTGAGTGGTTCTGTAGAATATGATTAGGAAGAGTCTGCAGATCTGGTCTAAGACCATGGCTGCTCCTTTTGGGGACAGGCCTGGTCCCCAGAGTGTCCACTGTCTCAGTCCTTCTCTCCCTGCAGCTGAAGAATGTCTCCATGGTCAAGGCCAAAGTGAGAATGAGTGAAGCTGTGGGTCACAGGTGTGTCTTCCCCCAGGCTGAGCTTGTAGAGGCTGTCACCCATCCCACTGCCCCTGGGGTCAGGGACCTCAAGGGAGAATGTCCCTGGGAGGAAAGAAAGGAGTTTCATAGGAAAGCTTGTTTCTGTGTATTTGCTCGCCAGCCTGCCTTCCTGATGCTATTAGCAGAGCATGAACATTAGCATCTCTGGGGGCAGATCGAGGGCTTGCACCATGGTCAGGATGCTCTGAAACAGGTAGACTGCTTGGGCCCTGCCCTGGTTCTGAATCAGAATCTCGTGAAGCCAGGCCAGGGAGTCTGCATTTCACAAACTCCCCCAGTGAGTCCGATTTATGCTAAGGCAGTGCTTCTCAAACAGCAGAGGACTTGCCTGTGGATCCTCTAAAGCGCAGGTTCTAATCCACTTAGTCTGGGATGGGGCCCGAGATCCTGCATTTTAACAAGCTCCCAAGTGAGGCCCATGCTCCTGGTCCACGGACCACACCCCGAGCAGCAAGGCACTAAAGGGTGAAGCTTCTGATGTCCCAACTTTTTTTTCAGGGAACAAATCCCCTCTCAAAAGAAACCTTGCACAGTACCTCAGTGTATGAAAAAGATGACATTAATATAAAACTATCGTACACATACAAATGTGTGATGCTTACTTATTACAAAACCTGTCAATGAAACAAGGCAGTTTTGATGAACACAGAAGTCTGAAGTTGAAGATTTCAACTGCTATTTTACATGGACCTCATCATCCATCATATTTGAGCCAAATACGTGCAGCAGCCCCAGTGCTACAGCATTGAGGCTGCACCTGCAGGTGATGGAGGAGAGGCTGGCCTGACACCCCCTTCTCAGTGTGGGGATCAAGGCTGCGGACTTCGCTTTCCTTCCCCTCTCTATCCACCCCATCCCTCCCTGCCAAACAGTTGCTGCTAAATATAGCCTGAGGTGGCCAGGCTTTCTAGGGGACGTGTGATGGGAAGGAAGCTGCGAGAGCAGTCGCTAGCGTGCACTGGAGTCCACGATGCCAGGCCCACTAATTTGGCAGCTGGGGAGGGCAGGAAGGACTGGGATGGGCCAGGTCCCATGGCTGCCCCGGCTCTTCTGGAAGAAGGCAGGACGTGGCTGCATCTGCAGGACTTCGCAGAAGCGTGGGAGTGGCTCATCTGTTGGGAAGGCACGAGGCTGGCAGGAGGGGACATGTGGGAAAGATCAGGCTGGTGGAGCCGGAAGGACCCCAGTGGGAACCTTGGTTGTGCCACTGGTTCCCTGTGTAGCTCTAGGTAAGTTTGACCTCTTTGGGCGTCAGATAAAAGAGGGATACATTAGGGATCCTCTGTACATTAAGGGGTGGTAGAGTGGGATAATGTTTGTGAAAGTCTCTGCTCCCCGTAGATCTTGTGCTCTTGTGTTTCCCCAGCTGGAGGTCAAGGTTCTCAGGGCACTGCCCAGCTCAGTCCTGCTGGTACAAACCCATGCTGCCTTTTCAGCATCCAGTTTATACAGTCTCTCTGACCGCAACCTGCACCCTTAGGGGAACACTGGGGTTTCAGTCTACCCACAGGCTGCCAGGCCATAGCAATCAATGCTGACAGAAGCCCAGGCAGAAGCAATCACGCTTTCACCTGAGCTCTGTGGTCTTGGCCCACCCCCTGATCATCACCTAACACCTTGAATGGAGATGCCCCATTACTTAGCCTGACTGTCCCATCACCAGGGAGCTCCTTGAGGGCAGAGGTGGCACCCCATTCACCCTGGCACCACCCAAGTCCAGCCCAAGGCCAAGTCCAGAGCTGGCACCAGTGAGGATTTATAGACTGACAGTAGCCAGTTCCTTCCCTCTTTATGTATGGATGCCTATTAACCCCTCCAATCATAGCGCCCTCCACACAGCTAATTCCAGGCCTGCAAGGCTCATACCCTTGAGCAATACTCTCCTCCCTCTGCTCTCCCAATCCACCTCCTTCCTTGTCTCCCAAATACTGCTAAAGGTTTGTCTTCTGTAGGACGTCTCCCCTCCCTGGGGAGGCAGGGCAAGGGAAGGGAAACCTACAAGTAACCCCCATGGCACTGCACAGAGTTCTCACAGCAACCCTGGAAGGGCTGTATCAATGTCATACCCATTCTACAGTTGAGGAAACTGAGGCTCAGGGAGGTCGGGCGTCTTGTGATAGAGCACGTAAGTAGAGCCAGGCTTCCAGCCCAGGTCTGCTGGCTCTCAGGGTCCTCCCCGGGGCTGGCTGCCTTCCTGCTTCCCCACTGGACCATGACTCAGGCGGCTCCTTAACCCTGTGGCTCCTATCAGAACTCCTGGCCTCTATCTGTGCTTTATTTGCTAATAGCCTCAAGTCCTTCCAAGTCTGCTCTCTTGGCTGCAACCACAGGCCACCAGGCTCTCTCAGCCAGGGCCCCTGATGAGCTCTCTTCTCCAAATGGGCACCTGGAGCATAACGCAGGCCACTGGGCATGGAGAACAGACTTCCGGCAGCACGAACTCAAAGGCGCCTCTCTCCCTCTGTTCTGAGGCTGAGGTAGGGGACACACAACATCTGACTCAGACACAGCATCATAGGTACAAGAGGAACATCATGCCACAAAATGCCAAAGGTTGTCCAGCACCATGTGTGTGCAAGTCCCAAGTGAATGGGCAGGGCTGTCAGAGCTAAGGGTGCTCAGAGGAGGAGGGCTCCTGGGAACTGGAGTGGTCAGGGAAGGCTTCCTGGGAGAGGAGGGAGGGATCTGCATTCTAAAGAGTGAGGGCAGCTGGAGGAGGTAAGAAAGGCAGTGTCCTACTCATGCATGCATAAGGCCTGCAGGCTGGTCTGCTGGGTTGTCGGCCCCAGGCTGGGGTCGAGAAGAAGCTGGCAATGGCTGATGGCACAGCAGTGATGAGTACTCAGCCAAGTGTCGGAACTCCTAGGCCCAGAGGAGCTGAGTTATTCAAGAAGCCAAAGAATGCCCAGGTCTTTGTCCACCGTGGGAGACAGGCTTGCATGGTAGACTCTGGGACTATGCAGACCTGGGTTCAAATCCTGGTTCTTCCACTTCCTGATTCCATGACCTTGGGCATAAACCTGTCAGACCCTGGATCCCCCTATCTGTAAAATAGGGAATGATAATCCCTATTTTATAGGTGTCCTGTGAGAATTAAAGGGCATTATAATTAACTAACATTTATTGATCACAAAGTAAACCACTATTCTAAGTGCTATACACATTCTAAATAATTTCATCCATGTAATACCCCCACAGGGTGAATTTATTATTACCACCCTTTTGTAGACAAAGAAGTGGAGGTATAGAGACAGGAAGTGAGTTGGTGGTAAGTGGGAATGAGGTTTGAATGAAAGGAGTTGAGTGTCAGAACCCAATGTTTTAACCTCTGTACTATGCATTTAGCAATGTGATGGGTGCAAAGGCTGTCACAGAGCAAGTAATTATTTAGATGCCTCCTGGGAATATCTCATCCACCTCTGGCATCAACCATGATCTCTGTGTGGATGACTCCCAAGGCTTGACCTCCAGCCTAGACCTCCTTCTTGAGCTTTAGACCTTCAAGTGCAATGAAGCTCTAGACATTTCTACCAGGTGTGCCTCACTCCCAGCAGGCCCCGAATGAGCTCCTCATCACCCCAGCCACCCATTCCAAACCCGATCTTCCTCCTGTGTCCCCTCAGACAATCAATGGCACCACCAGCCCCCTCTGTTCAAGTCAGAGACCCGGAGTCACCCTAGGGTCTTTCTCCCCGTCCCCATCTCCACTGCTTTAATTCATACCCGCAGCATGGCCTGCCTGGCCTATTGCAACACCTCCCAGGCTCAATCCTACTAGGCCTCCATTTTCCTCCACCTCCAAAACCCCAAATCTGGTACCTGCACAGCAGCAAGAGCAGTCATTGCCTCAGCCGTTTCACGGAGCTCCCCTGGCTCCAGAGGACAGACCTAGTGCTCTCCGTGCATTTAAGACTCTTCTTCAACTGGCTCCTGCTGAAGCCGTGACTTGGGCCTACTCTCCAACCTTCTCCTCTTTATTCGTTCATCTCTGTCTCCCCAGGGTTAAGCACAGTACCAAGCTCACTTAGTGTACTTCATACATGGCCTTGGGTTACAGAAATGGATGAAGGAGTGAAATCTGCTAAGGTCATTCCCAGCAGACTGGGCAGCAAAATCACTGCTTTAAGATGCAGCTTTGTGAGCGGTGGCTGGAGCAGCTGGGGCATGGAAGAGGCCTGATGTAGCTTCTGACGGGACACAGGACTCTGCAGAGGGACCTAAGGGGGCTTCTGAGAAGCTGAGGGGGCAATGGAGGGGAGGGGTGTTGGAAATGAGGCTTTTCTCTTAAATGCCCACCTGCAGAGGTCTTAGGCCCTGTTCCCTCCATCCTTTGGGCCTCCGTCTCACTCCAGCACGCCCTGCGGCTCTCTGTTTCCAAACCCTATTTTCTTTTTCTTTCTAGTACCTGGTTCCCTATTATTATTTTTGGTTAAATTGTGGACTGTCTCCTTCCGCCAGACCAGGACCTCCATGAGAGCAGGGTCTTGTTCTACCTTGTTCACTGCTGATGCTCGGCACTTAAAACAATGCAAGAAACTCAACAGATGTTTGTTGATTGAAAAAAAAAAGGGTGAAAAAATTAAAGGGCTGGTATGGAATTAATCACGTTGCATCTTAATTAAAAAATGATCTAATAGTCTTTTCAACCAATGGTGGTGGACAACTCTCTAGATATATTTATTATACATTCTGTATATTTATTATATATTTATATGTAGACACATATGTATATTTTTATATGTATGTATATGTGTTATGAATATCTACATAAAGCCTTATGACTCACTCCTAAGATGAACAACTCAACAACTCAATTAAAACATGAGCAGAAGCCTTGAAGAGACAATATCCAAATGGCCAATAAACACATGAGAGAAGATGTTTATCATCACTGGCCATTGGGGAAGTGCAAATTAAAGCCTCAGTGAGATACTACTACACACTTATTAGAATGGTTAAAATTCAAAGACTGAGAATAACAACTTTTAGCAAGGTCATGTCCATCACATGTGGCTGATGAGAATATAAAACAGTACAACTACTTTGGGAAACCGCTGAGCAATTCTTTATGAAGCTAAACATACTCCTTCCAAGTGACCTAGCAATTTCATTCCTAGGTATTTACCCAAGAGAAATGAAAACATGCAAAGATTTCTATACAAATATTCACTCATAGTTATTTATAATGGCTCAAAACTCAAACCAAATTGCCATCAACAGGTGAATGGATAAACAAATTACAGTATAATAATACAACTGTTTATTATTCAACAGTAAAAATGAATGAACTACCGATACAGGTAACAACACAGATTAATCTCAAAATCATTACACTGAAAGAAGCCAGACAAAAAAGTCTATGTATGTTGTGTGCTTATACTGTCTCATTCTCTTACATGAAACTCCGGGAAAGACAAATCTAATCTGAAGTGGCAGAAAGCAGATCAGTTAGCTGGGGTTGGGGGAGGGAGGAGAATGACTAAAGAAGAGACATAGAGGAACTTTTCCTGGTGATGGAAACATCTGTGTCCTGATTGTGGTGGTTAGTGAGACAGGTGCACAAACTTGTCAAAACTCATCCAGTTGTACACTTAAGATTAGTGCATTTCACTGTAGGTTAATTATATCTCAATAAAGGTAATTTTTAAAGAAATTTAGAAAAGCTATATAAAAAAAAAGTGTAAAATATGTAAAAATCAGAGGCCCAGAGATGCATACATGGGCTGTGAACTCACTTCTGGAAATGGAGTCAGAGCCAATTAAATACTTATTTAATTTGAATTAATGTGGATTCACTCCATTTAAGGTAATGAGAGTCTTGTAGAAAACACACATTACTCTCTCTCCATCAGTTCCCTCCATATTATAATTGGTCTGTCTCTTCACACCTTTTGCTGCTCCTGGACCTTCTGTTGCCCTTCATGGTCACAGGCCATAAAGAGGAGGCTTGGCCTCCCCAAATTCAGGGCACGTGGGAAAAGTCCTGGGCTCTTCGCTCAGAAATGTCTGATCCAAATCCCAGCTCTGCCAAGTCACCTGATCCCTTTGTACCTTAAATTTCTAAATCTAAAAGTCAAAAACATTAAAGTGTTGCCTTTTGCAAAACATTCTCTGACATAAATTGTACCAATGTTTTCTTAGGTCAGTCTCCGAGGCAATAGAAATAAAAGCAAAAATAAACAAGTGGGACCTAATCAAACTTGTAAGCTTTTGCACAGCAAAGGAAACCATAAACGAAATGAAAAGACGACCTACGGAATGGGAGAAAATATTTACAAATGATGTGACCAACGAGGGATTAATTTCCAAAATATACAAACAGTTCATACAACTCAATAACAAAAAACAAACAATGCAATAAAAAAAATGGGCAGAAGGCCTAAATAGACATTTCTCCAAAGAAGACATACAGATAGCCAATAGGCACATGAAAATATGCTCCACATCGTTACTTATTAGAGAAATGCAAATCAAAACTACAATGAGGTACCACCTCACACTGGTCAGAATGGTCATCGTTAAAAAGTTTACAAATAACAAATGCTGGAGAGGGTGTGGAGAAAAGGGAACCCTCCCACACTGTTGGTGGGAATGTAAATTGGTGCAGCCACTATGGAGAATAGTATGGAGGTTCCTTAAAAAACTAAAAACAGAGTTGCCATATGATCCAGCCATCCCACTCGTAGACATATATCCGGAGAAAACTATAATTCGAAAAGATACATGCACCCCATGTTCATAGCAGCAGCACTATTTACAATAGCCAAGACATAGAAGCAACCTAAATGTCCATCGACAGATGAATGGATAAAGATGTGGTATATTAGAATATTACTCATCCATAAAAAGAATGAAATAATGCCATTTGCAGCTACATGGATGGACCTGGAGATTATCATACTAAGCGAAGTAAGTCAGAAAGAGAAAGACAAATACCATACGATATCATAGCACAAATGAACTTATCTACAAAATAGAAACAGACTCACAGACATAGAGAACAGACTTGTGGTTGCCAAAGGTAAGGGCGGGGTGAGGGAGGGAAGGATTAGGAGTTTGGAGCTAGCAAGTGCAAACTGTTATATATCGAATGGATAAACAACAAGGTTCTACTGTATAGCACAGGGAACTTTATTCAATATCCTGTAATAAAACGTAACGGAAAAAATATGAAAAAGAAAAAAAAGTGTCACCCTTTGGTTGAGGCTAGCGGATAGGGAAGGGATCCTGAGCCTCCTCAGGTGCCCTGACCTTTCCCACCTCGTCCAGGTGAGGCTGCCACATAAAACACATGTCCCAGGTAAGTGTGACTTCAGATAAAAGGTGAATGGATTTTTGGTATAAGTAAATATTGTATGGGGCATACATATACTAGGATATCACATGGGCCATAATAAAGCATGCTGTTTATCTGCAATTCAAACTTAATTGGGTGTCCTGTTATTTTTATTTGTAAAATCTGGCAGCCCTATTCCAGGTGGCCTTGATACACTAACCTAGAACCTGTTGGGCTCCAGCAGTTCCTAAGCCACTATGAGCTGTGGGCTGGTAAATCTCTGAAATTCTTCCATTGGAATATAGAAGGGAGATGAAGGAGGTGGAGTGGACCTGAGCAAGGACCACCACCATGGGTCTCCCTCCCTCATCCAGCTCTGCAGCTTGATAAAACTTTATGGGTTCAACTTTACAAATCCTCCTGAATGGGAGCCAGGAGGACACAGCCTTGCTGTTCTGCAGAGGAATTCTGGACCTGGTGGAAGGAACACTGGGAATCAGAAAACAGCTCTGGGCAAGTCATTTAAAATCTCTCTGATTCAGTTTCTTCATCTCTAAAATGGGCCTCAAAAAAAGTTAAAATACAAGTTACAGAAAAATAGGAGAAAAGAGTCACAACATGTATAATGGACAAAAGAGTTTTGCCCAGAATATATTAAAATCTCCACAAAATAAGAAAAAGGTAAAAGTCCCAATGTGAAAAAAAAAATGGGCGGGAGATACAAGCAGGTAACTCACTGGGGAAAAAAATACAAATGGAGGATAAGCATATGAAGAGAGGCACCTGATTAATAACCAGGAAAATGCAAACCAAAACCACCATGAGACAGCACTATTTGACAATCAGATGGGCAGAATGAAAAAGACTGATAAAATCTGGTGTGGGGAGAAGGTAGGGAAATCAACTTAGGTCGCTGGTGGGAATGTAAATTAGAATGGCTTTGGGGAAGACAATTAAAGATATAAAAATGATAGCCTGCTGACTCTTTGACCGGGCAATTCCACTTCTAGCTTTGTATCCGATAGATATTCTTACATATGCACAAAAACACGCGTGGACAATAGCCCTCCCTGCAACATTGCTTTTCACAGAGGTCACTGAAGCAACTTCAATGTCCATCAGTAAAATACATAACTCATGGCACAGAAATCCTGACAGCCGCCAAGAAGAATGAATATGAATGTAGAAAGAGCTCTAAAGACATATGTCATCTGAAAAAAAGAGCAAAGTTTCATCATAGTACATTTTGTACTGTCCCATTTATATAAAAAAGTACAACTATATCTGTGTCTGTACATCTGTGCCTATGTAGATGTATAGCTCTCTATCTAGCTATATGTACAATGGCATAAGTGTTTAGAAAAGAATCTAGAAGATGACAGACCAAACTGCAAAATCGCTGAGAGGCAAATGGGGGAGAGGGCTAGTGAAGGGGGATACTCTTTCTCCCTTGGAGACTTCTGCACTGCTTGAAAAATTCGCAGCAAAATATTATATCCACCTATTTACTTTTATCATTTAAGAACTTGGTAAGATGTGATAAAGTGAGAGAGTGGCATGGACATATATACACTACCAAACGTAAAATAGATAGCCAGTGGGAAGCAACCGCATAGCACAGGGAGATCAGCTCTGTGCTTTGTGACCACCTAGAGGGGTGGGATAGGGAGGGTGGGAGGGAGGGAGATGCAAGAGGGAAGAGAGATGGGAACATATGTATATGTATATGTATAACTGATTCACTTTGTTATAAAGCAGAAACTAACACACCATTGTAAAGCAATTATACTCCAATAAAGATGTTAAAAAAAAAAAAAAAAACAAAACTTGGTTTGCAGAATTGGGCGGGGGGATTCTCCCTCCCTCACTCTGCTTCTGTCCATCACAGTGGCCCATACATGGCTGACTTCGGCTAGCCTCCTGTCTCGGAAAAATCCTCCCTGTCCCGGTCCATGCTGAACCCCTGGACCTGGGCCCTCCACCCCATCTCGGCCACCTCTGTCCATCCTGCTTCTTCTGGGCCCTTCCCTACCAGCCAGACACTCTTGCATCCTCAGCGTCCCCACCACCACTTCTTTCCTTCACTACTTCTGCTTCCTCCAGCTGCCATCTCACTTGCTCCTCTTACAGACCAAACCTCTTGAAAGAGGACTCCCTCCCCTTGCCTCACAATCCCATGTTATCTAGCTCTTATTCCTGACAAATAAGGAAACACTGCCCTGGACGTTCCTCTAAGTTGCCTTCTCTCGACCCTCATGCCCCTGGACCACCACCCCCGCCCGCACCGGCAACATTTAACATCGCTCTTTGCAAAGGCCTCCTCCACCAGCCCCTTATATCAGGAAACCCACCCCCTTCTTCCTAGTAAGTCCCATGGCCTTCTCAGTGTCTAGCGCATAACCAACTTGCAACGATTAACTGAATAACACACATGTTCCGTGAAGAAGGCTTTTGCCAATGGATGGAGGTAAATCCCTGCCTCCAGGATGTGTGAATAACTGAAGGGAGATGCTGGAGGACAGTACATCAGGGAGCAGATCCTTAGAGGAAATCGGGGGAGAGATATTAAGATGAATATAAAGTGCGGGAGCAGATGAAAAGGGGGTTAGGTTCGAGGGATGGTTGGGAGGCAGAATAATTAGGATGTGTGACCAACTGGATACAGTAGGTGTGCTTTGGGTTAAGGAAGCGGGGAGGTGAGCGGGAGGAAGGGGAGAATGAGTGATGGGAGGGTGTCATCACGGAGCTGGGAACGCCCGCCCTGCCCCGGCTGAACCCCATCTCCCTCCAGCTCTGGGCTCAGCCATCTCCACCTCCCGCCAGGCCAGTTCTCTTGGCCTCCTGCTCGCAGCACCGGGGCTGTGCCTCGGTGGTCCTTCCCACAGTTGTCGTGTACATGTATTTATGAGTTCTTTGATTAATGTCTGCTTTAAGATCCACCCAGAGAAGGATTGCACCTGTTTTTCTCTTTTATTATATCTCCAGAGCCCAACCCAGTAACCAACACATGGTGGATATTCTATAAATAGTCACCAGAAGAAAGGAATTTAGTTCATGGTTCATTCAAACTCCCTTCACCGTGAAACCTCTTCCCCAAAGCCACTTCCACTTCTCATACACTGATGCACCCAGGAATCTCACCTCACGGACTGGATACATCAACTGGCTGGTTTACGCACTTAAGAGATACTTCCAAGAGCTCCCATCGGTCCTGAACGCGATAGGTGCCTGGTAAATGTGTTTCCCGATGACGAAGAGAAAGAGAAAAAAAATTCTCTAATATGGCAAGTTCTCATCGTGGATCCAGGTGGACTTCTTCAAAATTCATACTCGGACTCCTCTGTGCTGTCCTGGCTTCTCACAGAATAAGCACCCCAAGCTGTATACATATGGCGGTGGGTGGGGGGTGGCTTTGGCGTTACCAAGGCTGGAATCGTCCATTTTAAACCCACATCTGCAGGACTGCTGTGTGGTCACCATCAGCTGCCAAGTGGCTGATTCAGGCAGAGCTGGTGGCTTCAGGACTGGGCTCCAGGACATGAGCCCTGGTCCTTTTGGATGTCACTTCTTACTAGTCCGGCAATCTAGGACCAAGAGCCACTGCCCACCTCATGTTGTGGGATTTTGCTTCTGTAATTGGCCTCCTGATCTCAGGCCCATGTAGAACTTTTGTGTCCCCCAGAACCCTGAGGTGAAGCTTAGCTCTCAGGAAATAGGAAAATGTGGCAGCTGTCTCACCAGCGCCCACTCCTGGATTA
Organism: Eubalaena glacialis; assembly: GCF_028564815.1. Taxonomy (NCBI): domain Eukaryota; kingdom Metazoa; phylum Chordata; class Mammalia; order Artiodactyla; family Balaenidae; genus Eubalaena; species Eubalaena glacialis. The sequence goes on along the minus strand of NC_083718.1, from coordinate 168,100,270 downwards.
TTCGCTAATCATTTTGCTCTCACTTGGTTCCCAGGTACAGCAGGACAGTGAGAGTTCACTCTGTCTCTGCTCCCTTGTCACCTGGGAAAGGAACTGACTTTTTTCCAAATAGGAAAAGCAGTGCTTTAAAAATTCCAAAGTCCAGTTGTGTTACAATCCAGTCACCTGGAGCAGCACTCCATCTAGATTCTTCTGTTGATGTACACCCGACAGTTCTTATTCCCATGTGTGAACCCAACCATCTGCAACTGTGCCCACCCTGGGGCCGGTGCACGCCTCGCTGAGGTCACCGGAGTGATGTGCATGGTGAAAAACACAACTGACCAAGTTCGGACGAGCAGTCAACTGGAAGAAAATATGCATGATGTACATAACAAACAAAGAATGAATGCCTGAATATTATTGGGAGCTCCTGCAAATTACGAAAAAGGAAAAGAAATCCAAATGACCCAAGAAAACAGGCAAAGGAAACGCACAGAAAATTCACAGGAAAGGAATTACAAATGGCCCATAAACACAGACAGATGCTCGGGCCCAGTGATCATCAGAGCAGTGTGTAAGGACCACACCCTCCGGCTAGGTGGCCACCCTTCCCTCCCGCCCCCATCCAGACACACTCTGCCCACCAAAATGAAATTCAGCACAGAGGGATGAAAAAATGTCGACGGATGATAAGAAGCCACATTCTGTCAAGCTTTGAGTTCCTCTCTCCTAGCTGGTGGCTTTTCCACAAAAATCTCTTTGCCCACAGATCCTGGCACAGATGTGAGGATTCTGTACATATCAGCTGTCTGTGCACAACAGGCGGTGAGCACACAGAATGTATTGGCAGTGGCTCCTAATCGTCCCGCAGCAACTGAGAGCTGGGCAGACAAGAGGGCTGAGCCCAGCACACCTCCCCTCCCTGAGAAGGGGGACAGAGAAGCTTGCAAAGACTGTTAGAAAAGGGGGTACCCACCCTAGGGGCTGCTCCAGGCAGGCAGTTTCCAAAAGGTGCCCTCTCTGAGTGGGAGGGTTTGTGAGCCTCCCCTGGACGATTGAATTAGAGAAATCGTGGAGTCGGTTTTATGAATCAACTTAGAAAACTGGAACCGATTCCATGAATCAGAAAAGAAAAAGGAAGCGAGAGAGGGAGGGAGGGAGGAAGGAAAGCATAGCTAATATTTATTGCATCTGACACTGTGCTTTGCACATATTATCTCATTTAATTCACAGAACAACGCTTGGAAGAAGTTATCCTTAACGCCTGCAGAAACTGAAGTCAGAGCGATCAAGTCACTCTCCCAAGGTCATGCAGTGGGCCAGTGACAGTGCCAGCTCATCTGACCCTGGGTCTTATGCTCTGAACCCTCAGACCACACTGCATCTCTGAAGCCTGGCCTGTGGGCAGCACTCAGCCCTAGGCATCAAGCGGGCAGTGAAGAAATTGGAGTTGGATTTCCTGCTCATCGGTGGCTTGGAAGCTGCCTGAGCAGGCCAGACCCAGTGGGAAGGCAAGGCGGGGATCAGATGATGGATTTGGACCCAGCTGAATGGCTGGGTCATGACGCATCACCCAAAGATGACTTCCAGTACAAGTCCAGTTCCCATGCATCCCTGAGGGTGCCCATGTGTCCTTAGTAACGGCATTATTATTCTCCTCTTTCGGAGTCCAGTCTGATTAATCTAATTTGCACATGTGAACGAGAAACTGCTCTGATCCATTTAATATGTTGGGACCGAGTCCCAGCTCATTTGCATGGTGGGTCTGGCCAGCAGAGGTATCTCCTGTTCCCTGCCTTCCTCCCCTCCCTCATCCTGCCCTCCCACCGGCAAATTCTTGCTGAGCAGGCAAATGGTGATCCATGCTGTTGCTTTTAAGTCTTAAAACCCATTAGGAGTGTATTAGCAGACATGCTGAGAGCTCATTTGAGTAATAAAAATCTTTTTTTTTTGTTTGTGCAGCTAATAAAACAGAAGAAAGAAAATAGAGAAAGGGAGAGACTTGGATGGGGAGCGAGAGGGAGACTGTCTTCCAGCCACTGTTAGGTAGGAATAATGGGATTTGTCTGCACGATTATTAAAACTGGCTCCTTCACTTTGGTGCTGCTACTGGTGATGGGAGAAAAATGGAGTGAAAACCTAATGAACAACTTCTGTGCTAGCAGCCTCCTTCAGCAGGCTGTGGTCTGGGAAGGCAGAATAGGCATCTCATCTGCCCTGCTGGTGCAGCCCTGAGACCCACCCAGTGGTGCTCTTTGCGATATGACCAGTTGCGGCTACAGGGCTCGAGGACTGTCACCTTGCCCAGGTGTTCCTCCATCTGCACAGCTGCATTAGCCTCGTTACTGCTCTCAACCTGCAGGATTTGAAGACTCTCAACCCAACAGCTCTCAGATCCAGGTCTCTGCTGCTTCCTACGACAGCCTACCCAGATGCAAGAGCTTGGTACTGTATCTGGCACATGCAGGACCAGCTACATAATCAGTGTCCAGTGCAAAGTGAAAATGTAGGGTCCCTTGTTCAAACATGATTAAGAATTTCAAGAGGGCAACAGCAGAGTATTCAACCAGACTCAGACCCTTCTAAGGGCTGTGCCCCCTGCAATGGACAGGTGGCATGCCTATGAAGCTGGCCCTGGGTACCTGTTAGGTACTCAACTATTTGTCATTTGCATGTGAATGCCCCCAAAGAGTCGATCCTCAATTTAAGAAAGTCCAAATATCAGGATCACATAAACAGCCCAGACTCCCAGAATCTGCCGTTAAATAGGACACTGAAGAAGAGGCTTTGGAAGGCCCTCCCCAGGCATGCCCCAGCCTCCCTGATCCTTCCTTCTGGTTAGAGCTGGCCCCAGATGCTCCAGTCTCCCCTAATGCCCCATTAAGGCCCCATAAGCCAAGACTTATCTAAGTCCTTTTGTGTGAATCCAGGAGAAAAGCTGCACAGAAATCTTCTTACAGTTAATCCCTCTGAGAACAGGGGTTAAATCTACAAGAATGTGGAGCTGGAGGAGACAGTGAAATGTGAGAGGGCAGGCAGTGGGAAGGGTCTTTCCTGGATGAAAGGAGACACGGACTTGTGACAGGTGGACAGCTTCAAATGGGGGTCTCCCAGCTAGGCTTACATTCGCAGGTCCACTACTAACTAGATTTTTGATCTTGGGCAAACCCTTTACCCTCTCTGAGGCTTTCTCCCAGTTCTTTACAGTGGGATGAGGGCAAATGGACAGATATCCAAGGATATGCATCATGGCATTGTTTATATTCAAAGAAAAAATAAAGAAGAAAAGGAAACATAAATGTCCTTCAACAGAGAATTGTAGTAAATTTAATGTTGCTAATTGGCGGAGTGGAATTCTGTGCAACCATTCAACGATGATGCCACAGAAGATTGCTTTTTAAAGATGTCAAGGAAAGCCATTTATTTCTCCTGAAATCCACTGATAACGACAACAGAAAGGACGAAAATATAGGGGAGTAAAAGCTGCATCTTTGGCAAGGAAATGGTCCCCAGCACACGCCATTAAGCATATTGGCCACATACTGCAGAATATTGACATAAATGAGGGGGAATGTTGACAGCATCCTCAGACCTTCAGCCAAATGCAGATTTCCCTAAAATCACGTACCTCAGCCCCCGAAAGGCTTCAATGAACTTTTTTTTTTTAACATCTTTATTGCAGTATAATTGCTCTACAATGGTGTGTTAGTTTCTGCTTTATAACAAAGTGAATCAGTTATACATATACATATGTTCCCATATCTCCTCCCTCTTGTATCTCCCTCCCTCCCACCCTCCCTATCCCACCCCTCTAGGTAGACACAAAGCACCGAGCTGATCTCCCTGTGCTATGCGGCTGCTTCCCACTAGCTATCTATTTTATGTTTGGTAGTGTATATATGTCCATGCCACTCTCTCACTTTGTCACAGCTTACACTTCCCCCTCCCCATATCCTCAAGTCCATTCTCTAGTAGGTCTGGGTCTTTATTCCCGTCTTACCCCTAGGTTCTTCATGACCTTTTTTTTTGTTTCTTCTTAGATTCCATATATATGTGTTAGCATACGGTATTTGTTTTTCTCTTTCTGACCTACTTCACTCTGTATGACAGACTCTAGGTCCATCCACCCCACTACAAATAACTCAATTTCGTTTCTTTTTATGGCTGAGTAATATTCCATTGTATATATGTGCCACATCTTCTTTATCCATTCATCTGTCGATGGACACTTAGGTTGCTTCCATGTCCTGGCTATTGTAAATAGAGCTGCAATGAACATTGTGGTACATGACTCTTTTTGAATTATGGTTTTCTCAGGGTATATGCCCAGTAGTGGGATTGCTGGGTCGTATGGTAGTTCTATTTTTAGTTTTTTAAGGAACCTCCATACTGTTCTCCATAGTGGCTGTATCAATTTACATTCCCACCAACAGTGCAAGAGGGTTCCCTTTTCTCCACACCCTCTCAGCATTTATTGTTTCTAGATTTTTTGATGATGGTCATTCTGACTGGTGTGAGATGATATCTCATTGTAGTTTTGATTTGCATTTCTCTTATGATTAATGATGTTGAGCATTCTTTCATGTGTTTGTTGGCAATCTGTATATCTTCTTTGGAGAAATGTCTATTTAGGTCTAATGCCCATTTTTGGATTGGGTTGTTTTTTTGATATTGAGCTGCATGAGCTGCTTGTAAATTTTGGAGATTAATCCTTTGTCAGTTGCTTCGTTTGCAAATATTTTCTCCCATTCTGAGGGTTGTCTTTTCATCTTGTTTATGGTTTCCTTTGCTGTGCAAAAGCTTTTAAGTTTCATTAGGTCCCATTTGTTTATTTGTGTTTTTATTTTCATTTCTCTAGGAGGTGGGTCAAAAAGGATCTTGCTGTGATTTATGTCACTGAGTGTTCTGCCTATGGTTTCCTCTAAGAGTTTGATAGTGTCTGGCCTTACATTTAGGTCTTTAATCCATTTTGAGTTTATTTTTGTGTATGGTGTTAGGGAGTGTTCTGATTTCATACTTTCACATGTACCTGTCTAGTTTTCCCAGCACCACTTATTGAAGAGGCTGTCTTTTCTCCACTGTATATTCTTGCCTCCTTTATCAAAGATAAGGTGACCATATGTGCGTGGGTTTATCTCTGGGCTTTCTATCCTGTTCCATAGATATATATTTCTGTTTTTGTGCCAGTACCATGCTGTCCTGATTACTGTAGCTTTGTAGTATAGTCTGAAGTCAGGGAGCCTGATTCCTCCAGCTCCGTTTTTCTTTCTCAAGATTGCTTTGGCTATTCGGGGTCTTTTGTGTTTCCATACAAATTGTGGAATTTTTTGTTCTAGTTCTGTGAAAAATGCCAGTGGTAGTTTGATAGGGATTGCATTAAATCTGTAGATTGCTTTGGGTAGTAGAGTCATTTTCACAATGTTGATTCTTCCAATCCAAGAACATGCTATATCTCTCCATCTGTTTGTATCATCTTTTATTTCTTTCATCAGTGTCTTATAATTTTCTGCATACAGGTCTTTTGTCTCCTTAGGTAGGTTTATTCCTAGATATTTTATTCTTTTTGTTGCAGTGGTAAATGGAAGTGTTTTCTTAATTTCACTTTCAGATTTTTCATCATTAGTGTATAGGAATGCTAGAGATTTCTATGCATTAATTTTGTATCCTGCTACTTTTCCAAATTCATTGATTAGCTCTAGTAGTTTTCTGGTAGCATCTTTAGGATTCTCTACATATAGTATCATGTCATCTGCAAACAGTGACAGCTTTACTTCTTCTTTTCCAATTTGGATTCCTTTTATTTCTTTTTCTTCTCTGATTGCTGTGGCTAAAACTTCCAAAAGTATGTTGAATAATAGTGGTGAGAGTGGGCAACCTTGTCTTGTTCCTGATCTTAGTGGAAATGGTTTCAGTTTTTCACCATTGAGGATGATGTTGGCTGTGGGTTTGTCACATATGGCCTTTATTATGTTGAGGAAAGTTCCCTCTATGCCTACTTTCTGGAGGGTTTTTATCATAAATGGGTGTTGAATTTTGTCAAAAGTTTGCTCTGCATCTATTGAGATGATCATATGGTTGTTCTCCTTCAATTTGTTAATATGGTGTATCACATTGATTGATTTGTGTATATTGAAGAATCCTTGCATTCCTGGGATAAACCTCACTTGATCATGGTGTATGATCCTTTTAATGTGCTGTTGGATTCTGTTTGCTAGTATTTTGTTGAGGATTTTTGCATCTATGTTCATCAGTGATATTGGCCTGTAGTTTTCTTTCTTTGTGACATCTTTGTCTGGTTTTGGTATCAGGGTGATGGTGGCCTCGTAGAATGAGTTTGGGAGTGATCCTCCCTCTGCTATATTTTGGGAGAGTTTGAGAAGGATAGGTGTTAGCTCTTCTCTAAATGTTTGATAGAATTCGCCAGTGAAGCCATCTGGTCCTGCGCTTTTGTTTGTTGGAAGATTTTTAATCACAGTTTCAATTTCAGTGCTTGTGATTGGTCTGTTATATTTTCTATTTCTTCCTGGTTCAGTCTCGGCAGGTTGTGCATTTCTAAGAATTTGTCCATTTCTTCCAGGTTGTCCATTTTATTGGCATAGAGTTGCTTGTAGTAATCTCTCATGATCCTTTGTATTTCTGCAGTGTCAGTTGTTACTTCTCCTTTCTCATTTCTAATTCTATTGAGTTGAGTCTTCTCCCTTTTTTTCTTGATGAGTCTGGCTAATGGTTTATCAATTTTGTTTCTCTTCTCAAAGAAGCAGCTTTTAGTTTTATTGATCTTTGCTATCATTTCCTTCATTTCTTTTTCATTTATTTCTGATCTGATCTTTATGATTTCTTTCCTTCTGCTAACTTTGGGGTTTTTTTGTTCTTCTTTCTCTAATTGCTTTAGCTCTAAGGTTAGGTTGTTTATTTGAGATGTTTCTTGTTTCTTAAGGTAGGATTGTATTGCTATAAACTTCCCCCTTAGAACTGTTTTTGCTGCATCCCATAGGTTTTGGGTCATCGTGTTTTCATTGTCATTTGTTTCTAGGTATTTTTTGATTTCCCCTTTGATTTCTTCAGTGATCTCTTGGTTATTAAGTAGTGTATTGTGTAGCCTCCATGTGTTTGTATTTTTTACCGATTTTTTCCTGTAATTGATATCTAGTCTCATAGCGTTGTGGTCAGAAAAGATACTTGATACAATTTCAATTTTCTTAAATTTACCAAGGCTTGATTTGTGACCCAAGATATGATCTATCCTGGAGAATGTTCCATGAGCACTTGAGAAGAATGTGTATTCTGTTGTTTTTGGATGGAATGTCCTATGAATATCAATTAAGTCCATCTTGTTTAATGTATCATTTAAAGCTTGTGTTTCCTTATTTATTTTCATTTTGGATGATCTGTCCATTGGTGAAAGTGGGGTGTTAAAGTCCCCTACTATGATTGTGTTACTGTCGATTTCCCCTTTTATGGCTGTTAGTATTTGCCTTATGTAATGAGGTCCTCCTATGTTGGGTGCATAAATATTTACAATTGTTATATCTTCTTCTTGGATCGATCCCTTGATCATTATGTAGTGTCCTTCTTTGTCTCTTGTAATAGTCTTTTTCAATGAAATTTTGATGAGAGTGGCAAGATGTCTGAATATGGACCAGCCAGGAGAGAACTGGGAGTGTCCTGTAGAGAACCCCATCAGCACTAGAGGCAGGAAAGGAGGTGAAGGAGCTGAAGAAGAGACTCTGTTGCCTTTCTGCTTAATGACCTATGGCCCCACCCCTGTCCTAGGGAGGCTGCAGAACGAGGCAGAGAATGAGCGAGGAATCCAACCCCAGACTAGACCACCACACGGAGAACTTTTGGCCCAGAGTCAATAGAAATACTGGCTTTACTGAGAGGATATCTGAGCCACAAAACCTGACCTGCAGTGCAGAACTGATCAGTTCATAATCCCTCACTTCCCAGGCCCAAGAGTTCTGCACACTCTTCTTCAGCAAATATTTGGTCCTATTCAAAAAACAGAGATAATTAGTAGGGAACCATCCAGAGAAGTACAAGTAGGAATCACCAAATAAACAAGAAGGGAAAGAGTTAATGAAGTGAAAGGCTATGGAAAACATATACCTCAGAAGGAATTATCAAAAGAAACAATATGAGCTCAGAAAAGCAGGGTTCTCTAGTCTTAAAGAATTATAGATTTTTTTAAAGAAGGAATTCAATGAAGAGTTTCAAGGATCTAAAAGGGAAATTGTAAGATAAGCAAAAGACATGGAAAGTGAGCCTGCAGAGCAGGGTAAAGAAAAAGAAAGATTGTAATGAAAGCAATTGAAGAAGAAGGAGTGGGAAGGGGAAGGAGAGGGGGACGGGGAAGGGGGAGAAGGGGAGGAAGGAGGGGGAAGGGGAGGGGGAAGAATGAATCAAGCATGTTTGAAAACCCAAACCAGGAACTTGGCAGGCAAGTTTGAGAAAATTAAATAAATAAATGGCAGCAAAGGAAACCATAAACAAAACAAAAAGACAACCTATGGAATGGGAGAAAATATTTGCAAATGATGTGACCAACAAGGGATTAATTTCCAAAATATACAAACAGCTCATACATCTCAACAACAAAAAAACAAACAAACAACCCAACCTAAAAATGGGCAGAAGACCTAAATAGACACTTCTCCAAAGAAGACATACAGATGGCCAACAGGCACATGAAAAGATGCTCAACATCACTAATTATTAGAGAAATGCAAATCAAAGCTTCGATGAGGTACCACCTTACACCAGTCAGAATGGTCATCATTAAAAAGTCTACAAATAACAAATGCTGGAGAGGATGTGGAGAAAAGGGAACCCTCCTACACTGTTGGTGGGAATGTACATGGGACCAGCCACTATGGAAAATAGTATGGAGGTTCCTCAAAAAACTAAAAATAGAATTGCCATATGATCCTGCAATCCCACTCCTGGGCATATATCTAGAGAAAACTCTAATTTGAAAAGATACATGCATCCTTATGTTCATAGCAGCACTATTCACAATAGTCAATACATGGAAACAACCTAAATGTCCATCAACAGATAAATGGATAAAGAATATGTGGTACATATATACAATGCAATACTACTCAGCCATAAAAAAGAACAAAATAATGCCATTTGCAGCAACATGGACGGAACTAGAGATTATCATACTAAGTGAAGTAAGCCAGAAAGAGAAAGACAAATACCATATGATATCACTTATATATGAAATCTAAAATATGACACAAGTGAACCTATCTGTGAAACAGAAACATCAGATTCACAGACACAGAGAACAGACTTGTGGTTGCCAAGGGGGAAGTGGGGGAGGGGTGGCCTGGGAGTTTGGGGTTAGCAGATGCAAAGTATTACATATAGAGTGGATAAACAACAAGGCCCTACTGCATAGCACAGGGAACTATATTCAATATCCTGAGATAAACCATAATGGGAAAGAATATAAAAAAGAATGTGTATATATATGTATAACGGCATCACTTTGTTGTACAGCAGAAATTAACACAACATTGTAATTCAACTATATGTCAATTAAAAAAATAAATAAATGGAAAACATCAAATATATTAATATGATTATAAAGAAGATCATAGATATGAAATAAAGGCAAAAGTGATCCAACATATCCATAGAGGAAAATATCCAAAGATATAATCAGTAAAACCATCCTGAAATAGAAAGAGCTGAATTTGAAGATCAAAAGGGCACATGACGTGTCCAAAACTTTTATATATAGTAATCACCTGGTGAAGTTACTCAATTTCAAGGAGAAATGATGAATCATACAGGCATCCAGGCAGAAAAACCAAGCCAAACGATAGAGAAGTAAGTCTGGTTAACCTTAGAGCAATCTAATTGAGCTCTGAGGAGAATGATGGCTTAAGAATCGTATACCCAGTGAACTTATCACCTAAGTATTTAGACAACGAGCAGACATTCTTGAGCATGTAGGAACTCAGAGACTACAGCCACCCATGAGCCCTTCTTGGAAAAGGTACTTGACAGTGAACTTCAGCAAACCAAGAGACCAATCAGAATACAGAACTCTGGAATATAAAATAGGTGGTCAGAAGATGGGTGATGAGTGTTAAACCCTTTTATAAATATGGAGTTTTTATAAAGGTTTTGTGTAAAATCACACACTTGTGAGAGTGATTGTACAGAACAGAATATAAATGTTATAGACTTTGCCAGGTAAAATAACTTTTTAAGAAAACTGACCCAGGAAGTTGAAGAAACGAGAACAAGTATAAATGCACTAACCTCCTCATTGTTCAAGGCAGGGGGTTAACAAATATTGCAAAAAGAATAATAATAAAAATAATAGTAAAAATGACTGTCACATCTCAACGTGTTCTTTAATCTCTGTTCTTCTCTTTAGGGGTAATATTTTAGGAACTAATGTCTATTTATTTGAAATTTAACAATTCTTTCCATTTTTCTTTAATTTTTCCCATCTGTTGAATTCAAGTAAAATTTTCAAAAAATAAAAATAAAATGGAGAGAATACAGCAATTTCGTTTTTTTTTTTTTTTTCTAAAATTCTTTCTTTCCAGCCATCTCATTAGCTGGTTTTCTCCCCAGGTAGCTGGATGTCCAGGATGATGCTCTCAAAATGTTAACAATGCTTTAGTTTCAGATTGTTGGAACTTTGTGCGATTACAAAATGCACAATTGATATGTATTCATAATGTTGCTATATCTCCTTGATGTTGATAATAGACATGAACCATGAGGTGCCTCCGTACCTGGCCCTGTCTTAGGGCAGTGGCGGGCACCAACTCTGAAGTCAGACTGTCTGGTTTCAACACTCTGCCAGTCTATTAATCTCTTGGTGCCTCAATTTCTTCATCAGTAAAATGGGGTAACAACAGTCTATAGCACATACCACAGAGGAGAGTTTGGAGAGGGAAGTAAGATAATGATCAAAAAGTGCCAGGCAATGTAAGTGCTTAATAAATGTTCTATTCAGAGCAGCCTCAGAGTCTCCCTGCATGCTAATAAGAGGTGATTTGTATGCTTCCTTCTATTCGCCACATAAATTTAAAATGTCCCCATGTTCTTTGGGGAACAGTGGCTGTCTTTAGGTCTTCAATTGTTGTTAGGCAGAGCTGTTATCAAACAAATAATTAGCAAAGGACCTAATCTCACGCATGGGGACTTTGTAGCCACTCTGAATTGCTATATGGGTATTGCCACATAAATACGCTCTTGCTAATAACTCTGTACACTGAAAATATAACCATTTAAAAATTGGTTTAAGTAGTTTTAAAACTGTCTACGTCACTAGATGGCAATGGGTAATGGGCCACAATTTTGTCAGATAGGTCCAGGGTTAGCAGTGGCCAAAGTGAGGCAGCTGAAGGCAGGTGTGGCTGGGGAGGGGGTGAAAGGGAAGGGGAGTGGGCAGGGTGGCACAGACTCCCCAACCAAAAGAAACGGAGTCCCGTAAACATCATCTCTGGTCTTTGCCCTGAGCCTGTAAAGGTAGAAAAATTGGAGCCAAGGCCTAAGTGGTCTCCAAGGGACACTGCTGCCCCCGCACACCAACGTCCCCGCCCTTCTCCAACTCCCATTCCCTCCAACCCGCAGCCCCCAACCCCCCAGACACACACACACAGCCTCCCAGGTACTTAGGGGCTGGAGGAGAATTATCCTACAAGCAATGCTGAGATCTATGGGAATTACATCCCCTCCTTCTCCTGGACATCTCAACGGAAGAATTGGATTTAATCTCTGAGAACAAATGCTCTTGTTTCCTAGTGGAAAAAACAGAAGCTTTTGATTTCCATGAGATAAGATCCCTCTGTGGTAACATAGTTTTGTGCCTTTCTGTCATTGCTTTTTACAAGGTGACTAATAAATAATCCCCATTACACAAACACAGCCTGCATCCATCATGCCCAGACTGCAGGCACTGAGGGATGATCTCTAATGGGTAATAATAATAGCTACCATTTATTGATTGAGTGCTGGGTGCCAGGCACCCGGCTAAGCATTCTCATGCATTACCTTCACGGAAGATGCAATCTCCCCTCTACCTCTTCCTTCCTGTCGGCTCGGCTTAGGCTGCCCTAACCCTCTTCAGCTATTTTGTTTCTGTATAGACACTCACGACCCCTCTGTGGGGATGCGCCCAGTGGCAGCCCTGACCTGGGAGGACACTAAAGCAATGCCACCCTCTGCCTCTTCCTCTTCATGTCCTCTGTCACTCTGATGGGCTATTCCAGACTGGCCTTTTCTCAAACAGAGGCGCTAAGAGGCAAGTCTCAGATGAAACTTGCGGGGCAGAGCTCTGGTGCTAGGCCCTCAGGCTGACCCAAGAGTAGACAGCTACAGCTTTTACCTGACCAGCATTTCTCTCTTCCCACTGAGGAACTGCCCTGCTTCCATCCCAGGTGGCTCTGTGCAGACTGTCAATCAAATCACAACACCCTGCCTGTCTTCTAGCCACATATGGCTCCCCAGTATGGCATCTCATCCCCAGCCCACTGTGATTTCTCTTGGAGGTGGTACATGACCCAAGCATGGCCAACAACAGTTTTTCCATATAGATTCCATATGGATGTTGGGAGAAATAGGATCTCTCTGTTTCTCCAGGATCGTGTAAGCCCAAAGCTCCCAGGGCCATTTTGTCACCACATAAAAGATATAAAGCAGAGCTGAAAGATGAAGAGGGTCCCAGTATCACTGGATCCAGCTATTCCTGAAGCCATCCATCTTTTGGACTTCCTTGGAACCTAAGCCAATAGATTCCCTTTCGTGTTCAAGTTTCTTTGACTTGGCTTTCTCTCATGGACCACTGAAAGAATCATGCAATTAAGCTGGTTAAAGACAGTTTCACTGGAATCCAGCCAGCTTACAAGAGCATTTGGAACCACAGCTTTATCTAGTAATCAAGGGTTCCTTTGCCAGCTTCATTCTTTGCATATATACCATAATTCCTTGATTCAAGCATGCCATCAGTAATGACATGAGCTGTCAATTTAATTAGAGCTTTTTTTTGGAAAAAGAAAAAAGAAAAATACAGCATGAATTGCATGGGTTGATTGTTTTAAGGTTTGTTTTGATTTCAGAAGGGTTAAACTTTTGGGTGGAATGTAGAAAGGCAATATCTTAGAATCAAGGATAGAGCTTCCCTAGAGGATTTTTCAGGAAGGGATGGTCTAAGGTAGGTTCCAGGCAGTCCTGTGGCCTAGGCAAATACCATCTTAATTCCATTCGATTCTGTTATTTCCAACTCTCTCCTGCACCTGGGAGCATGGTGTTGTTCTGAGGTGGGGTTTCCTGTCTGGCTCTGGACTCGACTCGCCAATCCTCACTCTCCCTTCCTCTTCTACTGCAAACACTTCTGCCTCCATCCTTTCTGGGCTGGGCTGGGCAGCCCAGGTCCTGCTGCTATTGGTCATTTGCCAGTTACCACCGAAGACAGGGCACACGGTGAGGCTGCCGAGGGAGCACCATCTCCTACCACTTTCCATCAATGGCTTTTCCCACTGACATGGGCAACACAGGAGCCGAGTCCCCGTTTAGGGAAAAACGATCTCTCAATAGGGAAACTAATCAGAGCTGAGATGGAGAAATCTTCCCAGAAAAATACAACATGTCCAGACAGAAGCACTTTCAGCTAGGGGTGCCCTCTCTGCCTTGGCCAAGAGGCAGAGGGAAGGTAAGGGATCCACTTCCTGAACAGTGATGGGTCATGTGATCATTTCCAGAGTGGACATTTTATGGGACCACCTCCGATGGCGAAAATGTAGACAGTGCTTAGGACACAGGAGAGGATTTCATTGGGGAAGAAAAGGAGGCTTTTCAATGCTCCTAAAACCTCACTTGCCAGGACTCCCCCTAATTCCCCTCTATATGGCTGATTCATGACATGTTTGTGATCAGATGTAACCCATGCAGCCCCTGCAGGCTCAATCTTGCCCAAGTCCTGATTTAGTCCTGAATAGAGCAGGGAGGTCATTAGAAGGTAGAGTCCAAATTACATATATGGTCACAGGCCCAATATCATAAGCCCAGGGGAGCCCACTGAGCTGGAGCTTTCCTTGCCCTCAGCAGGCTGGCCTGGTTATGACTGGGCTCCTGCCTCAGTTTCCCTGACTGGTGCTTCAGCTCCCCTAAGACTGGAATCTTATTTGAATCTGGTCACCAAGGCTGGGACCCTGATGCTATGCTAAGCTCAGACAATCTTTCTTCCATGGATGGCTCCTGCTCCTCTGCCACCTGGAATTTGTACTTCTGTGGGGCCTATGCACCCCTCTTCCCAGGGACAAACATAAATCATGACACTGTCCTCTCTGGCATCCAGAAATATCTTCTGTGATGCCTGAAATCAGGTATGACGAAAATAGTATACATGTCACCATTCCTCTCATCCACTCCCATGCAGACATCACTAACTGATCTCCGCACTCTTCTCAGTGAATCCAGATGTGGCCTCCATACATGGTCCTTGGCAGCTACCATGAATTGACTGATACTGGCATTCAAGGTGCGATCCATCTGCCCTCTCTGCCAGACCCTTCTGTCAGCCCATACGTGGCTCTTTGTCTTTTAGGCTCCAACCCATCTTGGTCCATCACTGAGCCCATCCTGATTCCCAGCCAAAGCAGACAACTTTGGGGCAGTCCTCCCAGGCCACCTGTACCTGATTCCCTAATATCCTGTCTCCTAGGAGGGAAACCCTTTACACTGCACCTGGGGAATTCTGTGGCTGCCAGACCCTACTCACACCTGCTCTTATTATTCCAGGAGCTTCAGCCAAGGGCTGCCAATAGGTCAGCTGCTCATATCCCACCCCAGTCCTTATTACCTGACTCTGGTTCACCATCCGACACTGGCTTCCAGAGGAATTGTTTTCTAAATTGCAAATAATGGATGAAGAAGATCGGTGAGCAGCCTGAGCCTCCAGAGCCTCAGGCCCAGCTGCTCTGGGCTCACCACTCATGCCCATGTTTGTGAGTGCTTGTTACGAGCTTGTCTATCTTACTTGGTTGTGAGTTCCTAGAGGCACCAAAGGACCCGGTCCTGTTCATTTTCATTTTTCTCCTACTATCAGCTCGAGGGATGGATAGATGAATGTGCCCCAGTTCATTCTTGGGTACCAACTCGGGAAGTTTCTACTCTTTGCCTCCTCTTCTCCCCTGGGCCTCCGGCCACATCCAGGGTGGACACGTGACCATTCATAGGTGGAGCAGGGCACTGCCCCAGCTGTGGGAGAGTGGAAGCCCCCAGGGGATAACAAGGAAGCACTGAGGAGGAGGAGGAGGGTGAGCGCCCTCCAGGGAACCAGCTGGCCAGCCTCCCTCCTGCACGGGCACTCTGAACGCTCTGCACGCCCACTGCCCCCAGAAGGTCTGCTTCTAGTCCGGAAAATGCCAGGCTCCGTGAACAACAGAGCATTCTGGAGTATGGGTGGAGCCCCAAAGAGCATCATACCATCTGAGCCCATGTGGAAGTACATCCAAGATGATATGCGTGGGACTGGCCGTCCCCCACCTGAAATGCCTTCTCTCTCTCTCCAGGACTCAGATGCCCCTGAGCATTATTACCCCATCAGGTCTGACCTCAGCCTCCTGGGAGTGCCCCACTCTGCGGCAAATGCACAGATGCACTGGCTCGGTCCTCAGTGAATGGGTGGCAGGCCCAGAGGCCCAGGCAGTGGCCATGAAACAACAAGCTCCTGAAAAAACAGGAGCTCTGCTGCGATTCCTCCAGCTGTTGGGATACAGGTGACCCCTCAGGACTGGCCTCCTCTAACCCCTGTTGGTGAACCATGTTTTACCTGTCAAACTGGTGAACCACTGTTTAAACATGTTAATACTCAGTGTCGGGAAGGGTGTGAGGACTTGGGTATACATTGCTGGCAAGAACATAAATCTTTCCGGAAAGCAATTTGAAACCGTCTACCAAAAGTCTCTGAAATGGCCATGGCCTTATGGATTTATTCTAAGGAGATAATCGGATTCACCCAATGATTTATGTATAAAAATTTTTCACTGCGGCAATATCTATCAGAGGGGAAAAGTGGAAACAATTTAAACACAAGGGATTGGTTAAATAATTATACCAATATAGCTATATTATATATATTAAAAATGCTAATTTTATGCTCACATATACACACAATGCCTGGAAGAATAAATACCAACATATTTATTGTGGTCCTATCTAGAGGGTCAGATCATAGTTACTTGTAATTTTCTTTGTGCTTTTGTGCATTCCCCCATTTTCTCCCATGAACATGTGATACTTTTATAATCTGTAAAAGCAAGACACGTGCTCTTGATAAAAAGACTAGCATCTCCAAGTCTGGCTGTCAAGCTGCAGTTTGAATATAAATTGTTTGACTCTAAAAAAGCCTAGAGATCTCACTTAAACTAACAAATGATTATGCTTTATAAAGCATGCAGAACCAAATCAGGGTTCTGAATTGTGCTGTCACTTCTCTGCACTTACCAGTCAGTGGCTCAGACTCCAAGTGGGCACAGGTGAGAAATAAAAACCACAGCTGTGCTCAGCACTTGACGTTTTACCAGGCGTCTGTCCACAGGATCCCTGTTTAACTTTCCCAAGCACCGTGTGAAAAAGGCATGGCAGGTATTACTACTAACCCCATGTTCATAGAGGAGGGAATGCGGGTCCTGAAAGGTTAACTGTTTCATTCAAACATGTCGCTCTAGTGAGGAGCCAGGCTGGGGCTGTAATCCAGGTTTCCGGACGACTCCAGCTCCTATACTCGTGCTGCCTTTTGTCAGCTGGAGCACGGTGGATGGGCAGAAGTCTCCGTGAGTCAAGATGGAGAAATGCCAGTACTAGGAAAATGACCTAGATTTGGTCAGGTGACTTTTATCCATCTGAAGGCAGTCTCTAGTGGTCTGCCACAGGGCTCGATCATCGCCCTGGCCTGTTCAACAGGAGAACTAAGCAGAACAACAGGTTTAGGTACCAAAAAAAAAATCTTTCTCAACTAACCACACAGGATTTCATTCAGCATCCCTTTCTCTCCCTTCCAGCAAGCTCCTTCTCAGTTTTCAAGCCCACTCTTGTCTCTCCTATAGTAAAAACAGAGACAAACAGACTCAGAACCTGGCTTGGCTTGACATCTCCCCTGATCATTCAAACGTCTCTAAAGAGGTGCCAAGACGCTCTCGTCTCTCCTTCCTCACCTCCCCTTCATGCTTCAGCTCCCTGCATTGGGGGTGGGGGAGCCCTGTATGGCTAACCCCACTCACCCTGGAGCCATGTCCCGAGAGCCAGGTCCAGCAGACATTGTGCAGTCTTGATCTTCCTGGACACTCAGCTGCATTGACCACTACTGCTCTCCCTTCTCCCGAATGCCCTGACCCCTT
Organism: Eubalaena glacialis; assembly: GCF_028564815.1. Classification (NCBI taxonomy): domain Eukaryota; kingdom Metazoa; phylum Chordata; class Mammalia; order Artiodactyla; family Balaenidae; genus Eubalaena; species Eubalaena glacialis. The sequence continues at coordinate 168,082,913 of NC_083718.1, read as the reverse complement.
GGGATCCGTGCACCTGACTCCCAGCTCTCCCAGGGCCTCAGCGATGGTCCCTCCATGTAAGCCTCTTCCTCTGCCTACCCTGGGTATCTCCCAGGGCTCCCAGCTCTGCCCCCTGCTCTCCCCACTGTGACTGCCTCCCCCAGGTGACCTCGTGCTCTTTCACGGTGCTGACTACCACACTGTGACGGTTAACTTTATGGGTCAACTTGACTGGTCATGGGGGTGCCCAGATTAAACATTATCTCTGGGTTTGTCTGTGAGGGTGTTTCTGGATGAGCGTTTGAATTAGTGGACTCAGTAAGGTAGATTGCCCTCCCACTGTGGGTGGGCATCATCCAATCACAGAGGGCCTGAATACACCAAAAAGGTGGAGGAAGGAGGAATGAGCTTTCTTTCCTGCCTCACTATTGGAGCTGGAACATCACATCTCAGACTGGGATTTATACCATCGGCTCCCCTGGTTCTCAGGCCTTAGGACTCAAACTGAATCACAACACCATCTTTCCTGGGTCTCCAGCTTGCAGATGGCAGATCCTGGGACTTCTCAGCTTCCATAATCACGTGAGCCAGTTTCTCATAAGAAATATACATCTGTCTCCTATTGGTTTGGCATCTCTGGAAAACCCTGACTAATACACACATATAAACTCGTTAACTCCTAAATCCATCCGGAGTGTCTTTCCTAAAACTGCTCGACCTCCTGGAATATTCTGGATCTTCCTTTTCTTTCATTGTCTCCCCGCCCCCCCCCCCCCACCAAACTTAATAAACATAAAGTCCCGCTGATTTCACTCCTATGTGACTCAACTCCCATCCCTCCTCTCCATCCCTATCCCCACTGCCATTATCCCAGCTCAGGTCACATCATCTCGCACCTGGACCAATGCATTGTTTTCCTAGATGGACCCCCCCACTTCCTGTTTTGAACCCTTGCAACCCGCCCCGTGTGATCTGATCATGCCTCTTCCTCCCTTCTAAGGGCTCTTCAATGGCTCGCCATTGTCTACAGGACAACATTCAGATCCCTAACATTCAGACAGGCCTCTATGCTCCCGACCCTGTCTCTTTTTTACAGCATCATCTTACCTCCTTCCTTCCCTTCTAATTATTATTAATTCATTATTTTACCACATGGACTTAGTCACACTCACCGTGCTGGCCTTGGCCTCCAAGTCTTGGCTCAGGCTGCCCCTTCTGCCTGGAATGCCTTCCTCTCCATGCCTTCACCCCTCCCCCACTCACTGGCTCTCTCTCTTAAGACTCAGCTATGATGACACCACCTCCAGGAAGCAGAGGCCAGGCAGGGAGTTGTGGTCCACCCTACCATACTGGATTATAATGATGATATATACCATATACTGAGCATTTGTAACGTAACATAAGCATTTTCCTGCGTTCTCCTATTATATCCTCATAATAAGTCCATAAGGTAAGTTCTATTGTTATTCTCATTCTATAAATGAGGAAAGTGAGGCTTAGAGAGGTTCAATGACTTCCCCAAGGTCACAAAGGTCATAAGCAATGGAGCTGGACCTGAATCCGGGCTGATAACCGCCAGAGCCTGCCACATGACTCTCGTTGATTTGTTTACAAGTCTCCCTCTGCCCTGGGAAGGCCTGGCATCTCCTCGTCCTTTGGGTTTCTTCTTTCTCTAGGAGATCTTCTCTAACCCACCCACCTTAAATCCGGCTCAACACCCATCCTCTACAACTCCACAGCTCCCTATCAACCCCCTCACAGCGCTGGTCACTGTGCGTGACTACTGGCCTGTCCCCCAACTGAGCTGGGAGCTCCGTGAGGCTCAGGTGAAGGCTGCTTTGGATGGCCAGTGAATTCCCACCGCCTTGCACTATGCCAGTAATTCCTGATCAAATTACTACAGGCTTTACTTCTTTTCCCACTGGAGGCTGAGCCCTAGTCTAATAACTCCACCTAATAACTTTGAGATGTAAAGGTGGGTAGAGGTGAACTAAAGTCAAAACTCCAAAAGTCCAGAAATCAGCCTGGGAAGCTGGGCGTCTGCTCTGGGGTGATGTTTTTTAATGCTTTCATCAGGATGGGAAATATAAACAGAGTTGATGAGCATCTTCTCGTGAGAGTCCATCCTTCCCCCATCCTAGTTCTCGGGGCCACTCCACCAGTTTTGTGTATTGTTCATTTCTACTTGTGAATGAAATGTCTATAAACGTTTTCTGAATGATGAAATGAGTTGAATGAAAAGGAATAATCTGGATGTCAGGGGACCTGCGTGTGAGAATCAGGTCAGCTCCTGACAAAAAGACAATGGACAAACCACTTTGCCTGGCTGGGGTCAGTTTCCTCATCCGAAAAATTGGGAATTTAGGCGGCAAGGCTCAAAGTTTTCTTCTAGTTGTAAAACAATTTATCAGGGACTATGGCATCTGTGGCCTCTCTGATTCTTCCTCCTATTCATCTCATGCCCACTCATCCCCTCCAGCCACCCTTGACTCCTTGCTGTTCCCTGAACATGTCAGGCCTACCCCAGGGCCTTTGCACTTGCTTTCCCGCTGCCTGGAACACTCTCCCCAGACATCCCTCTGGCTCACTCCTTCCCCTCTTTCAGATTTTCACACAATTATCATCTTCTCAAGGAGGCTTCCTGGGTTACCCAGTCTAAAATTATAACCTCCCCACCCTGGACCTGTCCTATCTCCTTTCTCTTTTTAGTTTGCTTTGCACTCATTAACGTCTATATACTATATATTTTACTCATTTAGTTTCTCCATTATCTGCCCCATATTCTAGAATGTAAGCTCCATAAGGGCACTTCTTTTGTTCACTGCTTTAAGCCCAAAATTTCAAATTGTGCCTAGCACGTAGTCGGTGCTCAATACATATTTGTTGAATGAATACATGATTCTCCATCAAAAATGCACAATCCCCATCAACGAAGCCAGTGAACCATTGCCAAATCCCAAACAGCTCTTTCATTATAGCTGTCAGGGCTTGGGAATAAAGGTGACACGTCTGCCTCTCTTGAGCTTGTGTACATTTCATTGTAGCCAGGAATGGCCATTGCTTTCCTGGGGCCCCGACCTGTGATGTGTCCCAAATGCCTCACTTCTGTAAACCAATGTTTAGCCTTTAGAAAAAAAGCCCAACACCAAGCCCAAGCCACAGCTTCACTACTTATTCTCGGCGGGCTCACACCAGCAAGCTGGCTGAGCATTCAGGGACATCTCCAAAGGCACAGCTTCAGCAGCCTAACTCAGATCGGCATTCCGGGGAACGTGGCTTCGAAAGCAGACGCCACAGACTTCCTTTCAAGTATTATCATTCACTGTCATGCTCGTTATAGATTTTTCAATCCAAAGTTCCCCAGGCAGCAGGTGCCCGCCAGGCAGAGATGAGTTTCTTCTCCCCGTGCTGCAGGCGATCCTCTGTCTGTTTTGTCCCCAGCCCCCCAGCACCCAGGCGCGCACACAGCCTGCCTTGATGCTCAGAGGGGTGTCTTCTCAGCACCACAGGTCTCCTCTTGTTTCTCCCTGGACCTCAGGGTAGAGCCCACGAGCTCTCCCACTCTCCCGAGACCCTGCGTTCTCTGCTCAGCCAACAGTTCCTGAGCTCCTGCTGGGTGCTGGGCACCTGCTTCTGGAAGATACAGAGCGTGCCAGTAAATCCCTCAGGGCGGGGACCAGCTGTCCTTTGCCAAGGCCAATACTGTCCTCGGTCCTCGGCGCTCTGCAAGCTGGCCTGCCCCCTCCTAGACCTCTGGAAGGAACTGAAGCTACAGCCGCTGGAAGAACCGGGAAACAGACATAACTGGTTCTCAGAGGCACACCTGGGAAAAAGGGGTGACGGGCCTTCTCTGAATATCACGGGCAAATACGGTTTTGGGGAGTAAAAAGAATCTCCCTTTTCTATCTCCACTCCTTCTCAAAGTCATCTCATCTAACCTCATGGCTTTAAATACTGTCTACATGCTGGGGAGGCTCCAACTTACACCTGCAGACAGGCTCTCTCCATCCAGCTGCCTACCCACCAGGTCCTCCAGGTGCCAGGCAGGCATCTCCCACCTAACAGTCCCAACAGAGCTCGCCACCTCTGCCCCTCCAAGCCTGTCCACCCATGGGCTTCTCTGTCTCGGTTAAGGGCAGCTCCACTCTGCCAGCGGCTCCGGCCAAAACCCTAGAGCCACGCTGTCTCCCTAACACCCCACACCCAATCTGTCAACAGACTCTGTTGCCTCCACCTGCAAAATCTACCTGGAACTGGCCCACTTTTCATGCCCTCCACTGCTACTGCGCTTGTCTAGGGCCCCTCGTTTGTCACCTGCGTCGCTGCAGCGGACTCCTGCCAGTTTCCCTGCCCCCACCCTTGCCCTCCTTTGTAGGTCAGATCAGACCAGCCTCTGCTCAGAGCCTGCCAGCGAGCTGCATCATGCTCAGGGTAAAAGCTGAGTCCTTCCCATCATGTAGAAGCTGTGCCTGACCCGGTCCCTTCTTCTCTCTGACTTTAGTAACTCTTACCTCTCCCCACCACTCGCTCTACTCTGGCCACACGGCCAGCATCTCTGTTCTTCAGATGCACCAGGCAAACTCTCACCTTGGGGTGTGGGGATGGAGGGTGCTGCTGACTCAGCCTGGAGATTTGCCAGCAGGTGGTGGTATGCAACCCACCTTGAGCCTAGGCAAGCAACCACCGTGCCCCGGGCCCTCATCTCAGGCAGTGATCACACCGCATCACAGCCGTTTGATTTCTTATCTGTCTCCCCCAACTAGATCATGATTGTCCAAGGTCAAGGACTGGGTCTTGCCCATCTGTATCTTCCCAAGCCCCATTCAGAGTATGTATTCAAGGCATGGATACCTACTCCATCCATCTATGGATAGATGGACGGATGGATACATAGATGAACCAAAAAGCTAGGTTTTCCATAACCTTTACACTACTGGGGACATTTTCTCCCTTTGCACTGTTTGGGACATTTTCTCCTGTTTGTGCTTGATTAGACAGTGAGAAACCAAGAAATATACTCTGTGTCCCAAGAAGCCTCAGGCAGAAGCCAACAAGTCCACGTGCTGCCTCGCAGCAGAGTCCGTGCTGTTGTCCAAGACAGCTGAGTATGCAGCACAGAAAAGAGAATACTCTCCCCGGCTCGTGAAGGGTGGAGTCACTGAAACCACAGCCTCCCAGACATATTTCCCAAGACAGGAAAGAAATCTCCTCACATCTCACCCTCCATTTGAGATGGACAGGGAAGCCTTAGAAGAGTCACATGTGGTCCCAGAACAAGAAAGGGCCTTGGAGGAGGAAGCAAACTCTACCCCCTTCAGACTTGGCTACGGATGAGCATGGCTGTTATCTCACTGTGCTCACGTATGCATTCCATTTTACAGATGAGGCAATTGAGGCTCTGAGATATTGTAAAGCACTCCCCAGGTAACACAGTGTATGGTAGATTAACCCAAGAATTATTTGGTTCCAAGATGCAAGCTCATTCTACTGTCCTGGCTGCTTCCTGCTTTCCCCCTGCCTCCAGAAGCAGGTGGATTAGCTAGGTGAAAGGCATGAGCGGACACCATGGGCACTGGGTCTAGGCTTACCTGTGCCTCAGGAAGTTTCCTGCCTTCTCAAGCCCCCCACAGCTCTGGGATCAAACAGGGCTGCCGCAGTTCCACAGGTGCTGGAATGTGGGTTAGGAGAGGGTTGTGGGATGGGGGGTGCTGGCCAAGCGCCTGTATCACTGCAGTCTCAGCGTCAATGGGACTTGATTGGCAGGGCCAAGAACAAAATGAGAGATTAGAAAATGCTTTGGAATCAAAGTCAATCGAATTAATGGAAGGGGAGTTGTTGATTTCAAGTAGTGAGTTACAGAATCGCGGAGCCATTGAATTAGTGACTCTTAGATTTGTCAAGAATTTTAGAAGGCATCTAGGAAAACAACCTATCCAATTTAGCCAGGCTGCTCACACCAAAAAAATCCTCATCAGGAAAAGAACATGTGTGCATGCATCTGGGGACTAGGGACTCAAGCTAGTGTGCAGGCCACCATCAGGACCTGTCTCTGAAGTTTCCTGTGCATCTTACCATTGATGGACTATTAAATTGATGAAATCCAGTACATACACTAGTTTGAGAAGTATGCTAACGGCATCTCTGGCAGACCTTGATCAATCAAACCCTTGCTTGATCACCTCCAGAGATGGGGAACTCATTTCCTCACAAGGCAGCCTACTCCAACTTAATGATAATTAAGGCTACATCAAATTTCTTCTTGATTATTGGCTGAAATTCACCTACCTCTAACATCTAGGCATTGGACATTGCTCGGCTCTTTGGAGCAATCCAGAAAAAAACATTTATTTGTCTTTTCTGTGGCAAATTCTCAAGTCACATCCAGGTCTTCTCTTTAATTTTTCTTTGTGGGATCATCACTACTTCTCTCATTCATTCCTCCCAAACACCTACTCTGTGCTGGGTCTTATGGGAGATACAGTCCCTGCTCCTCAAAAACACCTTGCTTTGATCGTTGCCTTATTATGCGGGGAATCCATATTTCTCTTCATCCAGCCATGTGGTATTGGGCTCAGCTCACTCACAGCCAGATGAAACCTCTATGTAGTTTTCACATAAGCCAGGACTTCACTGCTGTTGATTTTGGTTTACTCTTTGATTTTGGATTTTCTCCTATTTGCTCTTTATCACACAATCAACACTAGAGCAGCCATAAGGAGGAACTTTTTAAAAAAATCACCCACAATCTCACTGCCCTCCCATATCAATTGTTTCCTTTTTTATTTCCATCTAGTCCCTGTCTGCATAAGACCTAGTTTCCATGGTTGTAATAAATATGGGGAAACAATTTTGCATTCTGCTTTTTTCACTGAAAAATAATATCATAAACATCTTTCCATATTGCTAAATAATGCTATTATAATTGTAAATGGCTGCATAAATCCATTAGGTAGATATACCATAATTTTCCTAGTCATTCCCCTATTGTTGGACATTTTTACAGTTTCCAATTTTTCATCATTATAAATAATGCTGAAATCAACACTTTCATGCATATAACTTTCTTCTTCTGTTGAATTATTTCCATAGGATATAATCCCAGGAGGGGAATCCCTGGGTCAAACGACATGAGTACTTTATGACTCTTGACACGTGTTGCCAAATTGGATTCCCAAAGGACTAACTTCCATCGCCACCAGCAACGTGTGAGCATGCCCGTTTCTCTGCAAACACACCAGCACTGTATCGTGTCCTCACAAGGCTTTTAGAGCTAACTGACAAGGGATGAAGTGTAGTTTCATTGTTTTAATTGACATTACTTTCATTACTAGCAAGACCGAATAGCTTTCCTGTGTATTTACTTGCTGACTCTATGAATAGCTTTCCTGTGTATTTACTTGCTGACTCGATTTCCTCTGATGTGAACTCCAGATAGCTTTCTTACCACTTCAGATGGGCTGGTTACATAATATCGAGATTAACCCCTTCCTGCCATATTTGGCATAAAATTATACAACAGTCAATTGTGTTTCTTTCCATTTTTAGATGTTTTTTATTGTACAGAACTTTTACATTTGAATATAGTCAGATTAGCACATCGTTTCCTTTTGTTAGATCCTTTAAAGTACAAACCTTGGCATTGCTCTCTACTGTAGTGGAATATTTTATTTTGATCCAGTAGTCCCAGCTGTGTGAAACTATTTTATTCTTTTTTTCAGGCTGAAATTGAAATGCCTGGTTTCAAACCCACATTCTACCTCTTAACTAGTTGTGTGATCTCAAGCAAGTTACTTAACCTCTCTGTGCCTCATCAGCAAAATGGGGATAATAATATTGCCTACCTCACAGGATTGTTGTGAGGATTAAATGTTAAAATGCAAGGCACTTGGGGCTTCCCTGGTGGCACAGTGGTTAAGAATCTGCCTGCCAATGCAGGGGACACGGGTTTGAGCCCTCGTCCGGGAAGATCCCACATGCTGCGGAGCAACTAAGCCCATGCGCCACGACTACTGAACCTGCGCTCTAGAGCCCGCTAGCCACAACTACTGAAGCCCGCGTGCCTAGAGCCCATGCTCCGCAACAAGAGAAGCCACCGCAATGAGAAGCCCATGCACCACAACGAAGAGTAGCCCCCGCTAGCCGCAACTAGAGAAAGCCTGAGCGCAGCAACGAAGACCCAATGCAGCCAAAAATAAATAAGTAAAATAAATAAATTTTTTTAAAAAATGCAAGGCACTTATAAGAGTACGTGGCCCCTGGTAAGAGCTGAAGTGATGTTAGCTTTCATTGTCTTCCTTACCGTCCCCATTGTCCAATGCATTTGCCCTTCCTCCCTGCTCTGAATCCTCTGCAAAATTTCCAAGTGTGATCTCAAGGGCTTCATCCACATCACTTAGCACCAGAGACCCCAGCACTCGAACATTCATCTATTCATTGGGACTCTTAAGGTGAGCTTGTTCAGTGGGTTACAGTCACATCACAAATGTCCATAGAACAGACAAGAATATCATAAATATTTTTGTTTAAGCCACTGGGCAAGCCAAGCTGCTCCACGTGTGGGGCATTCCTTCTGTCCCAGCAGCTTAGATACCCATCCACAGGGAATGTGTGCAGTGTGGTGTGAGCCTGGGCTAGCTCTCCCCTTGTCCTGGCACCCTCCCCGGTGCTGACAAAGGTCCAAGCACGTTCTGTGCTGGACAACGGTCCCCGCCTGTGACTGGCTCCCTTGCTTCCAGTCTCCCCCCCTGCCCTCCTCACCATCTCTAAAGCAGAAATCTCACTGCATCACCTCCCTGCCTAAGACCCTTTGGTGATGGGCGGGTTCTGTGAATAAAGCCCAGATGCCTTCCAGGGTCTCCCAGGCCCCGCATGAGCTGACCCCCGATCCACATCCAGCTCAGCTCCAGCTGTTCCAGCTGCCCCCACTTCTCGTACTTTACATTTCCATCCCTTGGGATTTCTTGAAGGTGCTCAAATACATACATTCTTTCTTTCTTCTGGCCTTTGATTTCATTCATTCATTCGTTCACCAAATATTTATCAAGCACCTAATATGGGTCAGATCCTGTTCTAGGAACTGAAGATTCAGCAGAGAACAACAATAACAATGCAAAAGAGACAAAGGCCCTGATCCCAGGAAACTCACATTCTGACAGCGGAGACAGACAATAAGCAAATAGACAAATAATTGTATTATATGTCGGGGTGGGGGTAACAGGGAGTGATGGGTGGGGAGGCTGTGTTATACAGTGTCATCAGGAAAGGCCTCTTTGATATGGAACGTTTAAGCAGAGAACTGAACAACATGACGGAGACAGCTATGCGGCCACCAGGGCAGAGCAGTACAGGCAAAGGGAACAGAATGTACGGAGGCCCTGAGGCTGGAACGTGCTTGGTTTGCCCATTCCTCTGCCCCCCTCCACTTCACAAGACTAACTCCTGGTAATTTAATGCATTACCAAGGCCAATCTGCATTACTCCTAAACTGTTGCTGGATAAAGGTCTTGAGGGAGGGGCAGGACATGAAGAGCTGGAAGGAAGGTTGAAAAGCAGGGAAGGAAAGCCATCACCCACAAGACAGGGTCTTGGGCAGCAACAAGGTCCTCAGCAAGGCCAGGCTGGGGATGGCCAGACCTGGGAGGTGCTCCAGCGTCAAGGGCTGGCCCCCCGCCTCTCCACGGCCCCTCCTTTCTGTGGGGTTGGGAGATGTGGGAGGGGCAGGCTTGGAGAACTATATGTAACTTATGTGGGGAGGCAGCACCTAGTGGAAAGAGGTGGGCTTTGGAACCAAACCGATTTTCAAACTGTGCACGACGCTTAGGTGCTGTGTAACCTCAGGCAAGGTAACTAACCTCTCTGGGTCTCCACTTCCTTCTCTGTACAGCAGGGATTCTTGAGGCCTTGCTCACCAGGGGGTGTGTCAGTGTCTGCAAAGCTCCCACTGCATTGCTGGACACGTCATGCAGTGAGCTGGTCCCTTTGTTTCCTTCATCTCTTAGGCCCTGGGCTCAGGGATCCAGGGCATGAATGAGGATACAGAACTGGGAAACAGTGCCCATCATTCAACAGAGTGGAAAGGGGAAGGGTAGAGGTGATCTGTCCACCACCAAATCTCCAAATCAGAACCCACCAACGTCCTAAATGCTTTTCTCTCCTGCTGTTCCAATGAAATGGCAATGGGTTCAACCCTAAATTATCCACACTAATGAAGGAAAGGGCTGGAAAGAATAATCCAAAACAGTGGCTAATCACACCCAAATTATCAATTAATGGGAAGAGGTGGGATGGGAATATTCAATCTGATACTTCTACTTGGAAGCTTTCTCTCCCCACTGATGCTCGGCTCATGGGTTGGGAGATAACTTCCCCCAAGGAAGAGACGGTAGAAGGACGTGTGTCCCCTGAACCTCCAGGGTGGGGGTCAGTGGACGAAGCTCTGATGGGGTCACCTGACCCAGGTCCACAGGAAGGAGACAGGTGAGTGTGTCCAGCTACAGTCATGACCAGAGCAGTGGCCGAAGGCTGACTCTCTCATCTCCCATCCAAGTGGGAGAAATCACATTCAGGTCCCCATCCAGTGGTATTCCTAGTGCCTTGGGAGCTATTATAGGAGGGGCTGGCCGTGGGCTGGCAGGGGTCCTGAGGGACCCCTATTTGGGTTCTATGGGCTCCCCTGCCTTGGGCACAGATACGAGAGACAGGATCAAAACTGGGGCATCTTGCTGCCTCCCCCGAGAAGGTCGTTTATCAGCTGAAGACCTGTGCTAATAGGTGTTAAATAGAGTTCAATGCAGAAAATTGAAAAGTAATGAGACTTGGAGCCGAGAGAACGAATTAAGAGGTGATCACACATCCAGTGAGAGCCACCACGTGAATGATGAAAAAGAGGAGCCCTGACGGCCAGGGAGCCCTGGGTTGGAGAAGAGGTCAGAGCGATGAGCCCACCCCAAACGAGGTGAGGGGCAGTCAGAAGCAATTAAGCAGTCACCACACTTCGTCAGTTCTAGGGAGCACATTTTTCCATATTTTAATATCTTTGAAATTGGGATGTATCTTAAAATCGACGGCATGTCATACTTTAATCGGCAGCATTTTTTTTTTTCTTAGTGGTACATCCAATAAAGCTGCATCTTTTAACTGAGGACATCTTGGATTCAATGGAATATGGTCCCAGGTACCTTGAGCAAATCTCTTTCCATTACACTGGGTGAAATGATCCCTTATCCACTCACTTATTCAATCATTATTTACTGAGCATCTACCATGCGTCAGCTCCTGGGCTAGGCGCAGCTGTGAAGAGTGATCATAAGAGCCCATGCGTCTGCTTTCTGAGTGTTTATTCCACACTAGGCACCGTTAGGAACCCGTGACACATGTTACCTCATTTGTTCCCGGTGATAATCCCACAGAATAGGGATTATTATTATTATTGTCCCTGTGACAGCGGAGGTCAGAGGAGGTTAAGTGACCTGCTCAAAGTCCCACACTGGCTACTAACTGGTTGAGCTGAGAGTCGATTTTTCCTCCAGACCCTGAGCTTTCCTCTTGGTTCTCTCCACTGTCTGGGAGCACATACCGGAGGAGAGAAGGCAAACAAGGAACAGGAAATACACGAGGGACGCATGTAATTGGAGGAGATGCACAGGGAACTAAGAGGGAAAGTAAAGGGAGTATCGGGCACCAGGGGCAGCCTCTTCATTTGGTTTAAGCAGAGATTGGAAGGAAACAAAGAGGCAGAGAAGAGTGGTCAGGTGGGGGAGGAAGGTTCAGAAGAAGGGACTCAGCGTGTCTGAAGGATGGGTGGAGAGACAGAGTGTGGCGTACCTGAAGACCAGACAAAGGCCAGTGTGGCTGGAGGAGGAAGCGGGTGGAGGTGAGGCTGATGCCCAGTTTTGATGGCCAGGTAAGGAGTTTGTACTCCATCTGGGAAGTAATTAGAGGGTTTGTTTTTTTTTATAAATTTATTTATGTATTTATTTTTGGCTGCGTTGGGTCTTCGTTGCTGCACGCGGGCTTTCTCTAGTTGCAGCAAGTGGGGGCTGCTCTTCGTTGCAGTGAGTGGGCTTCTCATTGCGGTGGCTTCTCTTGTTGCGGAGCACAGGCTCTAGGCGCGTGGGCTCAGTAGTTGTGGCTCGCGGGCTCTAGAGCACAGGCTCAGTAGTTGTAGCGCACAGGCTTAGTTGCTCTGAGGCATGTGGGGATCTTCCCAGACCAGGGCTTGAACCCATGTCCCCTGCATTGGCAGGCGATTCTTAACCACTGTGCCACCAGGGAAGCCCCAATTAGAGGGTTTTAAGTGAAAACACCCCAAGATCCTTGCACCCTGCCTCTAATGACTCTTTGACTCTATCGTTGGACAGTGGGTGACTGTGGTTAAAACCCAGCCTCTACTCCATGCACTAAGCCGAACGCTCACAGGGCTGTGTCCCCTCAGGGTGGCCACTTGTGCTAATTTGCACAAAAGCCCTATATGGACTAGCAAAGATCCAGGTCAGGAGAGGCAAGCACTGGCTAGTATTGCAGTGTCCCTACTGTGTACCAAGCCCTGGACTAAGGTACCGCAGTGACAGAAGAAACAAAAAATAGGTGACATTCCTTGCTCTTGGAGACCCACAAGGCTTGACCAAAGATTTTGTCATAGGAAAGAATTTTTTTTTTTTCATTCCTACAAAACACACCTATTATAAGAGCTTCCTTTGACTGAGTGCCTACTATGTGTCAAATGTCATGCTAGGTGCTTTCTGTACCTTACCACTAATGCTCACTCCCCCCTTGAAAGGAAGAGATGATTATCCCATGTCCCATAGGAGGGAGCTGAGAGGCTCAGTGCCTTCTCCAAGGTCACACAGTGGGGACATGGCAGGGCTCAGACTTGATCTCCAGACACCCAACCAGGCATGAGAGTAATTTTCTCCATGTGGTCGAGGAATGGGTGTTTCTTGAACAGAGACTCTGTACCAGGCACTTCCCAGCCATTAACTCTCTAGCCCTCATTAAAAACCATTGAGGTGGGTGCTGCAGTTCCTCTTTTGCACAAAATCAGCTCGGGGATGTCGGGAGATGCGAAAGGTGTCATAGCTAGCCAGGGTTGAACCTACCTCTTCCTGGACCCCATTCCTCTGCTCCTACGCGCTCCTCTCCAACAATTTTAGGTCTAAGAGCTCCTTGAAGCTGGAGGCCACTTCTTATTCATTCATATTCCTCAAAGTCTACCTAGGGACCTGGAGTAGAGCAGGTGTGCAGTAAATATTTGTTGAGCGAATGAGTGAATGAATGAATGAACAGGGCCAGAGAAGTAAAGCAGATGTACCCCTTACCCACAGGTCATCCAGCCACGTGAAAATGCTCCTTTGCCTTCATCACCCTGTCTTCTGACACCCTGAGGTGACGAGGGTCAGGGCACTAGAATTTGCTATGATATCATCTTCAAGCTATGTTAATATTCTTCCCCAAAGGGGGAAAATATCACTATGCATGATGAACTGTTTGTGGGATTATTGAGGACGTGATATGAAATTCATCCTGATTCCCCACTTATGGAGAAGTGCTGCCCAATTTGTCTCAAATGTCACATCTCTGTGTATTAATTTGCTACTCCACCGTACTGATTACAAGGAATGTTCTCCAACTCCCAAGGCAGAGCCCTCGGAAATGGAGCAGGTTGATTCAGGAAGCACACACCATCCCTTCCCAGGCAGAGGAAATGGACATCCATCACCTCCCCCCTCCCCCAAAGGAGGCCTCGCCAGGCCTGCCATTCTGGCCTGAGTGGCCTGAATGGTGCAAATTGCATATTCAGTGTATATATGTATATGGTCAAATAGCTTCCATTAGCCCAGTTTTGAGATGTCTGCAGAATGTCCCTGAATTGGGGAACTCTTTCAAATTGAGGAAATTGTCTGAGAGGCCGGGAGAGGGAAATCAGCAGGTCTAATTACAGGAGGGAATAAAACCAGGAGGGGGTCCATTTCTGGACCTCCATTTTCCTGCATGACATGATCACCTCTACCCTACTTCCCCCTCCAAAAGCCAGGAAAGCACACTCTGTCCCAAGCCTGCCTCTCCTGATAGAATGACAACAGGGAGCTCCACCTCTGTCCATCTGTCCCTCGCAGATGTGTCTGTCTGACGCTGTCCCACCATGCTCTGGTCCAGAGGCGGAGGTGACATTACTGACCTTGCACTGGGAGCAAAAACTCACCAAGATGCGGCACTGAACTGAGCTCTTCCTCCCCGGTTCTGTTCCCTTTGGGAGGGCAGGTGGGTAGGGGTAGAGGAGGAAATCATGATGGTGAGGATGGGACTTGGTTGAAACATCAGGCACTGCACCCAGTAGGCTCTCGATATATATCAGCTCAATGAGTGAAAGAATCTCTACCACCCACTTAATGTGTGATCCCTGCCTCTCTGGGCTCAGTTTTTCAGGTGGACTAGTGGTTCATGGGTGGGCTTCAGGGCATCTGAATTATATGAAAAATAACATGGAAAAGTGTTTGTGTGTGTGTGTGTGTGTGTGTATGTCTGTCTGGAGACAGTCACAGCTTTCAAGTCCATGACCCCCAAAGTCTAAGGTCTGCTGGACGTGTCACTAGCACCATTAGCCCTAAAGCCAACATCTCTGATACAAAGAGAAGAGGACATGAAAAGACTAAATTCCCGGCATGGGCCTCATCAGCTCCAGCCCACCAGGGGACAGGGCCCACGACCTCATCCCCATGTGGTGGGCAGTCTCCCCGGCAGTGCTGGAGCTCACGAATATGGAGTCTCCTCTGCTCCTTCCCCACAGATGTTATGGTCTGTTTGTAAGCCCAGACATACCACGAACAACTGGGTTGAGAATTTTAAGCAAACTCAGGAGCCAGCGGGCTGGGGTGGGGCTGGGATTGTGACCTATGGAGTAGACATATCTATTCTTCCATCTCCTGAAATAATCCCAGTCTGATGAGGTTAGGAGGAGGGTGACTTCATTCATTAGCTGACATTTATCAAGCACTGACAATCTGCCAGTCTCTGTGCTGAGCACATCATGTGACTTGTGTGTTCTCTCCTTAACCTTCACAACTCTATGAAGTACTATTCTTACCCTGATTTTACAGATGCAAAGGCCAGAGCTCAGAGAAATGAAGTAACTTGCCCAAGGTCACACAGCAAGTGAGTGGCAAAGATGGGATTTGATTCCAGATCCGTTGGAACCCAGAACCTGAGGTCTTAATCATTGTACTGTGCAGCCTCTCCCCTTGTGGTGATGAGGGAGTTTGCAAAAATAAGCGTTCCTCATGTTTCTAAATTCCATGTGGGATCAAACGTAAAATAGATAGCTAGTGGGAAGCAGCCACATAGCACAGGGAGATCAGCTCTGTGCTTTGTGACCACCTAGAGGGGTGGTACAGGGAGGGTGGGAGGGAGGGAGATGCAAGAGGGAAGAGATATGGGAACATATGTATATGTATAACTGATTCACTTAGTTATAAAGCAGAAACTAACACACCATTGTAAAGCAATTATACTCCAATAAAGATGTTAAAAAAATAAATAAAGTCCAATTAAAGAAAAAAAAAAAGAGGGAAGAGATATGGGAACGTATGTATATGTATAACTGATTCACTTTGTTATAAAGCAGAAACTAACACACCATTGTAAAGCAATTATACTCCAATAAAGACGTTAAAAAAAAAAGATTAATAACCCTTAAAAAAATAATAAATAAATAAAATAAATTCCATGTGGGGATCATAAGTGATTTTGATTTTTAAGGAAGCCTCTTATATTTTTGAGAGTGAGAACTCAAGATGACAGTTAGATTTAACTAAACAGAAATACCTGTTCTTAGATGTAGATGATTAAATAGATCTAATAGACTGAGACCCAGCAGTCAGAGATGGGCTCTCTTGCACGAAAGTGTCAGAGTGACTGCTCAGGATTGACGCTGCTAAAATGCAAAAGGTGCAACCAGGATTAGGCATTAAAACCTGCAGAGACTCTTCTCTAATTGACATTTCTGATCTGCTTACAACTGTTGTTTACCTGCTGATCAGCCTGTCAGAGACAGAAACAATCCCATACAATCTCTGAGAGTCGTGTGTGGAGAAGGTATGAAGCCCAAGGGCTTGGGTGGGAGAAACAACATCTAAACGCAGCAAGACTAGAAACATCAGGGAGAGACACGGTGCAGGGGCCGGGGAAGTAACAGGCTTCCACACGTTGAAAGACAGACAGAAGGACACAGCGAACGTTGGAGAATCAGAGACAGGGTCACCGAAACCAAGACAAACATAGCTGAATTCCAGAGGGATTTAAAAGTGAAATGGAAAAATAAAATGCTAAAAGAATGAGAGGAATATCTAAATGACCAGCTGATCTTGGCATGGAAAAGGGCTTTCTAAGCATAACATCAAAGGTAGATTATCAAAGAAAAATTAATATTAAAAAATTTGTGACATAAAAATTAAAATTGCTGCACATCAAAAGGAAACTCGTAATATTCATAGCCTTAATATGCAAAATCACTTACAAAAGGGATAAGAAAAAAATACTAACACCCCAAAAGAAAAGTAGGCAGAGACAGGGACAGGCAATTTACAAAATGATCTACTAAAGGCCAGAAAGTGGTGACATGTCCTCAACCTTCCCGATCATCAGAGAGATGCAAATTATAACCACAAATGAGATTTCATCTCACCCATTTTAATCAATGAAACTGACTTAAGACTCCCCAGTGCGCAATGTAGGTAAAGGGGGGGAATGGGCCCTCTTACACCCTGCTGGTAGAGGTGTGCCCCAGTAGAATCTTCCTAAAGACACCGTGGAATTATGTAATAAAATGAAAAATCGACACACTCTTTGACCCAGCAATTGCACTTCCAAGAATTTATTCTAAGATAATTAGATGAGGGTTAAAGTTGTATGTACAGAGATGTCCTTCACTCAAATGTCCCCATGATTGGTTAAATAATTGTGGTATAGGCAAACCACAATGGCTCCCTCACTGATATTCATTAGGAAGAACAAAGAAGGGCTGCTTTTATTAATACAGACTACAGACTACAGAACTACACACACAGTGTAACCCCAAGTGCACATGGATCTGCGTCTCTCTGCATGTGTGTGGGCGTTCAGAGAGCTGTCAAATGGACACTCACTGGAAGGGCAGAGGTGAGCCTAGATCCTCTGTAGTGCGTGGGCAGCCCGAGCTGGGCAGAGCAGGACAGGGGCGGATCTGGGCGTCAGGAAGAGGAGGAGGAGGAGATGAGTGGGGTCAGAGCTCCTGGGGATTCAGTGCTGGGAATGAGGATGCCAGATGCAGCAAATAAAAGTACAGGACACTCCATTAAATTTGAATTTCAGACAAACAACGGGTAATTTTTTTTAGTAAAAGTATGTCCCATGAAATATTTGGGGTATACTTACACTAAAGTTTTTTTCAAATTTTAAAAAACTGGAATAATTTAAAAATCAAATTAACTGGGCATCCTAGATTTTATCTGGCAACCCTAGCTGAGAGGCTCTGGACATATCTCTTATTGATTCCCTGAGATGACCCAAGTCATCCGGGAGGGGCGCTGAAGCCAAGGCAGGCTTCTTGTGTCCACCCTGCCTCTGACTTAGTTCCAATCTACCTGCCCATGAGAGGGAGTCACCAGTCTCTGCCTTCCTCCAGGAGTTTTGCAGGGTGTGCAGTGCAGGAGAAGAGTACAGTCTTTAGAGCCAGAAAAGTCACGTTAAAACTCCTGGCCATCAAGTAGCCTTAAAGCTGAACACAAAACTCCTGAGTTCCAGCTCCAGCATCTGTAAGATGGAGATAGCAACGTCTGTCCACCGGGCTGTCTCGGGGATTAAATGAGATAATGTATGTAAAGTGCCTGGCATACAGTCAGTGCTTAATACAAGTTGATCCCCTTCTCTCCTGTCCACGGCCGCAGCCCACACTCCTGCCTCCGGGGATTACAAATCAAGCATCTCCTGTCATCTCGGGCTTTGACGATTGGCCTTTTTGATCTTTTCCTTGAAGCGGCAGCAGCTCTGAGCTGACACCCTTCATCTGACTTCACCTTTCTCCAAAATCCCGAGCAGCAGTTCAGTTCCTTATCTGCACTTTTCACTCTCCCAAGGAGTGTGGAGGAGGATGAGACTCCCTTTGATAGCAGACTTTCAGGGACATCAGCCAAGGGGAGCTAGCAAGAGCGGGGCCCTGATGGCATTTAGAAACAGGTCCTGTGACACCCAGAAGACTGGATGTGAGGGGGCTGTCCTGACCGGGGTCAGCCCGGGCTGCTGCGGGGCTGGGGGGAGGGGAGTTCTCCAGAGCCTGTCTGTCTGTCTGCTTGCTGTCCAGCCCTAGTGACTAAGGTGGGCTCTGCAATGGAGGGAGGGGCTGACTTCTTTCCCTGAGAGCCAAATCTTTATCGTCTTTTTGACCATTGGATCGCCCCTTCCCCCCAACAGGGCCCAGAGAGTTTGAAAAAATCTGCCCAAGGTCACCCAGCTACTCAGTTATAGGCCCAAGAAGCTAGAATTTATCAGTATATCCCTAAATGTGGGATCATCCTGTGTCTTGTTGAGAAGTCCAGTGAGAAAGAGGGCCCAGGACCGCTGTGGATGTAGTCTATCACATGGTTCATCGCAGCAGTGGCTGCCCCTGCTGATTCCTCCCACCTCCCCTCCTGGCCCCTCCACTGGGGGTGTCCCAAAAGTCAGTGCGACTCACACTTTTCCAGATGCACAAATTGCCCCGTGGTCCAGTCCTGAGTCAGATCGGCAGGGTTTGGTGATAGCCCCAGCCTTGGCTTCCCCGCACCTGCCTCTCCTGTGAGCCGTTCTGCCAGGCAGCACAAGAGCCACGAAGACCACAGTGCTGGCGGAAACCCTGCCCAGGTGACTACAGAGAGAGTCATTCAGCTATAGCAACCTGTTTGCACCATGCAGGGCTTGCCTGGGCCTTGCCTGGAGCCTTTCCCTTCTTAGTGCCAATGACTTAGAGACCTGACACCATTAAGTGGCTGATGGAGGGCGGGCCCTTCCTTCTGTACCATTGGTCCTTCTCCTGTCGGGGCTGCCACCCCCGGGCCAGGCAGCAGGGAGGAGGGACCCACTGGCCTCCACTTTATCTTAATGATTCATGACCTCATGTGAATCGCAGACCCTTCGTGAATCTGATGGAAGCCCGAGCTCAGCCCTGTCTAGGAGGATTTTCTGCAATGATGAAATGTTCTCTGTCTGTGCTGCCCAATATGGTAGCCACAAGCCACAGGTGGCTACCGAACACTTGATAGAGGCTGGTGCAAGTGAGAAATGAAATTTTAAATTTGATTGAGTTTTTATTAATGTAAATATAAATAGTGGCATGTGGTTAAAGGCTACTGTTATTGGATAGCACAGCTCTAGACCGGGGGTCATCAAACTTATTCTGTAAAAGGCCAGATAGTAAATATTTTCGATTTTGCAGGCCATGTGGCCTCTGTGGCAATAACTCAACTCTGAATTTGTAGTGCATGTAAACAGTCATAGACAATGTCAGCAAATGGGCTTGGCTGTGTTCTAATAAAACTTTATTTATGAAAACAAGCCAGGAACTGGATTTGGCCAGGTGGGCCATAGTTTATTGATCCCTGATCTAGACCCTTTCAAGAAAAAAATACATATACCCTTATACATTCAGAATGTGGTTTCTAATTACAAGGGGTTTGCAGACCTTTGATGCCCTACTGTAGACCTCCCCATGAATTCCAGGCTAGAACCTCTGATTTTACAAGGCTCTATGAATGTACCTTCAGCTCTGCTCTGCCTGATGGAGAAGCACTTGGCATTGTTTCCCAGAGCAGGCAACGTGGTCAGGGATCAACAGGACACATTTTTCCTAAAACCTCATGAAAGTCCAGGCCTCAGACAAATATCCACAAAGTCTGCTAAATGAGGACAGCTTTAGGGCCCAGCTGGGTCCCGCTGTGTGTCAGCCCCTCCTGGGATCTCTGCAGCCACCAACTCTAGTGTCAATGACTCATTCCCCCCACCATCCCCAAACACAGCCAGTCCCCACAAGGCCCACATATTGTGGAAGAAGCTTCTGAAGAGGCCTCTCTTACTTAATCAAGAGGTTGTAGCTCAGACTCAAAGAGACTTAGTTTGGGTTCAGAGCCAAAGGTCCAGGCTGAGGACAGAACCAGGATGACCAAGATCACAGGCTTGCTTTTGGGAGGAACTGATTGTTTTTTCCAAAGAAATTGGGTTATCCCAGGAGACTTCACTTTAAAGACAAGTAGGTCTTTTCAGAAGCCCTCAGTTAAAGCAATCTGGAGTTATGTCAGAAGCCCCCAGTTAAAGGCATGTGAAACTTTCTCTGGAGCCTTCTTAGTACCTTTAGTTAAAAATAACTGAGACCTTCTCAGGAACTCTCAATCGCTTAGGTTAAAGCACCAAACACCCCTTACCAACAGGTGTGAATTTTGCCGAGGGAGTTAGGATTTGCCCTCTTTCTGTGGTATACTCCTAGCCAAGACAAAGGTGGTATCTATTTGTATATTGCTATAGCTCCATTCAAGAAAGCACCACTTATTCTTTACGTTCTTAGAGGCAAGAGGAAGAAAGCTTTCAAATAACTGGCATGCTTTACTAGGGTGTTATGTCATTATTGTTATTAATTATCATTAACAGTCTTAAAATATGCCTATGAATGATCTCAACACAAAATAGCAGTGTGGGTCTTAGCCAAGAGCAGCATAATTACCTATTAATGAGATGTAAATTTCCCAGGGAAATGACAGTGATCTAGACGTACCACCTTCTGAACTAACATAATAAAGTTAATAATAATAATAGTGTATAATCTGAAGATATTAGTGTTAATTTGAATGCTAACACCATATTTAAACAGGCTGAGAGAAGCGGAAATTATTTGCATAACTCAAACCAAGAAACCCTAATCTGTGCTATCAAGGAAAAATTGATTGTTCTTCTCTGAATGATATAAAGCTGACTCTTTGCAGTCACTATAGTGAGCAAAAAATTTTTTCAGCTACTTATTTTATGTCTTTTACTTAGGGTTTCTATCTGCCTTATTTCCAAAACCAAGCGAAGGTACCTTATAATACAGTGAAGCCCAAGAGAAAACAGAATTTAAAAAATAAAAACACAACAAAACCCAGTTAAGGGGAGAGAAGGAGATGTTACCAGGCCCTCAACATAAACGACAGCAGCTCAGCTCCGATTTCAAGTCTCAGTTTCCTGGAAACAACGCAGTAGGGGCAATTTAAGTAACTGAGTTACTGGTTAGTAACCAGCCTTGTTAGGACAGGCACAAGCTCTGAATCTGAAGAAGCCCTTCCCGGCAGCTAAGAGCAGCGTAGCCCTGCCTGCAGCTATTACAACCTCACACATAAGGCTCCTGAGGCCGGGCCGAGGCACCTACCTTCGTAGCTGGCATGGAAGCCCTGTGCGCTGACTGCGTAGTCACTGATGAGGCGCAGAGAGAGGGTGGTGGCTGCGCTGACGACGGTGGCCGGCAGCTGAAAGCCTGTGAGCCTGAAAGACAAAGAGGTGAGATGGAGGGAGGATGACCCCCTTGGGAACTGAACATGCCTTAAGCATTTATTGAGCACCTGCTGGATGCAAGGTGCTGATCTAGGCACAGGGAAGGATATGAAAGAAGTCAAACGCCAGGCATATACAAGCTGTTCAAAGTTAAAGTAATTTCCAGCAAAGGTGATGGAGACCAATAACAGAAATATGGGGGGCTACTCCCCCGAAGCCATGGGCTACCCCTGACCTGGAGGCTTGCTCATTTATGGCTCTTCTCTTTCTCCTCCTCCAGTTTCTTCTCCTGATGTATCCAAGCAGGACCCTACGGGGCCTTCCCCGAACAGACTCCCCCCACCCCATGTCCTCCACCTGTCTCTTGTCCATAGAAAAACTGTAGCCTCCTAGGCCTTCTCTGAGTTCCAAAGAGTAAATTTAATCAGAGAAGTGAGAAAATGAAGAAAGAAAGGAAAACAGTCAAGCTAGACAAAATAATAATAGCTTAGCCATTAAACAAAGTCAAGGACCTTTAGTTCCTCCTCAGGGGCTACAGATAATATTCTGAGCCATGTCCTTTGAGCTGTTTTGCAGATGCTGAAAATCCCATCAGGTGGAAGAAGTTAACTGGATGCTGCCCACAGCACATAGATCCCCAGACCGGTTGGAACCAGAAGGTTGATGATGTTGACTCCCGATTACCTCACCACCAAACAATCAGAAGAATGTCCACAAGCTGATCACTTACCCCACAACCCCCCTCCCTCACCCTGTCTTTACAAACCTTTCCCTGAAAGCCTTCAGGGAGTTTGGCATTCTAAGCACTAGCTACCTGGACTCCTTGCTTGGCACCCTGCAATAAACCACAACCTGTTGTCAGTAGATTGCCTTTATTGCGTGTGGACAAGCAGACCCACATTTGGTTCAGTAACACTGACTCTTCCCTTTCTGGCTAAGGTCCTTTGAGGCTCTGGGTAGACTTTGCCACAAATTTACAATGAATAATCACCAATAGACAATATTCATTCACATACAGAGGAAAATATATCCAACTCTAAGTAGCAGAATGTGGATGCTTCTTATCATAGACTTTATTCTCTAAAAGGAACAGGTCTACTGTTTTTATAGAAATGATAAGTGCTTATTATTTTTAAAAGATGAAACCAAAAAATAAAAACCCAATACAATCTAGAAATAATTGTTCTTGACAGTTGACGTACAAAGAGATGGAAGGATGAGTAGTTCAGATCATATTCAGTGAAATAATGTCATACAAATGGGATCATATTGTATGTGCTTTTAAAATTAAAATGCTTACGTTTTTTCCCTGTGAGTTAAGTAAAGAAAAAGAAACAGGGGTGAAACAAAAGGAATTGTTGAACCTGAAATAATATGTTTTTAGCACAAGAGAGTCATTTTTAAAAGATTCTTCTAATATTAAAAGGATAAAATAATGAAGTTTTCACTGAACACTTGGGAACATATTTTAGGAAAGGAGTTGTCCTCTGCTGGGTGTCCACACATGGTGGCCCCCACAGGTGACGTGATTGTGCACAAAGGTGGTGGTGGGGTGGCCAGGCTCCTGTCCACCTTTGTCCTTTGTCCGCTATCTGAGGCTTATCTACCGTCCCCCACCCCCGGCAGGGCTCAGGGAGGAATTCAAAGTGTACCTTTACCTCCATTTTTAAGTAGTTTGGGATATCTGTGGTGTTCCTGGATCCATCTCTGTACCTCCCATTGCTATATAATATCTGGATGCCCAGATATCCCCTGGAGGGCATGAGTACTGGGTTCAAACAAATTAAATCAGATATTTGCTAATGCCCACCATGAAAAGCCCTGTGCTAGGTGAAGCCCTTGCCCTTCCCACCATCCTAATCTTATAGTATTTATGTTAACTCAGAATAAACTGAAGGAAAAGAGAAGGAAAAGTAATCAAACTGTAAAAGGGGGGAACAAATAAGTTTCAAGGCCATCTTCTCTTCAGGTATCAAAACACCCAGCAAAGGATCCCTACATCACCCCATCTTCTCTTCCCACCCTTGTGTCTGTCTTTCTGTCTCTATGTCCCTCACTTTCTCACATGAGCAAAAAATTTATATGTCAAATATTGAAACCATACATATTAGAAGGAAACAAACTATTTTAAATCCTCTTACGCTGGTAAAGGTCTTTCTAAGTGTGACATGTTTAAAGAACCCCTTTGGCTTCTACCTGCCCATCGTTGTATGGGGTTGTGACAGATACCCCACCTGCTCGCTAGCCACAGAACTGGGCAAATGACCAATCATGGCACATCTCTCATCTTTATGGACTGGTTCAAGGCAGGGAGAAGGGGGAGGAGGACATATAACCCAAGCAGAGTCATTCTGAGTCCTTCCATGGGATATGATATACAGACTTCGAGAGTCCTTTATTTGGGGATTCTAAATCATTAGAATGTAAGCTCAGAACTGCCAGCAGTTCTTTTTATCATTACACAGAGATTATCTGCTTTAGAGAAAATGATATCTCATATAGATATAGACAAAGCTGAACAGTGAGAAGAGAGACAGAGCCCTGATGATATATTGTGGAGATCCTAATCCAGCCATGCAGAAAGAGCTACCCCTGTAGCATCCAGTTACATGAGCCAACATTCTTCACTTCCTTCCTTCCTTCTTTCTTTTCTTTTTCCTTTTTTCTTTTCTTTTCTTTTTTTTTTTTTTTTTTGCTTAAACTAGTTTGATTTGGGTTCTATCTCTTGAAATTGATTGAGTACTGACAGATGCAGCATGAAACCCCACATGTCTTAAAGGAAAATATTGATTGATTTAATTACATGAAAATTAAAAGCAAAAAAAAAAAAACTGTAAAAAAGATAAAGAAAAAAGTGAAAACTGGGAAGATTATGTATTATATATGACAGGAAGAGGGTTAGTATTCATAATCTATAAAGAACACTTAAAATTAATATGAAAAAGGTAAACAGGGAAGGAGGAAAAGAGCAAAGGATACATACGAACAGAAACAGAAAGATGCTCCACCTAGTTAATATCAAAAAAAAAAAAAAATGAAAACTCAACCCACGGGACTCATTTTTCATCTTTCAGATTGGCAAATATCCAGAGTTGGCAAAGGTTAGGGAAAATGAAGCCCGTAGTTATCAGAATGATAATAAGGAAATGTCACAAATTACACACATACATTTGACAAATTAGATGAAATGGACCAGTTCCTTGAAAAACACAAACTACCATAAATTTCCCATTATGAAATAAATCATTTGAATAGCCCTATGGCTATTAAGGAAATTGAATTTGTAATTAAAAAACTCCCCCAAAAGAAATACCCAGGCCCAGAAGGTTTCAATAGAGAATTCTACCAAGTGTATAAAGAATTTACACCAATTCTTTACAATCTCTTCCAGAAAACAGAGAAAGAAGGAGCACTTCCAAACTCACTTTATGAGGTATTACCCTGATACCAAAACCAAAGACAGTACAAATAAAGAAGACTAAAGACCAATATCCCACAGAATATAAATACAAAATGCCTTAACAAAATATTAGCAAAGAGAATTCAGCAATACACAAAAATAATTATACACCATAACCAAGTGGGGTCTAATTCAAAGGATGCAAGGTTGGTTCAATATTTGAAAATCCATCTGCTTTAGAGAAAATGATATCTCATATAGATATAGACAAAGCTGAACAGGGAGAAGACAGACAGAGCCCTGATGATATATTGTGGAGATCCTAATCCACTATATTGGCCTGTCACTATATTGACAGGCCAAAAGTAGAAAAATCACATGACCATATCAATTGATGCAGAAAAAGCACTTGACAAAATTCAACACTCATCCCTGATTTAAACAAAAAACTTTCACAGACTCACAGACTTAGAGGGTGGGCTTGTGGTTGCCAAGGGGGAAAGGTGAGGGGGAGGGATGAATTGGGAGGTTGGGATTGGCATATACACACTACTATATGTAAAATAGGTAATTAACAAGGACCTACTGTATAGCACAGGGAACTGTACTCAAC
Organism: Eubalaena glacialis; assembly: GCF_028564815.1. NCBI lineage: Eukaryota > Metazoa > Chordata > Mammalia > Artiodactyla > Balaenidae > Eubalaena > Eubalaena glacialis. The sequence goes on along the minus strand of NC_083718.1, from coordinate 168,057,399 downwards.
ACTCTGTAATAACCTATATGGGAAAAGAATCTGAAAATGAATAAATATATGAATATGTATAACTAAATCCCTTTCTGTACACCTGAAACTAACACAACATTGTGAATCAACCATACTCCAATATAAAATCAAAAATAAAAATAAAACTTTCATAAAACTAAGAATAGAAGGAAACTTCCTGACTTGATAAAGAGCATCTACAAAAATCCTATAGCTAACCTCACACTTAATGGCGCAAGACTGAATGCTTTTCTCCTAAGACTGAGAACAAGGCAAGGAGCTAACAATCCAATTGGAAAATCGGCAAAAGACATGAAAAGACATTTCACTAAGGGGATAATGTGGATGGCAAATAAGCACAAGAAAAATGTTCAACATCATTAGCCATTAGGGAAAGGGAAATTAAGACCATTATGAGATATTACTACACACCATTAGAACAGATAAAAATAAAAATAGTGACAACACCGAAGACTGACAACGATGCACAGCAACTGGATCTTTCATACGTTGCTGGTAGAGTGTAAAATGGTACAGACATTCTGGAAAATGGACAATTTCTTTTTAAAAAATACTACACATACACTACTCATACAACTCAGCAATCACACTCCTGGGCATTTGTCCCAGAGAAATGAAAACTGGTGTCCACACAAAAATCTGCACATGATTGTTCAGAGCAGCGTTGCTTGTTTGTTTGTTTGTGGAATAGCCCCAAATTGAAAACAACAAAAATGTCCTAAAACAGGTGAATAATTAAACCAACTGCAGTACCTCCATGCCATGGAATACTACTCACTAATAAAAACGAATGGACTAATAAATATAGCAACAGGTAGGCAAGATGGCGGAAGAGTAAGACGCAGAGATCACCTTCCTTCTCACGGATACAGTAGAAATACATCTACACGTGGAACTGCTCCTACAGAACACCCACTGAACGCTGGCAGAAGACGTCAGACCTCCCAAAAGGCAAGAAAATCCCCACGTACTTGGGTAGGGCAAAAGAAAAAAGAAATAACAGAGACAAAAGAATAGGGACAGGACCAGCACCAGTGGGAGGGAGCTGTGAAGGAGGAAAGGTTTCCACACACTAGGAAGCCCCTTCGCGGGCAGAGACTGCGGGTGGCAGAGGGGGGAAGCTTCAGAGCCACGGAGGAGAGCGCAGCCACAGGGGTGCGGAGGGCAAAGTGGAGAGATTCCCGCACAGAGGCTCGGCGCCGAGCAGCACTCACCAGCCCGAGAGGCTTGTCTGCTCACCCGCCAGGGCGGGCGGGGGCTGGGAGCTGAGGCGCGGGCTTCGGTCGGATCCCAGGGAGAGGACTGGGGTTGGCGGCGTGAACACAGCCTGAAGGGGCTAGCGCACCACAGCTAGCCGGGAGGGAGCCCGAGAAAAAGTCTGCAGCTGCCGAAGAGGCAAGAGACTTTTTCTTGCCTCTTTGTTTTGCGGCGCGCAAGGAGAGGGGATTCAGAGCGCCGCTTAAACGAACTCCAGAGACGGGCGCGAGCCGCGGCTATCAGCGCGGACCCCAGAGACGGGCATGAGACGCTAAGGCTGCTGCTGCCGCCACCAAAAAGCCTGTGTGCGAGCACAGGTCACTCTCCACACCGCCCCTCCTGGGAGCCAGTGCAGCCCGCCACGGCCAGGCTCCCGTGATCCGGGGACTTCCCCGGGAGAGCGCACGGCGCGCCTCAGGCTGCTGCAACGTCATGCCGACTTCTGCCGCCGCAGGCTCGCCCCGCCTCCTCCGTACCGCTCCCTCCCCACCCCCACCCCCCCCCCCCCCGCACCCCCGGCCTGACTGAGCCAGAGCCCCCGAATCAGCTGCTCCTTTAACCCCGTTCTGTCTGGGCGGGGAACAGACGCCCTCAGGGGACCTACATGCAGAGGCGGGTCCAAATCCAAAGATGAACCCCGGGAGCTGTACGAACAAAGAAGAGAAAGGGAAATCTCTCCCAGCAGCCTCAGAAGCAGCGGATTAAAGCTCCACAAACAACTTGATGTGCCTGCATCTGTTGAATACCTGAATAGACAACGAATCATCCCAAATTTAGGAGGTGGACTTTGGGAGCAGGATATATTAATTTTTCCCCTTTTCCTTTTTTTGTGAGTGTATATGTGTATGCTTCTGGGTGAGATTTTGTCTGTATAGCTTTGCTCTCACCGTTAGTCCTAGGGTTAGGTCTGGCCGTTTTTTTTTTTTTTTTTTTCCCCTAATAAATGTTTTCTTAATAATTTTTTCCTTATTTTCTATTTTTAAAAAATTTAAAAAAATTTTTTAATAAGTTTTTTCATATTTTTTATTAAAAAAATTTTTTTTCTTAATAAATTTTTTTCTTAATAATTTTTTTTCTTATTTTTAATTATAAAAAATTAATAAATCTATTTTTAAAAATTGAAAAAAATTTTTTTCTTAATAAATTTATTCTTAATAATTTTTTTTCTTATTTTTTATTATAATAGCTTTATTTTATTTTATTTTATCCTCTTTCTTTCTTTCTTTCTATTTTTTCTCCCTTTTATTCTGAGCCGTGTGGATGAAAGGCTCTTGATGCTCCAGCCAGGCATCAGGGCTGTGCCTCTGAGGTGCGAGAGCCAACTTCAGGACACTGGTCCACAAGAGACCTCCCAGCTCCATGTAATACCAAATGGCGAACATCTCTCAGAGATCTCCATCTCAACATCAAGACCCAGCTTCACTCAACGACCAGCAAGCTACAGTGCTGGACACCCTATGCCAAACAACTAGCAAGACAGGAACACAGCCCCATCCATTAACAGAGAGGCTGCCTAAAATCATAATAAGGCCACAGACACCCCAAAACACACCACCTGACGTGGACGTGCCCACCAGAAAGACAAGATCCAACCTCATCCACCAGAACACAGGCACTAGTCCCCTCCACCAGGAAGCCTACACAACCCACTGAACCAACCTTAGTCACTGGGGACAGATACCAAAAACAATGGGAACTACGAACCTGCAGCCTGTGAAAAGGAGACCCCAAACACAGTAAGATAAGCAAAATGAGAAGACAAAAAAACACACAGCAGGTGAAGGAGCAGGGTCAAAACACACCAGACCTAACAAATGAAGAGGAAATAGGCAGTCTACCTGAAAAAGAATTCAGAATAATGATAGTAAAGATGATCCAAAATCTTGGAAATAGAATAGACAAAATGCAAGAAACATTTAACAAGGACGTAGAAGAACTAAAGAGGAACCAAGCAACGATGAAAAACACAATAAATGAAATTAAAAATACTCTAGACGGGATCAATAGCAGAATAACTGAGGCAGAAGAACGGATAAGTGACCTGGAAGATAAAATAGTGGAAATAACTACTGCAGACCAGAATAAAGAAAAAAGAATGAAAAGAACTGAGGACAGTCTCAGAGACCTCTGGGACAACATTAAACGCACCAACATTCGAATCATAGGGGTCCCAGAAGAAGAAGAGAAAAAGAAAGGGACTGAGAAAATATTTGAAGAGATTATAGTTGAAAACTTCCCTAATATGGGAAAGGAAATAGTTAATAAGTCCTGGAAGCACAGAGAGTCCCATACAGGATAAATCCAAGGAGAAACACACCAAGACACATATTAATCAAACTATCAAAAATTAAATATAAAGAAAACATATTAAAAGCAGCAAGGGAAAAACAACAAATAACACACAAGGGAATCCCCATAAGGTTAACAGCTGATCTTTCAGCAGAAACTCTGCAAGCCAGAAGGGAGTGGCAGGATATACTTAAAGTGATGAAGGAGAAAAACCTACAACCAAGGTTACTCTACCCAGCAAGGCTCTCATTCAGATTTGATGGAGAAATTAAAACCTTTACAGACAAGCAAAAGCTGAGAGAGTTCAGCACCACCAAACCAGCTTTACAACAAATGCTAAAGGAACTTCTCTAGGCAAGAAACACAAGAGAAGGAAAACACCTACAATAACAAACCCAAAACATTTAAGAAAATGGGAATAGGAACATACATATCGATAATTACCTTAAATGTAAATGGATTAAATGCTCCCACCAAAAGACACAGACTGGCTGAATGGATACAAAAACAAGACCCATATATATGCTGTCTACAAGAGACCCACTTCAGACCTAGAGACACATACAGACTGAAAGTGAGGGGATGGAAAAAGATATTCCATGCAAATGGAAATCAAAAGAAAGCTGGAGTAGCAATTCTCATATCAGACAAAATAGACTTTAAAATAAAGACTATTACAAGAGACAAAGAAGGACACTATATAATGATCAAGGGATCGATCCAAGAGGAAGGTATAACAATTGTAAATATTTATGCACCCAACATAGGAGCACCTCAATACATAAGGCAAATACTAACAGCCATAAAAGGGGAAATCGACAGCAACACAATCATAGTAGGGGACTTTAACACCCCACTTTCACCAATGGACAGATCATCCAAAATGAAAATAAATAAGGAAACACAAGCTTTAAATGATACATTAAACAAGATGGACTTAATTGATATTCATAGGACATTCCACCCAAAAACAACAGAATACACATTTTTCTCAAGTGCTCATGGAACATTCTCCAGGATAGATCATATCTTGGGTCAGAAATCAAGCCTTGGTAAATTTTAAAAAATTGAAATCGTATCAAGTATCTTTTCCGACCACAACGCTATGAGACTAGATATCAATTACAGGAAAAGATCTGTAAAAAATACAAACACATGGAGGCTACACAATACACTACTTAATAACGAAGTGATCACTGAAGAAATCAAAGGGGAAATCAAAAAATACCTAGAAACAAATGACAATGGAGACACGACGACCCAAAACCTATGGGATGCAGCAAAAGCAGTGCTAAGAGGGAAGTTTATAGCAATACAAGCCTACATCAAGAAACAGGAAACATCTCGAGTAAACAACCTAACCTTGCACCTAAAGCAATTAGAGAAAGAAGAACAAAAAAACCCCAAAGCTAGCAGAAGATCAGAAATCATAAAGATCAAATCAGAAATAAATGAAAAAGAAATGAAGGAAATGATAGCAAAGATCAATAAAACTAAAAGCTGGTTCTTGAGAAGAGAAACAAAAAGACCATTAGCCAGACTCATCAAGAGAAAAAGGGAGAAGACTCAAATCAATAGAATTAGAAATCAAAAAGGAGAAGTAACCACTGACACTGCAGAAATACAAACGATCATGAGAGATTACTACATGCAACTCTATGCCAATAAAATGGACAACCTGGAAGCAATGGACAGATTCTTAGAAATGCACAACCTGCCGAGACTGAACCAGGAAGAAATAGAAAATATGAACAGACCAATCACAAGCACTGAAATTGAAACTGTGATTAAAAATCTTCCAACACACAAAAGACCAGGACCAGATGGCTTCACAGGCGAATTCTATCAAACATTTAGAGAAGAGCTAACACCTGTCCTTCTCAAACTCTTCCAAAATATTGCAGAGGAACACTCCCCAACTCATTCTACGAGGCCACCATCACCCTGATACCAAAACCAGACAAAGATGTCACAAAGAAAGAAAACTACAGGCCAATATCACTGATGAACATAGATGCAAAAATCCTCAACAAAATACTAGCAAACAGAATCCAACAGCACATTAAAAGGATTATACACCATGATCAAGTGGGGTTTATTCCAGGAATGCAAGGATTCTTCAATATACGCAAATCAATCAACGTGATACATCATATTAACAAATTGAAGGAGAAAAACCATATGATCATCTCAATAGATGCAGAGAAAGCTTTCAACAAAATTCATCACCCATTTATGATAAAAGCCCTGCAGAAAGTAGGCATAGAGGGAACTTTCCTCAACATAATAAAGGCTATATATGACAAACCCACAGCCAACATTGTCCTCAATGGTGAAAAACTGAAACCATTTCCACTAGGATCAGGAACAAGACAAGGTTGCCCACTCTCACCACTATTATTCAACATAGTTTTGGAAGTGTTAGCCACAGCAATCAGAGAAGAAAAAGAAATAAAATGAATCCAAATTGGAAAAGAAGAAGTAAAGCTGTCACTGTTTGCAGATGACATGATACTATACATAGAGAATCCTAAAGATGCTACCAGAAAACTACTAGAGCTAATCAATGAATTTGGTAAAGTAGCAGGATACAGAATTAATGCACAGAAATCTCTTGCATTCCTATACACTAATGATGAAAAATCTGAAAGTGAAATTAAGAAAACACTCCCGTTTACCATTGCAACAAAAAGAATAAAATATCTAGGAATAAACCTACCTAAGGAGAAAAAAGACCTGTATGCAGAAAATTATAGGACACTGATGAAAGAAATAAAAGATGATACAAATAGATGGAGACATATACCATGTTCTTGGATTGGAAGAATCAATATTGTGAAAATGACTCTACTACCCAAAGCAATCTACAGATTCAATGCAATCCCTATCAAATTACCACTGGCATTTTTCACAGAACTAGAACAAAAATTTCACAATTTGTATGGAAACACAAAAGACCCCGAATAGCCAAAGCAATCTTGAGAACGAAAAATGGAGCTGGAGGAATCAGGCTCCCTGACTTCAGACTATATTACAAAGCTACAGTAATCAAGACAGTTTGGTACTGGCACAAAAACAGAAATATAGATCAATGGAACAGGATAGAAAGCCCAGAGATAAGCCCACGCACATATGGTCTCCTTATCTTTGATAAAGGAGGCAAGCATATACAGTGGAGAAAAGACAGCCTCTTCAATAAGTGGTGCTGGGAAAATTGGACAGGTACATGTAAATGTATGAAATTAGAACACTCCCTGACACCATACACAAAAATAAACTCAAAATGGATTAAAGACCTAAGTGTAAGGCCAGACACTATCAAACTCTTAGAGGAAAACATAGGCAGAACACTCTATGACATAAATCACAGCAAGATCCTTTTTGACCCACCTCCTAGAGAAATGGAAATAAAAACACAAATAAACAAATGGGACCTAATGAAACTTAAAAGCTTTTGCACAGCAAAGGAAACCATAAACAAGACCAAAAGACAACCCTCAGAATGGGAGAAAATATTTGCAAATGAAGCAACTGACAAAGGATTAATCTCCAAGATTTACAAGCAGCTCATGCAGCTCAATAACAAAAAAACAAACAACCCAATCCAAAAATGGGCAGAAGACCTAAACAGACATTTCTCCAAAGAAGATATACAGATTGCCAACAGACACATGAAAGAATGCTCAACATCATTAATCATTAGAGAAATGCAAATCAAAACTACAATGAGATATCATCTCACACCGGTCAGAATGGCCATCATCAAAAAATCTAGAAACAATAAATGCTGGAGAGGGTGTGGAGAAAAGGGAACCCTCTTGCACTGTTGGTGGGAATGTAAATTGATACAGCCACTATGGAGAACAGTACGGAGGTTCCTTAAAAAACTAAAAATAGAACTACCATACGACCCAGCAATCCCACTACTGGGCATATACCCTGAGAAAACCATAATTCAGAAAGAGTCATGTACCAAAATATTCATTGCAGCTCTGTTTACAATAGCCAGGACATGGAAGCAACCTAGGTGTCCATCATCGGATGAATGGATAAAGAAGATGTGGCACATATATACAATGGAATATTACTCAGCCATAAAAAGAAATGAAATGGAGGTATTTGTAATGAGGTGGATGGAGTTAGAGTCTGTCATACAGAGTGAAGTAAGTCAGAAAGAGAAAAAGAAATACAGTATGCTAACACATATATATGGAATCTAAGGGAAAAAAAAAAAAAGGTCATGAAGAACCTAGTGGCAAGACGGGAATAAAGACACAGACCTACCAGAGAATGGACTTGAGGATATGGGGAGGGGGAGGGGTGAGATGTGACAGGGTGAGAGAGTGTCATGGACATATATACACTACCAAATGTAAAATAGATAGCTAGTGGGAAGCAGCCGCATAGCACAGGGAGATCAGCTCGGTGCTTTGTGACCACCTAGAGGGGTGGGATAGGGAGGGTGGGAGGGAGGGAGATGCAAGAGGGAAGAGATATGGGAACATATGTATATGTATAACTGATTCACTTTGTTATAAAGCAGAAACTAACACACCATTGTAAAGCAATTATACTTCAATAAAGATGTTTAAAAAATAATAATAATAAATATAACAATGATGACAACGAAAAAAAAAAAAAACGAATGGGCTATTGATACATATAACAACTGGGATGGATCTCTAGGTTATTACGCTTAGTGAAAAAAAAAAGCTTATCTCAAAAGATAACGTAGCAGATGATTCCATTTATATAACATTCTGGAAATGACAATATTAAAGAGATGGAAAACAGATGAGCGGTTGCCAGGGGTTAGGTCTCGTGAGAGGAAGGGGATTGGGGTGATTATAAAGGAGTAGCACAAGGGAGATCTTTGTGGTGATGGAACAATTCCGCGTCTTGATTGCACTGGTGGTGACCTGAATCCACACATGATAAAATGACATAGATGTACGCACACACATTGCACCAATGTCTATTTCCTGGTTTTGATGTTGTACTGTACTTACATTAGATGTACCCATTGGGGGAATCTGGGAGAAGGGTACATGGAACATCTCTGTACTATCTTTACAACTTCCTGTGGATCTATAATTATTTCAAAATTAAAAGTTTTGAGAAATCATATATGTGGCTCACATTATATTTTTATTGGACAGCACCTCGGTCCTCCATTAAATCTGACATAAACTCCGTCTACCTAGATTGAGCCTTGAGCTGCTACTTGGTTCTTGGTGGGTCCCTCCGTTCAGCTGCCTCCTGTTCATTTCAACCCCAACAATGTCCCCACCCACCACCAAACACACACACGTGCATCCTTGGCTGGGTCCTTGCTGGAAATGGCTGACCACCAGAACCACAACCCTGGCCCCCAGCCCACCACTCTCTTGTTCACTGGTTTCCCACCAACTTGCCCATGCACCAGACATCCTTCTCCACCCCCAGATAGTCATGTATGATAATGCCAGACTGCGGATCCCAGTGGACCCTGATATCAAAATACCAAATTATCCCCAAAGGGCTCAGACCTCTATCTGGATCTGAACTTCAGGCCCCATCCCCTTTTTGTCTCTACCCCCAAGCGGGCCCAGTTCACAGCAGCTGCAACTTGCCTCTCACCCATGTGCACCAGCATTATGCCTTGGTGCCCTTCCCAGACACTCAACAACATACAGATCCATGCAGAAATCTCACACCTCACCAAGGCATGACCACTTCTCCCCTGAAGTCGTCTCTGGAAATGACATTCTTCCCAATGAGTAAAATTTGTTGATTTTATTCCCCTAGCTAGTTCCACGATATTTTTGAGCTGCCATTAAAGCTTCCTAGACCCTAGTTTCTTGGTACTATATTGACACAAGCTGCAAAGAGCTAATGTACACTGTCAACAAACAATTACAGTTTTATCACTTGCAATATATGGAATTGCAGCTTACTAGGCATTTTCTCTAATCAGATATTTACCACTGCTCTGCTCTTTCCCAGGCTTGGGAGATAAATTCTAACATGGAGGGTTCCTCAAAGGTGCTAAAGCTGGAGGGGGTGGGCAAGCTTGAGTCTCCCCATCTGGATACTTGCATCATTCCTCTGCCCTGCGGCCTGCTCTTCCCTCACCCACTCCTTATTGTTGAATTGATTTCAGACAAGTTGATGACCCCACAAGCCAGGAGGAGATATCACGTTGCATGTCGGAATAAGTGAATAAAACTTTCAGATTTTCACATCTTTTATCTGACAAGTCTAAATACTATATTGAAAGGAGTGAGGTATTGTTCAATAGTGCAATCCAGACTTATTAGAGAAATGGGGTAAAATGATGGCAGGAAAGGCAAGAGGTTCCTATTGCTGTTGGTTATCTTCTTGTTGACTCTAAAATGTGTGCAGAACAGCTTTTGCAAACAGATGGCATGGCCATAGATGTAAGCTAATACTCTTCTTTCGCTTTATCAAGGCTTCTTGGATTTTCCACTTCTTCAAGAGCCTTTTTTTGGCTTGTCTCCCTGCCCAGAGGAGCCCAGAGTCTTGGAAACTGGTGATGCTCATGACCCCAAATTTCTCACTGTCCCAGTTCAGAATCCATCAATGGCTTCCAACTGTCCTTACGATTAAAACCAAAATCCCTAAGGAGGCCCACAAAGCCTGCCTGGCTCCAGCCCCTCCAGTCTTCTTTGGTCAAGGGTGGGGGCAGCAGTCAGCCCAGAGTGCAGGCAATAAGGGGTGTATTTCCTGTGGAGAACTTGAAAACTATAATAAAGCAGACTTGAAAAGTCTACTTATTATCACCATGAGTCTGCACCCCAAACAGTGTCAGCGATAAAATCCTCTTCCCCGCCTCTCTCCCACCCTCCTCCTTGATACACTGCTGTTTCAGTTCCTTCAATTGGCCAAGCCCCCACCCTCAGGGCCTTTGCACATGCTGTTTCCTCTTCAGAACATTTTCTCACATCCCCTCCACCTCTTTGATTAACCCCTTCTCATCATTCAAGTCTCCTCACAAATGTCAACATTATTTTCAGAAATGTACATTCCTGACCTCCCAGACTAGTCTGTCTATTTTGCATTCTCGAAGGTCCCCGTGCAGGTCACTGCTACTCTTCACGTATCTCCAGCTTTCCTTTCAGACACTGGTGGAACAGTCCCTCCCCACCTTTGCTGAGCTCATGCCTGGCCATGGCACTGGCTTTGCCAAGGATGAATGGGTAGCAGCGAAGTGTGCTGTTTCAAGGAGGGAGCCTCGAGGAGCCTGGGTTCCTTTCGCCAAATTCCCCTCTTCCCTTTTCCCTCCTGCAGTGACTCTGGGTCTCTCTCAGCCGGGGTGTCTGAGTGATTCCACTAAGCAGACAACCCCTGCACACCACCTTTGAACATGTAGTATGGCAAGAAAGAAACTTTTAGTGAGTTAAGCCTTGGAGATTTGAGGGTTGTTTGTTACCACAATGTTCCAAAGTGTATATTTTTATTACTATACAGGAATGGTGAGGGCAACAGATGAGGAGGCAATTGCCATTGAAAAGACAGTTTGTTACAGTTCCCAAAGGTGGGGGAGGGAGCGTACCATGCCACACAGGGCCACACGGGGAAGCACCAGGGTTGCTCAGGATGTAGAAGGCATAGGAGGAAAATGTGAGCAAGAGCCTTAATTGGGGTTGCAGTAGGGGAAGGAATGGGTGAGGCAGGGTAAGCAGGCGACTGCCCCGTAGTTGTCTGACATCTGACCCTGGGGTGCTTAGGGCAGGGGGACGGTGGCTTAACAGGTAACAGCTCAGTAAAGGAGGTGGGTGGGCTCTGAATTCGTTGGTTTGCATATAAAAGGCTCACTCCCAGAAGAGTAGTTTGCTGTGTCTTAGAATTGCTAACCCTGAGAGGGGCAGCCTCTCCTGGGTCAGCAAAGTCCCAAGATGTCAAAGCATCAGAAAATATTTGTATTATTTGTGCGATTAATACACACAGCCATACATGGCCCATCCTGACAATTATCCTTTTTTTTTTCATTGCTAGTATTTAGCACATTTCCTAATAAGATGTTTTTTGGGGTAAATATTTTTATTATTTTTGTGAATATTTTGTTCAGGTCTCCATGAAAGCAGTGGATATGTTTGCTTTCCCCATCCTTGTCCAATTCATTGCATACACTAAGTTCCATATGAACAAGTTCCGTTCGGGGAGTGCTTTCGTAAGTCCAGTTTGTACATAAGTCCAACAAAGTTAGCCTAGGTACCCAACTAACACAATCAGCTATATAGTATTGTACTGTAATACATTTATAATACTTTTCACACAAATAATACATAAAAAACAAACACAAAAAATAAAGCAAACATTTTAAATCTTACAGTACAGTATCTTGAAAAGTACAGTAGTACAGTATAACAGCTGGCATACAGGGGCTGGCATCGAGTGAACAGGCAAGAAGTTACTGACTGGAGGAGGGAGAGGAGGTGGGAGATGGTAGAGCTGAAGGATCGTCAGCAATAGGAGACGGAGGGCAAGCTGCAATTTCACTCATGCCTGACGTTGAAGGCACAGGTTCTGGATTCAATTCTATCTACCCTCTTGAAAAAATGATCCAGTGATGTCTGGGTAGTAGCCCTTTTTTTCTCGTCATAGATGACACGGTAGCACTGGATTGCATTCTGAACGGCTGCTGCAACCTTCGTGTACTGTTCTACGTTCAGGTGCTGTGCTCAAAAACTAACAGTGCCTCCTCAAATAAAGAAAATCCCCTTGCCATTTCCTGCATCATGAATCCCTTCGGTTCTTCAGTTAGTTCTTCCTCTTGTCTGTCTTCGTCCTTTCTCTGGGCCTCCAATTCCTGGCGCTTCTTAGCAGTACCAGCTACATCACCATTGCTTTTATGCTTGCTTCCAGACATCCCGGGCTTGAAATAAAGACTGTACTACTGTACTCTATACAGTACTGTACAGTAAAGTACACAAAAGCGCAACCACTTGTAGAGGATGCACGCACGTGACAATGTATACCAGACACACGAACTAACTTACGTTACTGGACATGCGAATGCACATTCGCATCTTTGAAAGTTCACAACTTGAATGTTCGTATGTAGGAGACTTGTATTTATTTTTGAATGAATGAATGGAGGGTTATCTGTCATTTCCAGGGGCAGACACACAGTGTCACAGTTCATCGTGATGCTGCCAGGATAGACAACAGGAGGGGGAGACAGCTGGACATGGTATAAGTAACACTTACTGACTCTGGCCATCTCCCTACACCCACGAAACGGGGTGAGATACAAGGAAAAAGCAGCCTGTTCTGAACATCTCCAGGAAGAAGAGGGGTTTTTAATGGGGCTATCAGGAAGAAGGGACAGAGGGAAGTGGAGGGAGGGTGGAGAGGAAGCAGTGAGCCCAGGTGGGAAGGTGAGACTGCCCCAGGCTCAGAACTGCACCCTCCCTGCTTTGTGGAGACCGAGGAAGGGAGAGACCCTTAGAGGGGAATTGCTCCATGGGGCACCCGGCAAGGCTGGACTGTCCACAAAAGGGATGGTACATCCCCACCCAAGTTTGGCCCAGATGCAGCTGAGTTGGTGCTGCCCACCTGCAAGAAGCACTGAGGCCTTGAGCATATCAGCAGTGGCCAGTGTGGCCTGAAGACCGGGGGGACCCTCCTGAAATGCTGAAGTCTGTGAAAGACTTGCTTGGGGGAACTGCAACAACGGCTGAAATGGGATTTCTCACCTTCATGAGTGGGGGCTCTAGGTCAAAATTTTTCTTAAATGCAATGATATGACACTTTTTCCACCCAAGAGAAGCATTTGCATATTCCTACCTGTAAAAATAAAAGGTAGTCTTCTGACTCCAGGAGATAGTACCCATGTCTGAGAATTCCAAGGCTCTCAGTTGACTGACTACCAACTTCCCAAGCTGGGGCCTCTGGGCTCTGAGGCACAAGGGTTGGGGTGAGACCTTGAAGGAACTCTGTCAGGTGAGGAACAGTTGAAGGAAGTGGGCATGGAAAGTAAAAGAGAATTGGTCAGGAGAGAACCATCTTCAAATCCCTGACAGTCCATGCCTGACACACCAACGTCCTCATGAAATGATGAGCGAGAACCAGGACCGCAAGGACGGAGGTTCCGGGGAAGCTACTTGGGTCCATCCACAGACAGAAGAACGTGGGCAGTCACACCTGCTTGGGGAGGGAATAGGCTGCCTCTCAAGGTCAATCCAATTTTAATTCCTCAGTTACTTATTGAGTGCCAATGGGTGTCAGATGCTGAACCTCAGAGACAGGTCACAGCCGTGGGCAGAGCTCACTGGGACATGGCTTTGTTTCCACTAGACAGAGGACCCATGGGAAAGACCAGAATGAAACTCTTATCTCCACGAACTCTGATCTGGAGCCTTGGAGTCCATTAGTACAGTGAAGTGACTCCATTACTGGAGTGTGTGTAAATCCTGATTCCTGATGTCTAGAGGAACAGGAGGATAGGACAGATGGAAGAGTAAGGCTTTATTCGAGCATCTTCCAGGCACATGGTGGCCTTCTGAGATAGGGACAGAACAATGAGTCGTCCCTGCGTGAGTACTGCTGTGGCTGGTGCTCTAGGCCTCAAGTGAAACCAGAGATCTGGTCAGCTCTAAGGGCGTGATGACTGGGAACGACAGAGACAGACCACCCCTTGGGTGATGTGGCTCAAGGCTTTGCCTTTGCAGTACTTGGCCTGCCTTTCTGCCTCCGCTCACATCTCTCTCCCCTTTGCTCTCTTCCCTGCACCCACATGGGCCTTTACACTTCCCTTGAATGTGCCATGTTTCTTCCCACCCCAGGGCCTTTGCATACGCTGCCCCCAGGGCTGTGTGCACTGCTCCCTCCCTTGGCCACCCAGGCTGCCACCACCTCACCTATCCATCTCCCACTAGCTTCTGGGGTCTCAGTTTGAATGTTACTTCCTCTGGGAAAGAGTTTGGAAATCCCTGATAAACGTCCTCCAATAACAGAGTATTTCTCCTTTATAATATGCATTCCAATCATAATGAATTGATTTTCTTATTGAATTACTTGTGATGTATCTGTCTTTCCTTCTTGATGGTAAGTCCCTCAAAGGTAAGGACGTTTAACTTCTTCTCTGCATCACTAGCACATATACGATGGAATATTGTTATGGACTGCATATGTCCCCCCAAAATTCCTATGTTGAAATCCAACTCTCCCCAGAGTTAATGGTACTAGGAAGTGGGGCCTTTGGGAGGTAATTAGGAATCAAAGAGGTCAGGAGGGTGGACCCCTGTTGAATGGGATTAGTGCCCTTACGAGAGTCATGAGAAAGCTTGCTTCCTCTCTCTGCTCTCCATCCACCATATGAGGATACGATGAGAAGGTGGCAGTCTGTGTGGGACCCGGAAGACAGCTCTCACCAGATCCTCACCGTGCTGGCACCCTGATCTTAGACTTTCAGCACCCAAACATGGGAAATAAATCTCTGTTGTTTATAAGCCACCCAGTCTATGGAATTTTTGTTATAGCAGTCTGAGCTGATTAAGACAAATATGTAGAGAATGAATGAATGAATATTCAACCATTAGAGAGTCGACAGAAAACTTGTGCATGGGATGAAGTCCAGGGGGAGAAAGCAGTCACAAGCTTCCAAAAGACAGAAAAAGCCTTGACTGTTGTCGTTTGCAAGGCCAATTTACCAGGTTGGCCCTTGGCTGGAATCTGGGATCATGGATTTCAGGAGGGTCCCCACCATTCCCGGAACTGATAAGAGTATCCTAAAATATTTGTACAAACACTATGGTTTATACTGAACACCTGCTTTCCCTCTGAATCTGGAACTTTAGTACATGCCAGGCAGAGGGTACCCATGCAATCTGCCACCAAGAAAAACTCTGGGCACTGAGTCTCCAATGAGCTCCCTTGGGTGGTAACATTTCACTTGTCACAGTTCACTGCTGGGGGGAGTAAGCACATTCTGTGTGACTCTACTGGGAGAGGACTCTTGGAAGCTTGTGACTGGTTTCTCCCCCCGGACTTCATCCCATACACAATTTTCCTTTGTTGTTTTGCTCTGTATCCTTTCATTTTAATAAATCATAGCCAGGAGTGCAACTATATGCTGAATCCTGTGAGTCTTCCAGTCAATCATTGAACCTAAGCTAAGAGTGATCTTGGGGACATCCAACACAGAGGGTGACAAATAAACACAACCAGATTCTTCTGCAAGGTACAAATACTAGATTATTCTCCGAAGGATATTCTAGGTGTTCAGTGGTTAAACAGAAATGGGAAATGCTGGGTTAAACAAAGTGAAGCAAGGATTTTTCGAAAATAAACAAAAAACAAGGTGCTTATGGGAGCTTTTAATAAGCTAACAGCAAACTTCCAAGGCAGGAATAGATTATATAACAGTTCCCCAACACATCTGATCATAAACCCTTTTAGTCTTAAAGCAGCATATGGGCCGGGGTTGTGTGGAACCCTCTCTAGGAAATGATATGCCCAGAGAAGGCAGGTCACAGCTTGGGCTATTGCTACATTGGCCAGGAGGCTGCTGATGATCTGGGTGTCAGAAGCCCTGAAACCCATAGTGACACCAAAAGGCTGAAGAGTGCCCCAAGATCTAGAGATCCTTGTAAGAAATCCCCATTTCTGAGGGTGATGCATGCATGTCTCTTCCTTGCGATCTTAAAAAGCCCAACGAGTATAGAATTATCCAGGAATAAACAGTAATATAGCAAATTGGGCCTTTATTGAGTGGCTCTCATTTAAGGCTCTTAGCACTTCAAACAGTGATATTTAAAAAAGACATGTCAATTGACCTTGGGAATAAAAGAGTAAATGTAAGCAACATTTGTCACACTGACAGGCTTGGCAAATAGTGTTTTGATTTGCCAGCAGCCGTACTCCAGACAGCAGCCACTAGTTAGATATATAAACCATTAAGCTAAAAACAGAACTATCACTACAGGCATCATCTAGTAATTTTCAGGTAATTGATGGACATTAGTCATAATCACACACAATACACAGACACACACAGACACCCCTACAGACACACGTTCTCTCTGGTAATTCCCATTTGCATTTAATCAAGAGCTTCTTAAAACTAGGAAACTTGGAAAAATCGGGCCTTCTGTGCTTTTAAGTATATATATATATCATAAACCCTTTCTTTCTCAGAGCATCCTGTGGGCTGGGATTCCATGAAACACTCTGGGAAATGAAACGCCCATGGCAGGCAGCTCATGAAGATCATGCTGCTGCTACACTGGATATAAGAGCACTGACAGGGACTTCCCTGGTGGTGCAGTGGTTAAGAATCCGCCTGCCAATGCAGGGGACACGGGTTCAAGCCCCGGTCTGGGAAGATCCCACATGCTGCGGAGCAACTAAGCCCGTGCGCCACAGCTACTGAGCCTGAGCTCTAGAGCCCGCAAGCCACAACTACTGAGCCCGCGAGCCACAACCTCTGAAGCCCGTGCGCCTAGAGGCCGTGCTCTGCAGCAAGAGAAGCCACCGCAACGAGAGGCCCGCGCACCGCAACTAGAGAAAGCCCGCGCGCAGCAACAAAAACCCAACCTAACCAAAAATAAATTAATTAATTAATTAAAAAAAAAAAAAGAGCACTGACACTCCTGGTCTCAGAAGCCCTGAAACCCACAATAACCAAAAATCTGTAGCGATGGTTCTTGTGCTGCCCCAAGATCTGGGGATCTTTGTAATAAACCCCCATTTCTGAGAGTGACCTGGCATTAGCCAGATATCTGCTGGAAAACCCCAGCTTAAGTCCAAAGGATCTTCTCTCAAATGTTCCATTCTATCCAGAGAACATTCACTGGCTGTACAAACCTCCGCTTTCAGCTGCCCATGTCCATTTATTTTTCGGAGGCCAGGATATCTGTCCTAAGTATCTGGTTGGATGGGAGCAATGCTAGGCCTCCAAATCACCATATATACTTTCTAGAATGCATGCAGGCTTTAGAAGCAAGGTGTGGTGTCATGGCAGGCCCACCTGCTGAGGTCTAAAAATAAGGGAGTAGCACTGTATGTTCGAAATGCAAATCCTCTCAACACACTGTCAACACCCAGGAGCATTTCCCATAGGACTGTAGCTTCTGGTTCTGCAGCAGGGAGTTCTGGGTATTCCCTCTTTTTGCTCTCTGCCAACAGTTCCCAAAACACAATCCATGGAATACTATCCAGTGTTATGTTAATAGGTTTGCCTAAGAACATGCGTAAATAATTTTGGAAAATGCTACACTCAAAGTAGCACCATTGTTCCCAAACTGTGTGCTGAGGTACCCTGTGGCGCTGCAGGGAATTTACAAGAGCACTGAGGGATATGTTAAATTTTCAAGGGAAACTGTGATATTCAATATCTACTGGACACACAGAGTATTAGCTAGAAGTAGCTCCAGTTTCAACTTGAAGCTACATTCCATTAAATGACATCATTTCTTTTCAGACCTGGGTGTTTGGTGGTTGGTGTGAAATAAAGTAGGTGTTGTGTGACAATCAGTACAGAACAGGATGTGAGGGTAGTAGTGTCCAATCGGATTCCAAGGTTTGAGAAGCTGTGCAGAGCCCAACAAGTACACATATTCCATTAGTAAGTATTTGTGATTAGTTAAGGATGAAATAAAAATATGATTTTTTTCTTTCAATTTATATTGATTATTTTTTCAAAGAGCTACAAAGTTGTTAGGATATAAGTACTTATTCAGCTAGTCAGCCCTTACTACTTAATAAATGGAGCTGATAGGTATTTCTTTTACCCATGGAGCGCGGTGGAAATATTACTGAAGCACTTAATGGTACCTCAAACTAAGAAATGTTGGGATCCTGAGTATTACTGTATTAAAGGCTCTGAGAAATCCTTCAGCAAGAAAGATAGACAGAGTTTGAGCCTTACACTTCTTGGTTCAGCACACCCATGAACAGCCTTCTTTACAACATCACCTCAGGAAATCTAGGTGGATGTTACCCAGGATTTGCTCTATGATCTGACAGGTTCAAAAAAGAGACCAGAGTCTTACTTATTCCCACAATTAACATTTAAAAATTATTTCTCCTCAATCATCCATTTAACAAATATTAATTGTGTGCCCTATTATACATCATGTACTATGCTTGGCTCTAAGGATAAAAATTTATAAGACATGGACCTGGCCTTCAAGGAGTTCACCCTCAAAAGGAGGCATTCACATTAATTTATCTGAAACTTCAGCCACTTCTCATCACCTTCATTACTGCCATCCATCCTTGATTAGGGCACATCCATCTCTTGCCCTAGTTATTGCAATAACCTTCCAACTGGTCTCCCCATTTCCCCCTTGTCCTCCTACAGATCATTCTCAACAAGGCAGTGGCATGATTATTTTAAGTCCCATCGTGTCACTTCTCTGCTTAGAACTCTTCTAAAAGTGCCCTAGTTGATTTCACAACAAGTTAAAGGCCTTGGGCAATCCTCTGACACCACTACCCACTCCCACTCCATTGCCTCTTTCTGTATTACGAACTTGTCTCCCCCTGCTCACTCGCTCCAGCCATCATGGCCTCTTGCTGTTCCTTGAACACATCTGGCAAGTTTCTGCCTCAGGGCCTTTGCGCTTACTGTTCCCTCAGCTTTCCCCAACTACCCCATCTCTTCCCCGACATGTCCATGGCTGGTTCCCTCATCTTCTTCAGGTTTTTGCGCTCTTCTACACTGAGACTTTCCGTGAACACTCCATCTAAAATTGCAACCCTCCCCACCACCACTTCATGGCTTTTGATCTTTGTCCAGTATTTTCTCCATAACACAAATCACCATCTGACGTATTATATAGTTAATGAAGCCTTAATTATTAAGTCCACCTTTCCCCACCAGCATGTGAACTCCATGACAGCAGGGAATTTTATTCATTTGATTCCCTGGGACTATGCTCGCATTAGAGAACAGTGCCAGCTGCACAATAGGAGTTAATAACTAATTTTATTATCGCTGAAGACACAATGATAATGCAACACAGTAAGTGCAGTGATAGAGATGTGCCCGGGGATTTCAACACCACCAGCCTGAGCTGATGGAAAAGATAAATTATTAGCCAATCATCCAAAGGACACGGAGGGTAGTGGGAGGACAGGGAGGTCATTTGAAGCAAAGGGGATGGCATGAGCGGAGGAAAGACAACACCCAACTTTACGAGTAATTTAGGAAATTATTCTCCAACCAGTGCCAGGAGAACAAATGGAGACCACCAGCTGTTCCTCCTTCACATGTTTGCCATGACTACTTAATTACCAGTCTCCCTGAGAGAGGGGATTTTTCTGGAGGCTGCTCAGGTGCAGACTTTATTTGCTCCTACAGGATCCTGGAAAACCCTAACCCAGCTTGGTCTTCCATGACAGAGGCTGAAGCGCCCCGCACCATGGGTCAGGAGGGCGTGGTGGGATGGCAGTGGGGAAGGGGGCCTTTGAGGAAGAGGGGCCACCGTGTTCCAGAAGACTGCTGCTTCTGTAGCTACCCCCCTCCCAAATCGGGCCAGTGACATCCCCCATTTGGGGAGGGAGGCTGTTCTCTCTCCGTCCAGGTTGCCCTTAAAGTCTGAACCCCCTCAAGGGGCTCCATGGAACAGCTGGGACCTACCTAGGCCCTGAGACGGTGCCATCCTAGGATTGGCATTACCTGGAAGAGCTTTGCATTTCCTGTTCCTCACATACCAGGGAGATACAAACAATGGCTGTCCAAATATAAGTGAGTGGCCAGCAGTGTCTCTCCCTGGAGATTCTCCATCCTAAGGACTTGTGCCCACCTAGCCTCTAGCAGCTGCTGAGGCCACTCTGGGACGACAGCAGGTGGGGTCTCTGTGAGATCTGGGTGGCTCAAGATGCTGAAAATATCTGCAAGAGGGCAAGGAGGCTGTACTGAGAGAACGGGGTGGCCCACCTGACCTGGCCCTGCACCACCGTGCCCTTCCTCTCGGCCACCAGAGCCTGTTCTGAGCAGGGTACCTGGTATGAAGAGTCAGGGTCTCCATATTAGAGACCGAACTTCCAGTGTGCAGCATCTGTACCCAGGAATGACAACAATCATCGTCACCACCTGCTGCAAACCCTCCTCCAGCAGCTGCTGGATAGGAAGCCGAGAGCTCAGGCACCATCCCTGTGACCTGGGCAGTAATGCCCCTTGGACATGGTTGAGGGCAGGGCCAGGCCCAGGCCCAGGCCACACAGGGTACCAAGTCCACTGTTTTCCCATGCTCCGGGGAACCAGGATGCACAGAAGCCTCCAGAACCATGGCCTTCAGGAGGCACTGTGCAGATTCCCTTCCAAGCAAGGGGACTGACTGGGGCTCTGCTCAGTCTGGGTTCGCAGGCCAGGCTAGAATGTGGAAACAGGGCAAGCAGGACCCACAGCTGTGCAGCATGAAGCACAGCGCCGAAGGCCAGGTCATAGGTGATGGGTGATGGCGGTGGTGAACAGCGGGGGGTCAACCTGACTTATCATATCCGAACAAGAGAGGTGTGTAGTTGATAGTAAAGAGCCCTTCCCTGTGCCCTTACCCAGAGACCTGAGAGGAAGAAGCCACAGGGGCAGTGAGACAGCTTGGTTACCTGGGATTCTTTTGCGGGGGGTTCAGGGAATCTCTCAGGCTCTATCTGCCAGTGTCTGTATGGTTCTCTAACTCCATGTGGCTTCCAGGGCCACCATGGAGAACAACTCCAAGGGGTGCCATTCATATCACAGTCTATGGCCCTGGATTCGGAACTGCTGCCTTATCCCTGAATTCTGTCTCTTTGCCTGGAGGCTCAGACTTAAGTCAACTGGCAGCTTAAATTTGGAAATGGGTTTTACCCACTGGATGCCATCATTTTGGTCATCTTTGGTGTCACACTTTGCAAAGCAGAGACTGATCCAGAGCAATCCCTTAATCCCCAAGATTCCGCCCAAGTCTACGGAGAGTGAGATGATACACAAGAAGCCATGGGAGCCTGGAGACAGCGGCAGGATTTAAGGGACTGATGTGCGAAAGTGATGGCGGTACCTTGTCCACAGAGAGGCTCCCACTGGCCTCGCCTCCCATGTGATCATACCCTGTCATCATCCTCCGTCAGTCACTCCATCTATTTCCTCATAACCCTGAATGGCTTCTTGATATGTATTTATTTGTTAATTGCCTATCTTCTTTGGCTTGAATGTAAGTTTCATTTAGAGCAAGGACTTTGTCCATCTTGGTTAACTTTATGTGTTCAGGGCCCAGCACAGTTCCTGGCTCAGAGTAGATGCTCAGTAAATCCACGTGAAATGGAATAAATGGGTGAGGAGTTGGTGGTGTCAGAGAAGCTAGAAAAAGAAAGTGTTCCAAGAAGAACAAGGTCAACAGGCAGCGAACACTTTTGAGGGGTCTGATGAGGGAGGATCAGAGGGTCGATGGATGTGGCAATTAGGGCAGTGGTGAGTTTTCCCAGAGCAGTGTGGTGGAGCAGTCAGACTGCAACTGGGTTACTGTGGGGAAGCCACGCCTAGGAAGGGAGGAAGTGGGGACACTGAGTCTAGACGGCTCTCTCAAGCAGTGGGGTTGAAAGGAAGAGGGTCAATCAGAAGCTAGTTTTAAACAAAAGCCTTTTTTGCCCCCTAATCAGAAAATGTTCATTTCCACCTTCCTCTCCTGCCCACCCCTTCCTGTGGCTCCTCTCTGGGCACACACCATTAATCATCTTTCATTACTTTATTTTTTAATAGAATAAGCAAGTTCATGGGCCTTCGTTTCAGTCTAATAGTCATTCTCTTGGCAGGATAATAATTGATACCTTAAGTGACCTCATTAATCAGCAGGGACAATTAGAACAATATAAGGGGAGGATGATTTGCCATGTCGCCTGTCTAGGAAAGACGGAAAGGTCCCCACTATCTCTAGGTCAGAATGGGACACTTCCATGGGTAACTAACTCCTCATTAGTCCACCTTCCTGGGTCCCTTTGAGCAAAGCAGAGACAAGAAATCTCCAAGGAAGGTTAAAATGTAGTGGTACACGTAGGGTCACAACGGGTCCATTTTCATTGCTGGGCTCTGCCACCCTTGAAGTCCTCTTCCTATCTTTCTTCCTTGGGGAAGAAAGGTCTGCCTTGCTCTAGAGATTTCTGAAAAGGCAGATGAAAATATAGCTTTAGTAGATGAACTTCTTAAAGCGTGGCAAGAAAGCATGCCATTTCAAGGCAACCTTGGATGAACCTTTTGATCGAGTGGCATGCTCTCTCCAAGCGCAACCTCATCACTTTCATTCCCTTTGGAAAAGAATTACCAGGTGGGAAACTCAGGAAAATGTGACAGGTATGGAGTACCTGGCTTTCAATAAGGCATAAACGCACAAGAAGAGGCAAGGTGGGCTAGACGTCACCACAATAATACAGATCCTTTACCTGCTCAACCACCATGCCCAGATGTCAACTGGGAACAGGGCTTTGTAATGGAGTCCAGCCCTTGGTCCTGCCCTGTCCACCATAATTTTTTTTTTTTAATTAATTAATTTATTTTTATTTTTGGCTGTGTTGGGGCTTTGTTTCTGTGCTAGGGCTTTCTTTAGTTGCGGCAAGCGGGGGCCACTCTTCATCGCGGTGCGCGGGCCTCTCACTATCGCGGCCTCTCTTGTGGCGGAGCACAGGCTCCAGACGCGCAGGCTCAGTAGTTGTGGCTCACGGGCCTAGTTGCTCCGCGGCATGTGGGATCTTCCCAGACCAGGGCTCGAACCCGTGTCCCCTGCATTGGCAGGCAGATTCTCAACCACTGCGCCACCAGGGAAGCCCCACCATAATTTTTAAATAAAGTCCTGATACTTGAGTAATTTGAGGTTAATAGAAAAGTTGCAAAGATAGTACAGAGAGTTCCCGTATACCTTTTATCCACTTTCTCCTAAAGTTAACATCTTCCATAACGATGGAACTGGCCAAAATGAAGAGATGAACAATGGCATTTTACTAGGAATAAACTACAGCCTTTATTTGGATTTCACCAGTGTTTCCACTTCTTCTGTTCCAAGATCCAATCCAGGGTACTACACTGAATTTAGCACCATCATTTTTAACGTCTTGGACGGGAACACAGCTGGCACCCTGGTCAACTTATGACTGGTATGATGGAGACCCAAATCCAAAAGGTCCCCTGAGGCTTAATATAGAGGACTTGCATTGAAGACAGATAAGGGTAAATTTTTGTCCTTGACCCCTAGACCCAAACTGTAAAAGTAGTTGCCAAACATTCCTGGAGCTCGAAGCTGACTCTGATTGTGTGCTCTGGTGCTAAGAAAGCTTATGAGACCTTGGGATACCTTCCCAGGGCTAGAGTGTCCGAAGGGAGAGGGCGCCGATTCTGGTCTATCCATGTGGGTTTGTTTACCTCCTAACTGCGTTTATTTTTCTAAATCGTATTTAAAAGTAAGAATCTTTCAGAAACACAAGAAAGTCCAGAGAAGAATATAATAAGCAACTGTGTGTTCAACACCCACTAAGGAAAAGCAGCATTGTAAACACAGTCGTAGCCCTGGGGAGCTCTCCCTCCCCCTGGCATGGTGACAGGACCCTCCACAATCTGGCTTCTGCCTCTTTTCCCATCAGTCATCGGCCCCCACCGCAAACAACAATAACAATAAACAAATACGCAAAAAACCAACTCACCCCCAGCACTCCAGCCATACAGAAGGTCGAGTGATTCCTCAAATATAGCCATGGTGTATACACGCTGGCCCCTTTATACCTGCTATCCTCTCTGCCTGGACTCTTCCTGCACATTCATCCCCTGCCATTTTCCAATTCCAATTTCTTCTTTAAGACTTGGCTCAAGTGGCACCTCCTTAGTCGTGCCTTCCTGATCCCTCCAGGTGCTCTGCCTCTAAACTCTCCTTGCTCTGGACACATCTCTCCAAACTGCACTGACTTGTCTATTTCCTTTATGTTTCTGCTTTGAGCTCTCCAAGGTCAGGACCCGTGTCCGGTTCATCTCTAGATTGCAACATCCAAGCCTAAGGCCTGGAATAAAGAGGTGCTTGGGGAATATTTGAGAGGCTTGCAGTTTAGTGTGATGATTAAGAAAATAATCTCTAAAGCTAGCAGTGCTTGGGTTTGCATCCTGGCTCTGCTACTAACTAGCTGTGTGATCATGGTCAGGTGCCTTCACATCTCTGTGCCTCATTTTCCCCTTTGCCAAATGGGGATTAATAATGGTATCTCTCTCACAGAGTGTTCAGATGATTCAATGAGTTAATATAGGTAAAATGTTTAGAATAGTGCTTGGCACACTGTAAGTGCTCAATAGCTATTATTATAATTATTTCTATCAAAGTTTTTAGCACCTGGTAGCTATAGTCACCTGGATCGGGTTTCCACAAAAGCAAGAGCTAGCTTAAGGATTCGTGTGCCAGTGAGTTTATTTGTGAGTTGATTCCAGGAAGCACCGTGAAGGAGAGGGGAAGTGAGTTGGAAAGGAAATGCATCCCATAAAGGGGTGCTAGTCACACAAGGTGTCATTGCGAGTCCCACTGCGGGATGCTGGGAGTAGGTGTAGAACAGGCAACTCAGTAGTCATACCTGAAGGGAGAGGAAGCTGGGGTATTGATCCACCAACTGCCTTCCTTTGTTGGTTGCTCCTGGAGACTTTAGCTCCAACCACTGAGCTATGGTCGGGGTCTCTACTGGCTCTGCTGCGTCTCCCTCCACTCCCACTGGATACTTAAGCACATGATCTATGGGGAGGGTGGGGGGCAAATGCTCAAAAAGGACTTCTTTTTTTTTTTTTTTTTTTAATTAATTTATTTATTTATTTTTGGCTGAGTTGGGTCTTCACTGCTGCGCACGGGCTTTCTCTAGTTGCCGTGAGCGGGGGCTACTCTTCGTTGCGGAGCACAGGCTCTAGGCGTGCGGGCTTCAGTAGTTGTGGCACGTGGGCTCAGTAGTTGTGGCTCGCGGGCTCTAGAGCTCAGGCTCAGTAGTTGTGGCTCACGGGCTTAGTTGCTCCGCGGCATGTGGGATCTTCCTGGACCAGGGCTCGAACCCGTGTCCCCTGCATTGGCAGGCGGATTCTTAACCACTGCGCTACCAGGGAAGTCCAAAAAAGGACTTCTGATTGTGCCCCTGGCTGCCTGCCTCCCTGCTCTGCTCAGGTCTGTTGAGTGCTGCTGGCCCCCTGCCCCGTCTCTCCCCCTGACTCCATCCTGATCACAGCTTCCCAAGGGCTGGCACCACAGAGAGGCAACAGCGCTGAAAACTGATCAGGGTAATGGGCCAGCGAGCCATGCCATCCTCAGCACCAGGCTGATGACTAGCAGAAAGCATCCCTTCTCCCTCTCATGGACCCCTCATCCCTGGGCCTCCCTCATCAGTCTCATTCTGACAATTTTTTCTGCAGCTTTAGTAGCAGCTCCTGGCATTGTGGCAGGACCCATAGCAACACGAACGGCCCATTATGGTGATTTGTGGCCAGGTCCCCGCCCTCTCCCAGCAGGTGGCTCAGAGGCTGGGCCTGAGAGAGGATCCAGCTGCCCACTCCTGCCCTCCGCCCCCTCCACCTCCTCCTCCCTGGCTGCCAGCTTCTCATGACTCCCTTCCATAACCCCCTCGCTTGTTTGTCCCTGGTGCCTGGTAATTAGGCTGTGTTTATTAAACCATGGGCTCTGGCTCTGCTCACCCGAGCTCTGTTTACCGTAGATTTTCCTGCTAGGACTGCAGAGATCGTAAAAACAACAACTCACCTTGTCTCTCAGGCTTATTTACTAACTTTGCCATAAATAATCAGGGCAATTTGCGTATTACTACCTGGCTTTTTATAGCACCACACATCTGAACACTGGCAGGCAAGCTGGGCGCTGGGCAAGGAGGTGAGCCGTGCTCTAGATTGGCAGTGACATTGGCCAGAGAGGCCTCTGACTTCCTCCTTTAACCCAGACTGTCCGGCAGGCTTGGCTTCTCCTGGCCTGAAAGCAGAGGGGGACCCAGTGTAGAGGTGGGAGGAGGGGGAGAAGGGGAAGCCAGGCATAGCCACCTGATCAGGGGCAGAGGTGGGCACAGCTGTAGTGGGAAGTGAGAACTCCAAGGTGCCCCTTGGCAAAGGATGGCCTTTGTGCTGAGGGCAGAAAGGCCCCCTCCCCAGGGTCCTCCATCACATAGGAGCTGGTCCAAGCAGAGCACCCGCACACTTGAATCAGACCCTGGCTCTGTCATCTACTCACTGTGTGACCCTAGGCAGGTCACATCCCTTCTCTAATCCTCATTTCCTCACCTGAGAAATGGAGAGAATGATGGCACCTCCCTCAGAAGACCTTTGTGATGACTCAGTGAGTTAATATAGGGAAGGCACTTAGCAGGATGCTGGCATAGAGGAAGGGGTCAATATGATGATGATAATGATATAAAAACAAATCCTCTACATTCCTACAGCCATCAAACAGAATTTATGAAGAAAAATAAACCAAGATGTGCTCTCAGGAAAGAGAAGGATTTAGCTGTCAGGCCCCAGTCTGGATCAGGATGGAAAGATGTAAAGGGCCCGCAGCAGCAGAGGGACTCCGTACCCACCGAGGCCGCCGAGGGGGCAGGGAGAGGCCGGGTTTAGGGCTATAACTGAAGGCCGGCAGGCATCGGGGTGGGTGTCAGCCCTGGGGGGCCACACGTGCCCGCAGGGCCACTCCGCCCTGGTTCCCAAGGCACACAACTGGCCTTCAGCCCTACTCATCCTGCCTTACTAAGCTCTGGTCAGCCCCCTCCCCCGGAAGACAGGACCCTGCTCCCCACACCCCAGCCCTGAACTGCATTCTTACTTCACCCCCTGCCAGACGGGAAGCGTCTTACAAACTGGATGCTACATCCTTAGATCTTGACTTGTTTTGAACCTTGGGAGGGGAACCCCAGCCTGGACCAGCTTTAGAGCCTTCTGCCTCTTGGGCACTGGTCAGTGAACATCCCAAGCGATGAAACCCAGCTCCCCACCCCCACTTCCACCCCATCCCATATTTGAGGTTCCTGCAAATCTGGAGACTGGGCTCCTGGCTACGTCCCATGGAACGGAAGCATGAAGGTCAGGCACGACACAAAGAAATGAGCGACAGCCAGAGTAATGTGCCTGACTGGGCCCTGCTTGAGTCATGAGGGCTCAAGTACTTGGTGACATTGTGGCCATCAGGTCGCTGCTACACATGAAAAAGGACGAAGCTGTCAGTATCACCAGGAGTCAAGGTGCTTCCCACGACCAGCGATGGCTATGCCCCGGTGGCTGGGATGGGCAAGTGGGCCTTTCAGGGCCTTTTGCCATGTGTGCCTCTGCCTGGCACCCTCTCCCTTCTGCTCTGCCCGCCCTACCCTTCGGATCCCTGGGGGTCCTTCTGTGAAAACTCACACCAGTGCTGCCCCTCCCCCACCCAGGCACACTCTCTCTCTGCTAGCATCCTATTTATTTCCATCAGAGAGCTTACTGAAAGCTGTAATCCCTTTGTCTGTTTCTTTGTTTACTTAATAATCTCTCCTACTACAGGCTAAATTTGGGCAAGATGGGAATCTGTGTGCTTTGTTCCCCCACTGTTTTCCCAATGCCTTGTTCACCCCTGCGGGGTGACCACATGGCCCATTATAATTAACACATTACTCGGCGCCCTCGGTGCCTGGCCCCAATAGGTGCTCAGTGACTATTTGGGGAATGAATGAAGGAATGAGTGAAGGCAGGCAGTGGGGGCAGTGGAAGCCACTACCGTGGTTACCACAACACACCCAGGGCTGGGGGGTGTCTCTTGCTTTCCTAATCCCCCTGTCCCATGGCCCTATGGTCTGGACCCTCATCAGCCACCATCCTTTGGACTCTCACCTGGCTGGTCCCACCTCATCTGTGTTAGTTCACACGCCCACCCTTCCATCCCTCCACCATGGCGGGCCATTGGGCATCTTCACATCTTCACCTCTGGGCTGCCAGAAGCTACAGGCATGGCTGGAATGGACCCCTTGGGTCTCACCACCTCTATGAGATGGAGAAGAGAGGGAAAGAAGAAAGGCAGGAGAGCGCAGAGTGCCAGGAGCTGAGGGTGAGGACCAGACAGGCAGGCCCAACAGACGTGATACCTCAGAGGGCAGGCACTGTGAGCTAAGACCCCTGGGTCAGGTGCTTGAATATCTGCAAAGAGGCTGTGCAGGTGACGGGGTGCGGGGCTCAGAAACAAGACTTCAGGAGATGACACAGACATGGACAAAGGGAACAGAGATTTCTTAGGGGGCTGTTTAGAAGTGGAAGGAGGAGAGAATGAGGACATTTGGGAAGGAAGGGGCAGGCAGGTGTGCAAAAGATGGATTTTTTAATTTGCTTTTGAAGAATGGTAATAACCCAGCCTCTGTGCAGGCTGAAGTGAAGGACCACGAAGGGGGCGAATGAGAGTGCAGAGAGACAATCAGTGGGGAACAGTCCAAGTGGGACTGGCCCTGAGAGCCAGGGAGAAGGGTGGCCTCAGAGGAAGAGGGACCTGGCAGGTCTCTGAGGCAGAGGGGCCTCTAAGAGGACCTCAGTAAAATGAGAAGTGACGCCTTCTACTGAGTGCAGGACCAGTCACGTAACACGTGGGGCCCCAAGCAAAATAAAAATGCAGGCCCTGGTTCAAAAATGATTAGGAGTTTCAAAACAGTGACAACAGAAGGTTAAACCAATTGCGGGCCCTTTCCAAGCCCAGGTCACACGCCATGAAGTGGGCGCTGGCTGTGCACCAAGATGACAAGGGTGGAGGATGTCAAGAGACCAGAGGAGGTTGGGAGAGGCCAGCAAAGACGTGTGATCCCGGATGCAGGATGGAGATAACCGAGGCCGTCTAGACCACAGGGAGGACCCAGGTAGCCACTGCAAACAGAAATGGAGGTGACCAGACACTGATGCGCCAAGGACCCTGGAAGCAGATGGTGGGAGTTACCCAGGAACTGTTCATCCTCCACGCGCTCGGCAGGACAGAGCGCTTATTTCATGTAAGTTCTGAACCTCACTTCTCAAGATCCGTGCAAACCTGACTGGGCTGGTCCCTCCCCCCAGCCACTGCTCACGCTGTTCCCTCTCCCTGGCATGCCCCGCCTTGTCCCGTCCTCCCAGTTGATTCTTCGAAGCCCAGCTTGGGTCCCTCCAGGAAGTCTTCAAAGATAAGACACTGCCTAGTGACAATGCTCAGGCCATCAGTGGTCCTGTGCCCCTTTCCAGCCTGGGAGGGCTCAGGGGGAGTTGGGGTGAGGCCGGGGGTGTCTGGGGCGTTCTCATCCCCGTCTGCCCCTGCAGCACTGAGCGCCGTGGAGCTCATCGCTGATAGGATGAGGGCAGGGGGACCCCAGAGAGGCTGGATTCCTCCCATTGGTCTAGGACAAATTAAATGGGGAGAAATGAAAGCAGTTATAAAATAGGATATACAGTATG
Source organism: Eubalaena glacialis (assembly GCF_028564815.1). NCBI lineage: Eukaryota > Metazoa > Chordata > Mammalia > Artiodactyla > Balaenidae > Eubalaena > Eubalaena glacialis. The sequence goes on along the minus strand of NC_083718.1, from coordinate 168,027,473 downwards.
ATCTAATTTTGGTCAGCTCAATGTCTAAGCGTATGGGGGTGTTATCAGTGGTTCTTTTTGGGGTGGCAACGTGACAGCTGATTTTTTTAAAAATTCTCCTTTATCATAGTCTGCATTTTCCAAGTTTTCTATAATTAGAATATATTTATGTAATGAAAGCCTATGTATCAAAGGAAGGGAAGGAGAAGGACTTGGAGGCGGAGGATGGGGAGGCCCTGGAGGAGGGGAGGCGAGGGAGGCCTGGAGGGAGCTCCGAAGGGTGGCTCCTGACCCTGCTCCCCGGCGGACGGACCCCGCCCCTGCGTGTCCCAGAATTCCTTCTCATGGGAAGACACGCTGCTCAGCTCCCAGGCAACAAATGTAGGATTTGTGCAAGTCACAGGGCTCCCTGTTTCTATTTTGTTCCTCTCTCTTCCACTTTGTATTTTGTAAGAAGCTAATTTTAAACTCTCCAGATGCCATATTTTTTATCTTTTCAATTGATTCTTTGCAGAAATGGAGTAACAGAAGTGCCATGCATCTGGCTAATGGGACAGGAAAAGAAGGCCAGGAAGGCTTGGGAAGCAGTCACTGTCCGGCCCGCATCTCAGCCAGGCCTCACCTTCGTGTCCCCACCCCCGGCTTCCGCCTCGAAGCTGAGATGCACAGAGACCCCACCCACCTGCATCCCCAGGGGCCCGAAAAGCGGCTTTTGGCCACGACTGCAGGCAGCTAATTGCACGAGAGACCATAACCTACAGGTATGGAAGAGACCTTGGGACAGAGAGAGAGCTCACTTTCTCTGACCCCTAGAGCAGTGGGCCTCAGCCAGGGACAATTTTGTCCCCTCCAGGGACATCTGGCAATGTCTGAAGACATTTTTTGGCTTCTCTAATGGGGGAGGGGTGCTCCTAGCAGGAGAGGGGTGCTGTTAAATACCCTAACACATGGAGGACAACCCCCCGCAATGAAGAGTTACCCAGCCCCAAACATCAGTGGTGACACTGTGGCAGCGAGGCGGCCTCCATCTCTGCCCCATCCTTGGGTTATCCAGACACTCATCAAGGCTCTCACAGAGGAAGACAAGGCCCTGGGCTCTCCTGGGCACTGAGGGTCACCACTCACAGATTCTGTGCCATCTCACTGTTAAGAGTGGGGCTCAGGGGCCGCCTGAGTTCAACTCCCAGCACCAGCATTTATGAGTCACTTACTGTCCCTGTGCCCCAGCTTCCTCATCTATAAAATGGGGACACCTGCTTCCTAGGGTTATTGTAAGATGTAGAGTTAACACAAGCAGAGTGCTTACAGCATTGCCTGGCACCCAGCAAGTGCTCAGGAAAGAGCAGCCTTGGGTGTAACTCAGGTGAGTGAAACTGATCCCTGGGCACCATAACTCACCACAGCCACAGAGCGCCCCCATCACACGCACAGGAACACACACTCCGGCTCTGGTTCCCACAGACCTCTTGGAGGCCTTACAACCTGTTACTATGATTGCCATGCATATGCATAGCCCAAGTATTACCCCCATTTTCCCAACAGGAGATTGTTGGCTCAGCTGGGTGAGGGGACTTGCTCTAAGCCTCTCCATATCTGGGTGTAGGATCCCCACAGCAGGGGCCAGGATCAGACAAAACCCCCTTCTGGAGAATTTGCTGGCCTCCCTTCCAGTGTGGACTCAAGCAGCACAGATGTACCTCTTAGGACCCTCGACGCCTGACCTTGATGAATCTGAAATCAACCAGAGCACCTTCTAGCATGCCCTTTGACCTCACCGGGACCCAGGAGCTGGCCGTAGCTCGGGACTTGACCCAGAAAGCATCCACCAGGCCCTCCGAGGTTCTGCAATGGCATTTTCAGCCAGCGACATTTGGACCCAGCCTAAAAATACACCCTAAACCCTTCAGCTATTTTTATTACCAAGGAATACCTGTCATTGGCATCTACCAAGGGTGTCTGTGGCACACAAGCCTGGTAACAAAAGAGTGGCCTGTACATCTGACACTGTCACCTTAATGTGGATGCTTCAAAATGTCGAAGCCAGGAAGTCCTGCTGGGGCCGTGCTTCAGGATATATGTTTGAGCTGGCCTGAGCTAGCCATGCGGAAGACAGGGGACACAGAGCACAGGGAAGGTGGAGGAGAGGGCAGAGGGAGGGACGGTGGCGGCATGACCATGAGCATGAGAACAGAGAATCAGGACCCATCCCAGAGGGTGGGGCAGTGGGCAAGGGAGGGCAGCCAAGGGCAACCTCTAAATCTCTGCTTTTGAACCTGCGGCCTGTCCTGCTTGACGGCCCCCAGTCCCACCCTTGCTTCTGCTGGTTTTTAAGCCCCTTCTCTGACTCCACAACTGACAGCCAGTGGAAAAGCAAAGCAAAAAAATTGGCTGCAGAAACCAATTCCCCAGCCCTGCTCTGCGAGACGACGTTCCCCGAAACCCTCCCCTTTCCCGTGACCTCCCTCTCTCCTCCCTCCTGATGTTCTTCCCTCTGAGAGTGTCTTCTCGATTTCCCGGAACAAACCTCCCTCCTCTCTCCCGTGCCCAGTTCTGCCTTGGGGTCCCCCAACTCTTTCCTTCTTTTCCTCCCACCGTCTTCCTGCGCTCAAAGATGGGGGCACTCTGCAGGATGTGCACAGAAGCCATCAGGCCTGTGCTGGGGTCAAAATCTCCAAGAAGCACCTGTTAGAAACCATCCCCCAAAATCTCCATTTCTCTCCTGCGGGTCTAGGTCAGCCTGGGTACAAGGGCACTGCCCAGCCCTCTGCAGGGCGGCTGCAGGGCGTACAGGGCACTGGCTTTGGAGTCAGCAGACTTGGGTTGAAGTCCATCTCTGGGGCTTACCAGCTGCTGGAGCCTGGGATGGTGACTCGGCCTCTCTAAATCTCAGTTTTCTTTACTGCATAATGGGGGTGAAAATTCTTCCTGGAATTATTATGGAGAGTAAAGGAGATAATTCCCAGAAAGCCTTTAGCACTGTGCCCAAAACATAGTAAATGTTCACAAAGTATCAATTTCTGTTATTATTACTGACATTCATGTGCACAGCCTCTAAAGCAGGAGTTCTGAACCTGGGGCTCAAAGGTGGGCCCCAAGGGGTTTATGTGTCCATCCATTAAATTAAATGCACATTGTTAAATGAGTGTGTATGTACCCGGGGGGAGAGGAGAATCCATTACTATCACTAGGAGTTCAGAGGGGTCCATGACCCCCACCCTGCCAAAGTAGGAACTTGGGACAATATTGCATAGTGGTTAAGACTATGAGCTCTGGGGCTTCCCTGGTGGCGCAGTGGTTGAGAGTCTGCCTGCCAATGCAGGGGACACGGGTTCGAGCCCTGGTCTGGGAGGATCCCACATGCTGCGGAGCGACTAGGCCCGTGAGCCACAACTATTGAGCCTGTGCGTCTTGAGCCTGTGCTCCACGACAAGAGAGGCCGCGATAGTGAGAGGCCCGCGCACCGCGATGAAGAGTGGCCCCCGCTTGCCTCAACTAGAGAAAGCCCTCGCACAGAAACGAAGACCCAACACAGCCAAAAATAAATAAATAAATAAATTAAAAAAAAAAAAAAAAGACTATGAGCTCTGAAGTCTGACCATCTGGGTCCAAATCCTAGCTCTGTCGCTTACTAGCTACGTGACCTACTCCACTACTCCAATCTCCATCCATAATACAGGGATAATAATAATACCGCCCTCACGGGGCTGTTGAGAGCACGAAATGACATGCTGCTTGTCAGGCTTAGAAGAATGCCAGGCACATTATGTCCATGATATGTGTGTGTTTTATACAAAATTATACAGATATAATTTTACTGTTATTTTTTACTACCAGGAACCACTGTCCCAAAGCCTGCTTTTGATTTTCCTACTCTCTTCCTTGCTTGTTCCCTCCTGCTTCCCACTCTCTGCCTTGGAATTGCCTCTCCCTCCGCATTCCCTTCTTGTTGGCATCATAAAATACGCCCTAAATCAGTAGAGGGTAGGGACAGAGGATGGCAGGGAGTGAGGGAGAATCAAAGCTTGGGGTTCAGCAACCAGCCTGGTGGAGGGGGAAGCGCAGTGAGGCTGAAGGCTCGAGACCTGGGGGCTGGCAGGGCCCTGGGGACCCCGTCTGACGTGGAGTCAGGAGTCCGGAGCAGAGTCCAGCTACTGGGACAAGCGGGCTAGTGAGAGCCAAGTGGAGTCCAGCCCCGGCGTAGGGAGCTAGGGCTCAGGCAGGCTGGGGCCCAGCAGGCATGGACTAGCCAGGGGGCCTGGTGCACAGCAGCACAGGAGGTACCGGAGTGCCTGGGTCCCCAGATCACGTTACGAACGTCACAAATTCCTGGAAACAGAGTGAAACGACTCTGCTCTGAGGGACCAGTGATCAGTGGTACTGGCAGGCCCATCAGGCCCAGGGAGATTCATGGAGAAAGTCATGCTGGCTCCGTCTGCCAGCAATGAAGGCACTTTGGAGGATTAGCAGGCCCACCCCCACCGGGCGCACGGCGGGCAGCCAGGGAAGGCTGGCGTGAGGGCACGGGCTCCAGAAACAATCCTGCAATTAGAGGGGAAGATATTGAGAAATACATGTTTACTCAAATTCTACACTCGATCAGAATGAAACACACATCCTTAGCCATAAAGGCAGGATTAAGACAACAGAGCATTATTGGCAAACATTCAGCAGCCATCGGCACAGACAAAAACATGTGCCAAAGATGTAAATCTGAGCAATGAATGCCTAGTTCTATCGCTACTAAAACACAGTTCTCACGTCCCGCCTGGATTCATTCCTGCCTGGGTCTTCATTCTTATTTGGTTCCTCTCCATTTAACAGACTCTGTAAGGGATGGGCCAAGGACTCGTATGTAAGCAACCAATATTCTGCCGTTCCAGGGAGCCAGGGCCCCAGGAGCTGCTGGGAAGGGCTCAGAGACCCTCTTGAACAGGCCACGAGCCGGGAGCATTGGCATCACCAGGATCCTCACTGGGAGATGCAGAATCTTGCCCTTCCCCGCCCCCCAGACCTGCAGAATCTGAACTGGCACTTTCCCCCAAACCCCAGGCGACTTGCATGCACATTAAAGTTTGTGAAGCACCCATCTAAACCACTGTGTGTCAGTCTTTGAAAACTCTGGGACCCCTTGTGATCCACATAAAATGATCACTTCCTTCTTTAATGTGCTTTAAAATTTCAAAATAAAGTGAATACAAACAAATCAAAGGAATGGTTATTCTGAAGATGCTTTTTAAACTGCATGTATACCTCCCCTCCGGCTCCTTTCTAGAATATTAGATGCAACACCATTGCCCCCACTCTAAGGGTCTGGGTTGGGGAGAGGCATGTCCCCAGGTAGAGCATCACTGATCTACAGAGCAATGGCCCCCACTGTACAGGTGAGGCATCTGTGGCCCAGAGAGAGGCAGCCCTAGAAGCCTCAGCTTCTGCACTGATTCTTGCAGAAGCTGGAAGTTCAGTGCCTCTTGAGGCAGGGAGCCCCACTTCTAGATAGATACCAGCGTTCCAAGTGACCTGAAGTTTGCTCCCCCTGTCCCTTGCATGTCACAGCCTGAGTGCCACCATCTGGTGTCAGCTTTTGAGTCCTTTCCCCAGGCCTTTGACAACAGCCATCATTTCCCTAAGCTTCTTCCTCCAAGTAAACACCTTGGAGTCCTTCAGCTTCCATCTTGCAATATAAATGACATCCCTCTTTATCCTTGGTCATTCTCCTTTGGACCTACTTTGGTTTGTCAATATCCCTCTGTGGGTATGCATGGAGAGTAATAGAATTGTTTCCTTTTCTTCTACATTGAACTTTGTATTAATTGAAAATGCATTCTTACTATAAAAATAACACCACTATGTTACCAAAAAAAATTAAATAAAGATTACAAAATAATCTATAATCAAGCATCCTAATACCTATATTATTAGCATGCTGTTGTGTTTCCCTCCAATCGTTTTCACCTGTGTATATGTTCTTACATAGTGATATATATAATGCACAAGCAAGTCTAGAGCATGTTTCGCTTTTTTAACTCCAACTATTTTTTATGCTGCAACAGTCGTGACAATCATCCTTAGCATCCCCTCCCAGTGTGTAAAGGAGAAGTAAACTCAGTCTCCCAGCCTGGTTTGGCCAGTTCAGAAGAAAAGAGAACAGTTTCTCCCACTGATGCTCTCCAAAGGCAGCTCCCACCTCACTCTTCATACTGTGTCCAATGGGGACCAAGTCTCCTCAGCGTTTCATGAATGGTGCCCCCTCTTCTACCCTGTACTGGTGTCACCTATTTGGGGGGGGGACTTAAATACACAGGGTATTCATTCATTCATTTGTCCACTGGACAGATATTTGTTGAGACCCTCCATATACAAACAATGCACCAGGGGCTATTTTGCAATGGTGAGCAAGATGGCTCTGGTCTCCTGAGCTCATGGAGCTTCTGTGGTGGTACTTCAAAGAGGTGACAGAGCACAGGAAGGGGAAGGGTCTGACATTCAGTGAGAGCCCATTGCAGGCCAGGGCCTAGATATGCATGCATCAGCTCATCTGTTCTTCTCAACAACTCTCCCATTTTGCAGATGAGGAAAAAGAAAAGGTACTTACCCAAGGTCACAGGCTAGATTCAAACCCAGGGACTGTCTGACTTCAAAACCCCTTCTGAGTTCCCTAAATTCACACTGAGATTATGAGAGACTGTCTTTCTCTCCCAACCCTCCATGGGCTCCCGCAATCTCAAAAGGCCATTATGAGCCACTCCCAAATGTGTGCTTCAATTATTTCACAAAAGAAAGACAAAGGGGCTTCCCTGGTGGCGCAGTGGTTGAGAATCCGTCTGCCAATGCAGGGGACACGGGTTCGAGCCCTGGTCTGGGAAGATCCCACATGCCTCGGAGCAACTGGGCCCGTGAGCCACAACTACTGAGCCTGCGCGTCTGGAGCCTGTGCTCCGCAACAAGAGAGGCCGCGATAGTGAGAGGCCCGCGCACCGCGATGAAGAGTGGCCCCCGCTCGCCGCAACTAGAGAAAGCCCTCGCACAGAAACGAAGACCCAACACAGCCAAAAATAAATAAATAAATTAAGTAAGTAAAATAAATAAATAAAAGAAAGACAAAAATAACAGACTATTGCCTGATCTCAGGGGCGTGATTACGTTCGGAGAAAGGAGGGGAAAGGGAACTTTTCTACAGAAGCACATCAGCCAGGAGCACGATTTAGACAAAAATGGAATTTAGAGACCTTATTTTTTATCCGACTGGCTAGCAAACATTTGTGCAATTTAAACCTTTTCAGAATCCACTCTGACAACCAAGTATCCAGGGGTCGACTCGGTCTGCTTCTTATCGCCACCAGACTGAAAACTCCACTTCCCCCTTCATAATCACTGCAGGCAATCAGCACCAACTGACCAATCAAACAAAGAAAATTGCAGGTTTGAAGCTTTAATTAAATCTATCTGGCACTATCTAATTAAAGAAAATCTTTACACTTCTACAGACTCCAAAATAGAAGGAACCCGCTCCTTTGGGGTTCTACAAATAATTAGTCATGTCGAGGTCTTCACCTAGCTTATGTTGGAGAGAGAAGCACAGCAGAGAGAAGACAGTCATTCCATTCTTCTGTCCTTTTTACCCCAGTTCAGGTAAATTCCAATATCGGTGGGGGGCAGGGAGCCGTGGAAGAGGAATCACATCTGTGGTAGTTTCCCTCTCTTCCACCGAGGCCCTTGAGGATGGATGGCTCTGTGTTCAGGCTGCCTTTCTCCCATTCCCCACTGCATCGCGGTCTAGATGGCTGGAGGACACTCACAAAGAGCAGGGATAAAAAGCTGAGAACTCGGCCACTTCTTGTTAACATGGCACTTATTTGCCATTCGGAAGCTCAGCTTTCTCCTCTGCAAAATGGGGCCAAAAAAGACACTTTGGGGATTGTTGAGAGAAGTAAATAACACAATGTGTCTGGGAAGCTTAAACAACCAGAGTTGGGAGAAGCATTACTAGGCACTCAAAGGTGGATGATTCCAAACCTGCCTTGGTTTGCAAGAACTCCTCTGGTCTTCATTCCTCCACCTACTCAGGGCCTTGACAGCCTTCTGGCTTTCTGCATTTATCTGTGGACAGGGATGTATTCCTGCTATGATTGAAATACAGTTGGACTCTTGGAGCCAGAATCTGTCACCTTTCCCCTTTGCTGTGTAGGGGTTACATAAGCCTAAGATCCACCTTGTCTGTGAGGTGTGGCTGCAGGACTTTGAAGACGAGAGAAGTTGAATGTGCCTCTACCGATTGGCCAGGGGATCACAAAGCCCCCGGATCACTCGTTGAGAGCCCTTTGGGATGAAATAATCAAATTGGAAAGGTGGAGCCAAAGGTATACACTTCCTTCCTTGATAAGGCTGCTTGATAAGACCACCACTACTTAAGGGATGAGTGGCCATGGTCATGGGGAAGACCAAATCAGGAGGGGACAGGGAAGACCTTCCAAGGCGCAGAGGAGCCTGCTGATATAAACCTTTGGGTGGGATTGAAGACACTGCCCTGCCAGCCTCCATGATGCTCAAGGGCAATGTGAGGTGCTATGACATCACCAGCCAGACCAGTCTACACTGTCTTCACTGCCTTCATCACATTACCCTGGGGGCCTGAGTCAGTGCAGCTCTGGGAGACAGATACCATAATGTGTGCCTGGGTGTCTATCATGTCATCTGAAGCTACCAATGAATATATGTTTCCACTCCCTTAAATCTCCATAATAAAGCCTGCTGGGCCCTGAGAAAGGAAACACATGTAAGACACACAACCCAACACAACAGGTGTCATAAAGCCAACTAAAGATAGGTGGAGACACCAAACTCACCTTGTTTCAGGTTTTTTACTCCAAAGTCACTTTCTTAGTGACAGTTTCCTTGGCCATCCTATTGAAATCTCACCCCTTGCACTTCATTCTTTCCCTGATGTGTATGTTCTTCATAGTGCTTATCTAAGTAACTTTCCAGATGAGTGGAAACTGTAAGGCTAAAGGCAAAAACAACTGCACATGATCACTGTACTCTAGTTGAAAAGTTATTTTCCAAGGGGTACGGGTTAACAATTCTGATACCACTCTACATCCTGGAATTGAACAATTCAGTCAATGGATGGCAGATGGTGGGAGCCAGGTGTCTCACTGTTGGAGTGGAAGTTTCCAGCTAAGTACGGGGAGGAGGCTAGAATGTTCCACGTGGTACTGGATTAGAGTTGGAGACTTCAATATGAACTCGTGTTTAGCTGAACACAGATACACATGATACATATAAAAATATTTATAGATATGTGTATACACATGAGTTAGTATACATACACATATTTCCTTGCTCTGTCAGCTGAGAGGGCCTAGAAGCAATGATACCTCAATAGTAATGAGCACACCCAGGGCCAGATCTTGGTTTCTAACACCATTTCCCAATTAAAGGATGTAAAGCTCATTTCTCCAAAGAGCTCTGGTGAAACAATAACAGTCACAACAATAACATCAATGACAAAAGCTCACAATGCTAGGGAACTGTCAAAGAAAACAGGAGAAGCCAACTAAAAGAGTCCCCAGTGGCCAAAGCTTTCCAGTTTGAGCAACAAAATAAACAAACTAGTATTGAATTTTAACCCAAAGTATAAAATAAATATCCATGAATCCACTGATATAAATAAATTAGTAAGCAGAGGAAAATAGATCTCTCCTACAGAAGAATTCCAAATAATTTATGTAGCTACTCTGCCCTCAAGATGAAGCATGACTCTCTACTCTGTAGGTGTGAGCTACACATAGGGACTTCCTTCCAAAGAGGACAGTATGGAGTGGGCAGTAACTTTACAGTGGAGAAGCCTGACATACATGAACTCAATCAGGTGATCAAAGCCAACATCAACAGAGACAAGTCATGTTGATGGTATGTAACCTTGAGATGATGTGATGAAAATGTGACCTTCCTTCGAAAACACATTACTCCAGTCTAATCATGAGAAGAACATCAGACAAATCCCAACTGAAGGACATTCAACACAACACCTGACCAGTACTCCTCAAAACTGTCAATCATCAAAAACAAGGGAAGCCTGCAAAACTGTCACAGTCAAAAGAGCCTAAGGAGGCAGAAGGACTAAACATTATGTGGTTTCCTGGATGCGATCCTAGAACAGAACAAGAATGTTAGGTAAAAACCGATAACTAATTAATGAGGAAATCTGAATAAAATATGGACTTTAGTTAATAATAATAAATCAATAGTCGTTCATTAATTGTGACAAAAGTACCATACAATGTAAGATGTTAAGAATAGGGGAATCTCGGTGAGGGGTATTATATAGGAATTCTCTGTCCCATCTTCATAACTTCTCTATAAATCTCAAACGAGTTCTATTTATTTTAAAAGATTATTCTTTAAAAAACAAAAAAAGAGAAGATCCCTCTAGCTCTGGTATGAAGGACAGACTGAAGGTGACAAAGGCCAGAGCAGGGAAACCAAGAAGGAGGCTGCTGTGATAATCAAGGCAAAAGATGATGGTAGCCTGGACCACAGTGGTGGCAGTGGAGGGATTTGGAAGGGATGAGCTTTGGAGAGGAAGCAATGACAAGATGACTAACATTTACCCGGTGCTTACTGTGTGTCTAACATCTTCTACACACTTTATGCCTTGTAGGGTAGTTGAATCTTCACAACTTCCCTACAGGGTAGGTACTACTCTAATCCCAACTTTGTTGACATAGAAACTGATTCTCAGAGACAAGTGACTCCCTCAGCATCACACAGCAAGTAAGAAGCAGAGGCAGGCTGGCTCCAAAGCCCCTCTCTTAACCACCACCCCACATGTGTGCTCAGCCGGGGCAGCAGGAGATGTGAGAGAGAAGGATTATAATGAGAACCACGTTTTGTTGCCAAGAAGAATCCACCAGAAGTCAGGAGCACACACACACACACAAAAAGTTGCTTTAAAAAATATTGTACTTTATGGGTCAATGGCCTAATTTTTAGGCACCAGGGCCAGACTGTCCAGGAGCTTCACCTCCCCAAAAGCAAACAAAAACAAGCGTCAAGTCTGGAAAGCTAATGGACTCTGCTATCTAGAATCCTCACCTACATCTAGGTCCTAAATGCCAAGACTCGGAGTTTGCAATAACCAAGGAAGCACTAGCTACAGTGATAGACAAACCCTGGACTCTCAGAGGTCCAAGTGTGTATACAAGTTCGTGTCTCACTTATGTAAAATCCAGTCAATCTGCAGCAGTCGGGGGAGGGGGTGGCTTCTACTTCATATGGCCAACCAGGCATCCAGGCTTCTTATATCTCCTGTTTCCAGGGAAAGAGATGGCGCAGGTTGCAAGGGAGCTTTTCTGGGCCATGCCTGGGAGGGGTGTACATTACTTCATTCACTTTATACTGACCACTAAGTCACACAGCTCCACCTCGATGCAAAGGAGGCTGAGAAATATTGACCCAGGCTGGGCAGCTGCTTCCCACAGACAACGCTGCCCTGCGGAAGAGAAGCAAGAATGATGGTGGACAGTTAGCCTTCTCTGACACACTGCTTAACAGGCCACTGGGAAATAAACCCTTATGCCAAAGACAAATGGGGAAATTGTTGAAAAAGCCAAGAGCGGTTCCTGAATATGGCAGAAACAGTCCAAGAAGATCAGGAGTATTTTATAGCCCTTCTACATACACCTCCAGCAACACTTAATCACACAATTTCAGAGCTGGAAGAAGCTTTGGAGTTCTCCTAGATGTAAGTGCTCAGTTTATAAATCAGGAAAATTCAGCTGGCCCTGAGAAGGGATGGGATTTGGTGACAGTCACAAGTACACCAGTGGCCACACCTGGGCCAGAACCCAGGTCTCCTTGCCCCAGTCCTGTTTCCTGGCACCACAGCTGGTGGCAGCTCAGACCCACCCAAGGAAGCAGTAACTTGGCTCTCTGTTCACTTAAAAGCTGAATATTGGTTTTCTTTTATACTTACTTAAACTCTAAGGGAACGAGGAGCTCAGTACTTGGGAGGTGTTTATTCGGGTACCATTTCTGCTGACAACTGGAATAAATGCTAAAATTACAGGTTCCAAACCTGCCTCTACCCTGAGGACAACATCCCTGGGTTACCAGGGTCCCTTGCGCCTTGATTTCTGCTGCCCCAAAGGTTCAGGGAATGAGTCGAGGATAAAGAAAGGGATACACTCCTATCTCAGCAACACACCTGTCGGCCATCACTTGCAAGAAAGGGGCAGATGAGAGTCAAGGGGAAGCCAACTCCATTCTGGGGTAATGTCGCACCTTTGACAACACCTGGTGACACGGTGGGCAGGACCGATCATGGGGAGGGATGTAGGCAACACAGCCTTTTGGCCCAAGACTCAGGCTCCGTGGGGCCTTACATTTTGGCCGCTATTAAATGGCAGACTTGGCGAATGAGCAACGTGAGGCTTTGTCACAAAAATTGACTTTGACCTTGAACCACAGGGTCCCACTGTGAAGGGAGAGATCGCTCAGGACCCCGACACTGCTGCCCACCTGGCTTTGTATATCACCGGCTGCCAACCCCTGCCCCACCACGTCTGCCCAAACCCACTCTTTGGCATTAGATGATGGAGCACATGGCCGCCCGTGGGTCACTGCAGTTGGCTTCCCGAGCCCCAAGCTGGGCAGACCCTGCTCCCTCCCTTCTGCAGCCCCCTTCAGACCTGGTGTGGTTGGGCCGACCTGTGTCAAAATGGGCGTTTGAATACAGCTCGCCCAAGGCACGCAGCCTCTTGGAGACTCAGTATTTTCTCGCGATAAAGATGGAGGTGATAATTCTTATGTCTGGGAAAACTGTGAAGATTGAATGAGATGTGGGACATCAAGCTCTTGGCACACAACAGGTAAATATTTATTCCAACCCCCTGACCCTCCTCTATGTCCATTTAAGTCATCAGAACTCATCGTTCAGGGGATAAACAGAATGGTTCCCCCAAATGTCCTACAGTGTTTCTGGGCCCAGTATTGTCCCCAGATGCTCTGGGCCCACAGTAGGGGTCAGTGATCTCACTGGGGATCTCTGCAGGTCTCCCAAAGCTTGCCTGGGGAAAGGTCATGAACAAAGCCGACTACGGCAACCCAGAAAGACAGGCTGCTGCCCTGACCCTGCAGCCCCGTCCGGCTACATCCGCAGGCCTTGGCCTCTGCACACTTCAGCTGACTCCTTATTAATCAGAGATAAATTTCCCGATTACATACGAAGCTCCTACCAACAGGTTTGCCTCCAGATGGCAAATTTGCCTGCATTTAGGATGAATCAAACATATTTACTTTTCAGATGTTAGCGGTTTAATAAAATCCATAATGCCTCTGGCCTCAAGCCCTCTTCCTATTAATTATTAAACCCTTGTGTGTTTCGAGGGTAATTGAATCCATGTTTCTAATTAGTTTACACTTAATTCATCAGAACAATTTTTAAAGGGCTGATGGATGTCCCAATAAGCCTCATGGGCAGTTTAATGAATCTTTATTTAAAAAGAAATTGGACACACACCAAACTGTTAACAGTGGTTACCTCCAGGGAGCCGAATTGGAACAAGGGCCTGGGAAGGAGGAACTTGTGTTTTTTCACTCTATACATTGCTGCACTGCTTGACTTTTTAAAAAAATACTGAGTTCCCATTACTTTTACCATTTTAAAGAAACAGCTTGAAAAGGAAAATGGCATGAATTTTTTAAAAGCGAAATGGAGTGAATGCAAATGAGTCCCAAGCAGTCAGAAGGCATTTTGGACCGGAGAAGGAAGCCTGGTTTCTGGTTCTAGGAGACCCATGGTCTTCTCCTCCACTAGTCACTTAGTATCTAAGAGACCTCAGCCGCTTACTCAACCTCTGCAAAGAAAATTAATACTACCCATCTCATGGGGCTGTTGTTGAATTATGACATAACACGTGTTAATGCCTGTTTAGGACCTTTTGGTGTGTCCGCACTTCCCTTAAGATACGTGCGAGCTCCCCAGCATGGCATACAGGGCCCCCTGCACCTCGCCTTTCTCTCGCTTTTGCCCTGACCTGCGCACACACTATTCTCTTGGCTTGAAACACTCTCCCAGCCCCTCCTTCCACGCCCTATCAGGGATCCCTTCCTCCAGAGAGCATTCATTCATTCATTCCATAAATATTTTGTTGAGCGCCTCCTATGGGCCAGGCCCTGAAGATGCAGTGGAGAATAAAACAGTCAAGGAGCCTACAGTCTTGTGAGGGAGATGGGCAGAAATCCAAGAATCACACACACGCACACGTAAAGCCACGAAGGACAGATGCACAGTAATCTCAGGGGTATCACAGGAGGGTGTGACCAGGTTGAGAAGTAGGGGTGTCTCAGAGGATTCCCCGGGTGAGAAAGTGCAAGTGAGTTGACATATAAAAAATGAGGGAGCGGTAACTAAGCAAAGGGGCAGATGGAGGGACAGCATCCCAGGCCCACAGATCAACATCTACAAATATCTCCCCAAGACTAGGTCAGGTTCCTCAGTCATGCCTCCTGGACTACCTTCACCTGCTTATTTATGTTTCCCTAAAAAGACTATAAGTTCCTTGAAAACAGAGGCTGTCTTGTTAACTGTTGTATCCCCAACACTAGGCATTCAATAAATGTTGAATACATGACAATGAGTGAATGAATGAATGAATGAATGAATATGTCTAGCACGGTGGCTGGCCCACAAGAGGTGCTTGGTGTCATCACTTCTTTTTCCTTTCTAGTATCCTCCCTCTGTTTCAATCCTAAACAGGAATGCTCCCTCATCCCCATGGGTCCTTCCAGCCACCTCCTGACCACAAGAGCACATTCTCAAGGCACTCTGGGGAAAGGATCCTCCAAGGACAATCCTATTGAGGTGTAAGGCACACTTTTTAAGGAATCCAACAAGCAGGTCCTTTAGGGGCCCCTGCTGCAATACACAGTCATAAGAAGACAGTAAATCTGACAAATTTGTAGGTTTTTTACAACTTCCAAACAGGTGTCTAATGCCAGTTGAGTGAAATCTGCAACCAGCCCCAAATGACTAAAACTGCATTCCACCTTAGGCTGATAAATGTGTATTGCCAGCAATGGAGGGAACCAGTCGCAGTGTTTCCCATAACTTGAGCCCAAATGTCTCAATTAAGGGATGCTTAGCTGTGCTTAACTGGTGCGGTTATCACCAGTGCCCTATAAACCCTCCAATACACAGTGATGTCGTTTATTAGCAGCATCGCCATAGATTATGTTTGCTCGCGTTCCATTAGAAAGCTTCATCCCACATTAAACTGCAATGCAATAGGATGTTTGCCAGCACGGAAAGGCCACCTAATTGTGCAAAAGCAGAGATGTGGGGATTGTTTCAGTAATTCATCCAGGCAGGGCTGACACTGCATTATCTGGGGGGCTCTTTGTTCTTTTCTTGCTAATTTCCAAACTCCTACAGGCTCCCCAGCCTTCAGGACCAGCTCCTACTCCCATTTCCCACCCTGATCCATTATGAGAAGAATCTGATCAGCTTCTATTGTAAATTTAATTTCAAGCAGCCAAACGCTGCCTTCTGGCACCCTGGGATGTTGCTGCTTATGAATAGCTCTAGATGAAATGCGAGATGCTCTCAAGAAGGTGGCTGTGAACTCCTGGTGGAGAAAGGGAGTTGTTGGGAGATGAATGGCATCTGCATATAGAACAAGCCGTGTGCAGTGTGCCTACTGGCACCTCTTCTTTAACGATGCCAGGTGCAGCTGTCAGTACATAGCATCACTGAGAGCTCCCCATTTTGCACAGGAGGAAACTGAAGCTCAGATGGGTTGACTCACTTGTCCAAGGTCACTGACACAGAAGTAGGATTAGCACACAGGTATGTCTGATGCTGAAGGCCTTAACTCCCCCTTAATCACCTACCTCGGGATTTCTCAACCTCAGCACCATTGGCATTTGTTGCAGCTGTCTTGTGCATGGTAGGACACTTAGCAGCATCCCTGGCCTTGATCCACTAGATGCCAGGGCCCCTCTCCAGTTGTGACAACCAAAAATGTCTCCAGACATTGCCAAATGTCCCCTTGGGGTCAAAATCACCTTCATTTGAAAACCACTGCTCTACCTCATGTCATATAAATGTATTGGGTTTGTGTGTGTGTGTGTGTGTGTGTGTGTGTGTGTGTCTTTTTGCTTAATTGTGTTTTCTAATTTTTTTTCTACCAACATACAAGTATTTTTTTTGTTTATATCTCATTACAGTTCAAAGCAGTTTACACACACTATTTAATGTAATCCTTACCAACCAACCTATGGGGTAGATACTGATACATCCACTTCATGGATGAAGATACTGAGGATAAGAGTCAAAGTGACCTGTCTACGCCAAGCAGCTAGCGAGGAGCTGGAACTCATGCCTTGCAGGTGCAAGATGTATATTTCACCGCATGGCTCAGCCACAGCCACACGTGGTAGAAGGCTTGACTCCCAGCCTCCAGGAGCTTAGAATCTAACCAAGAGGGAAGCTTGTTGCTCACACCACCACCCATGAGCTAGCAGCTGGAGAAAGATGAGTTTAAAGAGGGCTGAGGATCGGGGTGGGGAGGTGACTCCAGCCTTTTGCTGGAATGTATCCATAAATAAATTGAAAAGGACTGAAGGTAAAGGAAGAAAAGAGAAATGCATTAAAATGCTCAAAGAGCAGAATTACAAAACTTACGCCTGTCAAGTCTGAGACGAAAGCCCCAAGTGATGCAGAGAGAACCCCACTGCAGGC
Source organism: Eubalaena glacialis (assembly GCF_028564815.1). NCBI lineage: Eukaryota > Metazoa > Chordata > Mammalia > Artiodactyla > Balaenidae > Eubalaena > Eubalaena glacialis. The sequence goes on along the minus strand of NC_083718.1, from coordinate 168,010,753 downwards.
TTCTTGTCAGTCCGGCCCCACTGCTGGGCTACCGTGGGATGAGCAATGCCACCCACAACGAATGACTTCCCCTGAGCCCAGTCTCTTCTCGGATGTCCGTCCCCCACATCTGCAGCTCCCAGATCTAAAGAGTCTAATGGGCAGGCCACAGAGGAAGCGTCAAGACAGGCATAAAAGCGCTCCAGAGCGGTCTGAGTTCCTAAGAGCAAAAGGCCAGCAAAGATGCAAATAATGTTTATGGAGCAGCAGGGGATCCTAGGAGGCGGCTCATACACACAGCCCTGTGAGGTGGGTCAGTGTCACCTCCGTTTTATAGATGAGTCTCAGAGAAGCCAAATCTTGCACAGGTCATGGCGCAAATAAATGTAGAAGCCAGCTGGGTATAAATCTTGGCCTGTCACCACCGTACCCTCCTGTCTCACGGGAAAACACTGTGAGAGGAGGTGACCTACCTGTTCTGCTAGATGAATGAAGAAAAACATCAGTGCACAAAATACCCTGGGATGCCATGAGAACACATTTTCCTGGAGACTGCAATTCACGTCAGCCTGACCTAGCTTGTTTCCTGCTTCCAAGCCAGACAATGCGGAGCCATCCTCCACACCTTCCTTTTTCATACTCCCACTCTACAATCCCTATAAACCCACCCTTAATTCCAAGCACCACACTGTCCCATAACATCATACAAACCCACGCCATCTTCTCTCTTCATTATTCTAGCTCAGGTTACCTCCGTCTCTTGCCTGGCCTGGCAGTCACCAGTCTGGCCCCCTACCCTAACGCATTCTCCACACTGCAGCCAGACCACGCCAAAATCCTCTGCTTAAACGTCTTCATTAGAAGGACATCTACCAAACACCTACAGCCAACATCACACTTAATGGTGAAAGACTGAGTATTTTAAGATCAAGAAAGAGGTAAGGATGTCCACTCTCACCACTTCTATTCAATATTATATTGAATATTGAGTATAGTCAATATTCTATCCGCTGCAATTAAGCATAAACAAATAAATGGCATCAAGATTGAAAAAGAACAAAAACTGTTTTTATTCACATATATTTTTTAAAAACTATCAGAACTATTAATAAGAAGCTCAGCCAGGTCACGGGATACAAGATCAATATACAAACATCAATTGTATTTCTACATATTAGCAGTGAATCATCCAAAAATAAAATATAATGAAAAATAATTCTATTCATGACAGCAAATCAAAAAAGAATAAAAATCTTAAGAGAGATTTCCAGTTCAAGATGGAGAGCCAAGGCAACATGTTAAACGCACCTTCAACCTGACCTCCCAAGCTGTCATGGAAATAGTCTGAGGTATATAAAAAGAGAGACTATATATGTCCATGTGGGAAACTAGGAAAAAGAGACAGACACCTACATGCTACAAACACTAAGGAATTTCTACGAGATGCAGTGCTGGTGAGACCTGACTAAGAAAAAGGCTCACTAGACAGGATGCTGACAGAGAAATATAGCCTAAAATGTGTTCTCAAGAAGTAACTTTAACCACTAGTGGAATAAAAATCAGAGACGAGGCAAAGAACACTTGTGCTTAAAGATGGAGAAATGGAAATCATATAAGGAAGCTTAAAAACAGAAAGTATTAAATATTATACAAGGACAAATACATCAGTTATCACCAAAAATTGTGAGTGAATTAAACCTTTCTGTTAAAGAATAAAAACTCATGAAAGATTTAAAAACAAAACTCTAAACTATACATATAGAACAATGACATAGAAATATTAAAAATAGAGAAATTAGCAAAGATGGGTGATAAATGCAAACCTAAAAGATAATAAAAGTGGTAAAACTAGTATCAAAGTAGAATTTAAGGCAAAAAAAGGGGGATACATATAACTTTTATACTGGCAGAATTATAATTCACTCTGAAGATCTGATGTTTACAAATACTGACATACTGAAGAGAATAACATCAACATATATAAAGTAAAAACTTAGAAATAAAGGGAGAAAATGATAAAAATAATAGTGAAAATGTGAAAACAGTAAGTTGCTCATCCTTGACAAAAATCACTTAGACAATTAATAAGAAATTAGAAAAATTAAACAATACTAATAACATGACCTTGTTCACCCTTCCACCACAGAATACATGTTCTTTTCAAATACTCAGAACGTTTACCAAAAATGATCTTATACTGAGAAAAAAAGGCAACAAATTCTCCAAAATAGAAATCATAATCTGAACATAGTGCAGTACAACTAGATAATAACTTCTTAAGTATAAAAAAATATTACTTGGAAATTTTGAGGGAAAAAACCCTAGAGTCAAGGAAGGAACAAAACTGCAGTTAGAGCCTGCAATTAGAATTATTTATTCTAAAAATAACAACTATCCATCAAAATTTATGGCATATGGTCAACGTTGTACTTAGGGAAAAATGCCTCAATGATTTTAATATCAAACAAGAGGTAATGAAACTAATTCAATTCATGGAAACAGCAGAAGAGCAACGCCAGCCCAAGGTAAGTGGGAGGGAAGAATGAATAAAGATAAAAGCAGAAGTCAACAAGTCAGGTAACAGGAAAAGAATAAAACTGATAGCCCTAGAGTTGGGACTTTTAAAAGACCAATAAAATAGGCAAACTTCTGGCAAGACTAAATAAGTAAAAAGAAAGAAAATGCAAATGCGCGGGAGCAGATACAAGAAAGTGGACGTGATCCCAGATAGCGTGGAGGTGGAAATGCTGTATGGGAAAACTATATAATTCTGAAATGAACCAAAATGAGCACATCAGGCAGATGACAGGGATGAGGAGCCCGAGCAGGGATGACCTTGCGGAGGTACAAATCCCAGGAGCCTTCTCCTCAGACACGGCTGGTTGGCCAGAGTGGGCTGTGCCCTGGCTGGGAATACATCCAGGGACCCCCTGCCAGGACCACCTCCTTAGGTCCCAGAACCCCCACCCTTCCCAGCCAGAGCCATCCCACCTCTGGGGGTCTTCCACACTTCACTCTCAGAGCCAGAGAACCCAAACGTCAGAAGATAGAGCTTTGACCACACGTGCGTGGACCCTGCCTGAAGAGAAAAGAGAGCTGGAAGAACTTCAGGACGCAGAATAGGCCTCCAGTCATCTGCACCCCAACTAGCCGCCCCACTGGCCTGATCTGACTTTCTGTCTTTCAACATCCCTCAAGGGTCTGCGCCGGTGCCCCACCGATGGGGTCACCGGAGCTCGACATCTGATGGTGACCTCATCCAGTCTCCTGGTTTTAAGCACTAACCAGTCCCAGGCTCCCAACTTTATATCTCTAGCCCCGATGTCCTTGAACTCTAAACTCACATATTCAAGTCGAGGCCTGCCCCCTTCCCAATTAGCATGTCACCTCCTTGAAGATAGTAGCTTTGTTTTGCTCACTGCTGCATCCCCAGCACGCAGGCCAGTGTCTGGAACATAGTAGGTGCTCATGAAATATTTGCGGAATGAATAAGTGAAGAGCACTACAGTCCCTCCGCCCAAGTTTCACTGAACACCTACTGTGTGCCAATCCCTGTGGAATGTCCAGGGCAGACGGACAAGCCTGGTCTTGTCTAAGAGGAACCACTTAGTCAGGGGAGCCCCAGATGCCCATCCCAGCTGCACACATGGCAGCTCACCTCTGCACTGCCCTGAGAGGGCAGGGAGCAAGCAAGAAGAGGGCTGGCTCAGTCCTGGGAATGTTGTCTGTGACTCTGCTCCAAGAGCATCTTAAACAAAGCCTTGAGGACCCCGGGGTCCCCAGGGCTTGGCTGGTAAGCCATTAACCCTTTGTCTCCCTGGGAGCCCAAAGCGTATCTTGCAGGACCAGGACGAGTCTTGCAAGGGAGGCACGGCAGGCCACCAGGTCAACAAAACCTGGAGAGCTATGACTCTGGGGCCTTGATCTTTGCCCCCCCCCCCAAAGTCTGCTCTTCCTGCAGAGGTGGGAGCCTTCCTCCCTGTCTCCCTCCTTGATGTGAACTCTCCCCTTGGGAGGCAGCTCAGGAGCATGGGAAAGCAACCTCGTCCTCTCCATTGTTTCCTCTTCTATCAAGTGTGCTGCGGTTTAAAAAGTAGAAACTTCCCTAAATTCTCAATTCTGTACCCACAGCCAAAGCCATGCAAATGCAAGGCAAAATCCAACAAAGTATTGACGGTTTTCAAGTCGGGGATGCAAGACATAGTTGCTACTAGCCTTCAGTTCATATCTGCTGGGTCCAAGGGATATATTTCTGTGCGTGCAAAGAATATACACCAACAGATATGCACACATACACACATATGCATGCGAAATCAGTTGTAATAGAAAGACGTGAATTGCTCTGTATGTTTTCTATCTAGTCTTCCCAAATGTCCTACCAAAACTCCTGCCTACTGGGAACTTCTAAGCAGGAGAAAGGAACTGGGAAAGGTAAAGAAAGCAGAGGAGTTCAGGGCAGGCCTCATAAAAACAGAGGTCTGTGTTGATGACAATGCACCCTGCCTGGTTCTTCCTCTCAGCAAGCTTGGCTCAGGCCCAGCTGCTGGCCACGGGGAGGAGGGAGTGATACCTGGTTCGCAGGTTCTCTGGCTGGGGTGGCCCATCAAACACCGACAGGACGTCAAAGTCCTCCTCCAGGGCGAAGGACTGGAACACAAGCTGGATCCGGTGCTGGTCCTCCGCGGTGATGGTCCACGTGCAGTTGGCGTAATTGGGGTAGCCATACGGGAACCCCGGGCTCTCCACGGTGCCATTGGGACCCTGCAGTTGGAACGTGCAGTTCTGGCCTGGGAGAGAGAAAGGGAGCTGTTCAGTACGGCCAGAAGAACTCTGAGAATCTCCCAGAGAGATGGGAGCAGTGTGTTAGAGGATCATGAACCCCCTTTTCCAAGTGTTTCCTCTGGACCAGCCCATGCTCGGTGCAGAGGGAAGGAAGGTGGGCGACTGACACACTGAGTGCCAGCTTGCTTGTGCCGTGAGCTGTCCAGGTGATAAAATGGGCATCGTTGTACTCAAGCCTTAGAACAACCCTGTGAGGTAGGAAACAATGCTCCGAGTTTGAACTAAAAGGCCAGCAGACCAGGTGGAACTTCCTCTTTACAACATTAAATGCCAGACTGGTGATTTCAAATTTTCTCCATTTTCCACGGCCTCCTGACCCTCCAGGCTCCTCTTCTCAGCCCCAGCCCCCTCTTCCCATCTCCATAGAGAATAAAAGCCATCAGTGGGGATTCCGTTGTCTTCCCAATGCCAAATCCGTCTAGCCTGCCCCACACGGTCTTCCTTCCTCCTGCAGACCAACTAGCCCTCCTGCAATCTAAACATATCCCCTCCATGTGCCCTTTGGATCCCATCCCTCCCTAATCTTCAAGAACCTTATATACGTTTCTCTCTTATGTATGTTCCAAGTGTTCAATCATTTCCTCTTCACTGGAACTTTCCCATTTTAAATGTGCTCAAGACTCTCCTTAAAAAACCAACTCCCCATTCCACTTCTCTTCTCGCTCCGGCCTTGTCTCTCTCTTCCCCTTCTCAGCCAAAGTTTTAGAAAACACAATCTGTCTGTCCTTTCTGTCTCTATTTCCTTACTCCCAGCCCGTCAGTTCTGCCTTCTGGTCCTGTCAATCCACCCAAACAGGTCTAAGGTCACCGATGGGTCCAGCGGATATTGTTCAGTCCTCATTTTAACAGACCTCTCTCTCAGCTGCCTCTGACACTGTTGCCTCCTTTCTGGAATCACCCCTCCCAGGCCAGAGCATCTCAGACTACACTGCACATGAGCAGCGCCTGGGGACCTGGCTGACATTTAGATTCTGATGGACAGCACCTGGGAGGGGCCAGAGAGCCTGCTCGTTTACCTGGTGCCCTGCAGATGCAATGATGCTTTGAGCAGCCTGGTCCCCGGCTTCCTCCCATACCGCTCACTCTCCATCTTTCCTCCCATGGCTTTCTCTGGCTCCTTTCCAGGCTCAGTGTTGGGGCCTCTCCTCCTCTCTGTCTGGTCTAGAGGACCTCCCCACTTGTGCACTGATGACTCACAACTTCACAGTTCGGGCCAGACCTCTCTCTGAGCTCCAGACCTGACACCTCCTTTGGGACGTTCAGGCTCGTGATGTCCTCCACCCACCCTTTCCTGACACTTTCCTCTCCTTCACAGCCCCATGGACAACCGATCATCCTGTCTCTGTCTCTACTTCCCTCGACCCCACAGCATCTCTCCCCCAGACTGCCATAAAAACTACCTCCTAACTGGTCAACTGTGTTTACCCTGGTCCTTGCCAACACTACAGCTGGGGGTGTCTTTTCAAAACAGCAATCTGATCAGGTCGCCTCCCCTTTCCTCCACTGACATCAAACCTCCCATAGCTTGTCATTGCTCTTCAGTAAGGAAAAATCACTTGTAGACCTATGAGGGTCTCTGCATGGTTTGGCCCTTGGTGACCTCTTACCCTTGTGTCCACTAGCTTTCCAGCCAAACCCCACCCTTCTAAAGGACTTGAACAGACATTTTTCCAAAGAACATATATAAAAGGCCAACAGGTACATGAAAAGATGCTCAACATCGCTAGTCATTAAGGAAATGCAAATTAAAACCACAATGAGATATAACCTCATACCTGTTAGAATGGCCATCATCAAAAAGACAAGAGATAACAAATGCTGGCAGGGATGCAGAGAAAATGGAACTCTTGTGCACTGTTGGTGGGATTGTAAATTGGTGCAGCCACTGTTGAAAACAGTATGGAGGATCCTCAAAAAATTAAGAATAGAACTATCACATGATCCAGCAATTCCACTTCTGGGAATATATCCAAATGTAACAAAAACACTAACTCGAAAAGATATCTGCACCTCCATGTTCATAGAAGCATTATTTACAATAAACAAGACATGGAAACAACCTAAGTGTCCATCGATAGATGAATGGATAAATTAGTTGTGAGATACATACACACACACACACACACAAATATTATTCAGCCATAAAAAACAAGGAAATCCTACCATTTGCAACAGCATGAATGGACCTCGAAGGCATTATGCTAAGTGAAATAAGTCAGAGAAAAAAAGATAAATACTGTATGATATCACTTATACATGGAACCTGAACAAACAAAAAAAACCCCAAAAACAAACTCAAAGAAAAACAGATCAGACTTGTGGTTATCAGAGACAGGGGGTGGGGAAGGGGAATTGGAGGAAGGTGGTCAAAAGGTACAAACTTCCACTTGTAAAACAAATAAGTACTAGTGATGTAACACGCAACACGATGACTATCGCTAACACTGCTGTGTGATATACAGGTAAGTTGTTCGGAGAGTAGATCCTAAGAGTTCTCATCACAAAGAGAACATTTCTTCCTTTCTTCTTTTCTTTTTATTGTTTTTATATGAGATAATGGTTGTTAGCTGAGCCTATTGTGGCAATCATTTCACAATATACATAAATCAAACCATCATGCTGTATGTCTTAAATTTACACGGTGATATGTGCCACAGATGTATATCTGTCAGAAAAAAACACCCCGCCCTTCTCAGTCCTTTGTACTGGCCACACTCTCACTGCACAGCCACAGGGCCTTTGGGTATGCTGTTCTCTCTTCCTAGAATACTCTTCCCTCCCTCCTTGGCATATTTTTCTTTCAGATGTCTAGTCAACTGTCTCTCCTTGACTAGTTCAAACCCCCTATTATATGCTCTCATGATACCATCACCTCTCCTTGGTAGCACTTATCATAGAAGCAAATGTCCATGCTTCCATGTGATTAATTCATAAGTATCTGTTTTCTTGCCAGGCTGTAAGCTCTGTGAGAAGACAGACCATACTTGAGTTTTCCCATCTTTAAATCCATAGCCCAAGCTCAGTACCAGACACATGGTAAGTTCTCATTAATTTAATATAGTGCTTGTATTTAGTGAGTGTTTGGCTAGACACTCCTCTGAGAACTTTACATATATTAACTTGTTTAATCCTCACAACAGCCCTAGAAGGTGCATACTATTCATATCACCTCCATTTTTACAGATGAAGAACTAAGGCAAAGAGAAATTAAGGAAAGGGTCCAAGTCACCCCGTTACTCAGAGATGGGATTCAAAAGTAAGCAGTCCACTTCAGATCCACCTTAACTATGATGCTGATAAATTGACTCAACACTAATTTTTTTAAAGCCCACTTTAGGGATTAACTGACAAAGGACACTTAATCTCTAAAATGACTTTAATATTGAAAAATCTCTTTTAACAGAAAAGAGGGATAACACAAAGTATCGCATTTAAAGAAGAAAAAAAAAAAACTAAGGTCTTATGAATAAATGCTAAATGGGCATTTAATAAAATTAGACATGTAACCCTGATTAAAATAAGCATTTGGAAGTAGGAGAAAGAATATTTCCTTAGCATGATAGAGCATCTATTTTAAAACAATAACCTACATCCCACTTACGGTGAAATGCCTGATTAAGATCAGGAGTGAGATAGAAATGCTACTATCACCTCTGAGATTTCCCGCTTTATTGGAAGAGCTAATCCATGCGATGCAAGAAAAGAAATGAGAAAGGAGCAAGCAAAATTATGGTTTGCAGATGATACATTAATATACCCAGAAAACCCAGGAGAATCAATTAGGAAGCTATTAGAACTAATAAGAAATTTCAGTAAAGCAGCCAAACACAAAATAAGTATACAAAATCAATGACATTTCCATATGCAAGTGACAGATAAAAATATAAAGAAAAAAGGTCTTATTTATGATAACTACAAAATGAGTATAATAAATGGAAATAAACTTAATAAGAAATGGGCAGTCACTGTATAAAAATGACATTTAGAGAGGGATAAAAAATTTGAATGATTGGAGAGACATGTAATCTTGAGTGGAAGACTAACTTCTGAAAGGTTAATTTGGAATATTAACCTTTTGAAAAGTTAATTTATAAGCTTAATGCAATTCTGATCAAAAGCCCAATAGCCTGTTTTAAATTTAGTAAAAGGGTACCTAAGTTTAACTGGAAGAAACAGACAGTGGCAGACAATGGATATTTTTTGAAAAGGTAGAAACTGTAGTATTCTCATTCTACAAGATACTAAACAGAATCACCGAATGATGCTTTGAAAATAGTGTGGAGGTGGCCCAAGGCTGGACAGGTAGAAAATGACACAGTATTATAGCAATAGCTTTAAATAGACGTAAAAATTAAAATACATACAAGCATTAAAAATCAGTGAGAAAAGAAAAACATTTTGCAAGGTCAACTAATTAACTGCTTGAGAAAAGAATTAAGTTATCTTGTCAATTCACACCATATACTAAACTAAGTTCTTTAAAAAGTCAAAAAATAATTAGAAGAATATATACACAAATAATTATCTGACTGTGATTTTCTGAATGTAAAAGCTGTGGAAGATACTACAAGATTGATAGTTTATACAGAAAGTATGTGTAGGTCAAAAATAGAAACAAAATCAAAAGGCACACAAAAAGGTTAGGTAGAAAAGTATCAATAAAACAGTTAATACAGAAAGAACTATTACTAACCAGCAGGAAAACAACAAGCACTATAATTAAAAAGCTGGACAGGGTCTTGAATAAGTTAGTTCATAAAGGAAGACATAAGTGGCTCAGAACCCAGAAAAAATATTCAACTACAGTAATAAGGAAATAAAGCTCCTATCTCCACAACTTTTAAAGGAGCCCCCTGGTTCATGTTCCTGAACTTCACCTCACTGGCACTGGCACCAGATCTACTCAACTCATGTCTCTGAAATCTGTCTGGTGATGTCATTGCACCATGTCATTCACTCATTCATTCATTCATTCCTCTAGGTTAGACCCTGTGATGGGCCTTGGGGCCTGGATCATAGACCCAGACATAAGCAAATACTTCCACGTGGCAATACTGTGCTACAGGGCTGCACAGAACAATCCTGGAGTATAGACCCAACAGGGGTCACGCCTTGAGGACCACCCTCATTCGTGTCCTGGTCAACCACTGATCCCAACATTCACCACCATCCCCCAGCATCCCAACTGCTGTGTGGGTTTGCAGTTTCTGATTCAGAACCTGGGTATGAACAGCATCTCGTACTGCGGGGAAAGAAATCAGGGGGGCTCTAAACAGAGACCCTGGGAACACTTTCCGTGTACAGGGACAAGAAAGGTGACAGAGTAGGAGGCAGGAAGGCAGGCATAATGGTGGGAGGAGAACCAGAGTGCAGTTCCATACAGGAGAAGGGGACTCAGTGCAATGAGCACCACAGGGAGGCTAAGGTGAGGGTCTGGGATGAGGTCACTCGGTTTGATGTCTAAATGGTCCCTCTGGAAGTAAGGATGCTGAGAGTGGGAGCTCTGTCCTGGTTCCTGTTGCATCCCCAGTGCCGAGAATTCAATAAGTATTTGCAGAATGGATACACGAACTTCAGCAAAGACAGGTGGCATGTGACACGGGGGACAGAGCCCAGACTGTAAATAAGTAAAGGCAAGATTGGCTGGTGAGAAGGTAGAGGCCATTATATTTTAAACAGTAATGTATATATCTTCCTCCTTGCAGAAAATTTGGAAAATACAGGCAAGAATTAAAAAAAGAGGAAACACTACAATCTCGCCTTCCTCTCAGAGGCAACCGATGTTAATATTTTCTTTTTTTTCTAGATTTTTCCATGCATATTTCACATCGTTGAGATAATATTATATATATAATTTTGTGGGCTCTTTTTTCAATAAATTATTCTTCAGTTTTAAGTTGTAAAAGGCAATGTTACTTGTAATATACATGGCTATGCATACATGCAACACAAAGATGTATAAGGACAAACGGGTCCCCAATCTCTCTCCCTTCTACCCACTCCAAAGCTACCAAAGTTAACCGGCAGGTAACTCTCTCCTCTCCAACCTTCTCATCTCTCATGCAAACAAAGACACATTCCGGGAGAATTTTTATTATTTTTTTAAAAAAATGAAATTTTAGTTGCACTCATTTCTCTGCAACCTGCTTTCTCATTTAACAATACATCGGGGACACCTTCCAGGTCAGCAGAGCCATATCTAACTGATTTTTTTATATAAATGTGTAAAATTCCACAGCCTGGATATATCTCAATGTATTCAACCACTCCCCTGCTGATGGCCGTTCAGGTCATTTCTCGGTTTTCTGTTGCAACAATTCAGTAAACATGACAACATAAGCTCTCCCGCCCCAAGATACTGAATTCATAAACAGCATTTTAAATGGACGCGCCACATTCTAGTATATGGTTATACTAGAATTTACTCAACCATTCTCCTACTGTCAAGCATTTAAATTGTTTCTGGATATTTTTTTCTGTTATAAGTAAGACCTGGCCTCTTAGTAAGGTCTGGTGACAGCATGCTGGTCAGGGTGGTGGAAAATGCTTTTCCATGGCCAGAGTCCCAGACCGAGTGTTCACTTAAGTGGTAACTGCATCCAGCTTTGGTTTCTGGGGGGTGTACTGTCCATAGGAGGCTGGCTGATCTCTGTGGCAGGCGCTGTTGGAGATGGTTAGACAGGGTTGAAACCCGGACTCATTTGGAAGTCTCCCGGGAATCAAATGTTGGTTAGTGAGTTGAGAAAGTTATAATCCAGTATGGAGGTTCCTTAAAAAACTAAAAATAAAACTACCATATGACCCAGCAATCCCACTACTGGGCATATACCCGGAGAAAACCATAATTCAAAAAGACACATGCACCCCAATGTTCATTGCAGCACTATTTACAATAGCCAGGACATGGAAGCAACCTAAATGCCCATCGACAGATGAATGGATAAAGAAGATGCCCTCAATAACTTTAATTCCTCCCTTGAGGAACTATCTGATGAAATTTTGGGCTCATTTTCCACTGTGGTGTTTATCTTTTCTCACTGAGTCACATATTTATATCTTCTATGCATCACATGTGCTACATATACATTTGTAGTCGTTTTGGCCTTTTAATTTTATGATGACATACAAAGGTATCTAAATTTTATGTTCTTAAATATGCCATGAGTTCTTACTATTTTTCTTAATAATTTGTGCTAACTCTTTAGAGAATCAGGATTTCACTCTTTTGTCATATTTGCTGAAAATGTTGTTTTTCACCTGTTGTGTGCCTTTTGTTTCATTTAGATTTTTCATGTAGAATGAAATGTTTGGTTTTTACAGGCAGCCATCTTTACCTGTCTTTTTCTTGGTAATATTTTTTTTCCTTCATTGACGTTTAGAAAGATTTCTTTCTGGCTTCTCATCCTACTCAACACAGCAGCCGAAGTCCTTGCCACATCTCAGAAGCCCTACCTGAACGGACACCTCGCTGCCCCTGACCTTCTCTCCTGTCGCTCATCCCTTCATACCTGTGATGGGTCATGATACCTAAGCCCATCCCATGCCCGCCTTGGGACCCTGCACTTGCTCGACCTCAAGCCCAGAAAGCTCTTCCCCAAGAGCTGTGTGACCCACTCCCTCACTTCCTTCTGCCTGAGTCAAGTAACACCACCTCACAGCCCACCCTAAATGAAATCCAAGCCTCCCTCCTCTCACGCCAGCCCTCCAGGTTCCTGCTTTATTTTTTCCACAGCACTGAGCATCCTCTGACATCCATTTTCTTGTTGATTTTCAGTGCCCCCCTACCCCGATAGAATGCTATCTCCATAAGAGCAGGGGAGCTATTTTGTTTCTACTCTCTCTCCAGCTCCCAGACCTGTACCTGGCACACAGCAGACGCTCCCAGAAGAGTTGTTGGTTGAATGAATGATTCATGCATATTCATTGCCTACCCAGCTCTCTGTGCTTGGAATGCTCTCTCTCTAGTTCCCTCACCCAGCTGACTCAAGGCACACTAAGACTCGTTGCCTCCTCCAGGGAGCCCTCTTGGAACCCTCGAGATAATGGCAAGTTTTCTTCCTTTGTTTGCTCATCCTTAGTGAATGACTTAGTGAACCAGTGAATATCACTGCTTTCACCAATGGTGACATAATGATATGTTTATGTGGTTTCTCCAGCCATAGGCTCCTTGAGATTTCATTCATAGTTTTATCTCTAGCACCTAGCTCAATACTTGCCCATAGTAGTCACTCCATAGATATTTTTGGAATGAATGGATGAGTGAAACGAATTAATCTTTTTATAATACCCAGAAGACACCTACCAACCTACCATTTGTGTATGTATGGCGTATTCTGAAGGTGGCTTCGTGAAAAGGTTAAAAGCTTGGGTTTTGGAAACAAAAAGGCTTCGGTTCAAATTTCAGTTCTGCCACTTAATACTTTGTGGGCAATTTACGTAAACTCTTCAAACTCTCATTTCAACATCTTTAAAATTAACAACCACTTCTAGGATGGTTGTACAGATTAATGTGATAATATCTGCTAAATTGCTAAATACTCAGTATAGTACCTGACACACTATAAGTAATCAATAAATACCAGCTAATCTTTCAGTAAAGGTTTGTACTTTTCTTTATATAGGTCTCAGTCACATCTTGTTAAGGTTATTCCTAGACATTTTATGCCCTTTTTCTTGCTCTAGTGAATGACATTTTTTCCCATTATTTTTTTTCTAGCTGGTTATTACTGATATACAGAAAACCTATTGATTTTTATACATACATCTGGCATCCAACAGGGTCTCTGAACTCTTATTAATTCTAAAGATTTCTCAGTTGATTCCCTTGGGTGTTTTAGGTATACAATCATGTTGTCTACAAATAATGATAATTTTGAGGAGATAACTCTTTTGAGAAGTTTGGCAGGAAAATTCAATTCAATTCTGCAAATATTTATTGACTGATAAGGTCAGTTTGGGACAAATTTAGTTGGAGAAGCCAGTGGGACATCCAGACAGAGATGGCCAGAAAGCAATTAGGGCCGTAGACTGGAATGTGGGAGTGCAATCTGGGTTGGAGAGATGGATTTGTGGAAAGCATGCAATTAATGAGACTGCCCTAAGAGGAAACACAGAGGAGTGTGGCAGATGCCGGGTAAGTCACGCCCACTAAAGACATCTCACCTGCACACAGGCAGCCCGCTGTACATCTCACTTCTACAATGGGATTGTGGCTTATCTCTATGCCTGCCTTCTGCGGGGGCACCTTGTCTGGACAGATGGGAGAAGCAGGGGCCAAACAGTATCTTTGGCCTCTGCAATCACCCTTTAGTTGTGAACCAGAAGCCAGGGTCATAGAGATGCTGGCACTGGGCCTCATCTTAGCCCCTCTCCCCTGCACATTATGCTTGTCACACCAAAGAGCTCATCATCTACAAACCTACAAACACCCCACGATCCTTCAGGCCGTACAATGCTTGGCCCATTGCCTGGAATGCCTTTCCCCTACCTTCTCGACCTAGGAAGGCTTACTCACTGTTCCAGATTCAGTTCATACAGCACCTCCTCTGAGGAGCCTCCCCTCGTTTCCTGGGCAGTTACTAAGTTTTCTCTCTCTCTTTCTCCCTCTCTCTCTCTGTCACTGCAACAGCCATCCACCAAATTCCATGCCTCTTCCCTCCCAATCTATCCCTCTCAAAAAAACAAACAAACAAACAAAAATTGGCCTGCCACTCTTGCTTAAAAATCCTTCAATGGCTCCTCTGGGAAAAGCCCACAGTCCTAAACATGGCACACAAGACGCCCCCTTGAGCCACCCACTGCTCCTCTCCCAGGCTTTGCTTCTTGCCACTCTTTCCCATAAGTGACACTCCAGCCCAAGCCAGGCTCTCTCTGTTTGGTTCCTTTGATGCTCTGTGCTCTCTTGCTCCCTCTGTCTTCAAACTTGCTGCTCCCTCTGACTGAAGCATCCTTTCTTCATCCTCTGATCTGGCCAACTCCTATTCATCTCTTAGGTCTCAACTGAAACTTCAGCACCCCCAGGAGACCTTACTGACCACTGCACTAAGGTGTACTCCCCTCACCCCAACACACACCCAAACACACACCCCACTGTGTGTCCCCACAGAGCCCTGCACCTCTGTCATCACTCACAGCACACATCATGGCATCACTTATTGTCTGTGTTCCCTGGGACATGTGGATTCTGTCACATTCACGCTGATCCGCAGCCCCAGCATGTTGCTGGGACAACAGGTGCCCTGTAGAGATCTGCATAATGGCTGCACCTTGCACGCAACTCTACTGGGTCACACATCCTACTGAACTGCAGACCCAGAGCTCCTCCAGGGTCGTACTCCTCCCTGTAACCTTAGTGCTCAATGCCTGGTATATGTTGTAGATGTGCATTCAGTGTTGGATGAGAGAATTATCACAGGTATTTCTAATGAAAACGTGCATTGATTTTTTTTTCCCTAGAAGTCTTAACAATCCGAGAAATTTCCATTAATGTGTCCAGGGTTTCTCAACTCAGCATTATTGACATTTGGGGCAGGACAATTCTTTGTTGGGAGGGCTGTCCTGTGCATCAGGATGTTTAGCAGCATCCCAGGTCTCTACCCCTGGGTGCCAAGGAGCACCTCCCAGTTGTGACAACCAAAAATGTCTTCAGACATTGCCAAATGTCCACTAAGAAGGAAAGTCACATATACATAAGAACCTAGCCTCCCACCTTTTTTCATTTATTTTAGGGGACTTGCAGGCCAAAGCAGCCCACCCGTAGACCTCCTAGACCAGGGGTTCTTCACCTTTGTTGTGCCATGGCCCCCTTTGGCAGCCTGGTGACGCCGTCTCAAATGATCTTTTTAAATGCATACAACAAAATACATAGAATTACAAAGGAAACCAATTATACTGAAATATAGGTTTCAAAATATTTCAAAAATTTGTCATATAGTATTATAGGTGCTCCTTTATTAATGCATCATGAACAAGATCTAGCAGTGGGCCTGAAAAATACTGTAGTTCAAAGCACAAATGTTCTTTCTAGATAGCTGCAACTACTGTAATGTTCTATGAAAATACCTGTGATCTTATCAGTGACAAATTCACAGGTACTGCTAGTACTGCTATACTTTGTTGCTTATGTTCATGATTCAAAGAAATGCTAGGTTTCAGTAGAAGATTAGTGAAAATAAAGATGCAACTTTCTCCATCCAAGTTAGAGATGCCCTGGATTCTACCCAGAACCTCAGAGGTCCAAGCCAAATTCAAGCTTTCATTCAGCAAGTCTGGGGAGGGCTGCTTAGTTCCAGGCTCTATGTATGTGGGCATGGGTGTGTGCGGGTCTCAGGGGGTGGGATTGGGGGTTGGGAAATGGGAGGGGCGGATTGTGTATAATATGCTCCATGCCCTCAAGGAGTTCACAATGGAGTATAGAAGACAGACAGACGTGGCCCATCTTACTAACCGTGTCTCCACTTGCTGAGTGGTTTGAGGACACCTCACTGTTGGATCCCAGGGGCACAGCGGAGAGCACATACAAACACAGCCAGAAAGACGGGTGTTTTTGGGCAGGTCTAAGAAGGGGACCAACATTTATTCACGTGCTTCCCTAACATCATCCCCCTGAATTTAGCAATGACCCTTTGAAATGGCTGTCATGCCCCCACCTCCACCGCTTTACAGGTGAAGAACCAAAGCTCCTCAAGGCTTAAGAACGTGCTCAAGGTCAAACAGGTAGCAGCGGAAGAGCTGGGATTCAAATACAGATCTGTGTGAAAGCAAAGCTCAGGCCCCTCCCTCTGCCAGGCTACAAGATTCACACACCACCTGGGGACACACTTCCAAAGCTACGGTGCTGTTTCCACTCTGCACCCAGCTCTAGCGGCAAAGCCTGGGATTTGTTGAAAAGAGCTTAGCACAGTTGCTGTGCCGCAGGGACAAGGAAACAAAGCAGGGTCTCCTTCTTCCTCTCAAGCCGGGGATGCATGCAGCAAAGGCACAAAACAATGCATGGCAGACGGGGTAAGGCAGCAAGCCTGTCCCTGTGCCACGTCCAATTGCTCTGTGGGAATAATCCCGTGCTGTTCAGCTTCCTAATTCTAACTCCAGGCTCTCTGATTCTCCAGGACATGCTGAACACAGAAGCCACCACAGTGGACCAAATATGATTTTCCCTGCCTGGCGATACAGATGCAGCTCTTTTGTCATCATTTTGAGCCCATACCAGCCAGGGGTTGTTTATCATGTTGACAGGGAATCCTGGACCAGCAGAGGTATCTCTGCATTGCTGATGGCAGAGCTTCTCACTCTTTGGGTTGGGCTACATCCCTGGATCAGCACCAAGAGAAGAGGCCAGGTGTGTCTGGGAACAGGTGCCTCTGCCGGGCTGGTCCTGCTCCTGGCTGGGTCTTTCAGAGCAAACATAGGGAGATATCACTGAGTTCTCCTCAGCTGAGAAGACACTTGAGCTGTGGTTTTGGTTCAAGGGATGGGGCTGAGTACAGGGAATGACACACAGAAGTTCAGGTCTTAGCAAATTCATTCATTTATTCATTTAAAAATCAGTATTGAGCACTCACTATGTCCCAGGCACTATCCCTGCCCTTATGGACTTAGTCTAATAATAATAGATCATTAAACATTTTTTCCTGTGCCAAGGGCTGTCTTAATGTACTTTACATCTAATAACTCATTCCATCCCCACAACTGTATTAGATAGGTACTATCATGATTCCCATATCACAGGCAAGAAAACTGAGGCCCAGGAAGGTTAAGTAACCTGCCCAAGGTCAGACAGCTGATAAATGGTGGAAACAGGATTCAACCCCAGGCAATCTTGTGTCATATCCTGTCTCCTTAACCACTACTCCATGGATGGGTGGATTGATTTGGGGGGTGAGGGGAGTGGCTAGATGCCTATTTTGGCCAATGTGATAATTGATTTGGGGGGTGAGGGGAGTGGCTAGATGCCTATCTCTTTCTAGACCACTCTGATAGACAAAGAATGTTGCCTTGGGGAGCCCTTTTCTTAAGTGTCAATCATCTCAGCTCAAACTCCTAGGCTTCTGCCCTATTGCCTGCCTTTTTGGGGTTCAGCCCACTATGGTGAGGCTCAGTGTGGCATCAGAAGAGAGGACACATGGGAAATTCTGTACACATTGGACTTCCCAGAAGGAAAAAAAAATAACTTGGGAAATGGGAGTGAATTGTCAAAACCAAGCTTGCATTGCGAAATTGAGAAACCAAGCTTATGTCTCTGTCTCTACCACCAGAGCACCTCATCATGGCAAGGACCACATCTGATTCACTATTAAATCTCCAGCACAGAATCTGGCATTTCATAGACACTCAGTTAATATCTGATGAGTAAATAGATTAGCTTGTCCAGTTGTCATCTGTGCTTCTTTTGTTTTGTTTTGCTTTTCATTTGTTTCTTTATCCGTCAAAAGCTCATGGCTGCTATATTTTCTAATACACACACCCATGGTGGAACTGGCCTCATCTCTAAGGGACAGAGGTAACTTCAAGCCCTTTGGTCTCATGTGACCCAGATGTGAAAATTAATTAAAAAATGCGGGGGGTAACCTAACATGGTGAAATGGGAAGAATCTGAAAACCTGGGTTCTTAATTCTGCTTTGCCACTTCATAGCAAGGAATATGGTCAAGTCCCTTAGTCACTAAGGCCCTCACCCCTCCGTCTTATAAAGGGGGTCTCAAGGTCACCTTCACATAGATGCCCTGAGTCAGCTGACCCAAGTGAACGGTTGGTGCTGCCTGGAGCAGAAGAGCCCTATCCATGGTCCTGAACCATTAATGTCCTCAGGGACTGTTGTTTCTCCTGACCCTGGGCCACTGAGATGCCTGTCCAACCTCTCCCAGGATTTCTGCCCAAGATGAGAAAGGAAGAAAGGAGTTGGTGAGATGAAGAAGCAGAGGGAGAGAGGGAGAGCTGGGGTAAGGGGCTGACGGGGCAGAGGTGAGGGCAGAGAGCACTGGAGCTCCACTCAGGTCCTGAATGCCTGACACAACATCCTCCAGCCTTAGACCAGACAGAGCCAGAGGCCACACTAGAGGTGGTCTGCCACAGGAGGGCTGGGGTGAGGGAAAGGGGGGTGGTCCCTTAGGAGTGTATTCCTGAGATGTTCCTAGCACTGAATCCTCAGCAACCAATAAGTAGGACAGGTGGGAGACTACCTCTCTGGAGATGAAGGGTGGGGAGACTTGAGCTACAGAGTAAGAAACAAAATCAGACATCCTAAAAGCCAGAGGAAGGGAAGATGTGACATGTGGTCACCAACAGTTGGGTACAGCCTCTTCTTCCTCTGTAGATGACCTACCCCCCTCATTCCTCCGGCAGCTTCAGACTGGACATCTGCTGGGAATCCAAAAGGCTCACTCATGGAGACTTTCGCAGCAGACTTTCCTTTAAATTAGGCATTCAAAGGTCATCTGTAATTTCATTTTGTTTTTTTCCACTCTTCAGCAATGTGCTGTTCTTTGTACATGCTAAGGAAAGGCCTTTGTGTTTTGATGCCCCCAACTGCACATTTGAATTTTATATGAGCTCTTTTTGGTAATTTGAAAATTGTTCCTACCCGAGAGCTTAAGTCAGCCCTCTCTGTTCAAGAAAATTAATGATGGGTTAGTTCTGGCCTGGCGCAGCTTGGACCAGCCTAGATGCCAGTAAAAATTCATTCATTCAACCAATACTCACTGTACTTCTACCACCTGCCAGGCACAGGGGGACACAATCTCTGTTCTCATAGAGATTCCCTGTCTTACTCACCCCTCCCCAACCATGCTTGCTTCCCTCCTGTTCCTCCCACAAGCTGCCATGCATTTGCTTTTCCTTCTTCTTGCAAAGTTCTTTACCCCAGATAAGGCAAACCCCTTCTCTTCCTTTAAGTCTTTGCTCAACATTCCCTTCTCAACGAGTTTACCCTGACTACTCTTTAGAAAATCATATCCCACTTCCCCACCTCCATCCCTAGCACCTCCAAGCTCCCTCACCTGTTCATATAATCTTTCTCCCATAGCATGTATCACTCTATAGCATCCTACTAGTTTACTTATATATTGTGTGTATTGTTTATTGTCTATTTCCTCTTGCTAGAACATTCACTTCACAAGAGCAAAGTCCCTGTTTTATTCACTGATGCACCCTAAGTGCCTAGAACAGTGCCTGGCACAGAGTAAGGCAATGAATGTTCAATGATGAATGAACTACAATCCAGTGCACTCACAAATGTACAGCTCATATAAACCCAACTCCTTAAAGCCTCAGGAAGCCAAACCAGCTGGAGTAGCTCTGTCTGAAAGCAGTTTGGGGTGGAAGAGCCCACAGATCCAGCCCACAGTGGAATTAGAGCTGGCGATGGGATGCCATTGGCCTCCCAGGGGCCACTGCCCACTGCTCCTATGGTCACCTCCCCACCAGACTGAGCTCCTTGAGGGCAGAGAGCATAGTCTGCCTTTTTCACCAACACATTCTTGAGGGCCCAGCCCGGGGCTGCCAAAGGAAGCAAATGTCAGTAAGCACAAGGCTGAAGGAATTTCAGCCATCATTTATCAAGCACTGACTATGTGCCCCACACAATGCTGAGCTCCTTACTCACATTATTTCTTTCAAACCTCACCACATACCAAAGAGGTGGGTATTATTTTTTACCTTGTTTAGCAAATGAGGTTTAGGTTAAGTAACTCACCCAAGTTCACATATACAGTAATAGATGACTAAGCGGGTTTTCAAACACAGGTTTGTCTGACTCCTGAGGTTGAGATCTGAAAGTATATGCTCTACCACTGCACTGGGATGAAAGAGAGGGAAAGCGGGAGAGAGAGAGAGAATGAGGATGGGAGAGGGGGATGGAAGGAGGAAGGAAAGAAGAGGGAAAGATGGTGGGGCAGGCCATATGCCATCTGTATCATGGAAGTCTAAAAGAGCTGACCAGAGCTAAGGAGTTTTCCTCTTGGCTGGACACGACTTTATTACAGCCCTGTACCCCACCCCCACCCCAGAGGAAGTACAGGGATGACACACCTTGTCCTAGAAGACTTTATTTTAATTAATTCTTTTATATCTTCTCTCTCTCTGTTTCTCTGAGCTTGAATAAACTGAGGGAAAAATACATCTGAGTGGGAGACAGATAATGTAAAAATTGTGTCAGGGAGTAATAGAGAAATGTATTTCCTCTTAAAATCTCTATAAAAGGAAATCACAGCTCCACTGTTGCTCTTCACCCATACGCATGCAAACCAAGGTGAACAGGATGATGAGGCTGGTCACGTGGAAGCATCTGATTCAGAACCCACCCCAGTGACCTCAGACTTCTGCTTAGAAGACATCGCTATGGGGCTTCCCTGGTGGCGCAGTGGTTGAGAATCTGCCTGCCAATGCAGGGGACACGGGTTCGAGCCCTGGTCTGGGAAGATCCCACATGCCGCGAAGCAACTGGGCCCGTGAGCCACAATTACTGACCCTGCGCGTCTGGAGCCTGTGCTCTGCAACAAGAGAGGCCGCGATAGTGAGAGGCCCGCGCACCGCGATGAAGAGTGGCCCCCACTTGCCGCAACTAGAGAAAGCCCTTGCACAGAAACGAAGACCCAACACAGCCATAAATAAATAAATAAATAAATAAATAAATAAATAAATAAATAAATAAACCCAAAGTTTAAAAAAAAAAAAGACATCGCTATGGCTGTTTCCCCAGATGCCCAGTGCTGGCCTTAGAGGTCTTCATTCACCCGGGGCCTCCTCCAACCTGGTCAGCCCCAGCCCCGGCCTATATATTTGCCTGCTGTCCCAGTAGCATCCATGCTCCAGTGAAAGCCCCATCCACAGACACTCAGCACCTGAGGTCACTCAAAGGGTGTCCCAGAGGACTGCTCTGCAGAGTTCTGTGGATGAGAGTCCTGGAGACACTTTAGGGCTGCCAGAATCCTGCCAGTGCTGTATCCCTTCTCCTGTGGGCACACTAAAATGGTATCAGGAATTCCCAGGGCCATCGGCTGTGTGGCCTTGATAAAAATCAAAAGTATATGTTGAATGAATGGATCGGCCTTCTAATAGGAGAATCTGTAAGGCCCCTAGGAGATTCTAGAGGCCCTTATCTGTAGGTCGGGGCCTCTAGAATCTACTTGGTCCCAGTGCTGCGGATCTGTGGCAGGAAACACACTGGCTTGAGGAGTAGCATGGGCCTATGTGAAGAACAGAAGTCAAGCCAATTCAGTGGATATTTACTAGCGCCTTCTCCAAGACAGCCTGACCCTTCCCTGACAATGCTCTTGCTTGAGTGGCAGCTGGCAAGCAGATGTGTAACAAGGAAGGACAGAGAATTTATAGCAAGGAGAAAGAGAGGGACCTGGAGGTAGAGGTGGAAGCCAGCTTCATCCTTACTGCTGTGAGCTAAGCTCTGCTCTGGCGGGGTCACCCCTTCGCTCCAGTCTCTTAGCATAGGATGGAGAACCTGTTCTGCCCCTGTTTCCTGTACCCTCCTGGTGACACTTTCCCTGTGGATTCTTAGGATCTAGAAGTACCCATCTCCTTGTGCCCCCCAAGAGGGACGTGTGACTCTGATCATGCATGACTAGAAAGAAACCAGAAGTGTCACATCGATTGGGGGTGGTGGAGCTGAGACCCAGGACCTCTGACTCCTGACAGATCCCACCGATACAACATCCTCTCAAGACACATCTGTCCCTGAAAAAGCTAAGAGCACGTGTTCACCTGCAGTATGAAGACCATGCACACTGCACTTGGTCAGGAAAAGCAGAAACACACGTATATTCAACCATCATATGCTCCGTGATCAACTGTTGGGTGGGAGAGCATTTACTGTGGCACAGTATGGCCTTTACAGGAGAAAGGTCCTGGTACCCCCACACCCCTTACAGTCCTGTGGCCTCTGCTGTGGGCAGTGGGGAAGGGTGCCTGGAAGAGGTGCCATTAAAAAGAGGCTTAAGGAATGACATCAGCCAGATGGCAAAATAAGAAGCTCTGGACTTCACTTCCCCACAGAGATGCCAACTTAACAGCATGTGACCCAAAAACTCTTTATGAGAATTCCAGGAACCTGTTAAGAAGTCACAGTACCCCAGGCAAGTTCAAACTCAAGAACAGTCACATTGAAACAGGTGAGAAAAGCCATTTCACACCAACCACAACAGCCCCAAGCCAGCATAGCTCAGCAAGACTAAGAAGAATAGCCCAACCAGCAGCTTTTCGCTTGGGAGGAAAGAGAAGAAGGGAACATAAGTCCAATGCTCCAGACTTTCAGAGAACTGCCCAAGGAACTGGTTTCTGTCTTGTCTGACCTGGAGTGCAAACAGGGAATTAGCATACTTTAGATGCCTGGGAGCCACAGAGAACAAGAGAGCTTGGTGCTTGTTGCAGCACCAGAGAAACTGCAGACACAGACAGATACCAGTGGGAGCAAGAAATTACAAACTCTTGCAAAAGAAAATAGCAAGCCTCTCTGAGAAACTACAGGCACAAGCCCAGAGAAGACACATCCCTGGAGAAGGTTTGAGTTGCCTCCAGAGGCTCTAGCCAGGCTAGTTGGAGGTCTTCCCCTGTATGAAGCCAGTCCATAAAGATGAGGATAGGTGACTATTTTTTCAAATGCACAAATCACAGCAAAAAATAAACAGGCACATGGAGAAACAGAGAAACATGGCTCAGTCAAAGGAACAAAATAAATCTCCAGAAACTGAACTTGAAGAAATGGAGATCCATGTACTACTGACAAAGAATTCAGAATAATCATCTTAAAGAAGTCCAATGCACTACAAGAGAACACAGATAGGCAACTAAACGAACTCAGGAAAATGATGCATGAATAAAATAATATCAGCAAAGAGACAGAAAGTATTTTTTAAAAAAAGAACCAAAATTTCTGTAGTAAGAAGCTAAAGAACACAATAACTGAATTGAAAAATTTACTAGAGGGTTTCAACAACAGACTTGGTCAAGTAGAAGAAATAATCAGTGAACTCAAAGACAGGTCATTTGAAATTATCAAGTCAGAGGAACAAAAAAGAAAAAAATAAAGTGAAGAAGGCTGAAGGGACTTAGGGGACATCATCAACTGGACCAATATATGCATTATAGGAGTCCTAGAAGGAGAAGAGAGAAAGGGGGCAGGCAGCTTATTTGAAGAAATAATGGCTACAAATTCCCAACTCTGAGGAAGGAGATGGACATCCAAATTCAAGAAGCTCAAAAGACTCCAACTAGAATGAACCCAAAAAGGCTCACACTGAGAAAGATTATAATCAAATTGTCAAAAGTCAAAGACAAAGAAAGAGACAATCTTGAAAGCAACAAGACAAAAATCAACTTGTCACATACAATGGAGCTCATAAGATTATCAGCGCTCCTAAGATTATCAGTGGATTTATCAGCAGAAACTTTGCAGGCCAGAAAGGAGTGGGAAGGTATAATCGAAGTGCTGAAAGAAAAAAAAAAAAACCTGCCAACTAAGAATACTATATCTGACAGAACTGTCTTTCAAAAATGAAGAAGAAATAAGAACCTTCCCAGATTTAAAAAAAAAAGCTGAAGGCGATCATCACCACTGCCTTACAAGAATTGCTAAAGGGAGTACTTCAGGTTGAAATGGAAGGACACTACACAGTAAATACACACACAAAAAGGACACTACAAAGTAACACTACACAGCAGTGCAAAATTATAAAGCTCCAGGCAAAGGTAAATATATAGAAAATAAAGAATCCTGTAATACTGTAGCGGTGGTACAAAAAATCATGTTAAATTCTGGTATAGAATTTAAAAGATAAACATAAAAATAAAACTATAAAACTAAGTTAATGGATACAAAATGTAAATAAATATAACTTGTGACATTGATAACATAAAGTTGAAGACAGAGATGTAAAGCAGTAGAGTTTTTGTATGTGACTGAAGTTAAGTTGTTATCAGTTTAAAATAAATTGTATTAACTATAAGATATTTTATGTTATCCCCATGGTAACTACCTATAAAAGATCCACAAAAGAAAATGAGAAAGGAATGAAAGCATATCACTGCAAATGAATTAATGAAACAAAAGGAAGGCAGTGAGAGAGGAAAAGAGGGACAAAATAACTGCAGGACATACAGAAAACAATTAACAAAATGGTAATAGTAAGTCCTTCTCTATCAGCAATTACTTTAAATGTAAATGGATTAAACTCCCCAGTCAAAAGATATAGAGTGGCTGAGTGGAAAACAACAAGACCCAACTATATGCTGTCTAGGAGACTCACTTCAGATATAAGGACACACATATGCTGAAAATGAAACTATGGAAAAAGATATTCTATGCAAATGGTAACCAAAAAGAGCAGAAATGACCATACTTATATCAGACAAAATAACCTTTAAGTGAAAGACTGTCACAAGACACACAAAAAAGGATATTATATAATATTAAAAGGGTCAATTCACCAGGAAGATATAATAATTATAAATATATATGCACCTACCAGCAGAGCACCCAAATACATGAAACAAACATTGAAAGAATTGAAGGGAGAAATAGACAATAATACAATAATAGTAGGAGATTTCAATATCTCACTTTCAATAAAGGATAGATCAACCAGAAAGAAGTTCAACAAGGAAAGTGTTTAATTACAACACTATAGACCAATTAAGCCTAACAAACATATACTGAACACCACACCCAACAACAGCAAAATAAATATTCTTTGCAAGCACACACAGAACATTCTCCAGGATAGATCAGATGTTAGGCACAAAACAAGTCTTAACAAATTTAAGAAAACTGAAATCATACTGAGTACCTTTTCTGACCACAGTGAAATGAAACTAGAAATCAACAGCAAGAGGAAAATTGGAAAATTCACAAACGTATGGAAATTAAACAACACACCACTGAACAACCAATGGGTCAAAGAAGAATCACAAGGGAAATTAGAAAGCATCTTGAAACAAATGAGAATGAAAACACAACACACCAAAACTATGGGATGCAGCAAAAGCAGTATTGATGAGAGGGAAGTTTTTAGGAATAAATGCCTACGTTAAAAAAGAAGATGTCAAATCAACAAAATAACTTATATCCCAAGGCAATAGAAAAAGAATAACAAGTTAAACCCAAGGTTAGCAGAAGGAGGAAATAATAAAGATTAAAACATAATTAAACAAAATAGGGAATAGAAAAACAATAGAAAAAATTGACAAAACTAAGAGGTTTTTTTTTGAAAAGGTCAACAAAATTGTCAAACCTTTAGCTAGACTAAGAAAAAAGGGAGAAGACTCAATAAAAATCAGAAATGAAAGAGTAGACATTACAACTGATGCCACAGAGATAAAAAGGATCATAAGAAACTTCTATTAACAATTATATGTCAGCAAACTGGGTAACCTAGAAAAAAAGGAATAAATTTCTAGAAACAAACAGCTACCAAGACTGAATCATAAAGAAGTAAAAAGTCTAAACAGACCTATAACTAGTAAGGAGATTGAATCAGTAATCAACAAACCTCTCAACAAAGAAAAGCCCAAGACCCAGTGGCTTCACTGGAGAATTCTACCAAACACTCTTATCTACCAAATAAGAATTAACACCAATCCTCCTCAAATTCTTCCAAAAAGAAGAGGGAATACTTCCAAACTCATTTTATGAGGCCCTATTATGATTTTGATCTGATATAAAAATCAGACAAATATACTACAGGAAAACTACAGACCTATATTCTTGCTAAATATTGATGCAAAAATGCTCAACAAAATACTAGCAAGCTGGATTCAACAACACATTAAAAGGTTTATATACCATGACCAAGTGGGATTTATTTCTGGAAAACAAGGATGGTTGAACATGCAAAAATTGATCAAGGTAATACACCACATTAAGAGAACAAAGGTAAAAAAAAAACCCGATCATCTCAATTAATGCAGAAAAAGCACTGACAAAATTCAATATTTCATAATAAAAACACACACATAACTAGGACTACATCAACACAATAAAAGGCATATATGAAAAACCCACAGCTAACATCGTACTCAATGGAGAAAAACTGAAAGCTTTCCCTCCAAGATCAGGAACAAGGCAAGGTACCCTCTCTTACCATTTCTATTCAACATAGTACTGGAAATCCTAGCCAGAGCAATTAGGCAAGAAAATGAAATAAAAGGCATCCAAATTGGAAAGGAAGAAGTAAAGTTATCTCTGTTCACAGATGACATAATCTCATATGTACCATAAGCCTAAAGCCTAAAGACTTCAAACACACACACACACACCAGTTAGAACTAATAAACAAATTCAGCAAAGTTGCAGTATACAAAATCAACACACGAAAATTAATTGTGTTTCTATACATTAAAAATAATTCAAAAAGGAAATTAAGAAAATAATTTCATTTACAATAACTCCAAAAAATAAAGTACTTAGGAATACACTTAACCAAAGAGGCAAAAGACTTACACATTGAAAATTATAAAACATTGCTGAAAGAAATTAAAGAAAACACAATAAACAGAAAGACATCCTATGTTCATGAATTAGAAGACTTAATATTGTGAAAATGGCCACACTACTCAAAGCAATCCACAGATTCAATTCAATGTCTATCAAAATCCCAGTGGTATTTTTTTTTTTTTGCCAAAAATAGGGGAAAATATCCTTAAACATATAGTATTTCAAAGGACTCCAAATACCCGCCCCCAAAATTGTGAGATGTAAAAATAAAACTGGAAGTTTCACATATCCTGATTTCAAACCCATTTCAAAGTTACAGTAATCAAATCAGTATGGTACTAGCATAAAGGCAGACATATAGACCAATGGAATAGAATAGGGAGCCCAAAACTCAACCCTCACATATATAGTCAAATGATTTTCAACCGGGGTGCCAAGGATACACAATGGGGAAAGGATAGTCTCTTCGACAAAAGGGTGCTGGGAAAACTGGATATCCTCATGTAAAAGATGATTTTGGACCCTAACCTTATACCATATACAAAAATTAACTCAATATGAATTAAAGATATAATGTAAGACCTGAAACTATAAAACTCCCAGAAGAAAACGCAGGGAAAAAGCTTTATGACACTGGATTTGGCTGTGATTTACTGGACATAACAAAAGCAAAAATAGACAAATGGGACAACATCAAATGTTAAAACTTCTGAACACCAAGGGAAACAACCAACAGAGTGAAATGGCAACCTACAGAATGGGAGAAAATACCTGCAAACCATGTATTTGACAAGGGATGAATATCCACAATATATAAAGAACTCCTACAACTCAGCAACCTAAAACCAAATAATCTCATTTAAAAAATGAGCAAAAGACTGGAATAGCCATTTCTCCAAAGATATACAAATTACCAATAAACATATGAAAAGATGCTCAACATCACTTATCATCAGGGAAGTACAAATCAATACCACAATAAGATAGCACCTCACACCATCATCATGGCCACTAGGAAAAAAAAAAAAAAAAGATAATAAGTGTTGGTGATGGTATGGAGAAATTGGAACTCTTGTGCAATCTTGGTAAGAACACAAAGTGGTGCAGCTGCTATGGAAAACAGTATGGAGGTTCCTCAAAAAATTAAAAATAGAACTACCATAAGATCTGGCAATCCTACTTTTGGGTAAGAACTGAAATCAGAATCTCAAAGAGATATTTGCATACCTATGTTCATTGGAGCATTATTCACAATAGCCAAGAAATGTAATCAACCTAAATGTCCAGCAAGAGATGAATGGATAAATAAAATGTGGTATATACATGTAATGAAATATTATGCAGCCTTAAAAAGGAATTCCTGTAATATGCTACAATATGAATGAACCTTGAGAACATTATACTAAGTGAAATAAGCCAGCCACAAAAAGACAAATATTGCAAGACTTCACTTATATGAGGTATCTAAATTAGTCAAACTCTTAAAAATGGTGGTTGCCAGGGGCTGGGGGAAGGGGGGAAAATGGAGTTGCTGTTCAATGGGTACAGAGCTTCACTTTGCAAGATGAACAAGTTCAGAGATCTGCTGCATAACAAGGTGGTTAACACTACTGTACTGAACACTTTCCAAATGGTTAAGATGGTAAATTTTATGCTATATGTTTTTTACCATAATATAGAAAAGGTGGGGGGCTTGGGAGTTTGGGTAAGATTTATACGGACAGCGAGGAAGGCAGGACAGCCATCAATCGGTGACTAATTTCACCCCTTCCAACTAGAGAAAAAAAGGCAATGCCCCCCCCCCTTCCATATGCTCAGAGAGGCCTTTCCAACCACCCTTCCCCTGCTTTATTTTTCTTCAGAGAGCTTATCCCCACTCAACCTAATGTTATATATTTACTTACTTATCTGTTTATTGCCTGCAAATAACCAGACAGGCAAGCTCCCTGTGGGCAGGAATTTTTTTTCTTTCTTTCTTGTTTATCACTGAATCCTCAGAGTCTAGAAGAGTATGTGGTTTATGGGAGATGCACAATGAATATTTGATGGATGAATGAATGAAAGAATGTGGAGATGGGGACAGCGAGATGGGGCATCTGTTCTGCACCCATCAATCTTCTTGGTAAAGAGAGAAAAGGAGAAGGAAGACAAGAACAGACTGGGATGAGCGGAATTCTTTTGGTTGGGCTTGTGGAGGCAGCCAGACCAGCTTCCAGTGTATGAGAGATGGGGAAGACCCATCCACTAAAGGGTCTGCTGCCCCTGGTCCCTTCTGGTTCAGCAAAAGAAAGGAGACTACGCCCACTAGCTCTTGCCAGTTTGATGTAACTGCTTTTCCTTAAAGGTGCTGAATCAATAGACTCCACTTGCCAGGCTGAAATGTCCTCAGTTCTCCCACTTTTCATACCCCAGGTCGGTGCTTCTCAAATTTTCTTGTGTGTACGAACCACTCGGGCAATCAATAGGGCTGGGTGGGGCCTGAGAATCTGCATTTCTAACAAGCTTCCAGGTGATTCTGATGCAAAGCCTAGCTTACAGTGGCTGGTTCTCAACCCTGTGGCACTTGAGAAGCTTTGTAGACTCCTAATCAATGCCCAGGCCCCCCACCCAGACCATGCAAATTAGAACATCTGCAAGTGGGACCCCAGCAATGTGCAGCCAAGGCTGAGAACCAGAGCTCAAGGACTCTCCAAGGGCACTAACTCACATGGAAGCAGAGCCACTGCTCTGGACCCTGCAGTCCTCACCTAGCTGCTGTGCCCTCCCTTGACTGCCTTGGGGGCCACTGAAACTTCAGTACTGCTGCTGAGGGTCTGCTGAGAACCATGTGTTGACACTGGCCCACCCTGCTCTGGGATATGCAAGAGCGTGAACACTCGTAGGCAGCTGGAAGGAACCTTTCTATTTTTCCCACCTCCTGACTTCCCCTCCTCACTTCTCTTTCCAACTGGGAGGGAGCTGTCATCCTCTAAAGGTCTAGTAAAACAGTGGTTCTCAGATGCTTGTGATTTTGCCTCCCAGGGGACATTCCGCAACGTCTGGAGACGTATTTGATTGTCCTTGATCCAGAACCCCTGCCTTCTCTTGACCCTCAAGCTACGGGTCCCTGTCTGGTCCCTTACTCATTCACAGTGAGTGTTCTCTCTGGTGCCACTTTATCTAACCCAGCATTTTAATATTCATGGAGCTCCCCACTTCCCACTGCACTGGGGTCTACATATCTCTAAACCCCATCTGTGCTCAGCATTCCAGTTCTTTCTCATGAAATTCCTAAACCCCACACAAACCAGTGTGGCCAGTCACCCTAAAAGCTCCATGAGATGTAAGGAGACATCTGAGCAGGGGACAGAGAGTCCCACTAGAAAGGGTATAGCCTGATTCCTAAATGCTTTTATATCTGAATCTCAGCTGTGACTCAGCCAAGATGCTCTGTCACACATGTCCTGGGCACTTGCTATATGCCGGGCCCTGCTTTGAATGCTTTGCCTCATATAATCTTCCCAACGTCCCTGAGAAGTAGGTACCACTGTTACCCCATGTACACAGATGAGCAGGCTGAGGCGCACAAGCTAAGCCGCCCGAGGTCACACAGCCAGGAAGTAGCTGAGTGAGGATGTGAGCCCAGGCAGTTTGCGTCCAGAGCCTATGAGTTTAACCTCTACACACTATATGGCCCCTCGTGCATTTCATCTCAACAACAACCCAGGCAAGCTTGGATTCTGTTATTGATATTATAGATGGAAACCAGCTTCTCAAAGGCAAAAGAACCTTCCAAAATCACTCAGCTAGTGTGCAGGGGACCTAGGATTCAAATCTAAGACAGAATCAACATTCCGTGCTCAGGTCAGGGAAGGAAACAACATGCTATAGAAGACAGAACCACTCATTCATTCATTCACCCATTCACCCGTCCATCCATTCACCCATCCATCCATTCATCATGCACTCAGTGCACATGTATTGATGCTTTTTGTGGTCACATGTTGCATGTCAAGGATCCAGAGAAAAATCAGCCATGAGCCCTCTGTTTGAAAGCTCATGTCAAGTTTGGAAGACACACTGCAGACTCGTGGGTGGATTGGGGAGGAAGAAGAGGGCACAGGAGGGCAGGGGAGTCCTCTGGGAGACTAAGCAGCTGTGCGGAGGAGGTCTGGGGAAGTCCAGGTGGGCACTGCTCACGTCCTCCGATGCCACCTGCGTCAGACGATCTGTGTGACACCCCTCCCCCAGCATACAGTCACCCACACACATTCACATGGCCTTATGTCCTCCCCATCCATCCTCCCCTGGCTTGCTCAGAACTCCAAATTCATAAGCACAGAATGGGGAGAAACCCAAAGGGGCTATATGCTCCCTCAATGGATCAATGCAGGCTTGGCATCCCAACTGATCATCCTGAGGTCCCAGAGAGAAACCAAATTGTAACTGTCAGGAACATGACAGAACTGTCAAAAGCAGACAAAATCAGCCCCGTAAATTGTGAAACCGAAGTCACAGTTCTATTTGTTCTGCGAGAGTGAACACCTCACATTTTTTTTTTGTCAGGATGGAAAATAAAAACAAAGACTAGGAGCCTTGCAAGTGTTTCATCTTTGTGGAAAAACCCACCACTACTACCTCTCCGTTTCCAGCTGTACCCCTCTCCTCATAAACCTGAATTCACTTCCATTCAGTAAACACTCAGGGAGCCCTGCTATGGGAGTGGGTGGGTACATCATCAGAGATGGTTATGACCCAATCCCGGCCTTTAAATAAATTATGGTCTGTTGCTCAAAGGACAATTCTATCTTCAGCTAACAAACTTGAATATAGTGCCAGACCAGACACAGTAAAGCAGGAGAACAGCTCAGGGGGTGATTAATGCCACTATGGTGGAATCAGAGATGGCTTCTCGGAAGAGGTAACATCAGCACTGGGCCTTAAGGGATGAATACAATTTCACCTGGAGGAAAAGGGAGGGAAGAAGAATCCAGAGGCAGGGGAAGGAAGATATGAATGCACAGAGGCTGGAGCAGGGTAGGGAAAGGGACAGAGAATCAGGAGATCCTTTGGAAGCTGAATCTCTACTCTGTGGCAACCAGGCTAGGAAGAGTCATCCTTGCCAGGGATGTTGGGCCATCAGGCATCCAGGACTCCCTGGTTTGGAGAGGGGGTGCAGCCCTCCCAGGCACCCCCGGGCACATGCATGTAGGCTGTGCCCAGGCGGTGCACGCACACTTCCCACCAGCCCCAGTCATGCACACATGTGTGTGCATGTGTGTGTAGGTGCTGGTGGCGATCTGGCGGGCCATTCTGCAGAAGCCCTGCAGCACCGTTGCTGCTTACCAAAATAGCATCGGGCAATTTAGGTCAGCAAGTAAGGACTGTGTTATTATTACTGGTTACTGGTGAAGTTATTTAATAAGAATGTCACGTCCAATTGAGACCATGGTGGGAGCTGTCAGCAGGAGGAATGTAATTACGCTAAATGGAAGCGCTCCAGGCCCCCGCCGTGTGCACACCTCCACAGAGCCACACAGAGATGGACTCTCTCCTCGCCCCACTGCTGCCTGGAGGGCACTGCCTCCAGGAGGGCCACCGTGTCAGGCCCCAGAACAGCCAGACCTATGTTGCTCCTGTCCAGGCCCCAGGAGAGGCTCTTGAAAGGGCATCTCAGGACCCACTGGGACCCCCTTCATCTATGGCCCGACACCATCTGTGGCCCGACACCGCAGTGAAAGGTAGAAAGACAGAAAGACAATGACAGAGAAAACCAGAGACTCAAAGGGAAAACGGGCAGAAAAGAGACGGGCAGATGGAAAAAAAGACGCAAAGGCAGACCCAGCGAGGGAGCGCGAGAAAGAAGAGGAGAGAAAAAGACAAAAAAGGATGGAAGTGACAGAGACAGACAACGCACAGGGAGACCAAATCAGGGGCAGAAAAGGCAACAATAAAGAGAGGGATGTGGACTGGGAACCAAGAGGAGCCACGGGTCCCCAGCCTCGTGACAAAGGCTGTCAGCGTCACCGAACACACAGGGCCTGCGCGAGTTAATTGGGAAGAACAGGAGACTGAGTGTGGCCATTGGGAGCAGCTTGGCCTTAAATGGGAGAAGGAGAGGGCAGTAGCCAGAGGAGTTCAGGGCCCAAAGACAGCCCCCTTTTTATTCTGAACATATTTTAAAGAGTAAAGTCAGTGGAGAAGAAAAATAAAATGGGAGCGGTGGAGGGGAGAGAAGAGCCGACTCCCAGAGGTGAGAGACACAGAAGGGTGGAATCAGAGGTCTGGGAAGTGGAGACAGCAGGAGCGACCCCCCTCTTCCCCAGGGAGTGAGGGGAGGGGAGGAGTGGCCGCAGGTGCAGGGGACAGGCAGGAAGGGTGGCAGCACTTGGGAGAAGCCCATTCTTGATGGTCTGTATGTTCTCAGCAGGGTACTGGCCGGGTCATCTTGTGATGGACCCGGGAATTTGTGTCTTGGAACATCCACTCTCGGGACCAAGTCAGGAGCTGATAGGGCAGCCGAAAGAAGGAGGGCTAAGCCGGGCTGGGCTCAGGGCTCAGACGCAGTAGCAGCAGGATTTACAGTCCGAGAACTGAAGTGTGCAACTCAGCCCGGGCCGAGTGTGCGGAGCACGGGCAGCAGAGGAGTAAAGGTTGAGGGTCTCGGGGGACCGTCGTTCAAGGGGTGGACGTGGAATGAAAGGGGCTGCTGCAGGGCGGGAGGTCTCCAGCTTCTAAAGAGACCTCGCACGGCTGAGCGTTGCCATCGTTCCACCCACCTCCTGGGCCTTCTGGGTCCCAGGCTCTCCTCTGCCCAGCCCTGGCTGGCCGGCCGTTACCTCAGTTTGCCCTTGGCTGCGGCTCTTGGTTCGTCCCTCTGGGGAAGCGGAGTGTTTTATCACCTTCTCAGCAGCCGACCTCAGCCGCTCCCTGGTCCCACTTCTGCTTCAGGCCAGGGTGTGGATATCCTTTCTCCCACGTTGTCTTTGGACTCGGAGCTCACATGTTGCTACCACGTGCACACGGCTCTTCGGTATACAGGTGCACACCCCACACCCTCAGGCTGTCTATCCACCATCTCAGATGGAGGGCTCAGTGGGCCCCCTCCCTCCACCAGAACCCCCGTAGCCTTCTGGAAGAATCCGTGTGTCTCTTCCATCTGGTGCAGTGTTGGTGAGTGGCAGAGGGCTGTGTGTGTCTGGTGAAATTGTGTTTACACACATAGATGAGAATACATGGATGGGGGAATTTAAAAGAGCCCATGACAGTTACAATTTAATCTGCACTGCCCCCCCACTATCGCAGACACACACACTTTCCAAGGCCACTCGAGCCCACTCCCCGCTCCCAGCACGCACACACCAAGCATCCCGCAACACAGCAGTGAGGATGAGCTCAGCCTATGGGATCAGACAGACCTGAATTCACAGCCCCACTCTACCACTTGCTGGCTGTGTGACACTGGGCACCCTGCTCAACCTCTCTGAGCCTCAGCTCCTTCATCTGTAAGGGAAGGATAATAATAGCTCCCTCACGGGCCTGCTGGGAAGATTAAATGAGATTATGGATGTGAAACACCAGGCACTGGGAACTCAATAAACATTAATTACCACTCACTTTTTCCCTTCCACCCACCCTTGTGCCTTTCATTCATGCAATTGATAAGTATTTATTGAGCGCTGTGTGTCAAGCCCGCTGTAGGCACTGGCGGTGCAAATTCCCCATGCGCATCCTCACACAGCTTGTTTTCTAGTGCGGAGACGACGGATGGAAGCAAGTAAACAGTAAGCAAATGATAGAGTGAGCATGATCAGCGCTATGAAGAAGGTGGTGGGGCGGAGCTTCATCTGCAGTGGTCCACCTCTGAGGGCATCACTCAGGGAGCAGAGACCCGAAGGCGGAGTAAGAGTGAGCCATGGCAGATCTGGGGAGAGAGCATTCCAGGCAGAGGGAAGAGCAGGCAGAAATGCCTGAAGACAGGAACAAGCTTGCTGTTTTCAAGGTAACAGCACTCCTGGGTGGAGAGAAGGCAGCAGGAGTGGTGGGAGATGAGATGGGGTAGATCAAGGCCAGATCAACTCAGGATGGTTTTAACTATGTGCACGTGGCGGGGGGGGGGGGTGACCTAGTCTGATCTGCATGTTTTGGGATCTGTCTCTGGCTGCTGTGTGAAGAACGAACACAGATGGGCACAGTGGGGAAGCAGGCAGAGCAGCCAGGGAGCTATTTTCCCTGGGGAGAGACAGAAAGGGTTTTAAGGACTCACGCTGCCCCACCTCTACCCCCAAGGCCCTCCCTGCCTCTGGACTATCTCCTACCCTCCCATCCATTCACAGGATCCTCTATCAAGAGGCCTTCTCTGATGACTCCAGGCTACAGAGGCCACATTCCAACTCTTAGTAAGCAATGTTTTCAAAGGCCACCTCCCCAGGAGACCCACCCTGGGCCCCACCTCTGCATATCCACAGCGCTTGGTTCCTGGTGTAAAAGACAAACAAATGTCATCCTACCTCGGACCCAAGAACAGGCGTGGTTTGATTCTCCTTTATGTACCTACCCACTAGATACAGCACATAGTAGGTGCTCAATAGATGCATATCTGCAATATGGCACCTGTCCTTTTCTGCCCAGAGTTTTGCACCCCTCCCCCAGTGTCCCCCTACCTCTGACCTCACCAGTGGATGCTCCGCTTTTGTTAACAAACACTGTAAGCACTTGCATGTGCTGAGTCTTTCCAAGCTCACGTTCCCCTTTCACCTTCCCAACCATCCTATGAGACAGGGGCTATTATAACCCCACTTTACAGATGAGGAAACTGAGGTGCAGAAAGAGGAAATAATTTGCCCTGGGTGACACAGCCAGCTGTGTGGTAGTGGCAGTACTTGACCCAGAATCAAAGTTCTGCCTGCTCCATTGGGGCAGTGGGGGGGGACGGGGGGATGGTGGAGGTCATGTCTTAAATTTTTTTAAATAAACAAATGGGTGACTATATCTTGCAAGTTATTTACACAGGCCGGCCTGGCCTGGGGCTGTCTCCATCCTGCCCTCTCCAGGACTGCGCCTAGACTAGGCTTGGCCTCAGCATCCTGAACCTTCTCCCACCACTCCTCCTCCAGCACCCAGCTTGGAGGGGGCTGCCCACCACCAGGAACGGCAGAAAGTGAAGAGCAGGCGAAATCACAGACTCACTCTGCCCCCACCCATAGCTGCCCGGCCCGGGCCTCCCTGTGAGCGAGCACAGCACAGGGAAAAGTGGGTCCAGGAAGCCCACCATCACCAAGCTGCTCATTCCCTTTCAGGCCTAAACCGTCCTGATTTTCAGATGGGCCAGGGTGCACCTCTCAGTCTCTGCACAAGCTCACCTCTCAGCCCAGAATACCCTTCCCCAATGTGACACAAGCATCAGGATTTTCTGACAGCATCTCTGGGTGCTCACTCGGGGTCCCCTGAACCATGAGCTAGCTGGGACCAGGAGCATCCAAGCTCAGCTTCCCAAGGGACAAGGGGGACTCCAACTTCCCACAGGCTGCAAATTCCCCAGGTGCAGGGCAGCCGGCCTTCCTGGACAAATCTTATAAACAGCCCACTCCCAAGCAGCCTGTCCCTTCACTGATAAGGTGGCTCACGTGCTTGGCCTGTAAGGAGGAAGGGCAACAGACAAGGGTGGCCCCCTCCTCTGGAACACAGACCCCCACTGATGTCAGGCACAGCACTGTGGCCCCCTGACTCTGTCAACATTCCCTTTCCCCAATAAAGTCTATGCCTTCACCCCTGCCACGTGACATTATAGAGTTCACCCCGAGCCCTGCTGAGCAGGGGGTGGCACCCACAGAGACCCACCTTGCTTATTACCCACTTCTTTCTGTAACACTTCCTCCTGTTAAGACTCAAATATCTCCTCCTTTGTTACCTCCCCGGGCAGAGTTCTTTGCTCACTCCTCTCTGCCCCCAAACTTATTCATTCAGTCATCAAACATTGGTTGAGCCCCTACGTGTCAGGTGCTGTGCTAGGTCCCGGGACAGAATGATAGATAAGACGTGGTTCCTGCCTTTGTACAAGCTAGCACCTTCCAATAGCACCTCTCTCCCTTTTTACAAGTATCACTTGTGACCATGTCTCGCTGTCCACTAGGCTGCCAGTTCCTCTGAAGCTGGTACAGTGGCTGGCTAAGGATGTTGTCTCAGCATCCAGAACCTTGTTCCAAAACCCTGCATGTGAAGTTGTGTGAATAATAGAAAAGGCAATCCTTTCCAAATCATGATGGTTCCATTAATTCAGTCAGCCCACGATTATCGATGCATACATTATTACAGATTGTATAAAAGGCTGTTTCACAATCCCTCATTCCCGATCCTCTTTTCCAGTGGGAAGTCTTGCAGCTCAGTGGAGGAAGGCATGCCCGGGGACAGGAGTGATTCACAGGAAAGCAGCCAGACTGTCAGAAGGGGAGGGAGATTTTGTTTGCTCTGCTACCTCATGCTTGTGGCCCCCATGGTTTTCTCTGCGCCTCCATCACTTTAGAAACATCTGTTTGTCTGAAAACAGCCTACACACTTTGCCCTCAAACTTCAAACTCTTTTTTTTTTTTTTAAATCTCATCTCATCACAGCAATAGCCAAAAGAGGAGGAAATCATCAAATGGGAGTTTCTTTTCTCTCTTACAGACCCAAGGGATGAAGAGGCTGAAAAGATCCCTTCAGGTTAATTCAGAAATGTGAAGACTTCACATTTTCATTTTCAATTAAGTAATTACTACACTGCCATAGTAACACTTGCTGCCCTATTTTAGATTAGAAGTAAGAAAACAAGCATTAACACATATTCATTGTTAACTTTTATATAATCTTTAAGTGAGAAAGACTTTTCTCTAAGTATAACACAAAAGTAGAAAGCCAGAACATTGACAAATCTGATTGCATAAAAATGTAGAACCTCTATATGTACAAGGAAAGAAAGAAAAAAGAGAAAGAGAGGAAGGAAGAAAGGAAGAAGGGAGGGAAGGAAGAAAGGAAGGAAGGAAGGAAGGAATCACAGAACCTAAAAACAAACTCCAAACTGGGGAAAAGACTTGCCACACTGTTACAGATAAAGAGCCAATGTCCTTCATATGCAAAAAGTTCTTATAAATCAATAAGAAAAAATATGAACAATGCCATAGAAAACTAGCAAGATGAGCAAAGTCCATGAACAGACAATTTGCACAAAAAGAGATAAAGTAACTTAGAAACATGAAAAGATGATCAATTTCATTTATAATTAAAGAAATGTAATAATCAGATATCTGATATATATCAGATTGGCAAGTTTTTAAAAGTTGTTGGAAAGGTACAGAGCAGTAGTTCCTGGACCAGCACATTAGCATCACCTGGGAACTTGTTGGAAATGCAAATTCTCAGTACTGCACCAGACATACTCCATCTCAGATCTACTGAATCAGAAAACTCTTGGGCCCAGAAATCTGTACTTTTACAAGCCCTCTAGCTGATTCTGATGCACTCTAAGATGTAGAGAAACCAAGAACTCTCCAATACTATTTGTAGTATTTAAATTAATGTAATTTAGCAGTTTTATCAGCATAAATTCATATATCTATTGAGGCACTAAATCCATTCTATAGACTAGTTCATTCATGTTGAAATCACTCTCTCTCTCACTCTCTCACACACACACACAACTATTTTATTGTGGTGTTATTTGGGGGAGCCAAAAACTAGAAAAAGCCTAAATAATAAGGGACTGATTGAGTCATTTATGGTAATTTGTGAAATACTGTGCAATCATTAATAAGAATGAGATGAATTAATATATGCCTACCCAGAAAGATGTATGAGAGACATTGTCAAGAGAAAAAGCATGCTACAGGATAGTATATTTGATATACCTAGAATGATCCCATTTGTGTGCAATACAAAGAGTTTGTGTCATATTTCTACTTATAAATTTGAAAATCTCTAGAATAAGTGGGACTAGGGGACCTGTGGTGGGGAGAAGACCTTTTTCACCAAATGCCCTTCTATGCTGTTTGAATTTTTGCCCTGAGCATACACTACTTTTATAGTGATTGAAAAGTAGTTATAACTAATTAAATTACAACAAAGAGAAAGAGCAAGTAAGCAGCATGGCTGGGAGAAGAGGAAAAGTAGATTATTTGGGTAACTGTATCCTAGAGACTATTCAGACCCCCAACCGAGAACCTGGGAGATCTCTTCTGTGTTTTATCTTTAGCCACCCGGCTTGCTTTGATAAAGAACAACTAAAAACTCTGTTGTGCTGAACTGGTGGCCTTCAAAATAAATTACTCGTTTAACAAAGAATAAAACCCCACATCCATTGAACAAGGCAAGGGCCCCTGGGCCACTTGATTTTCCTTCTTGTTGGCCCATCCCACCCAACTGGGTGTGCTGTGGACTGTTAGCCATTGAATCCCATTTGGTTTCCAGCAGAGAACAAACAGACCATCTCCATTACAAATTACATATGAGTGTAAACGCCAGTGTGGACATATCTCGTACTTGCATGTCAGAGTCAATAAAACTCTGTGTGTGCATTAGAAGAGACACAGAGGTATGTGAACATAGCCTGTGTTGGTGTTCTAGGCCCGATACAGAGTTTTCACTAAGGACGTCATGGGAATTGATAAGAGAATGATGCAGAGGAGTCCAGATTCCTATCCCCAGGCAGACCCTCTAAGAAGCCAAGATATTTTATTCTCCCATCAGCCTGTATCTCCACCTTCAACCAGACAGTCCCCAAATGGGTTTGCTTGAACAATAAATTACAAAAACCCTGATCCAACCATTATCCAATCATCCTTCCATCCACACATCCTTGGGTCCTTTCTTTTATCCATTCATCTATCCAAACACTCTTAAATCTACCCATCCCATGAATCTATTCATCATCCATTCCCTCAATCTTTTCATTCAACCATCACATTTCATCTGTATAATCTATCAAGTCAATCCTTCCATTTAGTCATTCATCTTTCCATTTATTCATCCAATCCATTCACCCAGCCCATCTATCCCATCTATCCTTCCACCTTCCACTTTACCAGCCTATCAGTCAATCCTCATCTTTCCATCCTAGCCATCTATGCATTCATCCACCACCCCCATATAATAGCCCATCTCTCTATTCATCCATCCCAAATGCCCATCCATCCCATCTAGCTATCCATCTCATCCACCCATCCACCTACCATCACCTACTATCCTATTCATCCATCCATTCGTCCATCCACTCATCCATTCATCAACTGCATCTCTTCATTCCACTCCATAGCCTGGACCTTGTTATGCCTCTGGAGGTGTAGAGAATGGGTCAACCAAAGTCAAATGACTTTACAAGAAAAAAAAGTGATTGAAACCATGCTACTTTCCTCAAGGCCTGACAAGTTCTTTTCACCCAGGACATATCCGAGCACTCTCAACAGCAAGTCTTTATCCAAATGTCACATCCCTCCTCTTTCTTTCATGCCAGACTCTCTCACTGGACTTTTATCAGCTGTGACCTCTAGGTACCAACAAGAGCAAAAATGTCAGACTCAGAACCTGCCTGCAACCTCCAGTGCCCATCCTGAGCCCAGGTAAACACATGTTCCTTTCCCTGCTACCCTGCACGTCGCTTTGAACTCTAGCCTGGGGTTCTAAAGCTCCAGCCATAATGTTTGTAACCCTGGCCCAGCTTACATCTTGCTCTGGCCTGGTCCAACCTGGCCTAAAACCATTCACAAAGCAGTGCCACTCAGCAAGGTTTCAGCTGAAGAACATACCTTCCAATTGGAAAGGCAAGCATCCTAACATTTAATAAACATCCTCTACAAGGCAGGAACTGTGTTAGGCACTTGCTATTTGACATCTAATTTCATCTTCACTGCAATTCTCTGAGTCAGGCAAAGAGGATCAGAGGAGAAACTGAGGCTCAGAGAGGTTAAATAATTTGTCTGGAATCACACAGCTGCTGAGAGGCAATACGAGAATTCAGACCCAGATCTGACTCCAAAGCTTTGACTATTTACGCTCCCACGGGCTGCCACTAAGAGGACAATTTCCAAGCTAACCCAGAGAGAAGAAATTAGAATGACAAGGAAGAAAAAGACCTAGTTTCCTAACTGCCTCTCTAACCAAGGAAAAATGATGATGTGAATTACAAGTTAGAGTTTATAATGAGTGCTAATTCTGCGTCAGGTGCTGACTAAAGGCTTTCTGTATATTATCTCGTTAAAAAGAAAGTGAAGGACTTCCCTGGTGGTGCAGTGGTTAAGAATCCGCCTGCCAATGCAGGGGACACGGGTTCGAGCCCTGGTCCAGGAAGATCCCATGTGCCACGGAGCAACTAAGCCGGTGCGCCACAACTACTGAGCCCGCGTGCCACAACTACTAAAAAGCCTGTGCGCCTAGAGCCCGTGCTCCGCAACACAGAGAAGCCACCACAATGAGAAGCCCGCGCACCGCAGCGAAGAGTAGCCCCCGCTCACCGCAAATAGAGAAACCTGCTCGCAGCGACGAAGACCCAACGCGGCCAAAAATAAATAATAAATAAATAAAAAAGAAAGTGAAGTCACTTTGATGATCCTTCTGGGGGTCCCTCTACACGCTATGGTTGAACAGGTCCCAGCTCAAGATGTCAAGCGTTTGGAGCAATGAACTGTACAATTTCCTCCAGGGGAGGGACTTGAACAGCAGATATGCACCTTGTTGGCAAGCCTACCCATACGGCAGGAATTCTCACGTTTTTGCAAATGCATAGGGGTTCGAATCTTGCTGCACCACCTACTTACTGGCCGGTGACTAAGGCCAACTTGCTTCCCCTTCTTGAGCCTCTGTTTCCTCCATCTGTAAAATGGAGATGCTAAGAGTCGTCCTGTCTACAGGACTGTCATAAGACTGTAATTTAGCTTTTGACATAACATTTCGTTTCACCTTTCTCGTATTGTTGGCTATTTAGTTCATTCCTATTTTTCCCTCTCATACCAAGAATGCTATGCATTTTACACATAAATGGTTGACTGCAACTCTGATTATTTCTTCAGGGTAAATTCTTCG
The DNA here is from genome assembly GCF_028564815.1 of Eubalaena glacialis. Lineage (NCBI taxonomy): Eukaryota > Metazoa > Chordata > Mammalia > Artiodactyla > Balaenidae > Eubalaena > Eubalaena glacialis. The sequence goes on along the minus strand of NC_083718.1, from coordinate 167,968,471 downwards.
AAGTGAAATACTGAGTCCAAACATATATATATTTTTAAGGCTGTTGGTAATATACTGCCGAGTTGCTTTCCAGAAAGTTTGTAACAATTTACACTCCCACCAGCAGTTTATGAAAGTGCCCACCACACTGCACCCTTGCCGGCATCTAGTACTTTTTTCTTTCTGGAACAATTTTTCTATTTCTTTTTACATACACATTCATATACAATCTTGCATGAATACCTAAGTATGATCTTATTATGCATACTGAGTTTTTAAGTGCAATTTTACTTTTTACTTTCCCTTTTTTCCCTTGGCTTTTTCTCCCTCATTCCCCCACCTCACCCACTCAAACTACCCACTAGCCAACACACACCCCTAGGTAACGCATATTAACAATCCAGTTTGCATTTTTCCATATTTTTACTCTTGTTCGTAAAACCATATGCAAACATAAAATTACATACTCCCGTATACACATTTACATATAGAGTGGGGGATTGACATTGTTTATCTTTTTTAAATTGGATCACATTATACACACTTCTCGGCATCTTGCTTGTCTCACTCAATAATAATGACGTTTCAATTAAATGAAGTAATGTCTACAGAGTACTTAGCATAGCGACTAGAGCGCTGAGTATGTGTTATTTATTATTGTTGTTGTTGTAAATTTTAAAAGAACTGGGATCCCTCCTAATGCTGCGAGGTTCACGGCTAAGGTGCCTCCCTCAGTCTTCCCAGTCTTGTTTGGGGAAGAACAGGATAAGAATAAGACAAGGTCGCTATAGTTGTGCGTCTCCCTTCCACCTTCCCTGAGTCATTCCTCATCTGAACTGAGAACCTACTATTTGCTAGGGACTGTCTATAGTCCAGAGATAAGCCAGACACAGTCCCTGCCCTCCTGAAGCCTACGGTCTATGAGGAGAGCGATAATAGTAAATTAATGACTATGATCAATGTATAATCATTACGTAAGATAAGCTATCCAAGGGCAAGGGACACACTTCTATGAAAATGAGCTAGATGGAGGGTCCAAGAGGAGGAAGTGAACCTTGAGCCAAGATGAGCCTCGGTTAATGAGGTGAAAGGGGGCAGGAAGAGTCCAGACAGAGGAGTCAGTACGTGCAAAGGCCCAAAGGCAGGAGGGGGCATGGTCCTCTAAGGACCTGAAGGAAGGAGCGGGCTGGAAGGCAGGGTCTCTGAGCGAAGGCGTGGGCCCTCGCAGGCCAGCAAATATCTGGAGCACACCTGAGGCCCACGAAGAACTTAAGGAGCAAGTTTTCTCCCAATGCTCCTGATCCCACTGGATTCAGCAGGCTCGTTGCCTTGGCAACCACCACCAAGTACCAGGCCAGGCCTAGGTAAGTGCTTCACGTACATCATCTCACCGCATCGTTACAAAGGTTTTGTGAATTCGGGACTATTGTTCTCATTTTAGAGATGGGAACTGAGGCCGAAAGAGGTTATTCAGTCTCTTATGCAGGCTAGGACCAGGCAGGGCCAGGACGGAAGCCTCGGTCTCTCTGAGGCTCTAACTTGTGCTTCTGAGAACACCCCAGCGCTGTGCTCTGAGATGCTGTGAGATGATTTAATAGCACCTCAAATGGTGACTTAAGAGATTTCCCTGCAGGGCTGGGATGTGAATCCAGCCAGACTGGCTCCAGAGTCCGGGCTCATAATCACTTCACAGGGAGCGGCTCCACTCTCCCCTCCTCTGCCACCTGCCCCGCTCCCGGCTCCCAGCCGGATGCGTGGCCTCAGCCACAGCACAAAGCGTCCTCCCTCCACGGGAACTTCTCCTCCGCTCCTGTCAACAGCCAGCCCCTTGAGGTCTGGGGGCTTTTCCTGGGATCGCATCCCCTCTTTCTTCCCCTGAAGATTGCCTGCACCTCCTATACGTCCCACCTCCCATGTCACCTCACCCAGTGACCCCCATCCACTCACCCAGTGACCCCCCCCCACCAACCCACCCACACATGGAGTTGTTTGCTCCATCTTCTGGGCTTCTGTCAGCCTTGATTCTCTCTCTATATATTCATTCATTCAATACCCAATAGTCACTGAGCCCCGACTATGTTTAAGACACTATTCTAGAGTTGGACAAAACCGACAAGCTCCTTGATCTCATGGAACTTACTTGCGGAGACACACTAAATGGGGGGGAAATGCATATACAATATGTCAGGCAATTAAAAGGACTATGAAGACTCCTAAGGCAGCGTATAAGTAAAGGATAAGGGAATCAGGGAGGCCTCTCCAAGGAGGTGACATCTGAGCAGGAGTTGATGAAAGCGATGGACTGAGCCCTGTGGCTATCTGGGGAGCCCAAGACCACTGAACCACGGCCAGTTTGTCTAACAAACAGCAGGGGAGCCACTGGCCAGAGCAGAGTCTCAGGGGAGATGAGGTCAGGGAGGAAGCCGGGGCAAGAATGTGGGAAGGACTTTGACTTATATCTGACCGTGATGGGAGCCACTGGAGGGTTCCGCACAGAGGAATGAATGATCTGATGACACTGCTCAAAGCATTCCAGCTGTTGGGCTGGCAAGAGTGGACGGAGGGAACCCGCAGAGGGGGCGCCTGCAGGAGTTCAGGCAAAGGAGATGCCAGCTCGGACTCCGGGCTGGGATGGAAATGGTAGGAGAGGGTGGATCCTGGATGTATTCTGAAGGTGCAGCCAGCAGGGTTGGTTCATGGCTTGACTGTGGGGGGAAGGAAACAAGAAAGGGAAGCGTGGAGGATGCCTGCCGGGTTTCCGGGCATCACGCTGCACTGCGTGCTACACGCGTGCCTCCCCACAGCAATGTGAGCTCCTCAAGGCAGGAATGGCACCCGACCACCTCGGCAACAGTGCACGGAGCCAGGCCCATTAGTGTGAGCCCTGAAGTGTCCCCGAGCAGCCTCTCTGCACCTTCCTTGTGCTGCCGTGGCCTTTGGGGAAGAGACAGGGGTCATCCTGTCCCACCTGTCCCATCTGCCGCCAAAGATGTTCTTATCCTTCCACATCTGGTGTCCACATCCAAGAAACGATGGATCTGAACAATCATATCAGACAGATCAGATCAGAGAACTCACCCTTGGAGCCGAGGCCCACAAGTGGCTCCTCTCCACCCCCTCAGTCTCTCCCCAGACAGACACCCAGCCCTCAGGAGATGAGAGCCCTTCAGCTACAAGTGTCTTACAGGTCCAATGAAATAGGCCTTTACAAGGCCCTGGTGAGCCTGCCACCGTCTCTGTTCAAGGCAGGCAGGAATGACTGTCCCCTTAATACAGATGAAGAAACTGAGGCTTGGAAAGTGGCAGGAACATGTGCAGGGAGTGAAATAAGACAAGAACGGCCCCTTCCCTCCATTCTTGTGTGAAATTGCAGAGGGGGAAGTGAATAATGTGCTGCTCGACACCATGAGCTCTGGGGTCCTACAGTTCTGGGTTCTCATTTAGCTACAACATTTACCGTGTATCACCTTGAGCCATCAGTAACATCACCGAGCCTCAGTTTGCCCATCTGCAAAATGGGGGTAATAATGTCATTTATCTTACAAGCCTGTTGTTAGATGTATATTAGATAGTGTATATAAAATGCTTGGCACAGTGGCTCATAGTAGGAACTGCAGACATGAAGATAATGTTATCACCACTATTATTATAAAAACAGTTTGTGATCGTGCCAGTGCTGGACTCTCTCCAGGGATCCTGGGTTGTGTGCTGTGGCGGAAACAGCTGTAGAAACACTGTCAAGAGACTCCGCATGGGTGGCGCTATGTGGTAGCAATGGTCGCAGCTCCATCCTCTACCCGCTATGTGATCTTTGGACAAGTAATTTCATTCCTCCAAACCTCAGTTTCTATTTCTATAAAATGGGAATAACTCTACGACCTAGCTCAGTGGGGTCTTGCTGCCCAGTGACTGTGTACAGCGATATGCCCAACACAGAATCAGAATCACACAGACATCCCACCCAGGCGACACACTATCACCCCCAAGAAGTGGCCTCCGGCCCATTACCAACATCGCTACCAGGTCAAGAAGCCACAGGTTACTCTTCTCTGTCTTCCCTAGACCAACTCCCACTGGACTCTGTCAGCTCTACCTTCAAATCTATCCAGGAAGTTATCTCTAGTGGTCCCTGGTTGGATTCCTGCCCTTCCTCTGTCCTCCCATTACCCCCATCCCAGTCCCATGCTAAACTCTATTGTGGTACTCATCATATCACATTTAAGTTATGCTTAGTTATCTGTCCACCCCAGTGGTGATACATTAGAAAGAATGAAAGCTTAGGGGGTGGGGCTGGGGGGACAGAAACTATACATGTCATCACCTCTAGGTACCAGAACCCCACACAGAGTCCAGAACAGTGTGGGAGCTCAACACAACATGGTTGAATGGATGCACAGATGGCTGCATTCATGGAAGGAAGGAAAAAAGACGGAAGGGAAGGGCAGGGGAGGGGAAGGGAAGGGAGGATGAGAAAAGGAAAAAGTCGTGGTATTTCTACTGTTAGGCTAGTAACTTTCCCCATCATACCCCAACTGCTCCTCTTGCCTTGGACCTATTATTCCACTCAATTTTGGTCCTTCATCTGCAAAGCAAATGTATGGTGCCTGGCCCTAATCTGACATCAGTTTCTATCAAGGAGTTAACCAAGGAGAATCAGGTCTGACTCCAGAGCAGAGGCATTTTAAACAGCAGTCCCATTTCCTAAAATTCACCTGGATGAAGCACATTCTCCATCTACTGTTCCAGGAGACGACGAAAGGAAAAGAAAAATGAACGATTTATTTTCTTATTTAAATATGTCACAGAGATAAGCGGGCCAGACGATCAATGTCTTAGTCTAGGTCTAGGTAAGGGCTTTGAGAAATCTCCAAGGCTGGCTGGCATCCATAGCTGCGCCCAAAGTGGATGGGGCTCCAACCATCCCTCCAGGGTGGGAGGGTGGTGGATGGGACAGGCATGCCTGCCCCCCTCAGCTGCAGGCGATGCTGACCTGCGCTGGCCCAGATCCAACACGGCCAGGTAGGAGAGCACGTGCTCGCCCAAGCCCCAACTCCATAGAGGGGAGAACATTCCCACTCCATGCCCCAGAGGACAAAGTACCGCAGACACATATTTCTCTGGTCTCCCTGACCCCTCACTCTCGCCCCCTGCAGGAGGGGAGTGACTTGTCTAAATAGTGAGTTGGGGGGGAGAACTTGGCGAGCTCAGCTCAGCCCCACCCACCTCGCACCTCCCTAAACTTAGTCCAGCAGGCTTGGCCCCTGTGAGGGAGGCCCCAGGTTGTCCCCTTTTGCCCCTGAATGGGTGGGTAAGTTTCTCCCATTCAAGAGTGATGTATTAACAAGCCACCTTGGCCGCATATCCAAAGCCACATTCTCCAACCAGCTCCATCAGTAATGAGCTGACATTTTGATCTCTCCATTTGACTCCTCTTGTTGTTTTTCACTCTGTCTGGTTCCAAATTTGAGAGGGGAAGAAAGGCGTGGCAGGGAGGGTGCAGAGGAGGCACTGGACAAGATCAGGGCCCTGCCTGGGGTTCCCAGACCCCTAAGGGTCTTCAAAGGCAGTAATGAGAGTTTGTGAGCTACTTTCAATACTTCAAAGAGCCTAACAGAAACTGCATTTATCCACCATCAAAATGCCCAGGCAAATAAATGCCAAGTGTCTGCTTCGGGCTGGAACTCGTCCCAGTCAGTGAGGTCACGCTGCCCTTTGTCCATTCTGATTGGTGGGATGGAGCCGGGGCCCTCTGGGGGCCCCACAGGCTTGACAATTAAGGGATATTGTTTTCCCCAGCCCCTCTGCCTATGGCCTCCTGAGAAACCTTAGTCCCTTGGCAGGACTGTCTGCTGCTTTGAAAGGAGAAATGCAATGAGGTGCATTTGGGAATGAATGGGAGTGTCTCAACCATAGGTAAAGGGAGTAAGAGTGAGTTCCCAAGAAGATGCCTTTTCCCAGGGCGGAAGATCAGAACCACCCATGTTAATCATTAGAGAAATGCAAATCAAAACTACAATGAGATATCATCTCACAGGAGTCAGAATGGCCATCATCAAAAAATCTAGAAACAAATGCTGGAGAGGGTGTGGAGAAAAGGGAACACTCTTGCACTGTTGGTGGGAATGTAAATTGATACAGCCACTATGGAGAACAGTATGGAGGTCCCTTAAAAAACTAAAAATAGAACTACCATACAACCCAGCAATCCCACTACTGGGCACATACCCGGAGAAAACCATAATTCAAAAAGAGTCATGTACCAAAATGTTCATTGCAGCTCTATTTACAATAGCCAGGACATGGAAGCAACCTAAGTGTCCATCATCGGATGAATGGATAAAGAAGATGTGGCACACATATACAATGGAATATTACTCAGCCATAAAAAGAAACGAAATTGAGTTATTTGTAGTGAGGTGGATGGACCTAGAGATTGTCATACAGAGTGAAGTAAGTCAGAAAGAGAAAAACAAATACAGTATGCTAACGCATATATATGGAATCTAAGGAAAAAAAGAAAAAAAAAGGGTCATGAAGAACCTAGGGGCAAGACGGGAATAAAGACACAGACCTACTAGAGAATGGACTTGAGGATATGGGGAGGGGGAAGGGTAAGCTGTGACAAAGTGAGAGAGTGGCATGGACATATATACACTACCAAACGTAAAATAGCTAGCTAGTGGGAAGCAGCCACATAGCACAGGGAGATCAGCTCGGTGCTTTGTGACCACCTAGAGGGGTGGGATAGGGTGGGAGGGAGGGAGGCGCAAGAGGGAGGAGATATGGGGATATATGTATATGTATAAATGATTCACTTTGTTATAAAGCAGAAACTAACACACCATTGTAAAGCAATTATACTCCAATAAAGATGTTAAAAAAAAAAAAAGAAATCAGGGCGTCAACTCAGACAACGTGTGAGAAACGAAGGAAGGCTGAGGCCACGAGAAGGTGGGAAGGGGCCTGGGGCTCTGGAACAGAGAGCTGAAAGGTAGGAAGGAGGGGCTTTCCACAGGTTGGATGTGGCTTTGCCCGCCTCCGTGTGAGGGCAGAGTGGAAGGAAGCCTGGGTCTCCTGCACTAGTTCTGACCCCGTGGCACAGTTTCCCTGTAACTGCTTCGAGGTGGGTGGGATGTGGGGAGAGAGCCGATCAGGGCCAACAGACCCGAAACAACTGGCAGTTACATATTTCTTTTAGGAATAAAAATGGGGAAAAGAATCCATGCCCCTTTCGATAAATGCAGACTGGTGGAAACAGTGCCTTGATATACAAGTTTCTTGGGAGGAACTCGGAGAACAGGAGCTTGTCCCCAGTCATAACAAAGTTGGGCTGTGTTGGGAGAGGGAGACATTTAGGAGCCTGGTCCCCTGCCTCTCACCACGCAGTCTCAGCCCACAGAGGAGGGGAGATCTCGCTTTCCACCAGGGGGCAGGGGCACTGGACTAAAAGGCAAAGCATGTCCACCAGATGCCCCCTGTCCTACCTAAAACCCGTGCGTAGAGCAAGCCCGTCATTCTCATGCTGAGAGGTGGCTGGGAAAGGGGGCGTTGAGTGTACGCTGTAGACCCTTTCCCAGTCCTGATTCTGCCAAGGATCCTGAGTGCTCAGTTCCCAAGATTTACCCTCACAGTGGGACGTGAAAGGCACCACTGGGCTCAGGCCTGAGCCATGCTCTCCAACATGATGGACCAAAGGCCAGTGCCTCGAGGGGTGTCAGGCACATGCCCAGCTATTAATAAATGAATCAGTACTTTCCCTTCCTCTCAACTGACATTCTTTGTCCTTACAACCCATCAGTCAGAACCCTGGAAGGGAGGGGGTGATAGGAACAGCTGTCCATGGCATATCAGCTTAAACTCCTCCCAAGACTCACTCTTATCCCAAGAGCTTCAGAGTCTTTGCTACTTCTTCAAGGCACGCCAACTTCTCACTGATCTTTGTTTTATCCTTCCCCTTCCATCCAGAGAGTAAAGCCGCTCTCCTGTGTCTCTCTTACCGAACCGTGCACCATCAACTGGAGGAAGACAAGAATGGCTGTGGGAGACAAAACTGTTGCCACTGTCAAGGCCAGAATGCTGGGTCCCAAGTGTCCAGGACCAAAGATTGAGGCCTGAGCCTCAGCAGCACTAGTGAGACTGTGGGGAGGCTGGAGAGCTATTTGGGAGGTAGAATCCACAAGATTTGATTAGTGAAAGGGAATGGGTAGGGGTGGAATTCAAGGATGATGCCCAGGCTTCTGGTTTAGGAAGATGCATGGAGGTGAGACACAAAAGAATATGGGATGGTGAGACTGCTGGGGGTAAGAGGCGTGACACAGGTGACAAAAGAAAGGAAGAATTCAGTAGATGGCATGCTGAGTGCGGGGCCATGGATCGGCCGGGTGGTATGTGGCTCTGGAGTTCAGAGGCAAGGTCTTCACCTAAATGTGGGATGTGGAGATTATCAGCATTTGGACAGTGGCGTAAAGCTAAGGGAAGAAATGAATGTAGAATAAAAAGAGAGGTCAGCTAAGGCTTGGGAACACCAATATGACAGCAAATTTTTAATGGGAGGAAATGATGAGCAGTGTCAGATGCTGAAGAGGGGAGAAGGCAGATGGAAGGGCAAGAGGCAGGCTGTGGAAAGACCGAGAAAGGTTTAGAAGCGGAGAGAGAGGCTTGGATTTGGAAAATAGGAAGTCATGTGGTGCCCTGGGCTGGAGCACTTCCGCCGGAGTGGGGTGTGTGGAAGCCAGATGACAGGGGTTGAGAAGTACCTTGGCAGACACTCTCTCAGGAAGCCAGACCAGGAAAGGAAGGAGAGAGACGGGGTGACAGTCAAAAGCAGGTGCAGAGTCAAGGAAGGGGTGGTGTTTAGTGTGTTTTTAAGATGAAAACAAAGTGTGTTTCTGGGCTAATGGAAAGGAAACAGAGGAGGGAGGGGTTAGAGAAATGGGAAGCAGGGACGCCAATTAGCCAATTACAGCAGCAACGTTCCTGGGTAGCGCAGGGCACAGCATCCTTGGGGCTTTCCTACCCAAATTCAGCGGCAAGGTTCATGCAGTTGTTTCCTTCAGTGTCAATTTTTCTGTGATGTAGGAAACAAGGTTGTTCGGGAGGATGAGTGGGTGAGGCTGCCCCAGAGATGAGAACAGTCCCAGATGGAGCCTGTAGTTCAGGGTGGCACAGAGCCAGAGGAAGGACACACCAGGACTGAGCTGAGTGGGAGAGGCCAACAAGAGCCGGATCAAGAGAAAAGAGAGGAACAAGGTCGGGTCAGATTAACTTCTAGGTTCAAAATCTGAGGCCTGGGGACATTGGGTGGGTCCAGATACACACAAATTTACCCTTTACCACCTTATCTGACCCTAATCGCTCCAGACTGATCAGTTCATTTTTTTTTACTAAGGTGTTAATAGCTAACACTTCTCAAAAAACTGACTTTTAACAATGGCTTCCAACTCAAAGATTCCAGCAACATCAGGATCCTCCTGAAACACAGGCTGGCACAAAGCAGCTATCCCATTGCTCTGCATCAAAAATTTCCACCACTCCCTTGCCCAAGCCTCTCAGCAATTCATCACCTTAGAACATCAGCTATATCTGATACAGCAACAGAAAACAGAAAGGAAATCTGCATTGTCTCTGCTGCTCAGAAAGCAGCTTCCAGGGTGTTCAGTTGGACCTGACAACCACCTGGTGAGCATTCATGCATTCAATCAATACTGACTGAGCGTCTACCATGCTCCAGGCATGGTCCTAGGTGCTGGGGACACAGCGGTGAATAAAAGAACCCAAACGCTTGTCAGTGGGGCACAGATTTATGTGGACAAGGGGTAGGAGAGCTGCATGCTGAGAGCCAGGCAAACATAGACCTTTACAGGCAGGACAGTGAAGCTGCAATTCTATGAAGCTTCCTGGCAAAGCCTTGGACCACACTGTGGAAACCAGAGGTCTAGTGATTCCCAAATTCATCTGATCATGAAATCTTTCTCTCTCAGGGCACTCATTTAATAGTCCCTACCCGATTTCCTGAAACCCAAGAAACACTTGGCCAAATGAATGAATGAATGAATCACCCCCTCCACCCCCTTCCCCCCGACCCTCTGGCCTCCCAGAGTCTCTGTACTTCTGTACTTCCTGTCTTAGCATCCTTATTTGCATAACTGGCCCTTTGCCTCGGTTTCTCTGCAGAGTCCCTGGCTCCTCACAGGGACCACAGACTCCCTAAATGTCCATCCACTAGGCTAGAGCCCCTCCCCTGGCCGCTGAGTCCTCCTCCAGCCAGGAACAAACCTGGACGCCTTGGCCTCACCCTTGGGAGCCCTCCCCGTCTGCCCTGACCCTGACCACGACTGGCCACCCCGCCTTAGCCTGCCTGCTTCGCCTCTGTCCTAAAATACAGCTGGCTCCCATCAACAGGCCCCAGGAAAATGGCACTTCAGTGCTTTGCGTCCGCTCTTCAAGTATTAAATCTGGAATAATAGGAGTTAGTACACAAGGAAGTTGAGGATAAGACTCCCCTGAGTGCCCTGCTTTCTCACCTAACAAATCAGGGCCTGGTGGAAGGACGTGGTAAATCAGGAGCTCAGAGCTGTCAGGCCCACCCTGACCAACAGGCCTTTTGTTAGGTGTGCTGAGCAGTTCAGGTATGGGATGCAGGCCTGTGGGGCTAGTATGCTTCCCCAGCCTCTTCTTGGGGGCCACTGAATCTCAGCAGCACTAATCTGGTCACCTCCGGGGTCCCAGCTCCACCAGGGCAGAGCTGAGAGGAAAGGAGTGGGGAGGGGGAGCAGGAAGCCCTTCCTCTGTCGACTCCTGGGTGAGGTCAAGGCCACGGTCATTGCAGAGGAGTGGATGGCTGAAGGCCCATCTCCTCTGGGCTCCACCTTCAGGCGTGGGGAGCTGTTTGCCTAAGAGGTTCCTAGACAGACTTAATGTGCATAATAATAACAGGAACTTATTAGGGATGTAGTTTCCACACCCTGCTCCGAGATACTCCCATTCAGAAGATCCAGGGAGGGCCTGGGAATCTACATTTGTAACTGAGAAACCTGGGTACAACAGTGGTTGTTAAGCCTGTGGGTGCCAGAATCAGACCAGGTTTAAATCCAGGCTCTCTCCCTCCCTGTTGTCTAGTCTTGGGTGAGTAACTTAATCTCCCTAAATCTGTTTCCTCAACTGCAAAATCATCACCTTCTTAGGAGTGCCACAAGGTTTAGGGAGGGGAAAGTACAGCTCTCAGCATCTCCCGAGTGTTCCCTAAAGGACCGATTCCAGCTTCCATGATAATGATGCTGATGGAGGGGCATGCAAACTTGACATCCCCCGACACAGCTTCCTGCCTCAAGCCTTTGTCCAGGCCACTCCCTCTACCTAGGACCTCCTACCCCCATATTATCCTCCTCCAAAGGATGCCTGCTCACTCTTGGAGAGCCTGCTTACACCCCTAGGTGAAGCTTGCCCTGCTGCCCCTCCCCCTCCTCTATTCTCAGAGTTCCCTGGGCCTTTAGGAGCCTGTAACTGTCCTTGAGGAAGGCACTTGGTTTTAGATGGTATTTGTATCCCTGACCCCCAGGCCAGGGCCACTGCACTGAGTGCTCAGTGAATGTTCAAAGGACCCAGCCCCACTGGTCCTAAGCAGATGGGAGCAGCTAAAAGCCTTGAAAATCCTCCTTGCTGACAGAGCTGGTGGGCTGAAGCCTGGCTAAAGGAAAGGCCATGGAGGGGGCAGGTCCTAGGTGAGGAGGGGGTGGAGGCAACAAGGTCAAAGGTCAGGAGGAGGCTTAAACTGATGGTAAGGCTGGGGGTGGGGGAAGGATGACTCTACAATGAGAATGAAGAGTCTTGGTGTCAGGAAAATAACAGGACTGGGGAAAGGAGGGAGCAGGAAAGGAAAGGGGCAGGAGATAACTGGACAGGTCAGAAGAGGAGAGGAGGTGGACCAGGGGACGCAGAATGACCAAATGTGGAGGGGCGCACACGACCTGGACAAGATAGAGTACAGCAGGTCTCCCCAGGAGATGGGATGCTGAAACGGCCTGTGGAGTCATCCCCGAGCAGGTAGATTAACTATTTGAACTTTCTTTCTTGCAGAAAGTTGTGGGATGTTCTTACCGAGGCAGGATTAACAAAACTGTGATTTACAATCCACAAGTTATTACATGGGTTTCATGGACTTTTGACAGTTCTGTGGATGTTTTACCCTCTCTGGGAAGGTGGGGAACAGGGTAAAAAAAATGAGGAAGGAAGAGGACGCCCTCATCCCCTCCTTGCTGACCTCTCCCCGAGGGGCACCAAGACCTGCCTTCCCCAGCAGTGCCCTGGTCCACACCCTGCCCTCATCATCACCGCATTCCTTGAAGACCTGCACCAGCCAACCAAGCTGATGGGGCCACACCCCTGCTCCAAACCCTCTAGACTCTTCATTGCCCTTACTCGTCACACTGAGCTACTTCCAGACCTTGAACATGCCTCACTTCCACCCAACCATGAGCCTATACAGGTATGTTTCCATTGTTGGAATCCTTCCCCCTGCTGCCTCTCTTCATCTGCTCTCTGTTATCTATCCTGCGAGTCTCAGCCTAAACATCACTTGCTCTAGGAGACTTCCCTGACCCCTGGAGTCTGGATAGTTACCCCTCTTTTTTTCTAACTGTGGCAAAATATATATAACCTAAAAGTGACCACGTTAACCATTTTTCAGTGTACAGTTCAATGGCGTTAAGGTACTTCACACTGTTGTGCAACCATGACCACCATCCATCTCCAGAACTCTTTTCATCTTGCAAAACTGAAACTCTATTCATTAAAAAAACAACCCCCCGTTCCCTTCAATCCCCCAACCCCCAGCCGCAGCGACCACCATTCCACTTTCTGTCTCCGTGGATCTGACTACTCTGGGTACTTCATATAACTGGAACCATACAGTATTTGTTCTTTTGTGACTGGCTTATTTCACTTAACATAATGTCTTCAAGGCTTATCCAAGTTGTAGAATGTAGAATCTCCTTCCTTTTTAAGGTGGAATAATATTCCACTGTATGTAGATGCCACATTTTGTTTATCCATTTATCCATCAATAGACACTTGGGTTATTTGCGCCTTTTGGATATCATGACTAATGCTGCTATGAATATGTGGGCAGTTGTCTCTCTTACGTACCCTTATCTTTGAAACTCATCTATGGTCCCCAATGCATCTGAGAGCTCTGGCCCAGCACAGGCCCTCTATAAACGCCTGCTGAAGGGCTAAGTAAACCCTCACATTCTGTAAGTGTGGCACCCATCCAGTAATTTATTTGTAGTTTAACTGGCACCTTCTAAAACACAGTGCCTTGAGCCAGAAGAAAGACCTCCTATAGGAACTGGGGTCCCAGTATGGACAGGAAGGCTTTGGGACTGCTCAAAGCCCTCCATACAGAGAGCCAGCCCTGGAGAAGGATGGGCTCAGGTGGGCCTGGGAGCCCACCCTGCCCCTTAGCTCATCAGGGCACCCGTATATCTCAACTTCTGCCTTCCACAAAACATTGATGAATCTGACTACCTCAAAATGAAGCATCTCTGTCCAAAGAAAGACATCATAAACAAAACAGACAGACGAAAGATTGGGAGAAGTTATCTGTAATCTCTAAAACTGACAGAGGGCAATATCTGGAATATAAAAGGAACTCCTGAAAATCAAACCCAGATTTTTCTAAATTAAAACAGGAAATCCAATTTAAAAATAGGAAAAGACTATGACTAGGCAATTCACAAAAAGAGAAGCTCAAATAGCTAACAAGCATATAAGAGATACTCAAACTTAGTAGTCATCAGAGAAATGCAAAATAAAACAAAACAACGAGATGGCGCTTTAAACTCATCAGAATGGCAAAAATTAGAAAGGTGGACAATATTAGGTATTGGTAATGACATGGGGAGACAGAAACTCTGGTGCACTCTTGGTGGAAATGAGCCCTAGCTCAGCTGTTCTGGAAAATATTATGGCATATCACAGAAAATCAACATGTTAACTCAGGGATCCCCATCTTCCACTCTGTATAGCCCAGAGTTATTCTTACACGGGGTCCCAAGAGAGAATGTACAAGGATGTTCTTCAGAACTTCATGTGTAGTCAGGAGGAGTTACAGACAAGCCAGGGGTTTATTCCCAGGGGCAGTGGATATATACAATGGGATGGATGCACAACTCATAATGCAGTGAAGGACTAGACACATACAAGGAGCAGGGCTAGATCTATAAACTATAGTGCTAAGTAAATAAAAAGACACTTGATGAAATTTATAGTTCACTATCATTTATGTAAATTTACATATGCACACAAAACAACCTTACATATTTTATAAGGATCCATGCATATTTCAAGATATATATAAAATATATTAGAGTGGGTACTGATGGGAGAAGGCAACAATTGCCTTGGGATTGGGGATAAAGGAAGGAAATTTTTTAAAATAAAACAAGAAAGGAGCCTTTCATAGATAGATGATCATAAAGTGTCATGATCTGAGGGTAGGTTAATTCCATGTCATGCTCAAAGAAAAAAAAAGAAAAAAGCAGAAACCAGAAAAACACCCAGCAGTGCCTTCCACATGACCAGGAAAACTATCCTTGTTACATTTTCCTCTTTCCATGTTTCTTGGAACAAAATGTCACAGGAGATGTGAGTCCCAGTGGTCCTCAAACACAGGGAATTTCCATCTTGCTAGAGTTAAAAAGGCCTCGGGGCAACTCTTGTCCCCCGGATGGATGTGTTAGTGAGTATGAAGCCCTAGCAATCTCCTCCCCCAGCCTGAGCTCAGTGATGCTGCCCCGGGGTAGGTGGGTGGGTGGGAAGGCAGGAGGCTACAGCAGATGTCTGATGGGCGGTGGATGGGAATTGTCCGTGTCCTCCCTTTCAGTTTCTCAGGATCAGCCACTTGGAGGGTAAGAATGGATAAGGGCCAGGAAGCTGAGTGAGTTCACCCTCCTTCATCCACTACCCCTGCGCCCTGAAGCATAGCCAGGCAGGCTGTCTGCAAAGGTAGTGAGATTCGCATCCCTGGCATGCCAAGCCAGCCTGGCCACTGGGCAGGATCTCCCATTGGATGGGGCTTACACTGGTGACCTACTCTAAAATCTCTGGATCCTTTTTGTTTCGTTGATTAAATAATGCCAAGTTCAGCATTACATAGACAAGGTGGGTATTATTATCTCCACTTTACAGGCAAGGAAGTCAGGCCCAGGAAGAAGAAATGAGATGTAGCGGCATGACCAAGGCTGGAAGACTAGTTTCCTGACTCTCAGGCCAAATTTTAAGGAACATATCAAATATATCAGAACGTGTTCCTTCCAGCTATGAATCTGCCATGGCTCAGCCCTTCTAGGACTGCACAAATGACAAAGGCCAGGAGAGCAGGGCAACACAGGTCCCTGGGGGGAGGGATGCCATCCTTGAAGGGGCAGTTTTCATGCTAGGAACATTTTATTTTATTTTATTTTTTAATTTTTATTTTATATTGGAGTATAGTTGATTAACAATGTTGTGTTAGTTTCAGGTGTACAGCAAAGTGACTCAGTTATACATATACATGTATCTATTCTCTTTCAAGTTCTTTTCCCATTTAGGTTATTATAGAATATTGAGCACAGTTCCTTGTGCTATACAGTAGGTCCTTGTTGGTCATGGACTGAAAATAAATCATTAAACTTTCACCTCCTTTTTGTTGCCAAGTAATGTGCCAGAAGCCCCATGCACCATCACCAAGCCTCACCCAGTCTCTGAGCCTCTCTCCACCTTTGACTCCTACCCCTGACATGGCGATGGAGGAGTTATGAGGGCAGGAGGTGGTAAGACTCAGGCTGGGGTGGGGAGTTAGGCAGCAACCGCAGACAAACCTCCCGGGGCCTGAGTCGACTCTACCACACTTGCTCATCTCAGAAAGGGTTATCAATCACTCTGCACAAAATGCCTACGCATTCTCTGATAATTCGCTTGTATCTCAAATGGTCTGTTTCAAAGTTTCTGCTTTCTCCCTTTCAAGTTACAACTGTCACACCTGCTTACTTGCAATCAATAAATAGATGTAGCTACTTAATAATGGACCTTACTCTATTGCCTATTTGAAAACCAAGAAGATGGGCACAATTTTTTGAGGTTTCTGGATTATAATTGCACTTGAGTATAAATGAGACATGGGCAGGGAGGAAGGCTATTTGTGCCGCAATATAAGCCCTTATTTTCTGCTCCAGACCACATGGGAGATTCTCAAATAAGTTTCTAAGAGTTATCTTGGTGCTGTCGGTAATTTAACTACACAGACATTACTTTTAGCATCACAAGAGTTCCTTATAACGATGATTTTCAAGGGCAGAATTGACATCTCCTTAGAGCTCAATTCAGTTTAAAATTTTCCAACAATAAGAAACAAATAGGTAGAAAGTGAAAGGCAGTTTCCAGTGGGGAAACTCCTCGAAAGAGGGGACCACAGAGGTGAACCCCTACACTACCCAGAACTTTGCTTTCTGTGGGTACAGCCACCCCGCTAGCTACAGGGTGGGCACAGTGCCCTTCTCTGATGTTGGGCTTGACAAGGTCTGCACTGGGGCTCCTGCCTTGTGCCTGGCATATTTCTCTGCTAGGGTTCATGGTGGTGGCCACACAGGACTCCCAATTTCTCCCTGAAGAATGACCCCTAATAGCAGAGAGTGGAGCCACCAGCATTTTAGAATCTACACCAGTGTGGAACCAACGGCTGATGGGGACTTTCTATCTGCTAGAAATTTCACAGTTCAGGCAAATGAGGAACTGAGGAGTTCTGGGGAGGAAGACGAAGATGCTACAATAAGGTGAAGCAGGTTAGGTTGTTTCTGGTACCCTCCTTAATTTCCCATTTCCTCACAGTGCCCACTCAATTGGTTATATAATCCCACTACATCTCCCAGTATCCCCTCCCAATTCACCCAACCTAAGCCACCCCAATACATCCTAAGTCACCCCCATCTCACCCCATCCCAACACAACTCATTCACTCCACTCTACCATATCCCCATTGTCCCACTCTACCCCAACCCAACTCCACCCATCCCATCTTATCCCATCCCATCCCATCCCATCCCAATCCATTCTGACCCAATCCTATCCCACTTCACTCCGTCCTATCCCAGTCAATCCCCCGAACACTCTATATCTCCCAATTCCACCTCAAACCATCATATTTTACTCAATCCTATTCCATTTCATTCCACCACCCATCTCAGTCCATCCCAATTCATTCCATCTGTTCCATCCCAATATACATCCCAACCCATGCTTGATCCTACACCGACTCACTCCTTCCTACTTCACCTCAGTCCATCTCAAATTATCCTGTTTCTCCAATCCCACCCCATCATATTCCATTCCATCCGCTCCCATCCCATCTCCTGCCCGCTCCCCTCCCATCTCCTGCTTGGCCAGAGTTCTCATTTTTTAATGTATACAGGGCACGACCATTCTTCATGTCATGTGAAACTACATGAGAAAGCCAAAGGACCCCAGAGATCTAAGAGTTAAGTGTGTATTGGGGTGGAAGAGGAGGGAAAAAAAGATACAGAATCTCATCTTTATTTTTTTTCAAACAACTTCCAAAATGCTTAATCTATTGATAGGGAATCAAAAGCATGCTCTAAAAAGAGTATGTAATTCTTATTATGTCTTGAATTTGTACAGGCCCCCCAAAAAAGAATCTCATCTTTAAAGGTGGGGTATGAAAAGATAGCCCAGGGGGTTGAGCTCCCACATCCAGAAAGAAAATAAATATGAGTTTCATGTTTCTCTTAACTTACAAGAACCAGGAAAGAGCTCTAAGAACCACACCACTATTTTCAAGTTGAGAAACCCACATTGCATAGCCTACCCTTTGCTTTCTGTGGGCCCAACGGGAAGCCGAATTCTATTCAAAGCCAATGAATCCTGAGACACTGTCTCTGTGAGGTGGAAAACTCTGAGGTAACCCTCCATTTTCAGGTTCACCCAGATGTTCCCCTGTTGTGGTGGAAAATCTCCGTAGCAGACAGAGAGGAGGGATTGGGAGGCCATATCCCACTCAGAGTGAAACCCAAGGAAGGCAGTGTCAGTGACACTCTCCAACCTCTAGGGGGAGCTAGAGGGTCCGCCCTCTTCACCCCTCTAGGAAGAGGTGTACTAACATGGGCTGATAGGTGGGTGAGTCCGCCGGGTTCTAAGGAGTGTGCTTTCAGTGGGAGGAGCAGAGGAAAGACTCCTGCTGATGCATCTGGTGGCATCTTACAGTGGCATAGGATGAGAACTGTTTCTCTTACAATTCTAAGAGGCTGGTGCAGAAAGCGAGTGGACAATAGTAGTAGCAGTAGAGGTAGTGGCAGCGTTTAACATACACTGAATGCTAACGACAGGTCCGGCACTGTGACAGATGCTTTCCACGAATTAAAAGGATAGGCCCTAGAGTCAGGAAGCCCTGAGGTTCAATCCTGTCTCCTCTCCTATCTGCTCTATAATCTTGGCCAAATTGTTTAATTTCTGAGTCTCAGTCTCTTCCAATGTGATATTATAGTAACTGAATTGTTGTGAGAATTGAATAGGAATGTCTATAAAGCACTAGGCCAGCACTCAGTAAAGGAGAGCTATCGTTAGTAATATGTAGAAGGACATAGGGCCGCCTCCCACCTGGGGATGCCCCTTCATCGCATCCCACTCCTCCAAGCCCCTTGCCTTGGGAATGTCCAAAAGGGCAGTCATAGAGAAAGGGAACCTTGGGCTCCAGAGAACCTGCCTCTGATCCTTTCAACGGGTGTTTATTGAGTGTCTGCTATGTGCTGTGATCTGGGCTACAATGCTCGCCTAAGTTCATAGAGCCTCAGGGAGTAAAGGCAGACATTGTCTCATTAAACAGGAAATCCCGATATGTCCTGAAGAGTTTTACAATACGAGGAGTTTGACAACCCAGGTTGTGAGAGTTCACAGCAGAGTTCAGTCGAGACTGGTGCCTGAGACTAGAAGCAAATCAAGGACGGCTTTGTATTCACCCTCCAGGAGCTGTGGTGGAGATGGATGGACCATGGCTGCTTGAGGAGTTGGAAGGTTGAGATCCAGGCTCAAGTGCTAAAAGCATCACAGCATAACTGATGGGCACAGCCCAGTGGGAAAAGCAGGACAGAGATAGGCAGCCTGTGTGGAAGGATTCCAGGGGTAGCACCAGCTGGGTCTCCTTAGAAATCAGATAACAGGGTGGGTACCAGTAAAGGATTTGGAGTCAGGCAGGCCTGGGTTCAATCTCTGGCTGACTAGTGGTGTGGCTAAGTTATGTGTCCTCTCTGACCCTATTTCTTTGTGGATAAAATGGGGAGAATAATATTACTGGCCTCACTGGGTTGCTGTGAGGGTCGAGTTAATACATGCAAGTGCTTGGGTTGCTGTCAGCACATGGTGAGGACTCAACAGACATCAGCTGTTAGTGTCACTCCCCTGGGTACCCAGACAGCTTTCTGAGCAGTGGAGGAAGATATTGGGAGGGTACACAGACTTCCTGGCCAAGTCCTCTGTCCTCAGTGTTCCTGTTCCAACCCCATCTTCCATTCAATGGGCACAATCAATAGTATGTGCTGGGCCTGTTGCATCTCTGATTTCTAATCCCTTCCAAAACACAGGGATGCCTTGTCCCTTTTGCAGAAAGGCAGCCTGAGCCTTGGGGAGGTCTGAAGATCAGCTAGTTCTCCAACAAGGAATATCTGGCTCTGCTGAGCCATCAGAGTTCCTAAATCCTGCTGGCGTGACAATGATGATGAAACAGAGGCAGATGAGACACATGAGGCAAGGTGGTGTCGCTGAAGCCACCTGCTGGACTCTTCTGTACACACCCAAACCTTGCAGTGCCCGAGCCCTGGCAATCTGGTTCTCCAGTGCCTTTCCACATCATTCTAGCCTCACCTTCGACAAAGCTACCCTGTCACCAGTCCAAGATATGGTCAACACTCTCTGCTGTGGTCAGTTTCTTTTTTAAAACCACAAACCCACAGCTCAATTGCAAATGGAAATTCAAATCCATACATTGGTGCATTTCCTGGGGGTGGGGTGTGGGGTGGGTAATGCTTAGGGCTTGTTCTTGCATTGGTTCTAGAACTTAAGGAGCTATCTTACCAATCTGTGACATTTGGTTCTGGAGGGAAAGCAACTGGGGATCATGTGGCTTTGTTGTCGCATTACCTTTGCAAACCAACTGGCTTCTTCGATCCCTAAAACTCTTGTTCTAGGCTTATCAGCCTCTAGAAAACTGTCCAAGAAAAAAATATTTTAAAAAATCATCTGGGGCTTCCCTGGTGGTGCAGTGGTTGAGAATCTGCCTGCCAATGCAGGGGACACGGGTTCGAGCCCTGGTCTGGGAAGATCCCACATGCTGCGGAGCAACTAGGCCCGTGAGCCACAACTACTGAGCCTGCGCGTCTGGAGCCTGTGCCCCGCAACAAGAGAGGCCGCAACAGTGAAAGGCCCGCGCACCGCGATGAAGAGTGGCCCCCGCTTGCCACAACTAGAGGAAGTCCTCGCATAGAAACGAAGACCCAACACAGCCAAAAAATAAATAAATGAAGTAAAAAAATAAATAAATCAGTCAGGAGCTCATTAAAAAAAAAAATCATCTGCTGATTTAACAACCATCTATCAGCCACCAATTCTATGCCAGGTCCTGAGCTGGGTGCTGGGGATGCCAAGAGAAATAAAGCAGTGTCCCTGCCCTCAGGAAGCTCACAGTTCAATACATGAGGCAGATAAATAACTACTTTGAATACAATTCAGTTAGTACTGTCATCAAACACTGGGTATGGTCAGTGCTCCAGTTTTTAAGAGGCCTCAGAAAACAAGCAAAGCAGGGAGAAATTTTTTAAAAATAATTTGATATTTGATTTCTTTTAAAGCAATGAAGTGGTTAGCATGGGAAAAATCAGAACTTTAAACTGTAAGTATAAAAATCCTTATACTTACAGTTTAATATTGCCTTTATTTTAAATTACTTATTAAGGAAATGGGAAGCGTAACTGTCTTTTCAATGCTCAGAGCTGCTTAATTCGGAGAAAAGTAGCCAGGTTTGAGAACATTTGAGAGAATGAACCTGACAGAACTTGATGGCCACCTGATAAGGAAGGAGTTGAGGATGATCCTAAGGTTCCCAGCTAGGTAACTGGGAGGCTGCCAGTACCACCAGCCTGCATGGAGGATACTGGAGGTTAGGTGCAGAGCTAATGAGTTTGCTTTGGAAGGGAAACATCTATGTGAAGATGTCCAAGAGTCAGCCTGTTATACGGGCTGTCTAGATCCAGAGCTTCCGTGGGCTAGGAAGCCAATAGACATATATCGGGAGAAGCATCTTGGCAGGAGAGATCTGTCTGGAAGCTTCAGAGTGTGGTAGTGGAAGAAATGGGCCTGGATGAGCTCACCCAGGGAGGAGTGAAAGGAAATGAGGAAAAGCATAAGGAATGGAACACTGCAGGAAGCCAGACTTTCAAGAGGGGAATAAGTGCTACTATTAGAAACTGGGAAGGAACAGCCAAGAGGTAGGAGAAAAATCAGCCAAGCACAGTGTGCCGGAAGCCCAAGGAAGAGAAATTTTAAAAGAAGTAATCCAAAGTGTTCACAGTTCAGAGAGGTAAAGGAAGAGAAAGAAAGAGGAAGCAGATGGGTTTGGCGATTAAGGTGGTCATCAGTGATCTTTCCTAGAGAGTTCCAGTCCTGGGGACAGAAGCCAGCCGGCAGGGAGTGAATGGTCGCAGAGAAGGTGAGTTCAAGACTCGTCTGAAGAGAGTTAACCTGTAAACGAGAAAGAAAGATGGGATGGGAGCTAAAAGGTCAATAGGGCCAAGAAGTCTGGTTGGCTTGTTTTATGTTAGAGATTAAGTTGTTTAGGGAAAACAAAAGACAGGAGAGTGATGGATCTATCATCTAGGGGGAAGAGGTAACTGCTGGAAGGTCTCTAGGGAGGCTGGGGGTGGGGGGAGTGTGAGGGCACAGATGGAAGGGGTGAGGGTCCAAGTTGAAGGCAGGTAAGGAGGCTTCTCCTTTCAAATCCTATATTCATTTTATCCAGTCATCACTGGGCCAAGGAAGGGAGACAGCGCAGTCCTGAGCATCTTTTAAAGTCAACGGCGTGAAGAGAACACAAAATAAATGTGCTTCCCCCTCTAATGTGCCAAATCCTGCCATCATCTGTCACCAAGTCCACTTCCAAATCTCTGCTGCTGGCAAGGTCAAACACCACATGTAAATGCGGGATGGGAAGCCAGAGCACGCCCACCGGAGAGCAAGCACCCCCTCCCCCAAGCCGTTCAGCACTCCCACCCCCAACTTCTCTGCCAACCAAAGAGCTGCAAGCCAACCGATCTCTCCAAGGCAGGATTCCAGCACAGCCCAGCAGTGTGCAAGCTCCGGTAGTCGGCCTTCTTCTTTCCCTGGGGGCATGACATGCCCAAGGGGCAGGGACAAATCGAGCCAGAAAACCAGCTGGATCATATTAGGGGCAATCTCAGGTCTGCTAAGCCGGAGCAGGGGCCGCTCCTGGACACACGTCTGAGAGGCCTGACAGCCGGTACCAGCGGTACCCCCACCTCTCATGTGGCAAGTCTGGTGACCAGCGGCGTTGTTGTGAACCGTGCAGCCACCCGGTGGGTGTGGGTGTGCGCGAGGCCTGAGCTCCTAGGCGCGCGCACCGCGGGCGCCCCTCTCTGGGTGTCGGCCGCTATGACTCTTAGGGGAACCTGAGAAAGTCCGGTCAAGTAGGGATGGGAGAGCTAGGGCTGGCTCAGGGAGCCCTTCCCGACCAGCAGCCCTAACATTCCCGGCTAAGGAGCTGGCGACACGGTCTGCGGGGACCGGCTCACAAGATGCTGGAGCCCAGAGTGGACAGAAGAGCTCGCCAGGGAAGGGTCGCAGTTTCCAAAAAGGGACCACCTAGACGCTCGGATGGCTGAGGCCAAGCCTTCAACGGTTCAATCGGTGGTTTAAAAAAAACAAAATAAATAAGTAAATAAAAAACCCAACACAGCTCCAGGCCGGAGGTGCTCTCAGTCAAAACCTGGGCAGCAGGTGTTACGGGTTTTCTCCCCCCGTGGGTGTCAGCTTTCAGGCTAAATAAAAATGCGGCCCCAGGCATCGCCCGTCGGACCCGTCCCCACCCGGGGACACAGAACTTTCTAGGCTGTGGCTAGAGCTGAGCCTCGGAGGGGTGCAGGGGGTAAAGCGGGAGGGCAGCAGTCGAGGCCAGTGGTTCCCAGTGGGGACTGGGTTTTCTCCAAGCTCCGCGTGCCTTCCCGGTCCGCAAGCTGCAGCCACACATCGGCGAAGTTCCGGGACTCGCCACACCCTCCAGGTCTGTCCCCCTCCCCGACTCGGTCGCCGGGAGCAGGTCCCGCCGCCCGCGCCGCCGCTGCCGCAGACCCGGCGCTCGGCTGCAGCAGGGCGCGGGAAAGGGCACTTTGGCGCGGAGTGGAAACCGAGGGCAATGTGGCGGCGCGGGGCCTGGCGGCGACACTCCCTCCCCCGCCCCCGGGCGCAACCCCCGCCCCCGCCTGCCCGTCGCTCAGCACCCTCCAGCCCCTAGCTGAGTCCTCCAGCTCGGCGTGCTCTGGACCCCCGCCCAGCTGACCCCCCTCCCAGCCCAGAGCGCCCAGGGAGGGGGACACTTGCGGAGGGGGATGGCGGCCGCAGTCTCCGGGCGGCTCCGGCGGGGGCGCGGGCTTCAGTTGCGAGAAAAATGGGCGGGGGCAGGGAAGGGCAGACCCTGCAGACGCGGAAATGGGGAGGGGGCGCGCCGTTCCGCTCCAGCCCCCAGGACGGGCGTGCCAACCAGGATCGGGAGGCGGGGAGGGCTCCAGGAAAGTTTATCTGGGAAAAGCCTGGCACCTTGGGGGCTGGGAGGCTGAAGAAACTGAAGCCACGGTCCGGGAGCCCCGCAACCCCGGGCGGGGATGGTCTGTCTCCCAGGCCCCCTGGCCGGATCCGGCCAAGTTGCGGCTGGGGGTGTGGGTAGCAGTGAGGGTGAGGGTGGCGGGGAGGACGGGTGAGGGTGGGGGGGAAAGAGGGGGCAGAGGCGAGGCTGAGCAGGAGGGTGGGCGTTTGGGAGGGCGGGAGGTTAAGGCGGAGGGCGGGGGGAAGGGACAGGGACCGGGTCGTGGATGGGTGGGCTCGGGACTCGGGTGGGGCGCGCGGCGGCCGCCGGTTCCCCGGCGCGGCCGGACTTACCCGCGGCGGCTGAGGCGCTGAGCAGCCCCCAGCCCAGCAGCAGCAGCAGCGGCGGCGGCGGCGTCGGCGGCGGCGGAGGCGGACGGCCCCAGCGGCTCCCGGCGCCCGGCACAAGCGCCGAAATCCCGGCTTCGGCGCGAGCCCTCCCCGCGGGGCAGCCGCAGCGCCCCTGCTTCCGTCCCCGCGAGCGCGGCATGGCGCGGCCGGCAGCGCCGAGGGAGAGGCTTCCCTCGCAGTGGAGGAGAAAGGAGGTCAGGAGAGCTCTGGAGCTTTTTTCTGCTCGGAAAAAATCCCGGTACGCGGGAGCTCTGAGCTTCTGCGGCTGGAATGAACCAAGTGTCCGCCCGGCCGGGGAGAGGCGCGCTGCGCTCTCGGAAATGACTCGCTCCAATCCCGCTTCGGGGGGTTCGCGCCGGGGGGCGGAGGGGGGGTGAATTATCCCCGGATTAATCACTCCGGAGCCGCTTCTCCGCTGCTCCAAATGCTGGGGGTGGAGGCGCAGCAAAGGAGAAAATATTGGGAGGGGGCGGGTGTTCCTCTTCAGCGCCACCTCCACCTCCAGACAAACCACAGATTACATCTAAAGGGTTGTTTATTCCTGTTTGTTTTACAATTGACCAGTTTCTTTTAAGTTCAGTTCTCTCGTTTCCATTTATAAGATCACCCATTAATACACCCTCCCCCTTACACACACGCGCACACACACACAGTGATACTGACACACAGACACTCACAGGCGCGCACACACACACACGTACACACACGCCTCTTCCACGTTTGGAAATTAGAATACTGTCTGGGAAAAGGTAACCAAAGAAGGACGCGGTTCCCCAAGTCACGGCTCTTACGAGCTGATCTTGGGTGGTGGCTTTGAACTTGCAATCTGGGGCGTGGGGCGATGCTTACCAGCCCCAGTGGCAGCAGCCTCCTACCCCATCCCAGGAGAAGGGTGTGTGTGCGTAGACCCAGGATTAAGAATTGGAGGGAGGGAGGGAGGGGCGGGGGTGGGGGAACCCGCGGGTTTGGCTCCGTTCTGTCCTTCCCCTACCCTAAGGCAAAATCTCGGGATGGAGGGAGGCGTGCTTGTGTCCGTTGCGGTGGGGGAGGGGAAGTGAGGTTGGTAGAGGAACGGTGCAAGAGTTACTTGTGCAATTTATCCTCAAAATTAAATAACCGGACCCGGCTTCTTCTCATCCTTACCCTCCTCCTCCCAGCCCTGGCCCCAAACCAGACGAGTTTCTCCCAATGGCGTGAGCCCCTTCCCACTTCTTTCCCGCCGCCGCTGCCGCCAGGCCCCAAGGGCTCAGCGCCGGTCCCCACCCGATCTCCCACCCCCCACTCGGTCGCCGTCTCTGTCTCGTCTCTCCTAGGCTCCTCCGTCAGTCACGATGGCTCCTTAGCTGTCTACGCCAAACTCTCCGCGAGAGGGAACAGACGCTACGGGGCGGGGAAGGGGGGACCAGGAGGGGCAGGGCCTGGGGAGGAGGTCCCCCCGGCACGCGGGGTGGAAAGGCACTAGCGGGTGAACACCCTTCCCCTTTGCCCGAGGCACCCGGGAGAGGCTGCGCTAGGGGCTTAGGGGGGTTGGCAAACCGGAGCTCTAGTGTCTGCGAGCCCAGGGGGCAATGGCCCGCGGTTGGTGGGAATTTCCGGGAAAGAGCGTGGAAAGGGCTATGGGGCTGACGACCGGAGTGGGGAAGGCGGCGGACAGGGCCGGAGGAGTGGATGCTTGTCCTTGCCCACCAAGAAAAACTTGCTGTGCGGAGCCGCGATCTCCCGATCTCCCAGCTCCCTTGATGCCCGGCTCCCTCCTCCACCTCAAGTTGTTCCGGTTTCCCAGTATGAGCTCATCCCGCAGCTGGGGAGCCAGCCCGGTAGCCCCGGGCCGGTGAGCGTCCTCAGAATCGCCGGGCCCCTTCCCCACCCCCAACAGGCTGGCTTTCTCGCCCCTCCCGACGCCGCCTCGCTGGGTGCCAAGAACCGACCGAAACGGCCAGAACTCCACAGTGAAAGGCCTGCTTTATGTCCCCGGAGCAGCGAGGAGGGGGCTTGTCGCTTCCCATTGTCCAGGCCCAGCCCCCAAAAGAGAGGGCTCAGCCAGCCAAGCCTTGGCCTTCCCGCCAGCGCTGGAGAGAAGGGAGGGGCTGGCTGGGCCATTGGTGGGTGGCAGCCTTGGGGGTGCTGCTGGTGGGATCTTCCCTGGGGGAAAGCCCTGGCTCATGAGCTTGGGCCTCTCCCCTCTCCTGCCAGAGGGGTCCTCGAGCTCCAGCGGGCAGAGCCCTCCCCTGCAGCCCACAGCTGGGCAGGAGGGAGTCTGGGCTGCTCTGTAATTCTGGGGCTCCAGGCCAGTGGGCTTCCCCCACTCCCTCCTCAGCCCCAGCACTTTGCTCTGTGGCTGCAACCCACAGCTGATGTTTACCCAGAACCCTCCCCGGCAATGGGACATTTGTCATCCTTCTCCCTGGGGGCCGTGGAGGGCAGGGACACCCTTTTAATAACTGACACTGGCCCAGCTACTCACTTCCTCCACCATTCCTCCCTCTCTCTGATCTGTCTGTGTCCACATATACTTACCGAGGCCTCCTGAGTTCTGGGCCCTGTGCCAGCCTGTGCTGTGGGCAATGCAGAGATGCACAGTGTGCGGCCCTGCATGGGAGGATGCGGGGCACAGATGGAAACCCCCCCACAGCCCAGGCAGTGCTGATCGCCAGGACGGAAAAGGCATGTTACAGACAGTAACAAAGGCATATCAAGACAGGAAGCTTTTCTTGGACTTGGGGGATCATAAGGGCAATTTAAGGAGGGAAGTAAGATTTGGGCTGGACCCTGAAGCCTGGATACTTTGACGAGGTGAAGATTGATTTACTCAACAAATAGTAATTGAGCATCATTACATGCCAGCCACTGTGCTAGATATATACGCTTGAGTGAACTGTCCCTGGCTTGATGAAGGCAGGTGATAAATAAACAATTATATATAAAGTAACTAATTAAAGATGCTATAAAGAAAACGTTCATAGTTGCTGTGAGAAGGGCCACACGGGGCATACCTTAAATAGGTGGTCTGGGAAGGCCTCTCTGACGTGGTGACCTTGAAGGTGGGATTGAAAATTAAGCTAAACAGCCATGCAAAGAGTTGGGAAAAGGAAGGGCAAGGCCCTGAAAAGGGAGGGGGTCTGGGATAGGCGGCTGGGTGTGGGTCAAGGTGAATAAGAGGGGACCCCTAAGAGATGAGGGAGGGGATGGGACCAGAGCCAGACCATGCAGGGTCTTTTAGGGGCTGATGAGGAGATTGGATTTTAGTCTTAAAAAGGGGGAAGTACAAGGTGTATTCATTTGCTAGGGCTGCCGCCATAACAAATAACAAAGTACCACATACCTGTGTGGCTGAAACAACAGAAATGTATTGTCTCAAGGTTCTGGAAGTTAGAAGTCCAAGATCAAGGTGTCTACAAGGTTGGCTCCTTCTGAGTTTGCTCTCCTTGACTCGTAGACGGCATGTCTTTTCCCTACATCTTTACATTGTCTTCCCCCTGTACATGTCTGTGTCCAAATTTCCTCTTCTTATAAGGACACCAGTCATACTGGGTTAGGCCTCACCTTACAGATTTAGTTTTAACTTAATTACCTCTTTATAGCCCTGTCTCCAAATATAGTCACATTCTGAGGTCCTAGAGGTTAGGACTTCGACATAGGGAGGGACAGAATTCAGCACATAACAGGAGGAGAGGTCTTTACAGATGGAGGGAAGAGAGAGAAGAAATGCATGACAGTCAGAAAATAGATCTAAAGAGATGTCCATCAGGCTGCGTGGAGTGTGAGTGCTTTATCAAGAAGTAGTCTGAAAAGGTGCACGGCTCTGAAGACCAGAGATGGGGACCCTGAACATTTGCAGGCCAAGGGAGAGGCAGGGGTCCAAGAGATAATAATAGCCCTCCCCTCTCTAGCCTAGGAGAGTGTGACTCTCAGCCCAGCCCCCAGAGCTGGCTCCCTGCCTACCCACTCCTGTCTCCCCAGGAGCAAGAGGCAGCCATGGGTCAAGGTCTCTCCACAGTATCACATTGCAAAAAGCCCAGTGTGGTGTGGTGACTCGCCAAGATAAGCCTAATACCCAGATAAGATCAGAGTTGGTTTTAGAAAGAAAACAAGGCCTGGTGCTCTGGAGAACTTGGCCTGATTCAAGTAGGGGCTGCACTCCTGATGCCCTGAAAGTTTCATTCTGACCTAAGAAGAAAATAAAAGAACCTGCTGAAGCCGAGAGAGAGAAACTGAGCCGGCAAATGGATGCTCTAGTAACGAGGGCAGAAATGGAGGCTGAGGGCTGAGTAGGACGGCAGAGAAGGGCTACAGAGCAAAGGCGAGGGCCCAGAGGAAAAGCCTGGGGTCTGAGTGGAGGGTGGGGATTTTAAAATGATGAACGCGATGGGACAGAAGCTAGTATTTCCCAAGAGCAAGGCTGTCACCGTAGAGATGACAGTGATCTGCTTCCCAAGGAAAGGTGACAGAAACGGTTCAGGAAGAAAAAGCCCAGGACAAACTTGGGGGGAGGCTGTGGGAGCCCCACAACCAGGAGGGGGATGTGAGAAGGGCCCACAGTCTGGACCATTCCTCCAGTGCTACCAAATGCTGGGACCATCGAATTCTAGCATTTCCTGCAGAAAATCCTGTGTTTGTGAAACAAAGAAAGGGACAGAACTCGAGTCAGTGGCAAAAGAGGTCAAATGTTTCGTCTGCTTGTCAGAGGCCATAATCCACAGGAGAGGGGCTATGCTAGGCTCTCATCTCTACTTGAAGTTCCTCCAGTCAGCTATGCTATCGTAGCCCCTACGCCTTCACTCACGCTGCTTCCTCTGAGTGCAATACCATTCCTTCTCTCACTGTGCAGAGGAGATGATTCCTAATCACTCAGTTCAAGTGTCACCTCCTTCAGGTAGCTTCTCCTAACCAGCACCCGCAACACACACCCTCTGCTTAGTTAGATGCCCTTTGCAGCATGGCCAGCTAGCTGGACATCAGAACGGTACGCCTCCCCTTCCATTGTATCGAGCAATGGTTCTCCACCAGGGGTGATTTGGCCCCCAGGGGCCATTGGGCAGTGTCCACAGACATTTTTGGTTGTCACCACTGGAGGGTGCTATTGGCATCTAGGGGGTAGAGATGGTGCTAAACACCTTACATGCCCAGGGAAGCCCCCCTCCACCCTAAAGGTTTATTTGGCCAAAAATGTCAATAGTGCCGATTTATCACTGAGAAGTGGCTGCCTAGCCAGGACTACACTTTCCAGCCCCCTTTGCAGTTGGGTGCAGCCATAAGACAAGGGTTCTAGCCCAAGGAATGTAAGCCGAAGTGGTGTGTGTGTCACTTCAAGGCTTACCCCATAAAATCCTCCCACCCTTATTCCTCCATTTGCTGGCTGGATACAGAGCATTTGGGGTCCCTAGGGGATGACAGAGCCATGAGATGGAAGAAGCCTGGATCCCAAATCACCCTGTAGAGAAAAGTCACCCACCAGTTTGGGACACCTGAATTGGACTGTTAGGTGAAAAACAACCTTTAACAGCAAAAAGACACCAAAATATTGAGGTGTGTTACAGCAGCTAGCAACACCCTCGTACACCCCTCCATGCTTTTTCTTCAGTATCATTTGCTTACTCCTCACTCATTCTTTTATTTGTGCAGCCACAATGCAGCCACAATCAATGGTATTGAACCCATTAATCTGCACACCAGGCTCTGTGCTATGCTGAGGAAACAAATATAAAGAAGAATAAGACATGACCGTTGGTCCTTGCCTTCAGGCTATGGATAGTTTATTGAGAAAAGAGTTAAACAGCAAAGCATAATGACTCTGGGAGAATTACGGGATGTTATGGAAATGAGAAGGGCTTCTAGCTCAGCCTGGGGAGAGGGGCAGGTAAGAAGTGGCACCTTCCAGGAAGAAAGCAGTGTGGGCAAATGCAGGGAGGTAGACCCAGCAAGAAGAATCTGCAGTGCTCCCAGCGGTCCAGGGTGCTGGAGGGCAGGCAGGAGGGGCACCATACCTCTGCTCTGCGATTCCCCAGTCTCTCTGTAATTGACAGCTTTCTCTTTTGCTCCCCCCGCAGTGGACTGGGGAGTTCCCTACGGCAGAGATCTTCTCCTGGAGGTCTCCTGAGTCCCTAGTGCCTGTGTGGTGTCTGGCATTCTCTGCTTTTAGATGTCCTGCAGGATGCTCTGCCCCAGCCTGCTCACAACTGAACTCACCTACTTCTGATCCGGCACCAAAACCTGCCCCTCTGCTCGGTCCCCCATCTCAGGAACCAGTTTCCACGTCCACCCAGTTCCTGAGCCAGAAACCTGGGGGATCATTCTGGCCTCCCCTCTCACTCAGCCCCCACATCCAGGCAGCTCCCAAGTCCTCTAAATTCTGCCTCCTTCGCATCTCTCAGGTCCTAGCCAGGTCCCCACATCTCTCTTCTGGGTTTCTGACAGCAGCCGCATAACAGGTGCCCCCAACTCCGCTCTTGTCCCATCCAACATGTCTTCCTTTTTGCCGCTTTTCTTTTAAAACACTAACCTGATTTCACAGCTTCCCTGCCTTCCCCGGATGTTTCTCCATGGCCTACAGAGTGAAATCCAAGTTCTCTGCTAGACCCTCCCTTCCTGCCCCTGGCTGCCCCTCTCTCCTGTGCCCCCTGTCTCCCTACTGTCCACCCACCACGCTCGCTCCAGCCATTCTGAGGCCCCTGCACTCCTGAAATGAGCCGTGCTTTCTCTCTCCCTTCCCCCTGGGCCTCTGTGCACGCTGCTCCCTCAGCCTGGAACGCTCTCCCCTCCTTCTGTGTCTGGTTTTCTCCTATTTGTCCTTCAAAACTCAGTCCAGGCGTCAGCTCTTACAAGCAATCTTCACCAGTGCCATTCAGAGTGCCTGGTACATGGTGGGCCTTCAGTAGATGTTTGCTGGATGAATGGATGGATGGATAGATGGATGGTTGAGTAGGTGCTCGGTAATGTTTGTGGAATGGACCCAAAGGTGTCTCTCCTAGACTCCATTATCTGAATTCCTTAAAGAAATGCCTTCTCTGGGTTATGATTTAATGTTATGTTCTCTGTCTTCAGAGAAACCTGATGTGAGAAACTACCAGCTTAATGGCATTTCTGTCTTTATGAAAACAGAATTGAATATATTGCCCACTATGTCACTCAGTGTCCATTATATAAGGACTCATGATAAATTCATGCGTGGGGTTATTTCCAGGAAGCATCTTGTCTCTGCAGATGAAGATGTGTATTCTCTGCTGTCAGAAAATAAAAACTCTGCCTTCCGACATGTTTCCGTTTTTGCTTTAACTGACAAACAGGGATACCCAGTTTTATTACCTTATTACCTCCATGCCTCCTGACCAATTCAGGGACCTGAAAGCAGCAACTCTTTCTGCTTTCTTTAGATGGAGTCAGTTCTTGCTTTATCCTTCGATGCTGTAATTTTTACTTTTTAATCTGAAAGCTGCCTCAAATCATCTCTAGTATAAATCTTAAATGAATGCATACTGGTGGCCAACGTCCAGGCCTGGAAGTTAGGGAAGGAAGGGCAGAACACCAAGCTTCTAGTTGAGAGGGACCCCGTACAGAGCCTCTCCAGGGATTCTTGGGGCTCCTATCATGACAGGGGTCTGGCAGGAAGGCCAAGGCAGAAGCGGAAGACCAATTGCATTCCAACTCTGGTGCCACCTTACTGGGCCACCACTGACAAGTCATATTCTTTTCCTCCGCCAACTATGGCTTTCCTTTCCCCTAACTTTAAATGGAGATCTCATCAGCCCCCGTTTTTACATTAATAGCTAATAACAACAACAATAATCGGTATCTTTTATGGAGGGCACACCGTGCACCAGGCACTGTGCTGAGAACGTCCATAGATGTCCCCCTTTGAAACTCTCCCCCTCCATACCTGTCTAGTGTTCCCATCCCTTTGCCGATGATGGAATGCCAGAGAAGCTGAGCATGTGCAAAGCCACCCTTCAGTAAGTAGCAGAGCAGGAATTCAAATTCAAGTGTGTCTGCTGCCACCGCCCAAGGTCTTAACAATCTCCTCACAAATGGGCAAGGATTGGAGGCAATAATAAGGGATGAAATCCCCTGTGGAAATGGTAGGGATCGCTGATGGTGCTGCCAGGAAAGAGGAATCCCAGAGCCACAGCTTTGCTTCTAGAATCCTCTGGTGTCCTTTCCAAAGTCCTGGAAAGGGCTGGCTACTCTAGTTTTTGTTTTGTTTTTTCTTTTTTGGCCTCGATGCTTGGCTTCCAGGATCTTAGTTCCCCAACCAGGTATCGAACCCAGGCCCCCGGCACTGAAAGCCCAGAATCCTAACCACTGGACCACCAGGGAATTCCCAGGGCTGGCTGCTCTGAAGTCAGGTTCAGTTCCTGGGACAACGTCCAGGGGAGGCCCATTCACGTGACAGATGGCTGCACCCTCCTCTCTTCCTCCTGTTCTGGGGTTTGTCCCTTAAGAAGCCTGCCTGCAGTCTCCCTATGCATGGGGCTCCCTCTGGGCGGTTTGACCCTTTAGGCATAATCCACTCTAGGCAACATGTCGCTTTAGGCATCATGTCACTGTACTTTTCAGGGTCCTGCAAAAAGTCTGAAGCCTGAAAGTGTTATTATTATTAGCTCCACAATACAAAGAAGAAAACTGCAACATTGAAATCAGTAACTATTTAATTAAATGCTAAATGTGCCATTATGTCAACTTCATTAACTGTTGAATTTAGTAGTCATAAAAATTTCATTACATCTGATAACAATTGGTAGGTTGGAGTTTTCTCACCGCACAAGATTTCCCAGGTAGGCACCAAGATTGGTGAGAAATCATAGCTGACCATAAATTAAATAAATTATTCATGACCAAAAATTTGCAAAAGCAAAATGGCAAAAAAAACCTTTCAATTTTCTTTTACAGCCAAAAAGAGATATTTATGGTGAGAGCTGGGTGTTGAAACTATGTTAGAGGATGGACAGGGCCTCCACGAGTAAGCTGTGAATCACCAGAGAACGTAGGCCGTGCCCACCTTTCTGAGTTCTCCATCCTAGCCGTGTTTGTGTCTGTGATGGAAGCCACGTGAGGAGAGGCTTCGGCTGGAGAATAGGTAGGGAGAGTTGTCTCCTCCTGAGGCTTTCCTGGTTTCAAATAGAAAAGCAAGAATCCCAGAATCGTAAATAATGATAGCTAACATTCATTGGGTACGATGCATGTGCCAGACTCACTATTCTAAAGCACAGCTCGTGTATTATCTCAGTTGCCACAAAACAATTCTATGAGGTCAGTATTTTATTATCCCTATTTCACAGATGAGCAAACTGAGGCATAAAGAGGTGAAACAACCTGCTCAGGGTAATAGGGGTTCACAAATTGAACCCACTGTTCAGGTGCTGAAGATAGAATAGTGAAACCCGGTGCCTGCCTATTTTAGAGCTTGAAGCAAAGCAGCCAATGGTCCTGGACACCATTTCACGTGCTGGGCACAGAATATATCAGTTTTTCCCACACCTGCTGTGTAGCAGGCACTTCTGGAATGCTTTGCTCCCTTCCTGTGACAATGCGTAGGCTAGAGGTGTTATTCATCTCCTAGCCCTGTGCCTTGCACAATTTTGGCCATGGTTGGTGCTAAAAAACGGACAAAGCCTAGAAAGGCTTAGTTGATGATTCGAGTCCATTCCTCCATCACAAAGCAAATTTCCCCGGTACAGCTAAAGTTCTCCCTCCCTACACGTAGCACAGAAGCTGTTATTGAGAAACTCCAGTGGCATGCACTTCAATGTAATCAACAAGGAAACTAATATACAGAACTTTTAGGTGTCTCTTGTGTGCCAGGTGTTGTTTTAGGGACTTTCCATTTGTTAAATAATTATGTAGTAATAGGACATTTACAATAATTCTACAAAATAGATATTCTTTATTGTCATCCCATTTTACAGAGGAGGAGACCAAGTGTTATGAGCTGCATGGTGTCCCTCCAAATTCAGATGTTGAAGTCTTAACCCCTAGTGCCTCAGAATGTGAGGTACTATTTGGAGATAGGACATTTAAAGAGTGGTTAAGGTAAAAATCGGGTCTTTAGGGTGAGTCCTAACCCAACATGACTGGTGTTCTTATAAGAAGAGGAGATCAGGACATAGATATGCACAGAGCAAAGACCGTATGAAGACACAGGGAGAAGATAGCTGTATATAAGCCGATGAGAGAACCTCAGGAGGAACCAACCCTGCCAACACCTTGATCTTGGACTTCTAGCCTCCAGAACTGTGAGGAAATAAATTTCTGTTGAGTAAGCCACCCAGTCTGTGGTACTTGGTTGTGGCAGCTCTAGAAAGCTAATACACCAAGGCATAGAGCAACTTGCATAAGGATACATTGCCAGGAAACATGAACTCAGAATTTGAACTCAGGTAGTCTGGTTCTAGAGTCTATGTGTTTTTCAATAATGAAAGTGTCCTCTGTGCTGTCCAAAATGGTAGCCACAAGCCACACGTGGTTCTTGAAATGTGGCTAATGTAACTAAGGAACTGAAATTTTAATATAACTTACATTAAAATTAAAATAGCCACATGTGGCTAGTGGCTACCAGATTAGATGTGGTTTGTTTATACTGGCTCTAAGTACTCCACTTACATATTTTTCATTAAAGCATAGTTGATGTATAATATTATATAAGTTACAGGAGTACAATATAGTGATTCACAATTTTTAAAAGTTATACTCCATTTATAGTTATTATAAAGTATTTGCTATATTCACTGTGTTGTATAATAGACCATTATAGCTTATTTTATACCTAATAGTTTGTATCTCTTAATCCTCTACCCCTATAATGCCCCTCCCCCCTTCCATCTCCCCACTGGTAACCACTAGTTTGTTCTCTATATCTTTGAGTTTGCTTCTTTTTTTGTTATATTCACTAGTTCATTGTATTTGTGCTTTCTGGATTCCACATATAAGAGATATCATACAGTATTTTTCTTCCTCTGACTTATTTCACTTAGCAAAATGCCTTCCAAGTCCATCCATGTTACTGCAAATGGCAAAATTTCATTCTTTTTTATGGCTGAGTAGTATTCCATTATATATATATATATATATATATATCTTCTTTATCCATTCATCTGTTGATGGACACCTAGGATGCTTCCATATCTTGGCAATTGTAAATAATACTGCTATGAACATTAGGGTGCATGTATCTTTTTGAATTAGTGTTTTTGTTTTTTTGGATATATATCCAGGAGTGGAATTGCTGGGTCATATGGTAGTTCTATTTTTAGTTTTCTGAAACACCTCTATACTTTTTGCCACTTAAGTTTTTTGCAGACTCTTCTAGATACCTCAGCTCTGTGTTCCAAGAAACACACCCCTATCTTTGTTCTCTATCCCTGGTGTATTTCGTGTTTTGTTTTGTTTTGTTTTGCAGTCCTTGGCCCCTGTTGCCTAGTCTCCTGCCGAAGGGAAGAAAGAACAGAAGGAATGAGTGAGCTGGCTAACTTTCCAGAATCCTGTGGCCTGGGCAGTACAGGGTCGTCGGTGTTCTGCTCTAAGCATAGGTGTTAGCCAACCAAATGCCAAGCAGCACAAACACTGAGTGACATTTTCAGAACTATTAATATTTCATCAGAAGTGATCACTTTTCCTTTTAAATGCACTATCTTAAAAGGTTTTCTACATTCTTAACTATAATTTTATTCAGTCTAGGTCCTCAGAATTTTCCCCAAAGGAACACATCTTCAATTTTATAATGAAAATCAAAGGGGAATCCAGCTCGGATTTCAAAATTTAGAGTCAACATTTCCAGGAACTCAGGCCCTCTGTAAAGAGCAAGGTTGTGTATTGGGCACCTATGGTATGCCAGGCACTCCATACAGTATGCCATGAATTCATCCAACACAGATTTATGAAGTGCCTACTATGTACCGGAAACGTGATCTTCCTAATAATTTTTTTTTAAATTTTTTATTTATTTGTTTATTTATTTTTGGCTGTGTTGGGTCTTCGTTTCTGTGCGAGGGCTTTTCTCTAGTTGCGGCAAGCAGGGGCCACTCTTCATCGCGGTGCGCGGGCCTCTCACTGTCGCGGCCTCTCTTGTTGCGGAGCACAGGCTCCAGACACGCAGGCTCAGTAATTGTGGCTCATGGGCCCAGTTGCTCCGCGGCATGTGGGATCTTCCCAGACCAGGGCTCGAACCCGTGTCCCCTGCATTGGCAGGCAGATTCTCAACCACTGCGCCACCAGGGAAGCCCCTTCCTAAGAATTTTTAACACCATTTTACAAAAAAGCATCCCTCTCATCCTTCTGCTTCATCTCCAATGTTACCTTACCTACTCTAAGTGGGCTGCCTGCATGGTCATCTGATGCTGCCACCTCTTCTCTCCCCATTGCCTCACTTTGTTGGCTAGTTTCCATCAGAGCCCTTATTTCATCTGTAATTATTACTTATTTACTTGCTCTGCTACTTGGCGATCTATCTCCCTCCACGAGAGAATATAGGGTCCATGAGAGCAGGGACCATGCCAGTTTCGCTCACCTTCATGCTTTCTCACTGTCCCGCAACTCACCGGCACAGAGGAGGGCTCATCAGTATCTGGGGAATGAATGAAGGATGGGAGAAGTGAAGACAGTTGTTAGGGTCACACAGCTAGTAAGGGGCAGTGTCAGGGTTCAACCCTACATGAACAGGCTGCCATCTCGTCTATTCGCGTCCAGGCTTCTTTCTTCTTTCCCGTCCGTCCTCTTGATCATCCTTTACTGGGGAAACACTGGAGGAACAACCATTGACTCCTGGGGCCAGAGAGTCCCGGGCAGACGGAGGTCCCATGTTGGTTCCGAGTTTAAGGAAGCCCCTCCAGTGTGGGGCGGAGCCCACTGAGCAGCAAGCAGTTAGCTTAGACCTTCTCTCGGCACCTCCGCCCACCCTGGGGACCGCTGAGCCCAGAGCTGGAGAAACCAGTCTGTATCGGTAGCCTGGGGTGCCTGGGTTTGGAGCCCAGCTCCCCGCTTCCTAGTGGGCCTTGGACACACCCCTTTAGGACTTTGAGACTCGGTTTCCTCAAATGTAGAACAATAATACATAACGGTACTAACTTCAAAGCCGAGCGCTTGGCACATGGTAAGCGCCCTGGTCAAAGGGCAGTTAGGGGTGAAATCAGTGATCCCCGGGCAGGGACCGGCAGGCATCCAGGTGGGTACGGAGGAGCCCGCGGCGGCGGGGCGAGCCGGGGCACGGTGCCCTTGACCTCTAATGGGGGAAAGCGCTCTGGGGTCCTCTGGCCCCCGCCCCCACCCCACCGGAGGGCCTGGGGCACAGACCGAACGCAGGGCGCCGCGCGCACCGAGCCGTTGCGTTTGAAACCCAGCGAGGAATTCCAGCGCTGGACGGGAAGCGGGTGGGAGCCACCGGCCCTGCAAATCGGCCCCAGCCCCCCGCGGAGACAGCGCCCTTTTAAGGCGTTGGGACCCTTCCCCGGTCCACCCCGCAGCCCAGGGAGGGGACCGTGGCAGGTGTCTGCTGGGGGCGCCGGGGCGGGCGCTGGGCACTCGGGACCGTTCCTGTGGGCGGTGGAGCGGCCAGGAGAGGGGGACTGGAGGGGGAGTTGGGGCGAGCAAGGCGGGGCTCGGCCGGGCGGGGGCCCTTGGCTCTCGGTGGGCGCGGGGTCCCTGGGAAGGCCCAGTGAGAAACCGATGGCAGGATCCCGGAGCCCGGTGCCTAGCAGTGTGCCAGGCCCTCACCAGGTCATCCCCCAGGCTTAGCGAGCGATGATGGGCTGAGCCCCGGGCGCTGCCAGGAGTCAGGGGCCGGTGGCAACGGGAGAGTGCCAGGGACTGGGGGGAGAGCCAGCCCTCCCCTTGCAGCTGTTCCCAGATGTCATTCTGCCCCCCCAGGTGCCTGGTTCCTGAGCTCAGGGGGATTCTACGGTTACTAAGCTACTGGTTTTTGTTGACTTTTAAATATTTTCTTCTAAGGGAGAAGGGGAGGGGGGCAAAAGTCAAGAAAGAGCAAATAAAAACAAATCAAAATAAGTACCCCCTCCCCAAAAGAAAGCTGTCCTCCATCCATCACTTACGCACAAATCGAAGGCCTCTGAACATAGTCACCTTGCTGGACCAACAGCTAGACAGAACTGACCTCCTTCTGCCCCATCCTCATCTCCCTTTCTGGTGAATGAGGGGTGGTGGTGGACGGTCCCCCTGTCTTCGAGCCCTGGGTGGACAAAGGGGCTTCCGGAAAGAGAGGAAGAGGATGGCCAGTGGGAATGGGCTGGCTTTGTCCTCAGCCCTGGTGGCCAAGCGCCCCTCCGCCCTGGGCCCATTCCCCAGGTACATCTGGATCCACCAGGACACACCCCAAGACAGCTTAGACAAGACTTGCCATGAAATCTGGAAGAGAGTTCAGGGCCTGCCCGAGGCCTTGCAGCCCAGGACCTCCAAGGAGCAGCTCTCTGCCCCCATGGCTGGCACCCCAAGAGACAATGGCCTCAGCTTTCAAGAAGAGTGAGTGTCCCCTTACGTGACCCAAGGGAGGGGGGAGGAGATGAGGTCTAACCCTCTGGGGGAGTGTTTTGACCTGTTGTTCAGTCTGGCTAAACCCTAAAGGCTGTGTACTTTTCCTTCACCCACCATGGTCCTCTGTCCAGTAGGAGCGTTGATTGGGATCCTGAAGTTACCTGAGTGAAGGGCCAGACCAGGCTGTATTTCTACTGCCTCTGTACCAGCCCACTCAGGGGACATTTCTTGTCTAAAGGCATTGGCAACTCCAATGTAGATCTGAGGACCTTGAAAAACCACCCTAGCCAGGGCTGAAGGCTAGAAGTCCGTGGCTTTCCCCAGAGGCAACTAGAAGATCCTTCTCCCCTGCCGCCCTCAAAGGCTAGGCATTGGCACAGATGAGTCTGATGGTTTTAAACCACATCTGGAATTCCCTAATACAGGGAGCAGCTGTCCCATTCAGCCTCCACAGAAGCCGCTGCGAGAGCGCACATCAAAATATTTACTGGGAAGGCACTGACATATTCAGAGGACATAATAGAAAATTAAAGTGCAGGAAGATGGCTGTAAATAGCCCATTTCCTGGATGGGATATCCTGTGTCTGGGAAACACAGAGCTAAAAGTTTCTCCACCAGGGCAAAGTTGGGTAGATGTTGTTGGGGACGAATATTAGAAAGGAGAGGGAGGAACAGAGAAGAAGAAAGAACCTTGTTAGGAAAAGCGAGTAAATCCGGCGAGTTATTAATGCCACCATTGAACACTTGTTTACTGCTTTGCATCTTCAAAGTGGGCTGCAAACATTAATTAATCCTCCCAGAGTCCCTATGAGGCAGGTATTCGCGTCCCCATTTTACAGATGGATTAAGTGTTAATAATTAAGTGCTAATTAAAGACTAAGTGATAATTAAGTGTTGCCTCTTCCAACACATGCTCCAGCTCAGCTCAGAGATGCTCTGGAGTGGGGGAACCCTTCAGGCAATTATGAGCTGAGTCTGGTTTCAGGGATTTCTACGCAAGAGCTAAGAAAGGCAAAGCGTAACTGCTCCCCAGTTCTGCACTCCATGCTGACCCTTTTTGGGCTTATTTACTTGCTATACATGAAGGCGAAAGGCACTTTGGCTGTTATTGCCTACCCTGCCCCCTGCTCAGCAGTACACGGCTGGGATGGGAATGGCCCGTCTACAGCCAAAATCCTGCTGTCCTGCCCTCCGGTGGCACTGAGACCCTCTCCCCTGCCCACTGCCATCTGCTCTGGGACAGGGCCTTGGAGGGGGCCTGTGGGGCTCTGCTCAGCTCTCAATGGCCAAGGAGCTGATTGGCCACTTTGTGGACCAAGGGTCAGTGGCAATTTCCAGTAGATTGCACCCTCTCTGCCAGGTCACACGGAGTTAATGGAAACAGACTCTACTTCCAGTCTGCACTTGGCCGAAAACTGAACTGGCACACCTTTGGCCAGTCGCTTAACTCCATTTGGCCTTAATTTTCTCATCTGCAAATGGAGAATGATATGCCCTGCCTTGTCCATCTCAGAGTTGATAATGAGGATCAAATGTAATGGGGACAGGAAACTGAAAGCTACATTATTCCAGTGAGGCTGTCCCTAAATGCAGTTCTCAGGGTTCAGGGGTTTTGGTTGTTGTTTTTGTTGCCTTCAATCTGGGGTTTTCACATGATGCTCATAGACCTTAGGGTGCTTCAGGGGCAACCCTGGGGTCAAGTGTCCTTGTTGCTGGGTCCCGATCCCCACATCAGCCAGAGCTGTTCAGCTTTTATGGGTTTTTACTTACTGAAGTTCTGAGTAAAGGCTGCATTTGAAAAAAGGGTTCTGCTATGAGAAAAGAGCTAGGAAACCATTGCCTTAGATGAATAAATGATATCATAATCGTGCAGATATCAACCAAGTAGAACACAGTGAGCTGTTCTTGAAATAAAGGCAGCTGCAGTAGTGGAATCAGATAACTCTGGTTTCAGATCGCATTTCAGCCCTGTGCCAGCTGTGGGATTTGTTTAATTTATGTGAGCTTCAGTTTCCTCATCTGCCAAGTGGAGATGATTACTACGCATTTCATCGGGTTGTTGGGATGATTAAATGGGATATTTAAACATTCCCGGTAATAACTAGGATTTGTAAAAATTCCTTGTAATAATGATGATGATGATTTCCTTAAGCCCTACAATTATTACATGAAGTGGGTACTATTTTAAACTCCCCCTCTTTTTACTGTTTGTTATGCAAATGTTCAAACACATAAAATAGTATAATGAATGTCTGTCAATCAGCTTCATTAATTATTAACTTTGGGCCATTCTTGTTTCAATTCCTCCCTCCCCTATTTTTCAATCAGATCCTTTTTACAGATGAGGTAACAGGTTTGGTGGGGTTCATTTCTTTGTCCGAGGTCCTACAGTTAGGAAGTGGTGGAGTTTCAGGAAACAAACCCAGGACCATCTTAGCCAC
The DNA here is from genome assembly GCF_028564815.1 of Eubalaena glacialis. NCBI lineage: Eukaryota > Metazoa > Chordata > Mammalia > Artiodactyla > Balaenidae > Eubalaena > Eubalaena glacialis. The sequence continues at coordinate 167,927,318 of NC_083718.1, read as the reverse complement.
TACGTGATAGAGTTGGCTGCCTTCTCCTAGAAATTAAGGCATCTTTTTGGAGAGTCAAAATATTCGGCAGTCCCAAGTTCTGAGTGATAACACATAGATAACAGATTTCAAATCCAGGGAGCTGTCCAGCGTATTTGTGGGATGGCTTCAGGCCCACAAGATAACCTCTCAGCTAATCTGCCTACTGTTTAATTTTGTAAACCCAGTTTGGGTTTTGGAGATGCTAACTGCTATCAGGGCAGGTAGATAAGTAAGCTCTAGAACTCTTGTTAGCCAGATTTTTTTTTTTGCTTTGTCCCCATATATCATAGAAACCCAGACATTTCAAGTTTGAAAGGGATCTTGAAGGCTATCTTCTGCTGCTTGAATCCCTTCCTCGACATCCTTGCCAAGTGGTTATCCACTTGTACACTTTCTTAGATGCAGAGCTCACCACTTCCTAAGGTAGCTCCTTCCTTTGCTATGAACCCTGACTGTCAAAAAACCATTTTCTTCCTGTGCTGAAATCTGTCTCTATCAAACTAATACCCATTGATCTGGATTCTGCCCTTAGGGCTCCAAACCAAATCTATCCCCGCCTTCCTCTTAATAACCCTTTAGATATTAAAAGATGGCAACAACACTCCTCCTAGGATTTCTTGTTTTCACAAGCTGAGTATCTCTGTTTTTCTAAGTTTCCCTTCATGTACCACCTTGGTCAGTTTCTTGCCCACACTGCTGGTCCCTGGGGCAGTGCAGCAACAAGAACCAAGTACAATAATCCAGGTGTGATCCAATCCAAGCAGATTGGATTCTCCCCATCTATATTCTGTATTCCTGTTAATGGCAATTAACACCACATTCACTTTTCTCCACAAGGCAACTTCAGCCTATGGACACATTTTGAGTTCATTCATTCATTCATTCATTCATTTATTCATTCAACAAGTATTTATTAAGCATCTACTATGTGCCTGGCTCTGTGCTAAGAGCTAGTGGAATAGAGCTGTAAACCAGATGAGGTCCTGCCTTCCTAGAGCTTACATTCAAGTAGGGGAGAGAAACAGAAAATAAGTAAATAGAAGAGTATGATAACTTTAGAATGGGAAAAGAACTGGTATTCTAGTTGGAAGAAACCAATAATAAACACATAAAAATAAACCAAATAATTTCAGCTAGCAGAGAGTGCTCTGATGGAAATAAAACTGACTAAAGTACTAGGGGGACCTCCTTTAGACGGGGTGGTCAGGGAAGGACTCTCTGAGTAGAGGCGGTCATTTGAGCTGAGACCTGGACGCCAAGAAGGAGCCAGTCAGGTGAAGATCTAAGGAAGGATGTCCAGGCAGAAAGGAGAGAAACCACAGAGACTCTGAGATGTGAGTGGGTTTGGAGAGGGACAACGCGGCTGGGGTGTTGTGAGTGATGCGACGTGGCACAGGGTGATACCAGACACAGTCAGGCAAGGTCTCAGAAGGCCTAGAGGACCACAGTAGGGAGTTCACATTTGATTCTCCATGTTATGGGAGACCTTTGGAGGTTTTTAGGAAGGGGGTGTAACACGATCACATTCACTAGTTTTTTTTTGTTTTGTTTTGTTTTTGTTTTTTGTTTTTAAAGGAATTCCTTTATTTTTATTATTATTATTATTTTTTAAATTTATTTATTTTTGGCTGTGTTGGGTCTTCGTTTCTGTGCGAGGGCTTTCTCTAGTTGTGGCAAGTGGGGGGCCACCCTTCATCGCGGTGCGTGGGCCTCTCACTATCGCGGCCTCTCTTGTTGTGGAGCACAAGCTCCAGACGCGCAGGCTCAGTAGTTGTGGCTCACGGGCCTAGTTGCTCCGTGGCATGTGGGATCTTCCCAGACCAGGGCTTGAACCTGTGTCCCCTGCATTGACAGGCAGACTCTCAACCACTGCACCACCAGGGAAGCCCCATTCACTAGTTTTTAAAGATGTCTCCAGCTGCTATGTGGAGATGGTTTGTTAGACAGGTGAGAGAGCAAGTTGGGAGACCTCTGGGAGGATGCTACAATAGTCCAGATGAGCACGATGGTGATGGTGGCTAGACCAGAGTGATTGCAGTGAAAATGGAAAAAGTGGGGGATTCGGCGTCTATTTTGAGAGGAGTCAAAAGAGCCTGCAGATGGTTTGGGGCACACAGATAGAGACATCAAAGCTGAATTGAGGTTTTTGGCTTGAGCGCTGGTTGGACGGTGGTGCATTTGTTGAGGTGGGGAAGAAATGGGGAGAAATGGGCTATGGGGGAGAAATCAGTAGTTCTGTCTAGTGTCAATTAAACTCCAGAATCTTGTTCAGTTATCTTTTAATTAGTCTTAAATTTGGGCTGAGAGAATTGTGGAAAGCCACTTACTGACTCATATTCTAGGATTACCTATTCATTCAATCCCCCTGTTGCTAAAACTTCACAGCCTTAGAATGGGGGTTTTGGATTTGCTGTTGACTCCATTGCCCTGACTGTGAAATGGCATTTGTTCATTCCCTCATTTATGGATTCATTCAACAGACATTCACAGTTGCCTTCTGGGTGGCAGGCCCTGTGCTGGGTCCCAGGGATACAGAGATAAGTAGGACAGAAGCCCATCTCTCTGAGAGCTACCAGTTTAGTGGGTGGGACGGACACAGATCCATGTGACAGCAATGATGTTCAACAAATATTTATTGTGCATGCCTGGCAAAGTGTGAAAGCAATACAGTGGTGAAAAAGATGGGGACAGTCTCTGAGCTCCTACCTGGACCTTCAGTGTCTTGAGGAGGGCAGATCACAACATATTAGGATAAATGTCCGGATGAAGTGCCAGTGCTGTGGGAGCACACCGAGGGGACATGTGACCTGGGCTTGGAGCTCAGGGAAGGCTTTCTGGAGGAGGCTGGGGGAGGCGAGCTGGAAGGTCATCCTGAGCCAGACCCAAGTAGGAGGATAAGTCTACAGAAAGAAAGGAAATCCATTTAAGCATTTAAAAAACAGAAATGATTTCCTGACTGGCAGCCTTCTGAGGTATTATCTGTCGCATGAAGGACGAGGGCTGTTTTGCACTTGCTCCACTAAATTTTCACTGTTTGCACCCATCGGCCAGTCCCCCAGGCAGGAGAGCCACTGGGACTTGGAACCCAACGTGTTGCCTTGTTTGAACTGTTCTCCCAACAAACCAGTCCTTTGTTGCTACAGTTATTAAAACAGTAAGAGAGCCACCTTTCCGCTCTCATCCACCCCCACGCGATTTCCCATCACCCCAGGGAGCTTCCCGTCCTTCCCTGCGCTTACAGGACTCTTTCTGGAGGCTTTCTTCTCAAGACCCAGCTCAGGAAAAATGGGATGAATCCTGCTTTTCTGGAAAAGTTGCTTGGACTACATCCCCACTTTTATTTATTAAAAAATTTATTTTTTTTAAAGCTTGAAACCTAGTGTTGGGAGTGATGAGGACAAGACTCACACGTGGAAACTCGAACTGATGCCCTAGAGCAGAAGCCAGTTCTGGAGACCCTTGGAGTCTAATGCTTACTCCAGGCTAGCATTTTCTCCCCTTGGAGGGGTCAAACCTCTCTGAGAATCTGAGGGAAGCTGCCATACACCCTTTGGCCTGAAACACATCCTCACATCCCTTGACATTTTAGAATGTCAGAAAACCCCAGGGCCCAGGTTGGAATCCTTTTCTCATGGACACTTAAGTGTCCCCTTCCCTTAAGCTTCCCAGGGCTGGGTCTCAGCCACTACTATGACCCCAATCACGTTGACATCAATACATCCTCCATCCCGGTTGTCAAGTGAATTAGTGCACAAATAGTGCTGCAGATAGAGGTTCAAGGCCCTTGACCCTTCTCTCCGCCAGTCTCCTTACACATCTGTCAGTTGCCTTCATGATGGTTTTTGATTCCTTGCTTCCCTGCAGGTCTCTCTTCTGCCATTTTCAGATCGGCTCATCTTACTGTGCCTGGTTCCTTTCCCTCTTGGATGTCCTTCGCCCTTTACCAGCTTCGTCTTCCTGAAGCACATCAACAGCACTGCTCAGGCATCTTCCACGGCTTCCTCATTGTCTTCTGAACCCCCTGACCTGGTCTTGAAAAGAGTCTCTGTAGTTGGCCCTACCCACATCTCTAGGTGCACACCTGGCTGCTCTTCTCCAGACTCTCTGTAAACCAGGATGCGCCACAAGCAGGCTCACATTCCCTTACCTTTGCTCAGGTTATTTCACTACCAGGAATGCCTTTCTTCCATCTCTCTCCGTCTACTGAAATCTTACCCATCCTTAAAGACCTGGAATTAGTGTATCATTCTGTAAAATTTTCACTGCTCACCCCATTGAACATTTCTCCTTCCTCCCTCTTCCACGTTCCTTTTTTAAAATTTAAATAAACAATTATATCCCGTCTCTTTCCTAAGAGTTTAAAGGTGGCTCAGATAACAATAAAATAAAGAGTATCCCAGTATACTTCCTAGCTGTCACCAAGTTGCTCAAACTTTCTGTGCCCCATTCTCCTCATCTGAAAGATGGAAAAAGTCATAGTGACCACCCTAAAGGACTGTTGTGGAGGTTAATGAAAGAATGTGTGCAAAGTTCATACAGCACCTGGCAGAAAATAAGGACTTCAAGTTCATCATCTTCATCATCACCCTATTATCATTACTATCAAGGACAAAATGACAAGAGTTAAGTAATCAAGAATGGTATGGGGAGAGGAGACTTATATACCAGAAAAGCTAAGCTAAGGAAAAGTATTCAGTGGAGGCCAGCATGTTGCTTTGAGACTCTTGGCAGCTGGGGCAAAAAGTGGGAATATACCAGTTAGTTTCTATAACTCATATCATCTAAGAAGAGAAAGCAGGAGAGATCATCAGGAGAGATAAATCCTTCCTTAGCTCTGAGGACCCAATGGTAGGGGTCTTTATATGCAGGTAATAGAATGGAAGAGTCAGTTTATAACCAGCTCTTGTGTTGACCGTTGGCCAGAGGAGAGGACACAAAGTCCCAGTGGGATGTGTCAACGCCATTCTGGCATAGGGTTTCTGATGAGGTGGTCATCTGGCATGTATTGTACGCTGCTGGTGGCAACAGTCTTTCTTCCCCCACCTGACCACGGCTTCTTAAGGGCAAGGGCCATGTCTTACTCATCATTGTCTCCCCAGCGCCCAGCCGAGTTCCTGGCACTCAGTGGCAATGCAGTGTGTATGAATGAATGAGTAAGTGAATGATGGATGAACCATAAAAATGCCACTGCAAGGAGAGTGAGGCCCAGAGGTTGCCAGGATCCAAACCAGAGGTCACAATCATCAGAGGAAGCATTGAGTGACGTAGGGACGGGATATCAGGAAGCCAAGACATTGCAAGGTCTTTTCCTCCTTCTGCCTTGAGCTTAAGAAGGGAACTAACATTTTCTTGAGCACCTAATATGTGCCAGGCTCTGTATTTCAATTTTCTGTTTATCACATTGTCTTAGCAACCCTTCCCAGTTGATGGTCAATATTATTCCCATTTTACAGATGAGGAAGCTGGGGCTCAGAGAAGTTAGGCAACTTGCCCAGAGTCATCCAGCTTGGAGGGGGCAGAATAAGGATAGGGACCTGGTGAAGCTTTAAGACCAGAGCTCTTTCCCTACACCAGGAGCCATTCAGAATAGCCCTTCCTCCTTCTGCTTAACACCGGGAGCCATGAGCGGTGAAGGGAAGATGAATCATGATTAACATCCCACGTCCCGTGTCCCCCTTTTTAATTTAATTTTATGGTTTTGGGAGCCATGTCGCAGGCTGTAGGAGCCTGCAGAGATGGGCCACCGGTGGTTTGGTTTAATCCCCTTTTTAATATCTTTGTTGCAACGTTCTTTCCAATTCAGCTCCCAAGTCACATTTAAAAAAATACCTCTTCCTTAGGGTAAGCCTCCTCTTATTAAACAGATTCAAATGAAAAGTTTTAAAGATAATTTGAACAATAAGAATCACTCTGTAGCTCCCAGCTGAAGCTCCTTTATTGCTGTATTTATTCCCCAGTATTTCTTGTCTCATTCCCCAGCTCACTGAATCCTTCATCCCCCCGCCCTTCCAGTCGGAGGCTCAACCCCTGCCTGCCTCTGTGTACTCCTTTCTCTCCCCTCCAGACAGATAGAGGGTCAGGGAGGGGGCAGAGTGGAAGGTCTCACTTCCACCTGCCAATCTGTCTTAGAAGACTGTCCCACCTGCCCTGAGGGACAGGCAGGGGTGGGGAGGGGAGCTGAAGTGTCTGAAGGGAAATTCACACCTGGATGTGTGTCCTCAGGTGCATCATTTGTACCAGAACTGCAGGCCTGGGGGCAGAGGGTGGAGGAGGGATCCTGGCTCAGAATGTAGATGCCTGGGCCCCATTTTTGACCAACTGAACTGCCATTTCCCCAGGAGTGCCCAGGGTATCTGCATTTGAAACAAGCACCACAGGGGATTCCTGTGCATATCTGTAGGAAGTTCTCTGATACTTTGGGGGTCAAAGATGATGGAACCTTAGGCTTCAAAGGGACAGCGCTTTGAGAAAGAGGTGTTCCAAAAAAAGCATGAAGGAAGGAGATCGACCGTTTTTGGGTTCTAAGAGGATGCCAGGGACATTGTAAAAATGGACTCTACTCTGTGTGAAGGCCTTTGCTAAGAAATGAGATGAACATCTAGCCCAGGCGTGGCATTCGGGCAGCTGAGGGATTTCACAGTGTCGTCTCCCTTAACCCCCGGCGATGTCAGCATCCCCACGGTGCAGGTGACCGCAGCTTCAGCCACTTCCCAGCTTCCCACCCACAGCCGGCCAGGCCCTGGGCTGCGAAGGGTCAGCGGGCCTCTGGGCACCTCACATCTCTCCGTCAGAGCCGCTAACATTTGCACAGCGTCCTTACAGTTTACCGCGCGCTTTTATATTCATCATCTCACTTAATCCTCACGCAGCCTGGAGAGCGGAGGAGCGGCGGGGTGGGAATCAGGGTTTTCTGAAGGCCCGCTGCCCACCACACCCCCCCCCCCAGAGAAGGGCCAGCGGGTGGAACTCAGTGGCTTTCCAGGTACCTTTGGGACGCAGGTGCACGGGCCCTGGGATGGCGACTGAATCTGCAGTTTCTCTCAACTGCCCCCTTCCCCCCCTAGACTGAAAACAGTCGGCCCAGGCCCCTCAGGCTGGGAGATAGGGGAATCCGCCCTCCTTCCCCCTTTCTTTCTTCCTGCTGGGTTTCTACAAAGCTATGGCGGTGGTGGTGTGGGCGTGTGTGCCTGGGTGTATGTGCACGGTTGTGAGGTGTGTGTACATGCTGTGGTTGTTTGCGTGTGTGAGTGTGTGCACGTCTGTGGTATGTGTGTGGGCATGGTTGTAGCGTGTGTGTGTGTGTGGCTGTAGCACAGCTGTGTGCCTGGGTGTGTGTATGTGCCTTGGTGTGTGTGTGTACATGGCTTGCTTTATGTGTGTATGCATATGCATTTGTGTGTGTGCACAGCTGTGGTATGTGTGTGTGCATGGGTGTGTGTGTGCACATTGGGATATGTGCACGTACGTGACTGCTGTGTGTGCACACATAAGTTGGTGCGTATGTGTGTGCATTGTATGGTGTGTGTACCCAGGGCAGTTCAGTGAATCCTGGCTCTGGAGGAGAGGAAAGATGAAGACACCAGGTAGCTTTGACAGAGGTGGCTGTGTCCCTTCCCTCCACATTTGGCAGGGGCCACCCTGGGTGCTGTGACATATGCTCCAGGGGCATTGAAGATGGGTCCCTGTTCCCCATGCAGACAGGAAGACCCAGAAATGTCCACCAGCCTTGGTCAAGTGAGGATGGGGGCCAATCGGGGGATGGTGACTTTAGCTTCTTCATTTAAAAACTGCGATAACTGTATCTCTCTGTATCTCTCTCTCTGACAATAGTCCCTTAGTATCTATAGGGGATTGGTTTCAGAATGTCCATGGATATCAAAATCTGCGGATGCTCAAGTCCCTTACATAAAATGGTGTCGTATTTGCATATAACCTACACACATCCTCCCGTATACTTTAAATCATCTCCTGATTACTTATAGTACCTCATACAACGTAAATGCTATGTAAAGAGTTGTACAATACAATGTAAATGCTATGTAAGTAGTTGCCAGTGTGCAGCAAATTCAAGTTTTGCTTTCTGGAACTTTCTGGAGTTTTTTCCCCAGTATTTTCCATCCACAGTCGGTTGAAGCCACCAGTGTCGAACCTGTGAATACAAAGGGCAGACTGTGTAACAAACCACCTCAAAGTTTAGCAGCTCAGCACCACAGCTTCCTACTTAGCTCCCATTTCCGTAGTTGAGCAGCCTGGGCTGGGTTCCGCTGGGTGGTTCTTCTGGGAGAGGCTCGGGTGGGCTTGGCGGGGCGTGCCTCGTGCCCACCCACACATCTGCAGTGTCTGTAGTCACCCAGGTCTGGCTAGTCAGCTGAGGACCTTGGGGTTTTCCTCCACGGGATGTGTTATCCTCCAGCAGACTTTCCTGGGTTCATCCACGTGGAGGTTGCTGAGTCCCAAGAGAAACAAGAAGTTAAGCCCTGATGCTCAAGCACTTTCCAAATCTCCACTTTGTTACTGAACCAAGGTGGGTGGGAACTACCATAGGGTCAAAACCGTAATCGGTCCTCACAGCACCCCATTGGGGCTGTTGTGGGAATTAAAATGAGAGTTTTGCATGGGAAGCATTTAGCACAGTGCCTGGCTGGTTAGTTCATTCTCCATAAATGCTCATCCTTCTGATTTTGTGAACTAGAACCTGAGGTTTAGACATATTAGACAGCTTGCTCGAGGGCTGGCCTCCACTAAGCAGTGGGAATTTGGATCCAGTTTCTGCCTCCTTCCAGGTGCTGAGCTTTTTAGCGGCTCTGCATTGCTGCCCCACCCACGCAGACACGTGAAGTCGGCCTCACCCCCAGCCAGGAGGTCAGTCTCCCGATGGAGCCAGAGCCCTTCCCTTGCTTCGATCTTCAACCAGCCATGTTGCCTGGGCACCGGGCCTGGGTACCGTGTTTGTCATCAATCTGAAATGCCATGGTGGGAAGAAAATAGTTGTTTTGGTGTCCTCTTCCAGCACTAACAATTCTCTGCTTGCATTTTTCTGTTGTTTGGCTCAGATGAATAGCAGTTTTCATCTTTTCTCGGTGTTATCATGAACACAGAACTGCGGTCGGGGAGCTAACAGCATGCTTGCTTAGTCATTATTCTGGGAAGGGGTGCCAGCCAGTCAATAGCCTTTATTTTTATACGACTCTATACACTGCAAATGCAGAAATGATGTGTGGTGCCCGTGTACAGAGTCGCCATCAGACACCTATCATTTCTGGAGGTGGGCAAAGCAGAGGTAGTGGCAGCAGCTGGAGCCCCAGCACAAATGCTGACTAGCTTCCTTTGTCAGCGCCCGGGAGTTGGGTTAACGGCCCTGAATGATTCACTGTGATAGAGTCTGTGGCAGATTTTATGCTTTTTACCAACTCAAAGCAGAAAGCAAATAGCACGGGAGAGGTGCCAGCATCGGCAAAACTTCTTAAGAAGAGAGGAAAAAAGATAGATACCAGGAAATGCAGGCGGGCAGGCTCGATGTGGAACCCAGCAAAGTTGTTGGAAGAGGGAAAAATCTGTGAGCCCCAAAGTGGTCGCTAAGAGCTGGGCAGGGTCTGTGTGGGTTCTGCCGTGGGACTGACTTACAGGGGTTGAGAGTTCTTAGGACCTTGCCAAGCAGGCTGGTCAGTGTCATCCGGTCAGCTCACAGGGGTGCCAGGCCCAAGGTGGGACATGAGATGGAAGGCCAGAAATAGAATCAAATCCAGGCAGGTTGCAACCATTGAAGGAGCTGGGCAGTCTTTGGCAACACAGCTCTTGATTTCAAGAGTTTCAAGAAACGCACAAGGGTAAAGACAAGTTCGTGAGCCAGTTTATTCATTTATTCAACAAATCCTTACCGAGCTGGAGGTATGTGCCCAACACTGCTCGAGGTCCTGAGGCCTCCACGGTGAACAAGATACAGTCCCTGCCTTCAGGGAGGATGAGTTGTTGTAGGGAGTGAAGACATAAGAAAATACTACATGATGGTGATGATAAACACTAGGAAGAAAATAAACAGATTGATGGAGCGTAGAGTGCCTAGTAAGAGTCAGTCAAGGGATGATCTAGCATCCAAAGGAGGTGCAAAGGCCCTGGGGTTGGAATGAACTTGACATGCCAAGGCATATTTATAAGACCAGAGTGGCTGGAAGAAGAGGAGTCAAAGCAGGAGGGGGTAACAGGGCCACTTTGTGGGGTGCCCTGGGGGGTCAGAAAGGAGTTTGGATTTTTAGTCTATGTGTAGTGAGAATTCACATAAGGGTTTAAGTGGGGGAATGGTTTGATCTAAGTTCTAAGAATGTCTGAGCTCTGCAGGCATGCAGTTTTCTAGAACAGAAAAGAGCAAACGAATCTTGTTTTCTTGGGGGTGGAGAGGGCAGGTAGGGGAGACCCTTGCTCAGAGATTTGTAATTGTGTGCTGAATCTTGATTGCAGCAAGGTATTTAATAAAGGCTGTCTTAGAGAAGCGGAGATGGGATGATAGTGACTGGATTGATTTATTCCCCCAAACTGTTGATCCAGGATTACTGTCAGACTGGGAGGGGGAGGGTTTCTAGCAATGGCCCTAACACTCAGCCCTGGACTCTCTTGCCTTCAACATTTCTGTCCATAAATTGGTGGGGGACCCAGAAGGCATGCTCATCAGACATGCAGCTGACACAGAGCTGTCAAGGACAGCTAATGCCATGGATGACAGGCTCAGGATTCACCGTGATGATCCTCCACAGGCTGGAGTGATGGGATGATCCTAGCAATATCCCTGATTGCATTCAGGTTGGGGAACAAAGCCCAGCCACGGAGCAGGGACCGGGTGGACCTCGCTGGAGAACTATCCCTGGAAAAGAGGCTGGGTTGGGGTAGGAGGAGGTCAGGAAGTCAGCCGGACCCGGCAGCATCCTCACACCAGTCTCTTCACTTTCTCAGCGACAAGGTCCTTCACCTCTTTCAGGCTCACTTTTCCCATCTGTAAAGTGAGAATGATATTGTCTATTGCCCAGGGACGTGGAGAGGATTAAATGCAAGCATATATATGGGTGCCTGGCTTCCAGTCTGGCCTGTAGTGGATTCATGGCAGATTCAAAGGAAATAGGAGTTTGTAGGGGCTGTCTCGGGGAGGGCCAGGTGCTCCGGGCCAGCCTTTCAGGGACACGTGGGGGACCCACAGCCAGGGTGGGCCCCTCTGTTCTTGACACTGCCCTGCCCCTTCTGGGAATGCCAGCTTCCTAAGAGGCCCAGTGACCCCCGTGATGTGTCCAGAGGAGAATGACCGGGGAATATGAATGGGGTTCACACTCAGTCCCTGCTGGGTCCTCTCTGCCAGCCTGGCTCCCGTGTTGGGGAGGGGGAGGAGTATCCTCTCAGGTGCTGAGAAGGGACTGCCTGTGGGGTGGCTTTTGGTACAGGGACCTCGGGCCCTGTGGGTCTTTTAGAAGCTGCTTTGACTTCTCCTTGGAGCTGATACTTTAAAGGATTCAGTGGTGAGACTTTTGTGTGTACGTCTATTATAGAACATTTTTATTTTAGAAAAAAAAAAAACGAGAAACCAAACACAGACAAAAATAGAACAACTAGTATGTGATGAACCCATGTACCCCTTACCCAGCCTTAGCCATGACCAACATAGGGGCAATCTTATTTTATCTATTCCCCCACCCCCATCTTTTCCCTCCCCTTGCTAGATTAAGTTTAAAGCCAATCCCAGACATAATGTTATCTGTAAATACTTTAGTATGTATCTATAAAAGGACCCTTTTTGTTGTTGTTTAAATATAACCACAATCCCATTATCCCAATTTTTAAAAATTAACATAGTTGAGGAATTCCCTGGCTGTCCAGCGGTTAGGACTGTGCGCTTTCACTGCCGAGCACCCGGGTTCGATCCCTGGTCAGGGAACTAAGATCCCGCAAGCCTGGCACAGCATGGCCAAAAAAAAAAAAAAATTATAACATAATTGTGGTGAGTCTTTCCAATTCAGAAGATCTGTTGGTACATAACTTGCTTTGCAAGTTTTGGGGCAGGCACGGGAGAGACAAAAACTGGTCCCTCAAGTATCTGGTTTCTGTGACTCGAGACTCCCCTGCTCCCTTTGAGGGTGATGATGAAGAGGAAGACGGGATCAATAACTCGGGGCCATGGATTGGCAGTGTCTTTATTCCAGGTGTTCCCAGGGACACGGCAGGAGAGGGGGGCCAATTTATAGACCGAGTCTAGAGTGAGAAGGAGGAAAGGATGGGAATAGGAGAGAGGGCAGGGAAAGTGGGGGAGAACAGAGTGGACCGCCTTGCCTCATACACGGCTTTGATGGCCTCCGGGAGCTTCCAGGGCCAGCCTGCTCCCACTGCCACTCACAGCCACCGTGTGCCCAGGGCTTCCTTGGTGCGTGTCCATGCTGAGCCCGCACAGGGGTTACTGCACCAAGTTCTCATCCCACCCAGCGTCTGGGCACTTGTAGTGTCCTACCCATGTCACAGGTGTCATACCCTCATCACAGGGGAGTCCCTGAGTTTCCAGGATCTGACGTGAAATACGCAGAGGTGCCCGATCCTGACCTCGGTCTGTTTGGCCGGAGTCTGCTTTTCCTGGCACCTCTCTCAGGCTCCAGGCCTGGGGAGGCCACACGGTGGGCTGGTGGTCAGGAGGCATTGGTTGCCTCGGTCGTTAGAACAGTGACAAACTCCCAAGTTTTAAACTCTTCCCTGTGCTTCCCAAGTGCCCTGGCTACGCAAAACCTTTTCCAGGACCCTCTGGGCTTCATCAGGACCCAGCAACTAAGGAGTTAATGCCTGGCACAGTAGGCAGTGGCTGATCGTCAGATGTGGAGACTGTCCCCTGGTTCTACGTGTGATAACTGAGTCATTTTGTGCCTGCACTGCACGTGTGTGTGTGTGTCCACGTGCGTGTGCCCATACACAGAGCATTACCAGGAAGGACGGTCCCTGCTGGGCGCATTCCCTAGACATTATTTTCGGGGCTGACTCAACCCGCAGAATGGGTTGTCAGAGCAAGAATGTGCGCAGGGCCTCCCCAGAGCTCCAGTCACAGGGAGCTTTAATTTTTCCCTCTGCCTCTTTTTTTGCCATTTTCACCACCTTCTACCAGCGATAGAGCATTGAGCAGTTTCCAGAATGCTCTGTGTAGGCCACCTCATCCACCCTTCACGGGAACCCATCCAGGAGGGATAGCAGATGGTTCTAAGCTGGGTGACCATGGTCCTCCTGGGAGTGCCAGGGAGGAAGCTTCCCCCTTGCCAAGGATGCTGGTGTGGCAGGCTGGGCCACAAACCAGGCCAGCAGGATTGCTACCCTCTCCCACATCTGGAGAGAGCCAGCCATCAGGAGCCTAGAGTCCATGGGACCATCAGGCCCCATCAGGCTGGTGCTGGCCATCAAGGGTCCAGGCTGGAGCCCCCGGGGTCTGAGGTGCAGGTAGAGGCCTGTGTTTGGATACAGGGAGATGCTTGTGAATCGGTTCAGGGATCAAGAAATTGTTGGTGCTCCCAGGAAGTGGGGCCCAGTCTGTGCTCTGGTCAGAGGGCCATGCCCAGGCAAGGTGGACACGGGCATCCATGGAACCACTGTGCAGATTTCAGGACCAGGGGCCCAGCCAGGCTGACAGAAGTGTCGACATACTAGCTGACACTTGTATTGCCCTTACTGTGCCAGACATGGTCTGAAGTGTCTCTATGATATTCGTGTTCACCAAGGGAGGAGACCAAGATGCTGAGCAAGGGGCCCAGGATCACATAGCTGGGAAGTGACAGAGCCAGGCTGTGAGGCCCTGAGGTCCCCTGCTCTCACTCTGCCATGCTACAGTGCATCTGGGGGCTTCCTAAGACTCAGCCCCAGCCCTCTGGACGCCACGCTCAGAGCTGTCGGCTCAGTCCTGTCCCCTGTGCTGCTGATCTTTTATTGCTTCGGGTCCTGAGCATGACTGAACAGGGAGAGGTGGAGAGAAATTAAGGCTCAGCTCACTCCGCAAGATGTAGTATTGGGAGAGGACCCAGGCATCCCGATTCCCAGAACCAAGCTCTCGGTACTATGCCCACTGGTGTGGTGTAGAAACCCCTTGGAGTCCACTGATGGCCCATTTTCTCTCTTAAAAAGCAATAGGTTTCTCACACCTGGAGACACGTTTCCTCCATCCCCTTTCCTTGGGGCCTGTGCCCTGCTGCACAGCCACCCTCAGGGAGCTGGCACTAAAGCCATCTGTCTTTCTGACCTGTTTGCAGGCCTCTGGAGCTCACCAGTGGCAAAGATGAGATCTCCTTGCTGGTGGAGCAGGAGTTCTTGAGCCTCACCAAAGATCACCTCATCCTGGTCACAGAGAGCTCAGGGGAGCTGGAGGCGCCCAGCAGCTCCCTCAAGGGGCCCGGGCAGCCGGCTCCCTGCCTTCTTGTGCCTTCGCTGGTGGCAGGCAGCAGTGAACGCCCAGGAGCCTCCATCATTGCCGGTGACAAGCTTCTGGAGCCAAAGGTGGCAGTGTCCGTTATCGGCAGCCGGCAGGACTGCAATTCTGCCATGTCTACGGTCACGGGCACCCTGCGTACTGCCAAGGTCAAGAGTGCCAAGGGGACAGAGGACAGGGGCAACAGCCTGGGGGCCTCCAACTCGGAGATTAGCAAGCTCCTGGCTCAGTTCCCACTGAAGTCCACGGAAACGTCCAAGGCCCCCGACAGCAAGACGGTGTTGGAGGAGACCAGGGTCATCAAGGACTTCCTGCAGAACAGCATGTTCAATGGCCCTGGACCCGGGGAGCCCGCGGAGCTGGGCCCATTCCTGCTGCTGCCTCCCCCGCCTCCTCCAGCGCCTCTCGACAAGCTCGACAAGCCCCCCAAACTCCCTGCTCAGAGGAAGCAGCTCCCAGTGTTTGCCAAGATCTGCTCCAAGCCCGAGGCTGACCCTGCCGTGGAGGGGCACAAATTGATGGGTGAGTGGGGCTGGGAGCAGGGCTAGGGAATGGGCCCGCGGGGGAAGAAACAACTTACCGGGCTGCATCAGGCACATGCAACGTCTTTGTGCAAAGTAGGACGACGTGGCCTCAGTCCCCCGGTACGGGCTGTTTTCAGTCCCCACAGGCCTCCTCTGCTGGATGCCCGTATACAGGGCACAGCTCTTGGAAGCAGATACAGTGGCTCTGAACCCAATGTGGTTTGGGAAGAGGGAGAGGCCCATTTGGTAAGTGACTGGGCTTTTAAATCCACAGGCACCCAGAGTACACTGAAGGAAACGTTTATCCTCGCTGGGTCCAGGGTGAAAGTGCAGTGTGGAGACTTTAAGCTGGATAGGAGGGAAATTTGATTGGCTTCTCATGGAAGCTCCTGTTCCAACCGTGAGGCTTGGTCCCCTCTCTGTGGGGCAGGAGGGTGAATGTGTAAACTCTCCAGGTGCAGTGCAGACTGCTGGGGCTGGGATTTGTTCCCAGGTACTCCAGGGCTTTAGAAAAGTGCATTCCCACTCCTGAATTGAGGAGTTCGCATCCTCCCCAGGAAATCCAGCCACCTCCCAAGTTTCCCCCGCCCCACTCCCAGGATTCTGCATTTTGTGCCTGTTCCGATCCAGCCACTCAGACTGGATGGTTCCAAGAAGGCAGACTGATGGCAGTGGCATTTGCCTGCTGTCAACAGTCACTAGGAGAAAACCAAAAGAAAAATTCCCCCCAAGCTGTGAGCATGGACGGGTAATGGAGAGATGCCTGTGTTGGGAGGGCCCAGATCCATCTTCCTAAGAAAATGGGAACACGGTCACCCTAAAGAACATTCTGTGCTCTGGAGCATTGGAGGAAGGCCAAGGGCTCTGAGCTGTGGACAGTACGCTGGACTCTGGGTCTTGGGCAGCCTCTAGGAGCCCGAGGACTCTGGGGACGATGGGCTGTACACGTGCGAGGATGGAGCCCTACCTGGCGGAGGGGACGTTCCTCCCGCCTCCTTCTGCAGGAGACAGGCGTGGATGCCTCTCTGTCGGATGAGTGTGCTGGGCTGGAGGCCGTCCTGTCCCCTCCACCCTCCCACCATTTGTGTGTGTATGTGTGTACAAGTGTGTGGGCAAAGGTGTGCCAAGGAGAGCTTTGCGGGTGTGAGTGTATTCGTTAGAGAAAATGCAGGGTGGATGCATCTGATTGTGACCATGTGTATGTGTTTGTGTGTGTCCATTCTCTGTGTGTAGTTGTGTGTGCGTGTGAGTGAGCCAAAGGAACAACAGGCAGGAATGTGCGTGGGTCTGTGTACACAGACGTTGGAAGAGGGAGCTTTGGAGATGAGCGAGCAGCAAGCATGTTGCAGGCAGCTGGGTGTGTATGTGTGTGATGGCAGGTGTGGGGCCTCTGGGGAGGGGGCTGGGGGCTACACTCGCGACCAGACAAACTCTTGGAAGAGACTCTAGGGGCATGTTTTGATAAAAATGTCATTTTCTCCTAAATTGGCTCAGGCTAGAACAGCTCTTTCCTTTGCTGGGATGGCACTAAGAGGTCAGGCCCTGTCCTGTCCAGACTCAGCCCCAAGGCCAGTGGGCTAATGGGCCAAGAGTGGGTGGGATGACATCCACTCCCAACAGGTAATACTGGGCACAGGTCCTCTGGTCCTGCCGCTACCAGAAAGATCCGAGGTGCCTGCTGTGTGTCCAGTGCCATTTCCCAGCCAAGCTCCATAGAGACCAGGACCTCCTGGCTGGGGAAGGTGTGAAGATGTTGAGAACAAGGCCCTCTTCCCTGCTTCAACCAAGCAATGCCTTAAAAAATTTATATATGTATATATATTATATATGTGCAGTTAAATATATACACACACACACACATATATATATATATATGTATTTTCCCCCCATCATACTTAATTTTGTTGGAAGAAAGAGTTCCATTGCTCAAAAGGAAATATGGGTGAAAACCAGTGCTGTAGAGGGTCCCACGATGGTCCAGACCGTGTCCTAGCACTAGGGGGACACTCGGTCTGTTTGGAGAAAGATCTGAGCCTGGCACTGACCACATCCATTGCCTCACTGTGTCTCTCCGATGCTTCTGTGCCTTTGCCCACAGTCACCCATAGCCCCTGGTGTAAGGCCTTGCTGAAGACCCTCTTCCTTCTGGAAGCCCTCTGGTCCTCTCAGACAGAAGCTGTCTTAGCCACCTTCTTCTCCCACGGTGTCCCTCTGTCACCTCATGGTTCCCATCTGCCTTGTCCCAGAGCTATTTCTGGGTCTGTCTCTCTCTTCCTCCTTGTTTTGAGCTCCTGCAGGGCCAAGTCTGGCTCTGACTCATCGCAGTGTCCCCAGGACTCAGGTCAGAGCCTGGCGCTGACGAGAGTGCTAAATCGCCATGACGATTTAGCAAGAGGAGAGTCCATGGTGAGGGACCAGACGTGTGTTCTGTAGGAATCTGTGTCCCCCCACTAAGCCAGGTGCTCCCTGAAGGCAGGAACTGTGTCCAAGTCAGCATTGTATCTGAGACCTTTGTATTCCAACCTATGGAGGGTTGGAAGGAAGGGAGGGAAAAAAGAGGGAGAAAAGAAAGAAAAAAGGTAGAAATGAAGGAAAGGAAGGAGGAAGGGAGGAAGTCAGGGAAGGAGGGAGGAAGGAAGAAAAGAAAGAAAAGAAGATAAGAAAAGGAGGTAACTGGAAGGAAGGAAGTTTGAAAGGAAGGAAGGAAGAAAGGAATTATGGAAGGAAGGACGAATGGGTGGATGGAAGGGAGGATGAGTGGGTAGATGGAAGGCAAGAAGATAAGAATGGATGAATGCATGCATGTGTGCATGGGATGGGGAGACCATAATGGGCATTGGTTAGTGAAGCCTTCAGGGATTGAACTTGGATTGAACTTGGCTGGGAGATAGAGCCCAGAGTGATTGGGGCCTCAGATGTGCTCTGGAGGACCCATCACTTAGTCTACAAGACAGTGCTCCCCGCATCCAGCACTTGGCCTTCCAGAGTCATTGACTCAGTTTCCCTTCTGCTGTAGAACGGAACCCTGGCGCCAAGCAGCTGACCAAGGGTCAAGAGACCCTCTTTCTCAGTCAGTGGTCCCAGAGACGGAAGGAGACCTGTGATAAGGAGGGTGGCAGTGACCCCATGGACTCTATGTCCATGGCCCTGCCAGCCAAGAAGCCTGCCTGGCCGGCCAAGAAGAACCTGCTCTGTGAGTTCCTTGGGGCCACCAAGAACCCAAGCAGACAGCTGAAGCTTCGCAGCAAAGTGGAGGTGGACGGGCTAGAGCTGAAACGTAAGCTGACCCTGACCAGAGGAAATCTGTAGAGGAAGGGATTTCAGAAACCCTCAAATGTCCCTGGAGTGGCTCTGCCATCAAAGGGCTGTCTCATCCATGGGCAAGTTACTGTCTTTCCCTAGTCCCATAAAATGGGGGAAATGATTTCCTGTGTCCCCTACAGGGAATACTATTGCTAGAGAAATGCAGTTGACTTTCAGGGGTCACATGGGCATTATTGGTGGTCAGTTTGAATATAGCCTTGACTCAGCATGTCTTATATCCCCTCAAGTGGCCCAAACCAAAGAAAAATCCGTTCTTTGAGATTATTTCTACATTGAGATTATTCATGTGCCGGTTTTCTCTCCCTTATACTTCTACAACTGTTTTAGTGTAACTGCCTTTCCCCCCAAAAATGTGCCAATAAGGGGAAACTGACACCCCAGCTCAGACTGTATAAGCCCACAGAGCATATTGTAGAAGGAAAGAATCCAGGATCCATATCCTAAAACAACTCAATCACATCTCATTCATTCCGACTAATTTTGGGTCCTATCATACTGAATTACGTAATATTTTAAAGTATTTTTAAAAAAATGATTCCAACGTACATACAACAACCTGCACCAGGTCCTCACTGTTGCCAAGTACATGTCCTCAGGGGGCTGCTTTAATAATTTGATAAGAATGACTTCCAATGGCATAGCAATTGTTTATACCAAACTGGATTTTTCTAAAGCACTTGAAAGAACGTAGTTTTGTAAGTCGGTGAGATACAGCCCCAGCAATCTGGTTTATTGCATCCTCTTGCTAAACTGCCTCCTTAGAAGTGAATGACGGAGAGAGATGCTCCATGCCAGACCATGCTGGGATTTTCACCCCTTCCGAATTGGCAAGGTGTGGACTAACGATGTTTTCCTAGAGTTGGAAATTCATCCAAAAGTTGAAGAACCCTCTGGGAGCTTTTAAAAGACCTAACCTCTGAGAACATTAACCCCTCAGGCAGTCATGGGGCCGAGGGCGTCCTGGCCTCTCCCTTCCTCAATCACGGAAACGCTCTACCTCTCTTGTGACTTACAGTTAACCCGCCTGTGATGGGGGCTGACAAGAACAACCTCAAGTACACAGGGAATGTCTTCACCCCACGCTTTGCCACCACCTTGACCTCAGCGACCGTGAACCAGCCGCTCTGGGTCAACCTGAACTATCCACTTCTGCCCGTGTTCACGAATCCCTCCACCTTCCCCCAGTACCAGGTGAGTGAGCGGGTCCTGGGCCTGTGTCCACGGAGGAGCCTTGGCTCGCAGGAAGCCTAATTCACAAAGAGCCACAGACTCATTAGTTAATTTTTTCATTGAGGCCACATCAGACCAACGACCCGGTACACGTGTGCACACATGCACATGCCTGTGCGTGTATATTTCTCATTTTCCTTTGTCTGAATTTCCGTTCACTCTGTGCTGTGTCTTCCAGAGCTTGGCTACTTTTGGCCTGTGAAGTACTTGGGCTCCCAGGAGAGAATAATAGCACAGTCCTTGTCTCCCACCACCTCCTTTACAGTTGGATGACATGTGTCCTAGGTTACTTGGGACAGTCCCAGTTTAGGTCTTTTGTCCCAGCATAATTATTAATTGCACCCCCTTTCACTCTCAAGTGTCCTGGTGCAGATGACAAATTATGTGGCCGTTTTATTTCAACTACAACCCAGCAATCTTAGCTTCTACCAGCTAAGATGGCTTGACACACATTCTTGGTCTTGGGCTCATAGCTAAGAGGGGCCAGACACAGTGGCTTGGAGAGACACTTGCAGGGTGGGAAATTTTACTCACAGACTTATTTATTCAGGGAAAGTGTAGTTTCTGTAGTTTGTCTATTTAACTTAATCTCCCTTAAGAGCTGCCACCCACTGGGTAGATAGAAGAAAAAATCAAATAAATGTTCACTCTGGTTTAAACCATAGTCTAAACCAAGAGCTTAAATAGTCCCTTCAGGTAGGGCTCATTTCCTCCAGGAAAGGTGCTCAGTGTCTAAGATTTCTCAGTCTTCTGTCTCCTCCGTGGCTCCTTTCCAGAATGGTGTGCAGGTGTATGAAAGGGCCAGGTTCCTGGCAACCTGCTACCCCAGCCTGGCCTGGCCAAGCCCGGAGAGGGCAAAGAGAGAAGGAAATCCACCTGAAAATCGACTCATCCTGTCTCCGTGCCCCTCCCCCTCCCCCTCCCCCTGACCCTCCGGTCCCACGTGTCATCTCCTCCTTTACAACAGAGCGGCAGGCCTCACAGCTTAGACATCCTGCGCAGACGGTGGATCTTCTCTGTTCCACGTAAAGCCCCTCTCAGCTGGCCCACCAGGCTTAGCCCCTGATTCTTAAGCAGGAACTAAAGTAAAGGAGTTTAGCATGGTCTCTCTCTTCTTCTGCAAAGTTTTGTTTTCAAGCCTTTTCTTGTCTGCTAAACAGAGCAAGTGGCCACACTCTCCTCACATCCCACCACTGGGGTGAGACGTCATAAGGAAGCATGATCCACGGGAAAATCCAAGTGCGTCCCTCCCATGTCTATGATATGTTGTCCTAGCAGAGGGCTCGAGAGAAATGCCCTGTTCACGTCCTCACTGATTCACCAACTCCTTCACTGATGTTCCTCCACCCTTGCTCACTCGCTGTGCAGTCGTTTATCACCTAATCCCTGATGCACTCATCTGTATTTATTTATTTTCTCATTCATTTAAGT
Source organism: Eubalaena glacialis (assembly GCF_028564815.1). Taxonomy (NCBI): domain Eukaryota; kingdom Metazoa; phylum Chordata; class Mammalia; order Artiodactyla; family Balaenidae; genus Eubalaena; species Eubalaena glacialis. The sequence continues at coordinate 167,906,363 of NC_083718.1, read as the reverse complement.
AATTTAAAAAAAAAAAAAAAAAAAAACCCTTGCTTCACACTGAGTATAGGCCTTGACTCAGGTGAGGTGATTCCAAGATGACTAGGAAGCTCGGAGTCCAGTACAAGTCAGGGACAAATCAAAAGCCAGCATGGTGTGCCCCCCACCCCTGAGAGAGAAACAATTGCATAATTTTATTTGGTGTAAACCGATTCACTCTCAAATGCACTCACAGGGCTCACCATGTAAAGCTAATTTGCAATGGTCTGTTTTGTAAAGAGGGGATAGTTTCTCTCTGCTACGTTGACTTCTTCTGACTTGACTTTTGGAGTGGGTGAGATTTGGACGTATTTTTCCAGCATGAAGTCCTTTGTCTTTAGAGATGCTGATGTGTGCATCACAGGGCTGACTCTGAGCTTCCTGGGCCTCTGGGCAGAAGGGCCCTGGCTGGTAGGGCCCCTGGGTCCTATGCAGCAGTTTAGACACTGAATAGGCCCAGCTGAAGTTGGCTGTACACATTGACACTCCCAGGTGGTCACAAGGGACAGGGTAATTTACCTTCTCCCAGCTCCTCGTGATCTCATAATGCCATCAGGCTTCAAGTCGGCTGATCAAGGGGCCTGATATGATAAAAAGAAAGCAGGTTTTAGAATCGTCAGACTTGGGTTTAAGGGAATTGCGCTGCTTCCGAGCTGTGTGGTCTTGGGCAAGTTAGCCAAATGCTCTGAGCCCTGGTCTCCTCACCTATGAAACGGCCTCATGATAATTACAGCAGCAGCAGCAAACACGTGAATCCGTTGTCAGGTTAATGGAGTCCATGCATGGGGAAGCGCTTTGTAAAATCTCAAGTAGGATACAGATATTGGTTTTTATTACTTTTCAGCCCTGATCTTCCTAGGAAACAGTGTCAGGGAGCTCAGCAGACTTTGAGAAGACACAGAGGAGAAATGGGGAACAGTCTCTCCTAGCCTCTTTTCCTGCTCGGTGTTAGGAATAAAAATGAGGTCCCAAATCCAATTTACTCAGGGCTCCACTGTGGACGGACGCAGAGCCGTGGAAGCCTAAGTCCCCAGCACCCGGGAACTCCGGAGGCTCCTGGGCTGCTTGACACAAAGGAACTCTGCTCCCGATTAAGGAGGGAGGGCACGTAGGAAGAGGCCGTGGCCTCAAGCAAAGAGGAATGAATGTGTGTTTACCCTTGCTTGTGATTTTACAGAATTGCAATGTGAACAACTAGAAATCTCCTTCAAGTCATACAGTGTGGCTCATACTGATGAATATGGCATCATCTCCTGCAAATCCGCCCCGGGACAGAGCAGGGACAGGCGGGTCACGGATCCTAGGGGTAGCCTCACCTAGGCGGGCGTGGGGAGGACGGCGCCCTGGGGGAGTTGGCTGTGGAAAGCCGAGCTGAGCGCTGATGGGGAGGGAGTGAAGCAGAGGAGGGACACTTAGAACGCGGCCTTGGAGCCCACTGGGGGCTGGGAACAGGCAGGGCGGCTCCATCCAGCTGACACCTCTGTCCCAGTTCAGGCCACGCCTGGGGTCACAGGCTGGTCGTGGTGGTGAGTGGGGCTGCCCTGGCAGCAGGGCTTGGAGAAAGGCGAGCAGGTGCACTGGTTTCAGGTGAAGGGGGTGGTGGATGTGGGAAAGGCCCGGCCACGGTCAAGTGCAGGGGCACGGGAGCAGAGAGCAAGGAGGGCCCTGAAAGGATGTGCTCTCTCGGGGACGTGGGGGATGGGCGCTGAGAGAGCTGGGGGGCTTCCCCAGGACCCCACATCAGGGATTCGGAGCCTTTTAGGAGGAGCCTGTGGGCTCTGAGGAAGTCGTCAAGGGCAGCATCAACCATCAACACTTAGACGATTGGCACAAGCTGAGCCCAGGATGGAGGCAGCGTCTTGGGGCATGGAATCTTCTGGGAAGATATACGGTCTGAGGGGTGCTTTGGATTTTGACCTGCATCTTAGGGGGTAACTCTGGATTGGCAGATAGAGGCAGCCTGGGACTGGAGGGGTCATGGGCTGACCCCATCCACAGTGGCGGTTCTGCTGTGTGTGTGTGTGTGTGTGTACACGTGGACACCTAAGGGCACCCCGGACAGAGTTGTGAGTAAAGTTTCTACTTCCCGTCGGGCTGAACTGCCAGGCAGCCTCTTCAAGTGGTGGGAGCAGCAGGGGCAGGGGGTGGCAGTGAGAGACGGTGGCAGAATCCTTACTACGTGCTGCACGTTCTAAGCCCTTTAGATGGATTAACTCATTTATCTTCACGTCAGTCTTCATCAGCAGGTACAGACACAGGTGTATGTGTGGGCAGAGAGATGCACAGCAGCAGAGACCAAAACTAGTACACTTAGGTTCATAGTTGCACATTTGTACACAGAAACACACAGCTGCAGACACAAATGGAAGCACACGTGCAGATGTGCTTAAATAAACATGGAGGCAAGCTAGCACACACATGCGCACAGACGTACACGGGTACTTCACGTCTTGGGGCAGGAATGGGGTTTGGGGAAAGGCACTTAGGAAAGGGGTATAGACAGCAACAAAGATAATCTGGCTACCTTCACAGGCTTTGCAGGCTTGAACACACATACTTTTAGAGACAAGGGAAAAGGGGCTCCGAGAGGTGAAGTGACTTGCCCAAGGTCACACAGACACTAAGGGGCAGATCTGGAATTCAAGAGGCAGGCAGGTTCCTAAAGCGCTTGCCTTAAATATTCACCAAAAAGGCTGTGAATCCTGCTAACCAGGGGCTTCCTGGGTGGTGTGAGGCGTGCTGGCTCGACCTGTTTCCAGCTGGACTAGGCAGCTGGTGGGTCTGGCCAGTAGTGTGGTGGGACGGACTTGACCGTGTCTGGAGGTCCAGGCAAGGGAGCTGGAAGCTGAGTTGAGTGGCTGCTGTCCTCTGGCTGGGAGCCCACCGCCCCACAGCACTGAGCCTCCCCCTTCTCTCCCCAGGGCCTGTACCCACAGCGGGCGGCCAGGATGCCCTATCAACAGACCCTGCACCCCCAGCTGGGGTGTTACTCCCGACAGGTGAGTAGCTGACCTCCTCGCCTCTGTCTCAGCTCCGCAAAGGCCTTCAGGTCAGAAGGATGTCTGTTCCCTTGTCTTTGTCTAGCTGGTCACCAGCCACACTTTCCGGCCCGTGCTTGACCCCAGAGTACAGACAGAAACGCCAACATGCGTGTGGACCCAAACCAGTGTCCCCAGGTGATAATACCAGCTGGCACTTGCAGAGCCCTTACTGTGTGCCAGGCCCTTCTCTAAGGGCCTTACCCGCATTAATTTAACCTTCAGAACTACCCTATAATCTACCTTATAGACTAGAGATGAGGAAACTGAGAGAGATTAAATAATTTGTCCAAAGTTATAAAGTTAACACATAAGTTAGCTTTTACTGTGGCAACAAATGGCCTCAAGGTCTCAGAGGCTTTCAGCAATAAAATATTTATTTTTTTACCCACGGGTCTGCAGGTTGGCTGAGCAGGACTGGGGTTGGGTTCAAGCTTGTTTCACGTGTCCCCCTTTTGGGCCTGTGCTGAAGACACAGTCACTTTTGCTCCTGCCATGCTGGATGGCGGAAGGGCTGAGCAGAAACACCCAATGTCTCTGAGGGGCTCAGCTCAGAGCTGGGAAGTGATAAGGTACACCTGCCTTCCACGGGCCAAAGCAAATCACATGGCCTGCCCAGCATCAGTGGGTCTGGGAGTCATATCCCTTCCATGTCAGTTTGTCAGTTAAAATACCAGACACCTAGCTAAATTTAAATTTCAGATAAATGGTGAATAACGTTTTAGCAGAGCTATGCCCCAAATACTACATGGACCATACTTATACTAAAAAAACAAAACAAAACTTGCTGTTTATCTGAAATTCAAATTTAACTGGGTGTTATATATTTTTGTTAGCTGAATCTGCACCCTCTACTCCCATGGATAGGTCGGTGGTCAATATCTACTTGACAGTAACACAATGGCAGATTGGGTTTTGACCTTGAGCCGCCTGGCTTCAGGGTCCATGTTCCCAATAACTGTGCCTTACTGCCTCTTGTATACAGACACACAAAAATACGGTATCAAAATAAAGCAGCAGAGACAAAAATACAAACACACACCCAGACACAAATAAAGATGCAGTTATAGACATGCATGCCACGCACACACACACAAAACACAAAACAGCACTTCCAGAGGTTCTGAGTATCTAGGGGCAGAGATGGGGGTGTGAGGAAGGGAGCTGAAGACCGGCTACATTCTCAGGCTGGCCTTGCAACCCCAAAATCAGGTGGACAGATCAAACCCACACTCAAACCCACAGACTCCTCCGCCTCTCCTCTCTCCCCGGGGAGCCCTACCCTTTCTCTGCAAACTGGACCTCTGACCTCTGAAGGATGTTAGAATGTTCCAGAAGGTAAAGAAGGGTCCATAAGTGTAGGTTACGTGGGCCAGGACTGCTTTCAGCAGTAGGAGCTTTTGCATCCTGAGATGAAGTTGAGATGAGGCAGTCAGGCTGAGAGAATCTCAGTCTCATCCCCTCCATCCCACGAGCAGTGATTCCATCCACCTAGCTCCAAAGTGAATGCTTTTAGACAAAGTTATGTAAATGCATATATTTGAAACAGTAATAGAAAAACCTGGTACAAAATTTTTAAAGTCTTAGAGGCAATCACTGTGATTGGTTTCTTAGGTATCCTTCCAGTGATATCTATTTATACAAGCATTTTTATACAGATGTGGCATTCAGGGCATACTGCTCTATCATTGCTTTTGTCAGCAAAGAGGATATCTTGGAGATGGTTCCAGAGCCCTATACCCAGCTCTGTTTTATGCGTTTTATCCGTGACATGTAGTTAGGATACAGTTTTGCATAAAGCCTGTATAAGCTCTAGGACCCGTATCTTCTCTTTCATGTCAGTTTCCTCCCAGGTCCAGGACTGTCCCCTCACTGTGAAAACCAGGGTTTTTTTTTTCTGCCACGCTGACCCTCGGGTGTCTGTCTTGGGAGGTGCCTTCCTGGGTTCTCTCTGTGAGCTCTCGGCACTTTCTGACCTTCAGCTCACCCTCTTGGGGGTTTGGTGCCCGTGTCCAGTGTCACCAGATCTTACCTGTCCACTGGGGGAAAGATGGGGAGGGCCCGGAGGGAGGGGCTCAGGCTTCCAGAGGGAGCACGCATAGCGGTGCAGTCCAGGGCCATGGGCTCTGGGCTTGCCACACTGGGGATCCCAACAAAACTCAACTTACTGAGCAAGTTGCTTAACTTCTCTGAACCTGTTTCCTCGTCTCTAGAATGGGGATCCTAATGGTCCTACCTCACAGGGCTGTTTGGCGTTTAAATGAGAGAATCCACATGAAGGGCCTGGCACACCCTTGTTATCACTTCATAAGCGCTAGCCTTTGTCATCTTTTTAAATTAGATAAGGGTGTGCAGGGTGAGAAAGGTAAGTCAGTACGCTGAACCCCTGAGCAGCTTGGACTACAGACTTGCTATTAAAGTGGAAATCCAGAAATTTCCCGAGTTTTGACCGAAACGCACAGGAGGATGGATGTCGTCTCCGCACAAGACATTTGGAGCTGTCAGTAGTGGAATACAGTGCTCATGATGTAATGAGCTCCCTGTCATTTTAGATATTCAGGCTGACACTTAGTAGTCTCTTCTTTCCTCCCTCCTCCTCCTCTCTCTCTCTTTCTTGCACTTATCCATTTAACATATATTTATCGAGCAGCTATTGTGTGACAGGCACCATCTCAGGGCCAAGGATAAATCAGTAAATAAGACAGGTGGGGTTCCTGCCTCATCAGGGGCAAGATAGTATGAGCCCTGCTTCTTGGTGGGGGTCTGATCCAGGTGGTCTCAGAAACCCCATGAGTTCCTACTTTTCTTAGGGTTTGGGCTGAATCCCAGTGCCCCCATTTGGCCTTTCTCCTCACTCACACTGCCCGGTACCATAACCACCAGCCACGTGTGGCTATTTACATTGAAATCAAAACTAAGTAAAATTTGAAATTCAGTCCCACTAGCCACATTTCAAGTGCTCAATAGCCACACTTGTGTCTGGTGGCTACCATATTGGGTGGTACAGACCCAGAAGATTTCCATCATCCATCACAGGAACTTCCACTGGGCAGAGCTATCTTGGACTTGGGGTCTGCTGAGATCCTGAGCTAGAAGCCAGGGATGTATAAATCCCAACAACCTTTACTGAGATTGTAAAAGACTTAAAAATGAACCAGGGGCTTTTGAGATGGTTATGGACTGAGGGTAAGGCAGGGGACAGAGAAGAGAATGGAAATAATATTCCTTTGCTATTTATTATGTGCCAGTCTCTCTACTTATATCAGCTGACTCAGTCCCCATACAATGGAGATAGCATTTGCCCATTTTATGGATAAGGAAACTGAGACTCAGATAAATTAAATAACTTACCAGTCTCACATATAGAAGCTGAGCCCTGTGCTTCTTCCCCGTCCAACACATTGCCTTCTATGCACCCCACAGTGACTGAGGGGCACAGGGGCTGAGGGGTGGGGGCTCAGGTTAGGGTCAGGGCTGGGGGACTGTGAAGTTTAGTGGCAGCGGGCTCTGCTGGACCTCTGTCCTCTCCTCTAGCCCCTGTCTCCTCTCTGCCCTGCAGGTGACGCCATACAACCCACAGCAGATGGGACAGCAGATTTTCCGCTCTTCCTACACACCCCTGCTGAGCTACATCCCCTTCGTCCAGTCCAACTATCCGTACCCTCAGAGGACACCTCAGAAGCTGGCCAGAAATCCCCGAGACCCTTCCGCCATGGCAGGAGATGGGCTGCAGTACCCCTTCCCCCAGGCGTATGGGTGAGTCCTCAGCCCACACTGGAAATTCACCTCGTATCCCGAAAGCTGCTAGAGAGGAGAAGTGGGCACGCTGGGCCTCACTGCTGCTCTCTTGGTACATATATTCCTTGGCTGTGGGGAGGGCAGACCCTGTGCCTTGTGGGTCCCGAGTGGAGCGGATGTGGAGGTGAGCCTGATCTGGGCCTGGTGGGGGGGGGGCCTTTGGCAGGCCCAGTCGGGGCTGGGGTCCTCAGCTTGGTGCAGAAATGCAGCTGCATGGTCAGTAGTGGATGAGCGCACCACCCATAGCAGGTGGCAGGTAGTGGAGTGGGACGCGTATGCCTTTCCCCATTTGCCTGGTTTCCAGCAGGCCACGGCCAGGTAATCTTCTTACAGCTCTTTCCCCCACTTACTGCCTCCTGAGCTCCTTGCCAGGCTAATTCCTCCAACAACCCAGTGAGTTCACAACTGCCTTGCTGAAGGTCTTCTCACTGCTTATCAGGCTGCTCACACTTTTCCCCCAAAATACCCCAAACAGCAGAGGAGAGGAGCTTAGCAGCCAACAGCCAACACAAGCTCAACATTTTAGCTGACAGTTCCATACAGACTTTTCATGCCGGTCAGCAAGAAATTGGTGTTTGTTGTTTCAATGTAACAATACGCAGCGGCTCATTCCCACCCACCAAACCTTCATTACTGATGCTCTGCAAGGCTGGTGGTGCTGTGTCAGTCTTGAGAATCCAGGTGTCCCAGGCACATCCCGGGGAACGTATGCTCCAGTTTGAGAACCTCCCTTTACAGGATTAGGACCAGACTCCCCAACCTGACACAGATTCCCTTCCTCCCCATCACAGCCCCGCACTGTAGTGTCAGCCAGGTGTCCTGGACTCGGACCCTTTCAATCGGTGTTTCCCATGAATGCCTTGATCGAGGGATAAATGCTGGAAAGAGGTTTCCATAGTCAGATCTGTTTGAGAAAAGAAAGGTAGAAACAAAGATAAACAGATTTCTTAACTGTTGGAATTTGCAGATTATTTAATTTACTAGGATTCATGGAGAACATTCAAGAAGCTGGTCGATAATGTCATTTGAATATAAAACCCATGACCCCTTATTTCTTTTTTTTCTCTTTTTCTTTCCCTTCCTCCATCCCTCCCTCCCTCCCTTCTTTCCTTCCTTCCTTCCCTCCCTCCCTCTCTTCTTTCCTTCCCTCCCTCCCTTCTTTCCTTCCCTCCCTCCCTCCACCCCTCCCTTCCTCCTTGCCTTCTTTCCTCCCTTCCTCCCTCCCTCCCTCCCTCCTTCCTCTCCTTTTTTCCCTCTTCTTGTAGAGCATATCATGGTGTGTTCCACCAATGCAGCCTGGAAAGCGCTGTGTCAGTTCACATAGTTACGGTGAATTTAGCCTGTGGGGCACCGTCCATGAATAGGACATGGTTCCTCCCTTCAGAGATGAGAGTGGATGAGAGGGGACACAACGATGTTAATGCCATGACAAAGTGAAGACCATCCAAGTGTCCCGAGGACGGAGGGAGGATCCCTGCTGGGTGGACACTGAGAGCTGCAGGATGGGGAGGGTCCAGCGAGCAGCGACTGGGGGAACAGGGCCCTCAGGTGGGAAGGTGCGTGGTGGGCTTGAGGCCTGCGGAATAAAGGCGTCTGGTTGAGGTATTAGATTTATCCCTGAACAAGGTGGAAAATAGGAAAAGGGGGGCTGGGCTTGGATTATTAAAGGCTCTGACTGGTAGGCCTGGGGATCCCATGCAGATTTGTGAACGTTGGAGTGAATTGATGGGCCGGAGGGGAGAGAAACAGGAGGGAAGAGAGGGCATAGTCTGGAGGTGACTGCAGGGTCTGTAAGGGAGGTTCTCACCTCCCCGGAGGTGAAAGTAGATGAGACTGCAGAGGGAAGACAGCCTACCTGCAGGCCAGCAGACGTGCCCCTTCCACGCTGTGACTCTGGGCTCGAGGGAAGAGAGAGTTACTGCAGAAGCCAGAACCTGCTGTCCTTGGGAGGCCGCGTGGTCCCAAGTTCTCAGCAGTCAGCGGTCGGGGAAGCACCGATTGGGAGCAGTGCGAGCCGAGGGCTGGGACCTGGTCTCCGGCTGTCTTCAGAGGGGCAGGAGGGGAAAAGGAGTGAGCAGGAGACTGAGGAAGGAGCAGCCTCAGAAGTGAGAGAGAGCTTGCAGCCAGCTGGGGACACCGTGGGCGAAGGAGGAGAGTGATGGGTGCAATGGCGGCCTGAGAGGGTGGAAAGACCAGGAAAGCGAGGTCGGAAAAACGAGGCGAGGAGTGCAGGCCCGTGTCCCCCAAAGGGATGATTCGTTCATTCAAAAAAATGTTTGTTGCATCTTCTGTGTGCCTGGCACTGTTCTAGGCACTGGTTACTGGAGTGAACAAGACAAAGTGTTTACTCCCGTCATTCCAGAAGGAGAACTAGACAATACGGAAGTAAATACACATCATACATGTCAGGTGCAAGGGATAAGTGGGGAGGGAATAAGGGACCTCTCTTGAGCCGAGATCTGAACAAAACGAGAGAATGAGCCATGTGTATATATGGGTGATGAGCGCTCTGGGCAGAAAGAATTGAAAGTGCAGTGGCCCCGCGGTGGGAAATGTAGCTGGAGCACAGTGAGTGGAGGAGAGAGAGTGGGCAGAATTGAAATCGGAGAGGTGGCAGGGCTGGACTAGATAGGGCCTGGGAGGCGAGGGAAGGAAGAACAGCGGGAGGCCATGAATGCTCTAACTCTCCGTGTAAGGAAGATGGTGTTGACCAACATATGAAGAGTGGGCTGACGGGTAAGAGCTGATGGAGGGGACCAGGATGGGAGCCTTTTTAGCTATCCAAGCAAGAGGTGCTGGTGGCGTAGACTAGGGCAGTGACCATGGGAAGGAGGTAAGAGAAAAGATGTGGAGCATTTGTTTTCTTGGTAGAATTGATGGGAATTGATGATGGTTGGATGTGGAATGAGGAAAAGAGGGGAGTCAAGCGTGATTCCTAGGTTTTTGACTGGAGTGTCCAGATGATTGGCAATGCCAGAATACTAGGGTCCAGATGATGAGAACAAGGATCTGTTGATCAGGAGTTTGGTTTTGCATATGTGAAATCTGAGATGCCCGTTAGACACTTGCGTGGCGCAGTTGATAGGCAGGTGGATATCTGAGTCTGGGGCTCAGGGGAGAGGTGGTGGCTGATAATATAAATTTGGGAGTCATTAGCATATAGATGATATTTAAAGGCATGGGGTGGGATGAGATCGCCCAGGAGCACAGGTACATAGAGAAGAGAGGAGGCCCAAGGACTGAGCCCTGGGTCTCCAACATGTAGAGGGGTTGGGGAGATGGGGAGGCACCAGCAAACGATCTAAAGGGTGGGAGGAAAAGCAGGAGAGTGTGGAGTCAGGGAGCCAGGAGAAGAGAGGGAGGGATGACAGTATGGCAAGAAAACCTGGGCACTCTAGGATGGAATGTAGAGAACACTGGGCACAGGGGTGGTGTTGAGGTTTACCAGCTGTGCTGGATGCAACAAGGTCCAGGAGAGGCTGCCTGGGTCGGGGAGGGATACAAGGGCGTAGGCGGAGAGTTTAATCTGGGAGACCAGGGGCCTCAGTGCTTCCTCTGGGTCAGGAACCAAGAGACTAAACTGTATGAGGTGGGAGAGGAAGGAGTAGGTGGCCCCGGTGTTCTCAGGGAAGGAGGAGGGGAGCCCTTCCTGCCCTCTGCCAAGTCCATTTGCATACATCCATCAGGGCAGGATAACAATACCATGTACCTTCCAAAGAACAATAAGTCTGAGAGTTAAAAAGAACACAAATGATAATTACACTGGAATTATTACTGGACAGCGTAGAAACTGTCCCAGGCAAACCAGGACCGTTCACCATGCTCGTGAGGCAGTTTAAGCCCCTCCTCTTCCTCCAGGAAGCATTCCTGGATAACTATAGTCCACATGGGTTACCTCTCTTCCTGGCCCTCTAGTTTACATCCTGACTAGACCGTGCCCTTGGCAGTTGATCTGATCAGAATTTCTCATCAGGAAGGGCTCAGATGTGTGGGGTGTGACAATCAGATACAAGGTGTGTCATGAGTCATTTGTTACCGGTAATTATTAAATACTCGAGTATGGGTTACAGCCTTTATTTTATAAATCAGAGTATAATTCAGAGTGTCCTTATAATAACATCACTTTTAATCGTTTCTTTTCCAATATGATTTTTGAAAAAGTGGTGGGGTTACCACTGACATTAATGGCTTATTGGGCACCTACCTGGTGCCAGGTCCTGGCCTGAGTGCTGAGTGTCAAATGGTGAACAGTCCAAACAGTGTCCCTGCTCTCATGAAGTTTATTTTTGTGAGAAGGGATCAAACAACCCAAAGCCTCGCTTGTCCGTGGCTGCTCGCGTGAGCAACAGATACACGTACCAGCTGAGGGATTACAAATTAATGCACTGGTTTGTTCCCATCGCTTCTTCCCCTCCCCCCTTTTTTTGTTTCATCAATTCATCGGAGGGCGCCATGAACGTGAGCATCTTCTGTAATATGCTTCGGCCCAGCTGAAAAGTGACTGAGAATCCCTGGATTAGACCATATCTAGCCATTGGCTCTGCCGCAATTTGTCTTGAGCTCTGTTCCATTCATTCAAAGTATCCTAGCAGATGGGGAAAGAAAATTGCAGTAGAATCCCAAGTGCGCGTAAATGATTCCATCTGGAGAGGTTGGCGAAGGCTTCACAGAGGAGATGGCTTTTGAACTCTCTTTTGAAGTATGAATTAGCAGTGTGCCAGGGAGAAAAAGCAGAAGGGTGTATTTTTCTGCTCTCAGAGGGTGAAGCTCAAATCTTCTCGGCACTTCCTTCCCTGAGGGTCTAGCAGAGTTCCAGGCAGTCAGGGATGCCTCAGTGCTTACTTGCCAGATTGGTGTGAAATGGAGGGTCTGATCTAGCTTGGTGCTGAGAAGGGGATCAGGAACCCTGGGATTGTCCGGACTCTGAGATCTCACCCTAGGACGTGGCTATGAGTTCTCTGATGTTGTGGAATTTCCTGAGGGACACACAGGGTCCTCTAAGGCAGATAGAGGGGCTACAGGCCCACAGGTAAGGTGCTTAGATCCAGAGAGGCTCCCTAGTCTTTGGTCTTGGATATGGAGAGAGCATAGGCTGGGTGGAAAGAGCCCCTACAGGCTGCCAGGGCCTTCCTGACCTAAGGAAGTGGCAGAAGAAACTCTTTATTGTCTTCCAATTGTATCATTTCAATATTTGATTTTCCCAGAGCCAAAACTTTTTACATTATTGCTAAAGCTTTCAGCTTCCAAGCCTGTCATGATCTTCCCAGTCTCTGACAGCCGCAAAATTAATATACTACTTTCCCTAATATCTCTGCCGACATCAGGAATTCTATCACAACGTCATTTTCTTTCTCCTCCAGGTTCGGCTCGACATCCGGTGGGCCCCTGATGAACAGCCCCTATTTTTCCTCTAGTGGGAATGGCATAAATTTTTAGATCTCCTTCTCATCTCCCTCCTCCTACCTTAGCCCTTGGAGCAGGGCTAAGGGCTCTGGAATTCTGGATTCTGCAACAGCTTGGTATGAAGTTTGGAAAGCCAAGGTTCCGACCGGGTCACAGACAGAAAACAGCAAGGCCAGACGCATCCATGGACCAACACTCACACACACACACACACACACACACACACACACACAGCCAGCCCTCACACACAGCACAGACTGCACACACCCCCCTCGGATTCATACTCACTTGCTCATCCACATATGCATCTGTATTTAGCTAACATGAGTGATTTTTGTTTTTGTTGTTGTTGGTAAAATAGACGTAAGACACTTAATTTAGAAAGTTTGTATTTTCTGATAAAAGTATGAGCTGCTTGAAATGGAGTGTGCCTGTTACTTTCTGTAATGTTCTGCATGATCTTCACTGCTCCTTTTTCCCCCATGAGGCTCAAAGTTTACCGAGGACATGAAGAGAGACCACGGGCTACGGTCCTCCAAGGGCTGCTCTGTAAATAAGGGATCCCAGGGATTATACACTTGAGGGCTTACCTCTTCTCTTCTGTGATCCACTCACTTCTCAATAGCCCAGTTTATGCATCTCTGGAATTGATGTAAAAGAAGTGCATCCTGCTCTGCCCTATCCAGGTGGTGGTTACAGAAAAAGTCTCTCTTGGACATGAGATGGGAAAAAGTGGCCTGAAAATCAATTCTAAAAATAATCCTGAATGTGATAGACTATAGCCAGTCATTGTAGATCCATGCCAAGCTAGAGGTTAATCTCAGAACTGCCCCCCAATGGCACTGTCCCTGGATCATTGTCAGTCAGCTTTTATCAATGACTTTAATGAGGACATTGAGAGCATCTTGATCACATTAATGGAGAACACAAATCTGGGAAGAGGAGATGGCCTGAGTCAGTGATACACATATACCGTAATTCTCCTAGTCGACACCCATGGCAGGCATCATTAAGCAGCTGATCCCCTGAGCCTGGACAAAGTCACAGAATCATTCTCCCTATGGTGGTCCAGGCAGCCATCACTGATCAGGGACAGTCTATGAAATGAAACTCATGTGCTATCCTCTGGCAAACCACCATAAGATGAAATTAAACAGAGGTTTAATGTAAGGACCTCCTCTTGGGTCTAAAAAATGAGCCATGCACATACAGATGGACCAACATTGTCAGTTCTAAGTTGCTGTATTACCAGTCCTGTTACTCACATGAAAGCTCGGGCCCACCCTGGCTGAGGCCAGTGAGGGCTAGGTCTGGGGAACGTTAGGAGCCCAATCTTGATTGCAGTGAGAGGCTAGGGCTCTGTAAGTCACCAGTGTCTTGGGATGAGCTTAAGTCCTGGGCTCACAAGAGCATTTCTCTTGCCTTCACAGTGTGACACAATTGGCCTTTCTTCCTGGGTCCCTGGAAACCAATTTCTCTCCCAAGTTCTCTTAGGACTTATGCCTTCTCCTTTCTCCATGGTCTAAGTCTAAGATTTCCCCCTGAGTTCTTCAGCCCCTTTCCCCAAGGCTCACCCCACTTCTAGCACATCGTGTTTCTTGTTGATATCCTTGGTTAACAGTCTAGACTCTCCACTGACTGAGAGACACTGGTTAGAAGTTCTCACCAATGCAGGAGCTCTTTTGTTCCCCAAAGAGCTTCCTCACGTTGTACCTCTAGGTATTAACCCAGGTTGGGCCATAGTTTACCACCCTCTCTGGATCTCAGAGTGCTTGGGGGCAGGAGAGAATAAGGGAGTTGCCCTTGGCCAGACAAGGGTTCTTAGCCGCTTTCCAACTCTGATGTTGGGCAGAGAATTTAACCTCTCTGAACCTCAGTTCTACTAATGGTAATGTTAATAGTTCTGAGGATTAAAGGATAATGTAGTCTTAATAGAGGCTTAATGTATACTTCATGTACACTTGTGGTTTCAAGATGGTGAAGATGTTTCTGCCCCTTTTCTCTTGAAATTTACCCCCAAGTAAGAAGGAGAGTAAAAACATCTATACGAACTCCATTCTCAATGAAATTAGGAGAAGCCAGCAATTTCATCTGCTATATAAAAGGGCAGAAGTGTGGTGGAGGAATGGTAATGCCTTAGCAGAGGAGGGGAAGATCACGTTGAAATGCCTGCCAATCAACAAGAAGCAAACCACTTTCCCCTGCAGAGCCTGAAGTTCTCAGGGGGTGCCGGATGCTGAGGATGGAAGATGGGGCTGAAGAGAGATGAAAGCAAGGGGCTGTTATAAGAAGTATCTCCTATCCTGGCCCCACAAAGCCAGGGGCCACAGTCAGTTCTACAGGAGATAGGAGGTACTTTCTCTGGAGAAACATACAGACCATGCATAAGGATTGTGGAGATGAGGGTACTGATGGAAAATGGGCATTAAGTGAAATACACATCCACACCCAAGGCCAGCAGCTAAACTTTACACAAGAGGCAGGAATTTGGAGGGTTCTCTGAAGAAAATGAAATGCCCCAAAGGCACTTGGAGGTACCAATGAAAATTACCCTACGATTATGCCCTTTCACAAGGAGCTTCCAATCAACTTTTAAAGACTTAATGTTTAATGTAAATGGACAATCTCCAACAAGAAAGACACAGATCAAAACAAAGGTAAGGGAGTTCGCTGGTGGCCTAATGGTTAGGATTCTGGGCTTTCACTGCTGTGGCCTGGGTTCAGTCCCTGGCCAGGGAACTGAGATCCTGCAAGCCCTGCAGCGTGGCCAAAAAACAAAAACAGAAAACAAAGGTAAAAAAAGAACTAAAAAGAGAGAGCATAACATTCTCAGGGAGCTAAGAGAAGCCACTCTATTTTAAAAATAAGACAATATGCCTTATGATTATTTTAAAAAATCAAAACAGAAAAGTGCTTTTGAAATTAAAACAGTGATAGCTGATTTAATTTTTTCAGTGGAAAGGGTTGGAAGCTAACATCAAAGAGATCTTCTGGAAAGGAGAATTTTTAAAAGACACAGGGATGGATTATAGGAGATAAAAGGTAAGAAAATGAGAAGCTCAGTCCAGGAGACCAAATATCTGGCTAATAGGAGTTCTAGGCAGAACAGTGAAAAGAGAGGGGAGGGAAGTATCAATAGAAAAACATAAGAAAATTCCCCAGATTGAGTGGTCCAGACCCGTGCTCAGAGAAATGAATGAAAAAGATCTCCATCAAGGCATATCATTATGAAATTACAGCATATCAGGGATAAAGGCAAGATTCTAAGGTTTTCAGAAAATCCCACTCAGATACAAATGTTCATGAATGAGAATGGCGTTAGATTTCTCAACAGTAACATTGGAACCTAGAAGATCCTGGGACAAAGCTGTCACAGCTTTGAGTGGAAATGGCTTTTAATGGAAAATTCGAAAACTAAACTCTTATCTGTGAAGGTAGAATGAAGATGTTTTCAGATGTGCAGAGTCTCAAAAAATTTGCCTTCTTGCACCTTTGTCAGGAAGCTCTGTGCCCCATGAAGGCAAGCGGGTAAACCAAGACAGAAGACATGGAATATAGAAAATAGGTATCATCAGTTGGAGGGAGGCCGAGGAAACTCTTGGGGTGATGAAAAAAGATCTTAGCTCAAGAACCTTGAAGCAAAGCCTGAAAAGCCACTACCACCACCAGTCCAGAATAGAGCAGGAAGTTGGAGACCTCAGATAGGAGGTGTCTGGGGGCAGTGGGCGGGGAGTGGCTAAAGAAAAAGAAAATGACAGATTATTCTGACAGAGTTGACTGTGTGGAAAAAACTGTGTTGAGAATTGTTTTATAATGGTTGGTGGGGGAGGGAAGATTTAGCTATAAATTCAAATAAGAAATGAAACAATTGTTATTAACTTGGCAGTGAACAATATTTATGTGATCATAATAGTAAAATGCCCAAATATGGATTTAACCAAAATTAGTGTGATAATTATAGTGGGAGGATGGAGGTGAAGAAAGGGATATGAATAGAGCTAAAATCCTTTTATCATAATAGAAAGTCAGTAGGTGATATCCCAAATGGATGATTTGAGAGATAGCAGAATTCCCATAATTATCTGGAATTCTGGAGGTTAATCCCAGAGTTAAAGGGCCAAGAAAGTTGAAAGAGTTATCTATGAGAAGCAAGATTGGTTTGTGAGGGATGGAGGTGTGGGGTTCGCTGCCTTGTTTATGACTCTTTTAGCACTATTTGGCTTTTTTTTTTTTTTGCAGTATAGTTGATTTACTATATTGTGCCAATCTCTGCTGTACAGCAAAGTGACTCAGTTATACACATATAGACATTCTTTTTTTTAACATTCTTTTTCATTATGGTTTATCACGGGATATTGAATATAGTTCCCTGTGCTCTACAGTAGGACCTTGTCATTTATCCATCCTTTATAAGATTGCATCTGCTAATCCCAAACTCCCAGTCCTTCCCTCCCCCACCTGCCTCCCCCTTGGCAACCACAAGCCTGATCTCTATGTCTGTGAGTCTGTTTCCGTTCTGCAGACAGGTTCATTTGTGCCATACTTTAGATTCCACATGAGTGATATCATATGGTATTTGTCTTTCTCTTTCTGACTTACTGCACTTAGTATGATAATCTCTAGTTACATCCATTTTGCTGCAAATGGCTTTATTTCATTCTTTTTTATGGCTGAGTAGTATTCCATTGTATATATGTACCACATCTTTTTTATCCATTCACCTGCGGATGGACATTTAGGTTGTTTCCATGTTTTGGCTATTGTGAATAGCACTATTTGGCTTTTAAAATGTGTGTGTATTACTTTAATAAAAATAAGCATTCATTTTCAAAATGAGAAAGGGCATGCAGAACACCATCTAGTATGGTGCCTGGCACATAGTGGGTGTCAAAAATGTTTGTTGAACTGTACCGAGCTGCATTCGGACACAGCTGGAGCTCACTGCCCAAGCCCCTGTCCCGGGATGTCTAAGAATCAGACTCTCAGAAGCCTCTATGGATTTTTTTCCCTAAGAAATTCCTTAGGAGGAAACTTAAGGGAGGGCTGGAGCTAAAGCCCCAAATCTTTCCAAAACGTTGCACTTCCTGACTCTGTTCACCTCTCAGAGAATTCCAGAAACAGATAGAGAGTGGTGGGGACTGGGACTCAGAACTGGGATCTCGAAGTCTGGGAAGGGATTGAAAATCCCCATCTCTTCTCTGTGTTCCTTCCAACCAACTCTCCCCTCCATTCAGCACACTCGCATTGGACCTTATGCTTAGAAATACAGTAATGAGCAAGACAGACATAGTGCCTGCACTTTATGCTGAGACATTAACTCATAGTTACTACGAAAGGTGAGGAGTCTATTAAGGGGATATATGAGAGCAGGACACCCGCCCCAGTTCAGACTGCCAGATGAATGACGTCTGCTCTTTTAACTTCCCTGGACTCTGAAGCTAATTCTCATCTGATATGTTTTCAAGTCCCACTCCCCACCCCCAGTCTCTTTCCTCAGAACATACTTTATTTGCAAATCTTAAAACTAATGATAGTCTATGCGTGGTTTAAGCGACAAAACTGAGGAGTAGCAAAATTTTGGGTCCCAGAAATACTTAATAAAATAAAAACAGCTACTAGTCATTGAGCACTTATGCTGGAACATGCACTGTGCTGTAAACATCACCTTTATTATCTAATGTAGGGGCAGGACAGGAATAAAGACGCAAACGTAGAGAATGGACTTGAGGACACAGGGAGGGGGAAGGGTAAGCTGGGATGAAGTGAGAGAGTGGCATGGACATATATACACTACCAAACGTAAAATAGATAGCTAGTGGGAAGCAGCCACATAACACAGGGAGATCAGCTCAGTGCTTTGTGACCACTTAGAGGAGTGGGATAGGGAGGGTGGGAGGGAGACGCAAGAGGGAGGAGTTATGGGGATATATGTATATGTATAGCTGATTCACTTTGTTATACAGCAGCAACTAACACACCATTGTAAAGCAATTATACTCCAATAAAGATGTTAAAAAAATAATAACATTCATAATAACCCTGTGATATATATATATTTATTACACGTGCAGAAACTAAGGTTCAGAGTGATTAAGTAACTTATTTAAGGTCAGGTGGTAAGTGACTCAAAATCAATATTCTTACCCCTTTTTCCTCCCACTTCCCTGTTTCCAGTAACACGGCCCAGAGTGAATGAACTTTGTTGAAACACACGTCACATGGTTAATGACTATTAAGTTTTCAGGCAACTAAGACCTCTAGGTCATTTTCCAGCATTAAGCCATGGTGGAAGAAGAAGTGGGAGGCAGGGGCTGAGGACTAGGAGGGGAAGTAGCCCTTCAGAAAAGGGGTGTCATCTGGAGCAACTCCTCCCGGACTTCAAGTTCTCCTCCAAGGCTCCCTCCTTCAGTTCTGTGTTGTTCATTCCTCACTATGACAGGGATTTCCAGTTGGCATCAAATATACATTTTTCCCTTTCCCCCCTTGTAATAGAACTCCCGTTTTCAGATTGGCATGTGACCACCCAGAATAGGCTACCTAGTTCTGGCCAGATGGGATGTAGGCAGAAGTGTTATGTGTGATTTCTGGAGATCGGAGCTACATTATGAAGTTGGTGGAGCAACAAGAGAGAAAGCTGAGCCTCTGATGACCATGGTGGTGGCAGACCAGCCCCGGAGTTCCTGTCCCTGGACTTTGTTGACATGAGAGGAAAGCAAACGTCTTTGAAAAGCTACTGTTATTTTGGGTTTCTTTCACACATAACCAAACCTAATCCTATGTGACATGCTCAAAAATGAAATAACACCATTCCTTCAAGAAGACCTTCTTCTTTCTACTACTAGACGTTCTTGAGATTTGCTAACATCATCCTTCCATCTACCAATCCATTTATCCATCCATCCATTCATGATTCCTCATCCATTCACCCATCCATCTTTCCATTTATTCATCACTTAGTAGGCACTTACTGAATGCCTCTCTTGCACCAGGCATTGGATTAAGTCCTGAGTTACATAGTTGGACAATCTTATTCTCTGCCCTCACAGAGCTGCCTATAAAGAAAAGCTTTTCGACAAGGAAGGTCTTCCTTCCACAACCATAGTGCCCAGCTGCTACTGAAAGAAAAGGAAAAAATTGGCTTAGTGGGGTCAGTTCCACCCATGAAACATATTTACCACTCGCTTCAATTTACAGGGAGAGAAATAGGCCTAGAGAATGCAAGAGTGGCCTATCTACTTTTGGGGGATTGCATCTTTCTGTCAAATGAAAGGGGCCAAGTTCCCATTCTCAGTCAGGAGGAGACAGAACCACATTACTTACTTTAACAGAAATAATTTAATATAAATAAATCATTGTTAAATCTATATTGAAAAACTGAAAGGGGGGAAAAAAAAAAGAGTTCCAAGGGTAACACAGAAGTAGCAACTGCAAAAAGCAGCTACCATCCAAAGAGAAGAGGGTGGAATTATTAAAATGTAGAGGCCTGGAGGAGGAGCCTTGAGGAGCTGAAGCTCAGACATGAGGATCTGGGGAACAGGAACTGTTTTATTGGTGTTGGTGTCTCTGGGCCCAGAAAAGGTGCTCCATGGGGGTAGGAGGCCAGACCTTTAAGAAGGAAGCATCAGACTACTGGTGTTGATATTCTAAGAAGGCACAGTGAGACTGGTTCTGCAAGTATTGGAAAAATAGTAAACTGACTGCAATTGCTGCTGTTGAACAAAATTGTCATTGCTACAGTGATGCTGATCAGAATAGGAGCCAAACAGGAATGAGCAAGTCCCTTCTTCCTCCTCCAGCCTTGGGTCTCCCTCCAGTGCCCCTTCTTGACAGAGCTAAACAGAGATCCAGCAGGCAAAGCAGAAATGTGGCTTGCAGAGTTTAAGGATTATTAGGAGTAGATTTGAAGCCAAGTAATGAAGGCCTAATAACTGGTACCCACTTCCTGTTATGGACTGAATGTTTGTGTAACCACCAAATCCATATGTTGAATCCCTAGTCCTCAATGTGAAGGTATTTGGAGATGAGGCCTTTGGGAGGTAATTTGGGTTAGATGCAATCAAGAGGGCGGGGCCCTCATGATGGGATTAGTGCCCTTAAAAGAAGAGACATCAGAGAGCTGGCTCTTCCTCTCCACATGCACACAAAGAAGAGGTCACATGGTCATATGGCCAGATGGTGGCCCCCTACAAGTCAGGAGAATAGGCCTCAGAATGAAACCTACTTGGCTGGCACCTTGACCTTGGAGGTCCCTGACTCTAGAACCATGAGAAATAAATTTCTGTTGTTCAAGCCACCTAGTTTATGATTATTTGTTATGGCAACCCCAGCAGACTAAGACATTCTGCAATGACCTTGACATGGAAACTTTTCAAGGTTGGTGAAATGCTCTGAAGTTGTCAAATATGGAAGTGACCACATCAAGAGTTATCTTCTGAGACTCACCTCAACCAGTTCTCCAGCACCCCAAGTCTTAGAGAAGAATGTGAGGGTCATCCCAGAGATTAAGTTTCCTTGGACAAGACATTTTTGCACAATGTTTCTCCAAATCTTCATTCTTCAGAAATCACCCATTGTCCTTCAAGAATCACCCCAGGAAGCAAGGGGGTTGTTTGGGAGATGATCAGGAACTATTAATCAACAGTCAAGTCATCTTCTTTCTGCTTCATAAAGTCTCAAGGCTTAGCTTCAGCAGTTTATTAAATTACCAGAACGCCAAGAAAAATAGCTTTAATAACACATTTCTGTCTATGTATTATTTTTTTATAAGCCAGAGTGGAGAATTAAAAGGCTCCCTACCATTTAAAAGAGGATTTTTAAAATTAAAATGAGCATGCTAGAGGGATCTTTTTCTTTTTTTTTTAACTCAAAAAATAAGCCATTGATTCAGGATGTGATTACTCTAAGCCGAAATTTTATAGCTAAATCTTTGTTTGGTGTAAAGGAAGGAGGAGAAATGGTTTTCCTTGAGCGGTTTAAAAGTATATTCATTAGAACAGGTGGATGGGCAGGTCACTTTGTCCTCTAGTGTGGTTTAGTGTTACAAACACTGGTTTCAAGAATTATCATGTTAAAGAAGCTGAGATGGAATTGCCATCTAGGGGACCAGCTGGTCACCCAGATGGGGCCTCATGGGGGACACAGCTATGGTGAAGAGCCCACAGTTCAGACTCTGTTTCTGAGCTTTGCAAATTCAAGAACATTATCAGGGCACTTAGATCTGACCAAATTCCTAGGTTGATGTATAAACCCAACTAAAATTTATTTCTAATGAGAGACCCCTCAGTAATTTTTGACAATCACTTACTGAGCTCCAGATATGAGACAGGCACCATGCTATGAATCCTAGATAAAATGGTAAACTAATTACAGTCCCTGCCCAAGAAGAAAGAGCTTATGGTGTGGGTGATGGGGAGTGTGGAAGATATAAGTAAATATAACACAAAAAGTTTTTTATAAGAGTAGAACATAGTTGTGGAGATACAGAGGATCAAAGTATTCATTTCCTATTGCTATGCAACAAATTACTCCAAAATGTAGTGGCTTAAAACAACAACACTTATTATCTCAGTTTCTGTGGGTCAGGAACGTGGACATGGCTTAGCTGAGTCCTCTGCTTTAGCGTCTCTTACAGGCTACAGTCCAAGTGTCTGCTGGGGCTGCAATCTCACCAGAAGGCTCAGCTGGGGAGGATCCACCCCCAAAGTGAGCATTCATGAGTTTGTTGGCAAGATTCAATTCCTTGCAGGGGTTTCCTTGGTTTCTTGCCACAGCGACCTTTCCATAGAACATCTCACAAAGACAGAAAGCAAGCAAGAAGGCAAGAAAGAGTGCCAGCAAGGGTCCACTAACCTAATCATGGAAGTGGCAGCCTGTAATTTTGTCATATTCTATTCACTAGAAGTGAGTTACAAGGTCTAGCCCACACTCAAGAGGAGGGGAGTACACGAAGGCTAGGGAGCTTCCTGGAACAATGAAGTCAGAAAACAGAGTCTTTAGTAGCAGTTCTAGAATCACTTGACTTGAATTCAAAGCCTGGATTCAAAACTCACAGTCTCTTCCTAAATCTCTTCTCTAAAATGGACGTGTTTTATTCAACATACGTTTATTGAATACCTACCATGTGCCAAGACCTGTTGAGAGATATGAGGATCAGCAATGAACAAAACCAGGTCCCTGCTCTGATGGGGTTTACAGCATAGTGAGGGAAGGAATGAACCTTACTACTCTTATCAGAGGCATCTGAGTGGAGGGCAGCAAGGGAGTAAGATGCAGTAAGATGCAGAGACCTGGAGAACAGAGCTTTCCAGGCAGAAGAAATTATAAAGGCAAGGAACAGTAATAGTACATACTTCATATGGTTGTTGTCAAATTAAATAAAATACATGTTATAACCAGCGGTGATAAGGGCCATGCAGAAAAGTAAAACAGAGTAAGGGTTGAAGAGTGGGGAAGTGAGTTATTCTTATCCTATTTTCTTTTCTTTTGGTAAACTTTATTTTAAAATTATTTCAAATATATAGAAGTTGCAAGAATAGTTGACAAGAAGCTCCAGTATACCTTTCCCTCAGGACTCCTAACTGTTAACCTTTTACCATTTTATTTTATTTTATTATTTGTTTTCAGAACCATTTGACAATAAGTTGCAGATATGGAGCCCCTTTTACCCCTAAATACTTCAATGTATATATTCTAAGAGCAAGCACATTTTCTTTACACAGCCACACAAGACAATTATTGAAATCAGGAAATTAATACTATTATCTTTTTTGCAGACCTTATTACGTTTTTAACAGTTGTACCAATCATGTTCTTTATACTAAAAAAAAAAAAAAAAGCTGCTTTTTCTGGTCCAGGATCCAAATCCAGGGTCACATGTTCCATTTAGTTGTCATGTCTCTTTAACCTCCTTTAATTGGGAAGAGTTGCTCAGCTTTTCTTTGTCTTGACATTTTTGAAGAGTCCAAGCTAGTGATCCCTCCATTGGGGCCTATCTGGTAAGACAGGAAAACCACGGAAGTAACATATCCTCTCAGTGCATCATGTTAGGAGGCATGTGCAGTAGCATTATTACATTGCTGGTGATATTAACTCTGATCATTTAGATAAGGTGGTGTTTCCCAGCTTTCTCCATCATAATGGCTCTAATTTTTCCTTTACAATTAATAAGTATTTTGTGGGGAGATACTTTGAGCCTATATAGCTATCCTGTTCCTCAACAAAATTTTACCCACTAATTTTAGCTCCACTGATGATTCTTGCCTGAATCAATAGCTAATACGATGGTTGCCAAATGGTGATGTTCTCATTCCGTCATTCCTTCTGCATTTATTAGTTGGTACTCTACAATGAACTATTTTTAGGTAGAGCCATCAGGGAAGGCATCTCTGAGGAGGTGACGTTTGAATGGAAACCAGAAAGGAGTAAAGGAATGAACATGAAGATTATCTGGAAGAGTGTGAGGCAGAGGGAACTCTAAATACAGAGAATAAAAATAATATGTACTTCATGTGGCTGTTGTGAAAACTCAATAAAAAACTATATATAAACTATATATATAAAGGGTGGTGTACAGATTTTAGAAATAATTCCATAAAAAGAAATGACTATTGTTATCAAATAGTGACATCTAAGCTAAGAGATCCAAAAGGGAAGAGGGCTGGGGTAGTAAAGTTGAAGGGGAGCTGGGGGAGTCCAACTGCAGTGGACAGAATTCTAAGATGATTCCCAAAGAACCCCATCCTCGTATAATCCCCTCTATCTCGAGGTGGGAGGAACCTGTGTATAGGATGGGATATTGCTTCCATGATTAGGTTATGTTACGTGGCACAGTTGACTGAGAAAGGAAGTTTATCCTCAGTGAGCCTGACCTCATCACATGAGCCCTTCAAAGGGACAATTCTCTTCTTGAAGAAAGAGATCAAAGTCAGAGAGATTCGAAGCATGTGAGGTGTTTGACGTGTGAGAACTTCTCCATGGCTGGCTTTGAAGATGGAGTTGCCCATGTGACAGGGACAGGAGAGAGGCCTCCTGGAGCTGAGTGTGACACCCTGAGTGCATAGCCAACAAGGAACTGAGCTCTGATAACCACCTGAATGAGCTTGGAAGAAGACCCATGAGGTCTGATGAGAATGCAGCCATCTGACACTTGGATTTCAGACTCACGAGAACCTGAGCAGAGAGCCTGGACTTCTGACCTACGGAAATCATGAGATGATAAATAAGTGCCATCTTAAGTTGCTACGTGTGTATTAATTTGTGATGCATCAATAGGACACCAACACACCTAGGGAACAAGTTAAGGAAGATCTTGAAGAGAAAGAGGGCATGAGAACCATGAGGAAAGAAAATAGCTCAGCTCAGCCAAAACACAGTGCTGGAAAAAGGAGTGGGGCTATAGAGGTAGGCAGTCTGTTCAAGCAGCCCAGGTGTTCACATCACTCTAGTTCCACATTTACTTAGGACCTTGGTGCCAGGTCTTGTGCTGAGACAGACTGGAGACCCCGAGATAAATAACACACAATGATGTTCTCAAGGAGCTCGCAGTCTGGTGGAGAAATCAACTCAGTGGGTCATCAGAGGCATGGTGATTGGCATCTCTCACAGAGATTTTGTTCACTCAGGTGACTCAGTGCCTAGAAGAGTGCCTTGTGCTTAGCCGGTGATAATAACTCTTTGTTGAGTTGAATGGAATTAAATTGATATTTCATCTCAGCAGGTGATTTTCAACCAGGGACATTTTTCGTTGCCACAACTAGGGAGGTGCTACTGGCACCTAGTGGGAAGAGGTCAGGGATGCTGTTAAACATCCTGCAATGCACAGGACAGCCCTCCACAACTAAGAATTATCTGGTCCAAAACAGTGCCAAGGCTGAGAAACCATGATCTAAACAACGGTGAGATCTGATGAAACCTTTGCTCTTCCCAGCAGAAAACAATTCTCTAATGCTTGTTATTCTAATGCCTGTATCCTCTCGCTTGGACAAGATAGGATCAACAGTGAAATTCCCCTTTGCTGGATCCTCTCGGGGCTTTGTGAAGTTCAGCTTCCTTCCACTGGCATTTCTTGCAATACTATCAATGTCATTGATTAGAACCCAGTGGACCTCTTGTGCTGTTATGCTCAGTCCCCAGCTTTGATTTGGGAGGTACCAAGTGGTATACTGGTCAATATTTGACAACCAGCTCTCAAAAAGATACACATATACTGTACATATGTACATACATTTATTAAAATTCTACTGCTATAAAGGATGTGTTTCACACAATTTGCAAATAATTTAATATACAACACAAGTTATCATAAATTCCATAGGGCCAATTGATTCTCATAGAATGCTTTCATCGTTTTTGCTGAACACTTGTATCTATAGCCAACCTAAGGAAGCTTTGGTGAATGGGTGTAGTTCTGACATGAATACTGGCTGATATTTTCTTTTACATTAACGAGTGAGATGAAAGTGAAACCACAAGGGCATGCTGGAACGCCATTCGTTCATCAACGATGTGAGCAACTGCTTTGCTGAACCAGATAATCATTTTCAAATACTGGAAGAAAATTTCCTCAATTTTTACGCCATTCACAATGCAACATTTACAGACATGACAGGCTTTTAAGTTTAATCTGCATTATTGACATTTTCTTCATCACTTTCTTAAGTCCAGACAATCAACAGAACAATAATTCAAGTCCTGATTTGTAGCATTTTCTGATTTACATGGGTGTAAATACTCCCACCTTGGCCGATGTCAAGCCATCAACGTGATGTCACTGAATTGGGAAGAGATCGTAATCGCACACCTTTATATGGTATTTCCACCATATATAATATGAGTCCTGAGTATTTGTTATCTTTGTTTTTAATAAAATGTATTTAATTGTAGGTTTAGAGAATTGAATTTTTAACAACGTCTGTGCTTAACAACCGGTTCACAAAATTCCAGGAAATTTAACAGTTGACTTTTGGAAGCTGGTATGGGCTGGTTCTAGCACATCTCTGCTTTACCTAGTTAGGGCCCTGTGCTGATAGTAAAGCTTACTCTCTAATTAACACTTTAAACAGATGCACTCATGAAGAGTTATCTTATGTCTGAGTTCTGGGGATCATACACTGACTATACACAGACAGTGTGAATGTAGTGACCACATAGGCGCCCATCCTGTCACCATTTCATGTCTGCCGGTCCTGTTGGCCTTATCAGCATAATAAGAAGAAGATATCTGACTTTTGTTTTAAACTGGTGGAGACTCTTGGCTTTTCCTTGCCTGGCTCCCTGTGGGGTTCCCTTCCAGGCAGCAGTAGTGGTGAGCAGGACAGAGGAGGAAATGTGGCTTCCCAAATCCTTAATATATTAACACTGGCTGCCACATTCTTGCAGGAGAAACATGCAAGAAATTACCTCCTCAAGACAATTTCAAGGCTCAGTATATTCTTTTATTAATCACCCCTCAGTGTCATCCCCATATGCTGTCATGTTTCATCCTCTCCCTAAACCCCTCCTATTTCCACCCAATTCCTCTTCAGGGCGGAGCTAGCTTGACATCTTGTTGTAGCGGTCCCATTTGAAGGAGGATTTTCCATTTCTGTTGTAATTAGCAGGAGGAGCAGAGCAAGTGGAGTGGTGGCCACATTGTTGAGCCTTTGCTTTGAGGTCCTCTTTTCTACTTATTTGGAATCCAGCCATGTCTGTGGCTCACTTCACTCCTGTGGTCTCAAGGAGGTAAACACAGCATCCTCTGAATTAACCTGCCTGTTTTGTCCAATGCCTTAGTGAACTCTTCATGTTTTCTTGAATTCCCTGTCTTAACAGATTTTAAAATTTTCCACCAGCTAAACACAAAACACAAATCATCCCTAAGCATATTTAGCCACATAATTATACCTTATCCACTACCAAACCTCTTACTAAATGTATTCAATACACTTAATGCTTAACCTAAAAATTCTCTTCTTCTAATGCAATGCATTTCCCTCTTAGCCAATTTTAGACATTAAGGACATTATTTGCTTTATGGAAAGTATTTATTTATGCTTTTTAACAAACTTGAATGAGTGCCAGGCTCTGGGCTAATGGTTGGGGATGTATCCGTGAATAAGAAAGACAGACCTGCTCCCTCCTCTTATGAAGCTTTTAGTCTGATGGAGGAGAATGACATCAAGCAAACACACACACAAATATGTAGAGTTAAAATGGTGAATAGCGCTTTAAGGGCAAAGAATGGAGCCCTATGATGAGGGGATATAGTTTGTACTGGGGGCTAGAGAAGGCATTCCTGAAGGATGAAAAGGAAACAGCGAGAGAAGTAGGGGCAGAGTGTGGGGAAGAGGGCTCCAGGGAGAGGGAACCTCTTATCCAGGACCTTAGGAAAAATGAGAAATCTCCAAAGCAGGGATGGAGGAGGTGAGGAGAATGAGGTGAGCTGTGAGGTGGACTCAGGTCCAGATGCCAGTCAGGTAAGCCTTGCTACAGCTTTTATTCGAACCTCAATAAGCCATTGAAGTCTTAAGGCAGGGGAATGAGCGTTCCAATTCACTTTCTAAAAAGAGCCCTCTGGATGATAGGAAAGTGGATTGGGGAATTAGGGCAAAAGGAGAAGCAGAATGAGAGTTAGGAGGTGACTGTATTCTTCCAGAATGGAGGTAATGGTGGTCTGAACTGTGGTGATTGCAGCGGGGAAGAACGGAAATGGACAGATTTGAGGAAGTATTTAGGAGGTGGAAATGACTGAATATGTGGGGGGAACTGTCACGGTGAAGGGGATGAGTGAACAAGAGGTGTACAGGATGGAGGCTGGCAAAAAGAGGGGTTGTTCATAGAAAAGACGGTGTAGGCACCAGCCTAGAAGGACAGTGTCTGACACAGAGGAGAGGCAGCTCTGCAGGAAGCAAGGAGAGAAACAAGATGACTTGAACTAATTCCTTTCATATCTCATTGGAAAGGACCAAGCAGACCAAGAGGTAATTTTCTGTGAATAAAATGTGCTGTTTCGCCTCCCAATCCCTCCACTAGCCAACTCGTCCTCAATCTCACTCTCTTTGGCCATTCATTCAACAGTTTTGACCAAGTTCAAACACTCCAAGACAGTGCTCCTTAAAGTGTCAGGCAGGGAGCATTAGGGGTTTACCAGATGGTTGCAAGTGGCACGGA
The DNA here is from genome assembly GCF_028564815.1 of Eubalaena glacialis. Lineage (NCBI taxonomy): Eukaryota > Metazoa > Chordata > Mammalia > Artiodactyla > Balaenidae > Eubalaena > Eubalaena glacialis. Next base: position 167,877,960 of record NC_083718.1, on the reverse strand, counting down.
AAATGACTTTTCAGTGCTATATGGATATGGCATCACATCACATTGAATCACAGAGTGAGAAAGTAATTTCCTTTTCAATGCTTTCTTAGGCTTTTTGATTACATCAGGGAGAAAGGCTCAGTTTGGTGTTAGTATGTCTTTACACCTCTCTAAGACTTGATAATCTCTCTTTTTAACAAAGAGAGAACAAGGCCACAATCTCAAAGCATTTTAGCAGGCCACAGTCTCTCGTTGGAATTTAATAACATTGTTTTGTTTTCACTGTAAAAAAAAAGTTTAAGATTACCTCCTATTTATGGTAAGTAATACTCGTTTTTCATTTACAGCAGTGATATAAATAAATTTATTTTAAAATAAGGCCGAGAGTACAAAAAGGGAGTGGTGATAATGCAAATTAAATAATAGCGCAAGTGGTACAGGAATATGGCAAGTATCAGGGAGGAACACAGTGACCAAATTCTGGAAAACATAGCATGACAACCGAGTGACAATTTCTATTCCTGCATCTGCTTTCCCTTCTTGGGGCAACAGTTCTTGATTTGCTCTGGTGAATCATCTCTCCCCTACTCTCAGACCACCATGCTCTCAGGAAAATTGATTTCGTTCCTAGGTCCCAGGGAACAGCACTGGGTGTTCCATCCCCTTGGCCAGTGATTGGCTTATAGATGGACACCTGATCCAAACCGGGCCAATCAGGCCCAGAGCTGGGATTTGAAACCAGGCAGTTTGGCCTACTGGTTGGGCCATGACCCAGATAATGACTACTCATCTGTACTTAGTAACTTGTGTCATTCAGTCTCTTCTCTCCCTGAAGGATTTGTCAGGAGCTACACTTTTATACTTCATTCCTTTTGTCTCCTTCTGTCTCAAACTTTTGGTCAAGATTTCATGCCTGTTTTTTTGGGTTTTTTTAATGCAGAGTTTTGTGATTTCCAAATGCAAAGCCCAGGCCATCAGACCATCCTCAGACCACCTGTATCTCTCATCCCATCACTGCAGAGGTCATGCCCCAAACCACTGTACTCCCCTCTCTCCCATATACTGTGGCTTTTGAGCTGAGAGCTGAACGATGACTAGCAGAGTTAAAGATAGCAGATGAGGGAGGAGGGGGCTACAGATGTCCTCAGGGACCAGACTGCAGATGCCTTGTAGACTTTGGTAAGAACCCCATTTTGAGCTCCATCCGAAGGGCAATGGGAAATCCTTGACTGATTTTGAGGAGGAGGGTGGCAGGCCTAGATTTGTGTTTTTAAAGACCACTGTGGTTTTTGCATAGCACTTAGCATGGAGTCCAGCACCTAGTAAATGTGAGTATTAAATTGGAGAATGCCCAGTATGTGTAGCAGGTACAAAACTGGGGCTCAGTAAATGTGCATCTCCACCCCCTTTGCCCTCTGCTTGTTCCTGAGGCTGCTTCTATCAGAAGGAGCCTCCAGGGAAAGTGGAGTCTTAAGTGGGATGTAGCCTTGCCCAAGGGCACTGAAGTTTAGATGGAGCCTGTTAGCTGAGGCCAAAGGCAGGAAGCAAAGGCGTGTGCTCTGTGTACTTTGAAACTTTCATAGTCACTGAACTTCGAGGGTTAAAAAAAAAGAGGCACTGTGGAGTGAAGGGTTAATGAGGCAAATAGGAATTTAAAAAAAAAGGAAAGAAAGAAAAAGCAAAACCGGTGACTGATGGTTAAGGGAGGAAGTCTGACTTAACACAGGTTACTAGACTCAGGAGCGCTCCTTTTCTGGGTCATGGCCAAAAGGCAGACAACATGCTTCGCCTACAGGAAGCAAGGCTTGTCGGCTTGCCATCCCTGTCTGCACGTGGAAATGAATGCACAGCTACAGGAGGAAGATGAGAGTGTAATTTGGAGATAGAAGTAGTCAAAGGAATTCAACTGAGAAATAACATCCTGGCACAAACTTAAGACATAAAAATAAAATCAATTTCACAAGACCCAGAAAGCCTGATTCTTGTGAAGTGCCCTCATAGAATCTCAACAAGCTTAGACATCTCCGGTCTCCTAGCCCCTCCCACCACCGTGCCTTTGCTCCAGCCTCCGTGGAAATTTGCAGTCTCTCCATCCCTCACCTGCCTTTGTCCAGGGTGGGCTGGGGCCATCAGTCCTGCTGCTGCCCCCTCCCCATCCTAGGCCCTCTGGGTCCAGAGGTCCACCAGACCCACCTCACTGAGCAAAGGCACCTCCCGTGTGCCACCCCACCCCTCCTGGCCTCTGACTGCCTGGAACTTGGACTGGCATCACCATCTCCTCTGACACCTGGACTCTCTCCCGTGTCAGGGCAGTGCGGCTCAGTAGTTAAGCATAGCGTCTCAAACAGTATCTGGCGTTGGACAGACAGACCTAGCGTTTTGAGTAGTGGCCAAGAGAGCAAGCTTTGGTGCCAGGTTGCCGGGGTCTAATTCCTAGCTTCCCCCACTTACCACCATAAAAATAAAATCAGTGTGCTATCTTGGATAGGTTATCTCACATCTGTGAGCCTCAGTTTTCTCATCTGTAAAATGGGGATAAAAATGTTACCTACTTCTGGGAGCTGAGGGGTTTATGAAATGAATTCATACGCGTTAAGAACTGAGAACAGTTTTGGACACCTAGTAAGCATTCCGTGTATGTTAGATACTATTATTTGAATCCTCTCCCTACCAGGTGCCAGCTGTGAAACCTCGTGCACGTGATTTAGTCTAAGTTCCAGCTTCAACACTTACTTCCTTGTTCCCCTGCAGCCGCGCATTCATTCCCATGAGCAAACAGGAGTGATTAACAGACAAGCCTTGTCCTCTAGGCTCAGAATGTTTTCTATTGGTTGGGCCATGACCCAGATAATGACTACTCACCTGTATTTAGTAACTTGTGTCATTCAGTCTCTTCTCTCCCTGAAGGATTTGTCAGGAGCTACACTTTTTTTTTTTTTTTTTTTTAAATAAATTTATTTATTTATTTATTTTTAGCTGTGTTGGGTCTTAGTTTCTGTGCGAGGGCTTTCTCTAGTTGCAGCAAGCGGGTGCCACTCTTCATTGCGGTGCGCGGGCCTCTCACTATCGCGGCCTCTCTTGTTGCGGAGCACAGGCTCCAGACGCGCAGGCTCAGTAGTTTTGGCTCACGGAACCAGTTGCTCCGCGGCATGTGGGATCTTCCCAGACCAGGGCTCGAACCCGTGTCCCCTGCATTGGCAGGCAGATTCTCAACCACTGCACCACCAGGGAAGCCCCAGGAGCTACACTTTTATACTTCATTCCTTTGGCCTCCTTCTGTCTCAAACTTTTGGTCAAGATTTCATGCTTGTTTTTTGTTGTTTTTTTTAAATGCAGAGTTTTGTGATTTCCAAATGCAAAGCCCAGGCCATCTCAAGAATGGGGTTAATCATAGGATTACAGGAGATATTGCAGGCAGCCTGGTTGAATGGCCTCGGCAACTATCAGAGCTGCAAACAGGGAGCCATCCTGGACTCCTTCCTTTCCTTCACCTCTGACATCCAGCTGGTCACTAAGTTCCATCAATTTGGACTTTTAAACATTTATAATTTTTTTAAAAATATTTATTTATTTATTTGGTTGCACCGGGTCTTATTTATTTATTTTTATTTTTATATTTATTTTTGGCTGTGTTGGGTCTTCGTTTCTGTGCGAGGGCTTTCTCCAGTTGCGGCAAGCGGGGGCCACTCATCATCGCGGTGCGCGGGCCTCTTCACTATCACGGCCTCTCTTGTTGCGGAGCACAGGCTCCAGACGCGCAGGCTCAGTAGCTGTGGCTCACGGGCCCAGTTGCTCCGCGGCATGTGGGATCTTCCCAGACCAGGGCTCGAACCCGTGTCCCCTGCATTAGCAGGCAGATTCTCAACCACTGCGCCACCAGGGAAACCCCAAACATTTATAATTTTTTAAGACAATTTTTAAGAGCAGAAAAATTGCGAGGAAAGTACAGAGAGTTCTCATTTCCCCTCTACCTCCTCTTCATTATTAATGTCTCCCACCAGAGTGGTGCATTTGTTACAATTGATGAACCTACACTGACACATTGTAATCACCTAAAGTTCACTCTTGATGTTGTACATTCTATGGACTTGGACAGATGTAGAATGACATGTATCCATCACTATGGTATCATTCAGAGAATTTTTACTGCCCTAAAAATCCTTGGTGCTCCACTTATTCATCCCTCCTGCAACCCAAGTCTGACTTTTGAATGCCTCCTGAATATGCCTCTTTCTGCCATCTTCACCACCATCTGTCTAGCTCAGACCACCTGTATCTCTCATCCCATCTCTGCAAGAGTCCCCAGAGACTGATGGCTCTGTCTCCAATGGGGCTTCCCTTCTGTAATCCATACTGCCTCTGTGGTGGCCAATGTGACCTTTCCAAAACAGAAACCTGACTCTGTCCTTCCCCTACTTAAAACTATCTCATTTCCCTTCATTGCCTCAGAGAATGCCCAGATTTCAGTGAGGAGGACCATTGCTCCCCACCTTTCACATCGAAAATGTTTCTAAACACCTCCCTGCACCTCAGCCCATGACAGAGATTGTACTTTTGGTCACTGTCAAAAGGGAAAATGCATAATGCCCAAACATACTAGGACCATTAAGTGCCTCTGAATTATAAAAATCATGGCAATATTTATTTACATTTAAAAATAGTAGCATATGTATTTACAGTCTTTATTCATTCAACAGGCAATATTTGGTGCACCTAAGAATTTGAGAACTCCTTCCACATAACTTTATGATTCTCCCAAAAGTTCTCTGGGGGCTCACAGGATAAAAATAGTTGGCCTAGAACTTAAACTCTAAACTCTTGTTCCCTCTAGCTCTCCTAAAAGGCTTTTGTGCACACTGCCTTCCCATGTACAGCCAAGCTCCAGTTGTGGGAATCTCTTTGTTTCTTCAGGGCACCCCAGAACCTTCCACGCCTTCTCAGAGGGTCTCTGCCTCCACCCTTCTCTCTGGCAAATCCCTACCCCTTTTAACCCCATCTCAAATGTCATCTCCTCTGACATTTTGCTACTTTTCCCTCTACACAAAACTCAATTAGCACCAAGCTTAGTGTGTTGGAATTATATGTTGATATATCTTTTTCTCCCTTTATAAACTTTTTATGGGAAGATACCTTGCCTGCTTCATCATCTTTGCACCTCATCCACTGACACAGCTCCTACAATTGGTAGGTGCTTGATAAATGTTGGACTAATGAGTGGAGGAAGGAACAGTCTCTAAAGAGATTTGATCTCATTGGTGCAGATGTGCTAATGGGAGAGAGCCAACAGGCTGTCCAAGGTAAAGGATGTGCATTTTGATACAGCCCTGGAGGAGTAATAGATGTTGGGTCTCTCATGCCATCCAGGAGGATGGGTGGCACATGGCACCTTTGTATCAGAGGTGATTTTCTGATTGTGGCTTTAGAAAGGAACCCAGTGGACTGCTCCTCATCTTATGGAGAATTTGCCCCTGAGATCCCAGCTGCCTCAGGATAAAATGAACATGTGCTGGTAGCCAGCACCTTCACTGTCCATTACTTCCACTAGAAAAGTCCCCATGTGACAGGGATCTAACCTGTGTAGGATCTAATCTATTGTCTAACATCCTAGTATTCAGAGGAGATATTTGATGGAGAGAAGAGGCAGATGATAGTAACAATATCCATGGATGATGGAAATGGCAGGGTGAAGGCTGTTTCCCCAGCCAGCTACAGCACTGCCTGCCACCCCAAAATTCAACTCCAACCTGGAAGCAGGATGGTAAGATCTATTCTGCTCAGGGTCCATAGATTCAGGGGTCTCAAGGGTCAAGAGGTTTGGGTTCAAGTTCCAGTTCTGCCATTGAAATGCTATGTGATTTTAAAATTTTATATTCACAAATATTATATTCATACAAAAGAATAATTATAATGTATGTTTCCAAAGAAGAAGAATAAAAACGTATGTTACCATCATTCAGCATAAGTAGGGTATTGCCAACACCTCTAACTTCTTCTTCATGCCTCACTGCAAACCCATATTCCTTCCTAACTCTCCCAGAGGTAACCAGTTTATTGCATTTTATGTTTGTCATTCTCTTGCTTTTCTTTATAGTTCTCCCACATACATAAGCACGTAGATGATATATATGTTTATGCACTTTAAATATGGACTCCAATCTGTTCTTTTTTTTTCAATCGATGTTATTCATTCATGTTGATGCTTTTAATAGTTATTCATTTGTACTGATGTATGAATATACTACAATTTTCCTGAAGGGTCTTTGGGATGTTCCTAATTAATAGCTATTATGAATAAAGCTACTATGAACATTTAAGTATCAGTCTTTGTACAGGCAAATGTATTCAGGTCTCTTAGATAAATATGTAGAAGTGGAATTGCTAAGTTTATGGAAAATATAGTTTTAACATTATAAGAATCTTCCAAACTGTTTTCCAAAATGGTTGTACCATTTTACATTCCCACCAGGAATCTATGAGAGTTCTGTTGTTGCATTTCCTTGTCAACACTTAGCATTATCAGTCTTGTTAGTTTTAGCCATTCTAATGGATATCTAGAGGTATCTCATTGTGATTTTCATTTTTATTTTCCTGATGATTAATGACATTCAGCATTTTTTATGTACTTATTTTTCATTCATATATCTTCTTTGGAGAAGTGTCTGTTCAAATCATTTGCCCATTTTTTATTGTTTGTCTTTCTATTATTGAGTTGTAAGAATTCTTTATATACTCTGTATACAAACCCTTTGTCAGATACATACATGTGAATATTTTCTTTTAGTCTGATACTTGCTTTTACCTTTTTAATAACATCTTTGGAAGATCAGAGATTTTTAATATTTATGCAGACCCACTTGCCAATTTTGTTTTTATAGTTTGAATCTTTTGTGTCCTAAAAAATCTTTGCCATCCTTTAGATCATAAAGATTTTCCTCTAAAATTTTTATAGTTTTAGTTTTTATGCTTAGATATATGATCTTTTTCAAGAAAATATTTGTGGGTGGGGTAAGGTAATGGTCAAGGTTCATTTTTTTTCTGTATGGCTATCCAATTGTACCAGCACCATATGTTGAAAAGACTACCCTTTCACCATAGAATTACCTTGGCGTCTATGAAAGAATAATGCCCCTCCCCCCAAAAGAAGTTCATGTCCTAACCTAACATAAGAATATGTTAGGTGAATATGTTGCTAATAGAGTGACCTTCAAATAGGGAGATTATCCCAGATTGCTTGGCTTGACTCAATGTAATCACAGAGGTCCTTAAAAATGGAAGAAGGAAGCAGAATAGAAGTTAGAGGCATGAAATGTGAAAAGTACTTGACCCACCATTGCTAAATTTGAAGATGGAGGAAGGGGCCACAACCCAAGGATTGAGGGCAGCCTCTAGTAGCTGGAAAAGGTAAGGAAACATTCTCCTCTAGATCTTCTAGAAGGAACAGAGCCTTGCTGACACAGTGACTTTAGCCCAGTGGGACCCGTGCCAGATTGCTAATTTACAGAACTGTAAAATAATAAATTCATATTGTTTTAAGCCACCAAGTTGGTGGTAATTTGTTACAGCAGCAATGAAAAATTAATACAGTGCTATCAATTGACCATATATATGTGGATCTATTGCCATACTATTCCACTGATCAATACATTTCCCTGTCTTGCTTACTGTACCTTTATATTCAGCTTTATATCAAATCTTGAAATCAGACAGTGTAAAAGTCCTCCATTTGTTCTTCTTTTTTAAAATAGTCTTTGTTATTCCAGTTCCTTTGCATTTTCATATAAATTTTAGAATCCCCTTTTCAATTTCTGTATAAAAGCCTACAAGCGTTTTGATTGGGATTGCATTGAATCTATAGATCAGTTTGGGGAAAACTGACAAACATCATAAAAATATTGAGACCTGATCCATGAACATGATATATCTTTTCATTGTTTAGTCTTTTTCACTTTCTGTCTTTGTTTTGTAGTTTTTAGTGTATAGGTCTGAATATATTTTATTAAATTTATCCCTAAGTATTTTATGTTTTGTGATATGACTGTAAAAGGCATGGTTTGCTTATTCCAATTTCCAATTGAAAGCTGGTAGTATATATAAGTACAATATATTTTGTATATTGACCTTGCTAAACTTGCTTATTAGTACTGGTGACATTTTTGGGTACGTTGCTTAGAATTTTCTACTTAGAGCCTTCTAAAATCCTCTTCCTGTCATTTTCTACTGCCTAGGACTGCCAGTACAATGTTGAACAGAAATGGTGATAATAGACTTCTTTGTCTTTTTCCCAATTTAGGAGGTAAAACATTTAGTCTTTAACTACTAAGTTTGATTTAGGGTTGTTTTTTTTGTTTTTTTTTTTCTGTAGTGTATTTTTTGCAGATGTCCTTTTTCAGGTTGAGAAAATTCCTTTTTATTCCTAGTTTGCTGAGAGATTGTATCATGAGTAGGTCTTGAAGATTTCAAATGCTTTTTTCTATCTATTGAGGTGATAGTACGGTTTTTCTTTTATTCTGTTTTCTTTTATTCTGTTAATATGCTGAATTACACTGATTGATTTTTTTAATGTTAACCAATACTGCCTTCCTGGAATGAACCCCAATTAGTCAAGATGTATTATCTTTTTATATATTGCAGGATTAAATTTGCTAATGTTTTGTTAAGGATTTTGTGTCTATGTTCACAAAGGATATTAGCTTAGAGTTTGCTTTTCCTCTAATATCTTTGTCTAGCTTTGGTTCATGATAATTCCAGACTCATAACATTATTTGGAAAGTGTTTCCTCCTATTCTATTTTCTGAAAGGTCTTGTGTACAACTAGTACTATTTTTCCCTTAAATATTTTATAGAACTCAAAGTCATCTGGACCATGTGTTTTCTTTGGGGGAAGACTTTAAGGATTCAATTTCACTAATAGGTATAAGACTATTCAGATTCCTTGCTTCTTTTTAAGTGAGCTATAGTATATTTTGTCTTTCAAGGAATTAGCCTATTTTACCTAAAGTATTGAATTTGTTAGCATAAAGTTGGTAACAATATTCCCTACATGATATGTAGTGGTGGTCCCTCTTTCATTCCTGATATTGGTAATTTGTACCTTCTTCTTTATTTCTTGATCAATCTCACTATGGTTTTATCAACAATTATATTGCCGATTTTACTATTTTCTCAATTTTCAGTCTGCTTCCTATTTTATTAATTTCTGTTCTTATCTTAATTATTTCTTTCCTTCTACTTACTTTGTTCTTAATATGTTATTCTTTTTTATTTTCTGAAGATGAAAGCTTAGAAAACTGATTTTAGACTTTTCTTCTTTTCTAATGTAAGCATATAAATTATACATTTTTCCTGAAGCACTCTTTTAGCTTCATTTCACAAATTTTGATATGTTTTGTTTTTGTTTTCATTCAACTCAAAATACTTCCTAATTTCTCTTGTGATTTCCTCTTTGATATGGATTATTTAGAAATGTTGCTTCAATTTTCAAATGTCTACAGATTTTCCAGGTATATTTTTACTACTAACTTGTCATTTAATTCCCTGTATTCAGAGAACATCCTCTATATGATTTCAATTCTTTTAAATTTGTTAGGATTTGTTTTATGGTCTAGCACATGGTCAAAACTTGGTGAAAGATCCATGTACACTTGAAAGAATGTGTGGTCTGCTGTTGTTGGAAAGAATGTTCTATAAATGTCAATTATCTCCAGGTTTTTGATAGTATTGTTCAAGTATTCTATATCCTTCTGCTTTTCTATTTGTTCTGTCAGTTATTGAGAAAATAATTGATACTTTCTCAATCACCAAATATAATTGTGGATTTGTCTATTTCTCCTTTCTGTTCTGTCAGTTTTTGTTTCATGTATTTTGAAGCTCTGTTACTGTGTGCATGCACATTTAAAATTGCTATGGCTCCTTGTTTAATGTTCCCTTTATCTTTGTGAAATGATCCTTTTTATTTTGTAATAATTTTTGTGTGTGCCTACTTTGATATCAGTATAGTTACTTCAAGTTTCATGTTTAGCATTTACATGGTATATCTTTTTCTGTCATTTTATTTTTAACCTACTTGTGTTTTTATGTTTAAATTGTGTTTCTTATAGACAGCAGATAATAGGGCTTTGCTTTTTATTTTTAAAAATTTTTTGTTTCTAAACACCAATTTGTTGATGTATGCTTGACATTAAAAATGCCATACATCGGGCTTCCCTGGTGGCGCAGTGGTTGAGAATCTGCCTGCCAATGCAGGGGACACGGGTTCGAGCCATGGTCTGGGAAGATCCCACATGCCACAAAGCAACTAGGCCCGTGAGCCACAACTACTGAGCCTGCGTGTCTGGAGCCTGTGCTTCGCAACAGGAGAGGCTACGATAGTGAGAGGCCCGCGCACTGCAATGAAGAGTGGCCCCTGCTCGCCGCAATTAGAGAAAGCCCTCGCACAGAAACAAAGACCTAACACAGCCAAAAATAAATAAATAAATAAATAATTTTTAAAAAAATGCCATACATATTTAATATATACAACTTGATGAGTTTAGAGATAAGTATATATTTGTGAAACCATCACTACAATCTATGCCATAAACATATCCATCACCTCCAAAAGTTTCCTCTCTATTTATTATTATTTTCTTTTTGTGATAAGAACACATCTACCCTCTTAGCAAAATTTCAAGTATTAATTAATAATTATTGTTAACTATAGGCACTATGTTGTACAGTAGATTTCTAGGACTTATTAATCTTACATAACTTAAACTGTACCCTCTGACTAATACCTCCCTGTTTCCCTTCTCTCCAGCCAAGCCATCCACCATTCCGCTTTTGGCTTCTATGAGTTTGACTATTTTAAAGTTCTCATATAAGTGGCATCATGTAGTATTTGTCCTTCTGTATCTGGCTTATTTCACTTGGCATAATGCCCTCCATCCATGTTGGAAAACGGCAGGATTTTCTTCTTTTTTAAAGGCTGAATAATATTCCATTGTATGTATATATCATTTTATTTATCCATTTGTTTGTCAATAAACATTTAGATTGCTTCCAAATCTTGATTATTGTGAATAATGCTGCAAGGAACATGGGAGTGCAGAGATAGCTCTTTGAGATCCTGATTCCAATTCCTTTGTTTTTTTTTTTAATTTTTATTTTATATTGAAGCAAAGTTGATTAACAATGTTGTGTTAGTTTCAGGCGTACAGCAAAGTGATTCAGTTATACATATACATGTATTATCTTTTTTCAAATTCTTTTCCCATTAGGTTATTACAGAGTATTGAGCAGAGTTCCCTGTGCTGTACAGTAGGTCCTTGTTAGTTATCTAATTTAAATATAGTAGTGTGTACATGTCAATCCCAAACTCCCAGTCTTTCCCTCCCCACCAACCCTTCCCCCTCAGTAACCATAAGTTTGTTCTCTAAGTCAGTGAGTCTGTTTTGTAAATAAGTTCTTTTGTATCATTTTTTTTTTTAGATTCCGAATGTAAGTGATATCATATGATATTTGTCTTTCTCTGTCTGACTTACTTCACTTAGTATGATAATCTCTAGGTCCATCCATGTTGCTGCAAATGGCATTATTTCATTCTTTTTAATGACTGTAATATTTCATTGTATATATATTCCTTTGGATATATACCCAGAATTGAGCTTGCTAGATCATATGGTACTTCTATGTTTAATTTTTTGAGAAGCCTCCATACTGTTTTCCATAGTGGCTGCACCAATTTATGTTTCCATCAGCCATGTCCAAGCATTCCCTTTACTCTACATTCTCACCAACACTTATTATTATTATTATTTTTGATAATAGCCATCCTAACAGTAACAGGTGTAAGATGATATCTCATTGTAGTTTTCATTTGCATTCTCCTGATGATTAGCAATTTTGAGCACATTTTTACATGTACCTGTCTTCTTTAGAGAAATGTCTCTTTAGTTCCTTTGCTGATTTTCAAATTGGGTTATTTGGGGTTTTTCTATTTAGTTGTAGCAGTTCCTTATATATTTTGAATATTAATTCTTTATCAGATATATGGTTTGCAAATATTTTCTCCATTCTGCAGTTTGCCTTTTCATTTTGTCGATTGTTTCCATTGCTGTACAGAAGTTTTTTAGTTTGATATAGTCCCACTTGTCTATTTTTGCTTTTGTTGCCTACACTGTTGGTGTAATAGCCAAGAAATCGTTGGCAAAACCAATGTCAAGAAGACTTTTTGCTATGTTTTCTTCTACAAGTCTTATGGTTTCAGGTTTACATTTAAGTGTTTAATCCATTTTGAATTGATTTTTGTGTTTGGTGTAAGATGAGGGTCGAATTTTATTCTTTTGCATGTGGCTATCCAGTTTTCCCAACACTATTTCTTGTAAAGACTGTTCTTTCTCCATTGTGTATTCTTGGCACCCTTGTACATGTATGGGTTTATTTCTGGGTTCACTATTGTGTTTGTTCATCCCCATGTCTGTTTTTACTGTCAGTACCATAATGTTTTGATTACTGTAGGTTTGCAATATATTTTGAAATCAAGAAATGTGATGCTTCCAACTTTGTTCTTCTTGCTCAAAATTGCTCTGGCTACTCAGGGTCTTTTGTGATTCCATACGAATTTTAGAATTGTTTTTTCTATTGCTGTAAAAAATGCCATTAGGATTTTGATAGAGATTGCAATGAATCTGTTGATAACTTCAGATAGTACAAATATTTTAACAGTACTAATTCTCCCAATTCATGAACATAGTGGAACATCTTTCCATTCATTTGTGTCTGCTTTAATTTCTTTCATCAGTGTTTTAAAGATTAATTTCTTCCAGTTTTACTGAGATATAATTGACATACAGCACTGTGTAAATTTAAGGTGTATAGCATAATGATTTGACTTACATACATCATGAAATGATCATCACAATAAGTTTAGTGAACATCCATCATCTCACATAGATCCAAAATTAAAGAAATAGAAGAAAAAAAATTTCCTTGTGATGAGAACTCTTAGGATTTACTCTCTTTGCGATTTTCATATATAACATACAGCAGTGTTAACTATATTTATCATGTTGTACATTATATCCTTAGTACTTATTTATCTTATAACTGGAAGTTTGTACCTTTTGACTACCTTATCCAATTCTACCCCCCTTAACCCCCATCTCCAGTAACCAAAAATCTGATCCTTTTTCTATGAGTCTGTTTGTTTTTGAAGTATAATTGACCTACAACAATATGTTAGTTACTGGTGCACAACATAGTGATTTGATATTTCTATACATTTCAAAATGATCACCACAATAAGTCTAGTTACCACAGGTCACCATACAAAGATATTACATAGTTACTGACTATATTCCCCACACTGTATACTTCACACCCGTGGCTCATTTATTTTGCAACTGGAAGTTCGTACCTCTTAATCTCCCTCATCTATTTCCTTCCTCTCCCCACATACCTCCCTACTGGCAACGACATGTTTTGTCCTCTGTGTCTATAACTCTGTTTCTGTTTTGTTATGTTTGTTCATTTGTTTCATTTTTTTAATATCACATATAAGTGAAATCATGCAGTATTTGTCTTTCTCTGTCTGACTTATTTCACTAGCTTAATACCTTCCAGTTCTCTCCATGTTGTCACAAATGGCAAGATTTCATTCTCTTTTATGGCTGAGTAATATTCAATTGTCTTTATCCATTCATCTATTGATGGGCATTTAGGTTGCTTCCATATCTTACTATAAATATGCTGCAATGAACATAGGGATGCAAGTATATTTTGTAATTAATGTTTTTATTTTCTTTGGGTAAATACCCAGGATGGAATTCCTGGATCATGTGGTAGTTTGATTTTTAATTTTTTGAGGCATCTCCATACTTTTTTTCATAGTGGTGGCACCAATTTACATTCCCACCAACACTGCAGGGGGGTTCCCCTTTTTTCCACATCCTCACCAACACATTATTTGCTGTCTTTTTGATAATAGCCATTCTGATAGGTGAGAGCTGATATCTCATTGCAGTTTTGACTTGACTTTCCGTGATGATTAGTGATGCTGAGCATCTTTTCATATGCTTATTGACCACCTGTATGTCTTCTTTGGAAAAATGTCTATTCGGATCCTCTGCCTATTTTTTAATTGGGTTGCATTTTTTAAAATATTGAGTTGCATGAGCTCTTTTAATATTTTGGATATTAACCCCTTACCTGATATATCATTTCAAATATCTTCTTCCATTCAGTAGTTTTGTTGATAGATTTCTTCACTGTGCAAATAGTTTTTAGTTAGATGTAGTCTCATTTGTTAATTTTTGCTTTTGTTTCCCTTGCCTGAGGAAACATATTTAAAAAAAAATACTAAGACTGATGTCAAGAGCTTACTGCCTCTCTTTTCTTATAGTAGTTTTATGGTTTCAGGTATTACAACATTTAAGTCTTTAATCCATTTTGAATTTATTTTTGTTCATGGTGTGAGAGAGTAGTCCAGTTTTACTGCCTGTAGCTATCCAGTTCTCCCAACATCATTTATTGAAGATGTTGCCTTTTCCCCATTATATGTTCTTGCCTCTTTTGTTGTAGACAATTGCCCATCTAAGTGTGGGTTCTCTTCTGGGCTCTCTATTCTGTTCCATTGATCTGTGTGTCTGTTTTTGTGCCAGTCCCATACTGTTTTGATTACTGTAGCTTTGTAGTATAGTTTGAAATCACAGAGCATGATATCTCCAACTTTGTTCTTCTTTCTCAAGATTGTTTTGGCTATTGGGGTCTTCTGTGTTTCCATACAAATTCTAGAAGTATTGTTCTAGTTCTGTGACAAATGCCATTGGTATTTTGACAGGGGTTGAATTGAATCTGTAGATTGCCTTGGGTAGTATGGTCATTTTAACAATATTAATCATGTTAATCAATGAACACAGTATACCTTTCCATATGTTTGTGTCATGTTCAATTTCTTTCATCAGTGTCTTATACTTTTACAAGTACAGGTCTTTACCTCCTTAGACCTTTGTATTTTGTAGTGTCAGTTTAAGTTCTCCTTTTATTTCTGATTTTATTTACTTGAGTACTCTCTCTTTCTTAGTCTGCCTAATGTTTGTTGATTTTATCTTTTCAAAAAAAACAACACTTAGTTTTGTCAATTTTTCTATTTTTTTTCTATTCATTTATTTCTGCTCTAATCTTAATTATTTCCTTCCTTGTGGTAACTTTGGGCTTAGTTTGTTTTAATTTTTCTAGTTCCTTGCAGTGTAAAGTTAGATTGTTGATTTGAGATCTTTCTTCTTTGTGAATATAGGTTTTTATTGCTATAAATCTTCTTAGCACTGCTTTTTTTGTCCCACAAGTTTTGATATGTTGTGTTTTCATTTTTGTTTGTCTCAAGATATCTTCTAATTTTCTTTCTGATTTCTCTTTGACACAATGGTTGCTCAAGAATGTGTTGTTTACTTTTCATGTATTTGTGAGTTTTTCCATTTTCCTCTTTTATTGATTTCCAGTTTTATACCATTGTGGTTGTGAAAGATATTTGGAATGCTCTCAATCCCCTTAAATTTGTTAAGAGTTCTTTTGTGACCTAGCATGTGATCTATCTTGTAGAATGTTCTGTGTGCACTTGAGAAGAATGTGTACTCTGCTGCTGTTGGGTTGAATGCTCTGTTTATGTCTGTTAGGCCTATTTGGTCTATAGTGTTGTACAAATCTGCTGTGTCCTTATTGCTTTTTGATCTGGGCGATCTATCCATTATTGAATGTGAGGCATTGCAGTCTCTTACTATTACTGTGTTGCTACTTTTTTTCTTCTTTCAGATCTGTCAATGTTTGTTTTATTTATTTAGACACTCTGATATTGGGTGTAAAAATATTTATAATTGTTATACCTGCCTGTTGAATTGTCTCTTTCATCACTATGTATCGATAATTACCTTCTTTGTCTCTCATGACAGTTTTTGACTTAAATACTATTTTCTTTGATATAAACATAGCCACTTCTGTTCTCTTTGGATGTCATTTATATGGAATATCTCTTTCCATCCCTTCACTTTTAGTTACGTGTGTCCTGAAATCTATAGTGAGTCTGCTGTAGACAGCATATAGTTGGATATTGCTTTTTTTAAAATTAGTTCAGCCACTCTATATTTCTTGATTGTTGAGTTTAATCCGTTTTCTTTTAAAGTAATTGTTGATAGATTAGGCCTTACTATTGCCATTTTGTTGGTTGTTTTCTGTCTGTTTTGTAGTTCTTTTGCTCTTCTCTTGCTGTCTTCCTTTGTGATATGATTTTTTTTTTGTAGTGATATACTTGGCTCTTTCATCTTTATTATTATTTTTAAATGTACTATAGGTTTTTTTCTTTGTGATTACCATGCGGTTTTCATGAAACTTCCTATACTTATAACAGTCTATTTTAAACTGGTAACAATTACATACCAAAACTCTTCAGTTGTAACAATTTGTAGCAATTCGTGCAAAACTCTCTATGCTTCTACTCCCCCTGACATTTTATGTTATTGATGTCAGAATCTACGATTTTTATATTGTGTATCCTTTAATAAATGTTGTGGCTATAGTTATTCTTAATACTTTTGTCTTTTATCTTTTATACTTGAGTTCAAAGTGATTTGTGCACCACCAATACAGTATTACATTATTCTGTATTCATCTATATATTTGTCTTTACTGATGAGATTTATACTTTCATGTTACTGTTTAGTATCCTTTCATTTCAACTTGAAGAATTCTTACCACTTCTTGTAAGACTGGTGTAGTGGTGACAAAATTCCTGTTTTTATTGGTCTGGGTAAGTCTTTATATCTCCTACATTTTAAAAAGACAGTTTTGCTGGGTCTAG
The DNA here is from genome assembly GCF_028564815.1 of Eubalaena glacialis. NCBI lineage: Eukaryota > Metazoa > Chordata > Mammalia > Artiodactyla > Balaenidae > Eubalaena > Eubalaena glacialis. Next base: position 167,861,156 of record NC_083718.1, on the reverse strand, counting down.
CATTCTTGTTTTGCAGGTTTTTCTTTTAGCACAATATAGTATCCCATTCTTTCCTGACCTGTAACGTTTCTTCTGAGAAATATGCCGATCATCTTATGGAGGGGAGCCCTTTGTATGTGATGAGTTGCTTTTCCCTTGCTGCATTCAAACTTCTCTCTTTATTTTTGACTGTTGACAATTTAATTATAATGCATCTTAGTGCAGACTTCTTTAGGTTCAACATATTTGGAGTCATTTAGGTTTCATGGGCCTGGATGCCCATTTCCCTCCCCAGATTTGGGGAGTTTTCAGCCATTGTTTCTCTAAATAAGCTTTCTACCCCTTTCTTTTCCTCTTCTCCTTCTGGGACTTCCGTAATGCATACATTGGTTATCTTGATGGTGTTCTATAACTCTTATAGGCTTTCTTCACTCTTTTTCATTTCGTTTTGTTCTTCTGACTGGATAATTTCAAATGACTTGTCTTTGAATTCACTGATTCTTTCTTCTACTTGATTAAGTCTGTTGTTGAAGCTCTTGAATGAGCTTCAGTTCAGTTATTATATTCTTCAGCTCCAAAATTTCTGTTTGATTCCTTTAATGGTTTCTATCTCCTTTTTGAACTTCTCGTTTTGTTCATGTATTATTTTCCGGGTTTCATTTAGTTGTCTGTGTTCTCTGTAGCTCATTGAGCTTCTTTAAGATGATTATTTTGAATTCATTCTCAGTCAGTGATAGACGTCCATTTCTTTAGGGTAAATTACTGATGCTTTATTTTTACCCTTTGGTGCCTTCTGTTGGTATCTGCACATTTGAAGAGGGAGTAACTTCTTTCAGTCTTTACAGAATGGCTTCAGCAGGGAAAGCCCTTCACCAGTCAATGTAGCCAGAGATTCTGGGTGGGCCAGGTGACAGAGCCCATGGGCAAGGTAAAACCATAAATGGGGTCTACAGGTGGGCAGGACTGACACAGGGCTCCACACGTGGACTTGCTATCTATTTCATGGGAGAATTCTTGAGCCAAAGGGATCTCTCTTGGTGCTGCTCTGTACCAAGTTGGGGGAGGGGTGATGTGGGTGCAGTGAAATTGTTCTTACCCTTTTCAATGCATCTTTTCTCATTCTGTGCTTCACTGGGGTGCTGTAATCTCTCACCTGGATTCCAGAGCTCTCATAAAGTATTTTAACCTGTGGATGGCTATTAAATTGACATTTTTGTGGAGAGACAAGGGCTGGAACCTCCTATTCCTCCATATTGCTGATGTCACTCCAGGCTTTGTTTTTTAAATCCAGTCTGACAATCTCTATCTTATAATTGGAGAGCCTAGAATATTCACACTTAATGTAATTAACAATATGGTTGGGTTTAAATTTACCATCTTGCAATTTGTTTTGTATTTGTCCCATATGTTCTTTATTTCTTTTTCTCCTTTTCCTACCTTCTTTTATATTGAGTTTTTAAAAAAATGTTCTATTTAATTTCCACTTTGGCTTATTAACTATGTTTCCATGTATTTTTAAATCTTTTAGTGGATGCCCTGGGATTTACAATATACTTCTTTAACTTACTGCATCTGATTCAAGTAATATATAACACATGACCTTTCCACATTGTGGGTTGATTGCCTTAAGGAGACTGTTAGTATATATATGGATATTAAAGGAGATTCTGAGAGGTCAGAAAGAAAAGAGGAGAGCTGAAGAGAAAGATTCTATTGTCTTAGAGAGTACATATAGCATCACGAAGAGAATTTTGCTAGAAATATGAATGTTAAAGATGCTTTTGGTGAGGTCTCATACAGTAATGAAGGTCATGTTATTGAAAATTGGAGAAGCACTTGTAAGTAATAAACTTGGATATTTAGTGAGGAAATTTCTAAGCAAAGTGTTGAAGGTGAAGCAGCCTGTCTCCTTGCTATGAGTGGAGAGAAATAAATTGAAGGAACTAATAGGCAACAACAAACTAGCACTTGACAATTGGGAAGAATCTCAGCCTATCCAGATATGATGCTCTGGAAATGGAGCTAAGGGTGTGACTGGACAACAATTGACTAAAGAGACTAGGCATGGGACTCATGGATCCAATCAACCATCTCAGCAGAATCCAGGAATAGAGATGTAGTTATTCAGGAAGGATATGGGAGGACTGTCTTGTCTAATGACTTGATCTTTCACAGATTTCATGTTAGGCTAACATGAGTTTTAACAATTTTTTATCAACAGAAACACTGCAGACCTGGACTGAAAGAGACAGTGATAGGATGAACTGAAGGAAGAATTACTTCAAGGACAAAGCCACAAATGCTGAGGCCAGCGAGGCTGCCACTGCCACCACCAAAGGCCCAAACAGCAGGGGCAAAGCTGCCACCCAGGATGGAGGGTGGGTCTGAAGGGCAAAGCATCAGGCCAGAAAGGAGTGTTGACTAGTCTCAAGTCATAAAATTTAATGGAATTTTCCCTGCTAGGGTTTGGACTTCATTGGGACCCGTGACCCTATATTTTTTTTCCTTCCAATTTCATCCTTTTGGAATGGAAATGTCTATCCTGTGCCTGTGCCTCCATTGTAGTTTGGAAACAGATGATAGGTTCACAGATGGAGAAGAATTTTGTCCCAGGATGAATCATATCCCATTTCACCCATAACTGATTTAGATGATATTTAAATGAGATTTTAGACTTAGATGCTGGAATGGGTTAAGACTTTTGGAGATGTTGGGATGGGGTGAATGTATTTTGCATGTGAGAAAGATACAAATTGGGGAGCTCCAGAGGGCAGCAGTTATGGATTGAATTGTGCCCTCCTCCCATATTCATAGCTTGAATTCCTAACTCCCACCACCTCAGTATGTGACCTTATTTGGAAATAAGGTTGTTTCAGGTATAATTAGTTAAGGAGAGGTCATACTGGAGTAGAGTGGGTCCCTGATCTAGTATGTATGACCAGTGGGGAAAATTTGGACACAGTCATTATGAACACAGGGAGGACAACATGTGAAGATGAAAGCATAGATTAAAGTAATGCTTCTACAAGCCAAGAATGCCTAAGATTGCCAGCAAACAACCAGAATCCAAGAGGGAAGCATGGAATGGAGTCTTCTTCACAGGCTTCAGAAAGAACCAATCCTCTGACACCTTGTCTTGGACTTCTAGCCTCCAGAACTGTGAGACAATACATTTCTATTGTTTAAGCCACATAGCAGCCCCAGGAAACAAATATAAACAGTATGTTTTTATTTTTCCTTTCCCTTTCTTTGTGTTACTTATGACATACATTTCATTTTTATGGGATTAAAAATCCTGTAATATGTTGTTATTAATTTTAATTTAAAGAGTCAACTATCTTTTAAAGAACTTAACTTCACTTTTTGAAAGTCTTAAGGGTGTAAGATTAGAATTTTTTTCTAATTCCTTATGAAACTGAGCATCTGCTTTTTCATGTTGTTCATTTTTTTTAACATCTTTATTGAAGTATAATTGCTTTACAATGGTGTGTTAGTTTCTGCTTTATAACAAAGTGAATCAGTTATACATATACATATGTTCCCATATCTCTTCCCTCTTGCATCTCCCTCCCTCCCACCCTCCCTATCCCACCCCACTAGGTGGTCACAAAGCACCGAGCTGATCTCCCTGTGCTATGCGGGTGCTTCCCACTAGCTCTCTATTTTACATTTGGTAGTGTATATATGTCCATGACACTCTCTCACCCTGTCACATCTCACCCCTCCCCCTCCCCATATCCTCAAGTCCATTCTCTAGTAAGTCTGTGTCTTTATTCCTGTCTTGCCACTAGGTTCTTCATGACCTTTTTTTTTTTTTTTCCTTAGATTCCATATATATGTGTTAGCATACTGTATTTCTTTTTCTCTTTCTGACTTACTTCACTCTGTATGACAGACTCTAACTCCATCCACCTCATTACAAATACCTCCATTTCATTTCTTTTTATGGCTGAGTAATATTCCATTGTATATATGTGCCACATCTTCTTTATCCATTCATCCGATGATGGACACCTAGGTTGCTTCCATGTCCTGGCTATTGTAAACAGAGCTGCAATGAATATTTTGGTACATGACTCTTTCTGAATTATGGTTTTCTCAGGGTATATGCCCAGTAGTGGGATTGCTGGGTCGTATGGTAGTTCTATTTTTAGTTTTTTAAGGAACCTCCATACTGTTCTCCATAGTGGCTGTATCAATTTACATTCCCACCAACAGTGCAAGAGTGTTCCCTTTTCTCCACACCCTCTCCAGCATTTATTGTTTCTAGATTTTTTGATGATGGCCATTCTGACCGGTGTGAGATGATACCTCATTGTAGTTTTGATTTGCATTTCTCTAATGATTAATGATGCTGAGCCTTCTTTCATGTGTCTGTCGGCAATCTGTATATCTTCTTTGGAGAAATGTCTATTTAGGTCTTCTGCCCATTTTTGGATTGGGTTGTTTGTTTTTTTGTTATTGAGCTGCATGAGCTGCTTGTAAATCTTGGAGATTAATCCTTTGTCAGTTGCTTCATTTGTAAATATTTTCTCCCATTCTGAGGGTTGTCTTTTGGTCTTGTTTATGGTTTCCTTTGCTGTGCAAAAGCTTTTAAGTTTCATTAGGTCCTATTTGTTTATTTGTGTTTTTATTTCCATTTCTCTAGGAGCTGGGTCAAAAAGGATCTTGCTGTGATTTATGTCATAGAGTGTTCTGCCTAGGTTTTCCTCTAAGAGTTTGATAGTGTCTGGCCTTACACTTAGGTCTTTAATCCATTTTGAGTTTATTTTTGTGTATGGTGTCAGGGAGTGTTCTAATTTCATACTTTTACATGTACCTGTCCAATTTTCCCAGCACCACTTATTGAAGAGGCGGTCTTTTCTCCACTGTATATGCTTGCCTCTTTTATCAAAGATAAGGTGACCATATGTGCGTGGGCTTATCTCTGGGCTTTCTATCCTGTTCCATTGATCGATATTTCTGTTTTTGTGCCAGTACTTTTGTGATTACTGTAGCTTTGTAATATAGTCTGAAGTCAGGGAGCCTGATTCCTCCAGCTCCATTTTTCGTTCTCAAGATTGCTTTGGCTATTCGGGGTCTTTTGTGTTTCCATACAAATTGTGAAATTTTTTGTTCTAGTTCTGTGAAAAATGCCAGTGGTAGTTTGATAGGGATTGCTTTGAATCTGTAGATTGCTTTGGGTAGCAGAGTCATTTTCACAATGTTGATTCTTCCAATCCAAGAACATGGTATATCTCTCCATCTATTTGTATCATCTTTAATTTCTTTCATCAGTGTCCTATAATTTTCTGCATACAGGTCTTTTGTCTCCTTAGGTAGGTTTATTCCTAGATATTTTATTCTTTTTGTTGCAATGGTAAACGGGAGTGTTTTCTTAATTTCACTTTCAGATTTTTCATCATTAGTATATAGGAATGCAAGAGATTTCTGTGCATTAATTTTGTATCCTGCTACTTTACCAAATTCATTGATTAGCTCTAGTAGTTTTCTGGTAGCATCTTTAGGATTCTCTATGTATAGTATCATGTCATCTGCAAACAGTGACAGCTTTACTTCTTCTTTTCCGATTTGGATTCCTTTTATTTCTTTTTCTTCTCTGATTGCTGTGGCTAACACTTCCAAAACTATGTTGAATAATAGTGGTGAGAGTGGGCAACCTTGTCTTGTTCCTGATCTTAGTGGAAATGGTTTCAGTTTTTCACCATTGAGGACAAGGTTGGTTGTGGGTTTGTCATATATGGCCTTTATTATGTTGAGGAAGGTTCCCTCTATGCCTACTTTCTGCAGGGCTTTTATCATAAATGGGTGTTGAATTTTGTCAAAAGCTTTCTCTGCATCTATTGAGATAATCATATGGTTTTTCTCCTTCAATTTGTTAATATGATGTATCACGTTGATTGATTTGCGTATATTGAAGAATCCTTGCATTCCTGGAATAAACCCCACTTGATCATGGTGTATAATCCTTTTAATGTGCTGTTGGATTCTGTTAGCTAGTATTTTGTTGAGGATTTTTGCATCTATGTTCATCAGTGATATTGGCCTGTAGTTTTCTTTCTTTGTGACATCTTTGCCTGGTTTTGGTATCAGGGTGATGGTGGCCTCGTAGAATGAGTTTGGGAGTGTTCCTCCCTCTGCAATATTTTGGAAGAGTTTGAGAAGGATAGGTGTTAGCTCTTCTCTAAATGTTTGATAGAATTCGCCTCTGAAGCCATCTGGTCCTGGGCTTTTGTGTGTTGGAAGATTTTTAATCACAGTTTCAATTTCAGTGCTTGTGATTGGTCTGTTCATATTTTCTATTTCTTCCTGGTTCAGTCTCGGCAGGTTGTGCATTTCTAAGAATCTGTCCATTTCTTCCAGGTTGTCCATTTTATTGGCATAGAGTTGCTTGTAGTAATCTCTCATGATCCTTTGTATTTCTGCGGTGTCAGTGGTTACTTCTCCTTTTTCATTTCTAATTCTATTGATTTGAGTCTTCTCTCTTTTTCTCTTGATGAGTCTGGCTAATGGTTTATCAATTTTGTTTATCTTCTCAAAGAACCAGCTTTTAGTTTCATTGATTTTTGCTATTGTGTCCTTCATTTCTTTTTCATTTATTTCTGATCTGATCTTTATGATTTCTTTCCTTCTGCTAGCTTTGGGGTTTTTTTGCTCTTCTTTCTCTAATTGCTTTAGGTGCAAGGTTAGGTTGTTTATTCGAGATGTTTCCTGTTTCTTGATGTAGGCTTGTATTGCTATAAAATTCCCACTTAGAACTGCTTTTGCTGCATCCCATAGGTTTTGGGTGGTCGTGTCTCCATTGTCATTTGTTTCTAGGTATTTTTTGATTTCCCCTTTGATTTCTTCAGTGATCACTTCGTTATTAAGTAGTGTATTGTGTAGCCTCCATGTGTTTGTATTTTTTACAGATCTTTTCCTGTAATTGATATCTAGTCTCATAGCGTTGTGGTCGGAAAAGATACTTGATACGATTTCAATTTTTTAAAATTTACCAAGGCTTGATTTCTGACCCAAGATATGATCTATCCTGGAGAATGTTCCATGAGCACTTGAGAAAAATGTGTATTCTGTTGTTTTTGGGTGGAATGTCCTATAATTTAAAGCTTGTGTTTCCTTATTTATTTTCATTTTGGATGATCTGTCCATTGGTGAAAGTGGGGTGTTAAAGTCCCCTACTATGATTGTGTTGCTGTCGATTTCCCCTTTTATGGCTGTTAGTATTTGCCTTTTGTATTGAGGTGCTCCTATGTTGGGTGCATAAATATTTACAATTGTTATACCTTCCTCTTGGATCGATCCCTTGATCATTATATAGTGTCCTTCTTTGTCTCTTGTAATAGTCTTTATTTTAAAGTCTATTTTGTCTGATATGAGACTTGCTACTCCAGCTTTCTTTTGATTTCCATTTGCATGGAATATCTTTTTCCATCCCCTCACTTTCAGTCTGTATGTGTCTCTAGGTCTGAAGTGGGTCTCTTGTAGACAGCATATATATGGGTCTTGTTTTTGTATCCATTCAGCCAGTCTGTGTCTTTTGGTGGGAGCATTTAATCCATTTACATTTAAGGTAATTATCAATATGTATTTTCCTATTCCCATTTTCTTAAATGTTTTGGGTTTGTTATTGTAGGTGTTTTCCTTCTCTTGTGTTTCTTGCCTAGAGAAGTTCCTTTAGCATTTGTTGTAAAGCTGGTTTGGTGGTGCTGAACTCTCTCAGCTTTTGCTTGTCTGTAAAGGTTTTAATTTCTCCATCAAATCTGAATGAGAGCCTTGCTGGGTAGAGTAACCTTGGTTGTAGGTTTTTCTCCTTCATCACTTTAAGTATATCCTGCCACTCCCTTCTGGCTTGCAGAGTTTCTGCTGAAAGATCAGCTGTTAACCTTATGGGGATTCCCTTGTGTGTTATTTGTTGTTTTTCCCTTGCTGCTTTTAATATGTTTTCTTTATATTTAATTTTTGATAGTTTGATTAATATGTGTCTTGGTGTGTTTCTCCTTGGATTTATCCTGTATGGGACTCTCTGTGCTTCCAGGACTTATTAACTATTTCCTTACCCATATTAGGGAAGTTTTCAACTATAATCTCTTCAAATATTTTCTCAGTCCCTTTCTTTTTCTCTTCTTCTTCTGGGACCCCTATGATTCGAATGTTGGTGCGTTTAATGTTGTCCCAGAGGTCTCTGAGACTGTCCTCAGTTCTTTTCATTCTTTTTTCTTTATTCTGGTCTGCAGTAGTTATTTCCACTATTTTATCTTCCAGGTCACTTATCCATTCTTCTGTCTCAGTTATTCTGCTATTGATCCTGTCTAGAGTATTTTTAATTTCATTTATTATGTTTTTCATCGTTGCTTGGTTCCTCTTTAGTTCTTCTACGTCCTTGTTAAATGTTTCTTGCATTTTGTCTATTCTATTCCCAAGATTTTGGATCATCTTTACTATCATTATTCTGAATTCTTTTTCAGGTAGACTGCCTATTTCCTCTTCATTTGTTAGGTCTGGTGTGTTTTGACCCTGCTCCTTCACCTGCTGTGTGTTTTTTTGTCTTCTCATTTTGCTTATCTTACTGTGTTTGGGGTCTCCTTTTCACAGGCTGCAGGTTCGTAGTTCCCATTGTTTTTGGTATCTGTCCCCAGTGGCTAAGGTTGGTTCAGTGGGTTGTGTAGGCTTCCTGGTGGAGGGGACTAGTGCCTGTGTCCTGGTGGATGAGATTGGATCTTGTCTTTCTGGTGGGCACGCCCCCGTCTGGTGGTGTGTTTTGGGGTGTCTGTGGCCTTATTATGATTTTAGGCAGCCTCTCTGTTAATGGATGGGGCTGTGTTCCTGTCTTGCTAGTTGTTTGGCATAGGGTGTCCAGCACTGTAGCTTGCTGGTCGTTGAGTGAAGCTGGGTCTTGATGTTGCGATGGAGATCTCTGAGAGATTTTCGCCGTTTTGTATTACGTGGAGCTGGGAGGTCTCTTGTGGACCAGTGTCCTGAAGTTGGCTCTCCCACCTCAGAGGCACAGCCCTGATGCCTGGCTGGAGCACCAAGAGCCTTTCATCCACACGGCTCAGAATAAAAGGGAGAAAAAATAGAAAGAAAGAGGATAAAATAAAATAAAATAAAGCTATTATAATAAAAAATAAGAAAAAAAATTATTAAGAATAAATTTATTAAGAAAAAAAATTTTTTAATTTTTAAAAATAGATTTATTAATTTTTTATAATAAAAAATAAGAAAAAAATTATTAAGAAAAAAATTTATTAAGAAAAAAATTTTTTAATTTTTTAAAATAAAAACTATGAAAAAACTTATTAAAAAATTTTTTTTATTTTTTAAAAATAGAAAATAAGGAAAAAATTATTAAGAAAACATTTATTAGGGAAAAAAAAATTTTTTTTAAGTAAAAAAAAAAAGAAAAAAAAAACGGACGGACCTAACCCTAGGACTAACGGTGAGAGCAAAGCTATACAGACAAAATCTCACCCAGAAGCATACACATATACACTCACAAAAAAAGGAAAAGGGGAAAAATTAATATAACCTGCTCCCAAAGTCCACCTCCTAAATTTGGGATGATTCGTTGTCTATTCAGGTATTCAACAGATGCAGGCACATCAAGTTGTTTGTGGAGCTTTAATCCGCTGCTTCTGAGGCTGCTGGGAGAGATTTCCCTTTCTCTTCTTCGTACAGCTCCCGGGGTTCAGCTTTGGATTTGGACCCGCCTCTGCGTGTAGGTCGCCTGAGGGCGTCTGTTCCCCGCCCAGACAGAACGGGGTTAAAGGAGCAGCTGATTCGGGGGCTCTGGCTCAGTCAGGCCGGGGGGAGGGAGCGGTACGGAGGAGGCGGGGCGAGCCTGCGGCGGCAGAAGCCGGCGTGACGTTGCAGCAGCCTGAGGCGCGCCGTGCGCTCTCCCGGGGAAGTTGTCCCCGGATCACGGGAGCCTGGCCGTGGCGGGCTGCACAGGCTCCCGGGAGAGGCGGCGTGGAGAATGACCTGTGCTCGCCCACAGGCTGTTTGGTGGCGGCAGCAGCAGCCTTAGCGTCTCATGCCCGTCTCTGGGGTCCGCGCTGATAGCCGCGGCTCGCGCCCGTCTCTGGAGTTCGTTTAAGTGGCGCTCTGAATCCCCTCTCCTTGCGCACCAGGAAACAAAGAGGCAAGAAAAAGTCTCTTGCCTCTTCGGCAGCTGCAGTCTTTTTCCCGGACTCCCTCCCGGCTAGCACCGAAGCCCGAGCCTCAGCTCCCAGCCCCCGCCCGCCCCGGCGGCTGAGCAGACAAGCCTCTCGGGCTGGTGAGTGCTGCTCGGCGCCGAGCCTCTGTGAGGGAATCTCTCCGCTTTGCCCTCCGCACCCCTGTGGCTGCGCTCTCCTCCGTGGCTCTGAAGCTTCCCCCCTCTGCCACCCGCAGTCTCTGCCCGCGAAGGGGCTTCCTAGTGTGTGGACACCTTTTCTCCTTCACAGCTACCTCCCACTGGTGCAGGTCCTGTCCCTATTCTTTTGTCTCTGTTTTTTCTTTTTTCTTTTGCCCTACCCAAGTACGTGGGGATTTTCTTGCCTTTTGGGAGGTCTGACGTCTTCTGCCAGCGTTCAGTGGGTGTTCTGTAGGAGCAGTTCCACGTGTAGATGTATTTCTACTGTATCTGTGGGAAGGAAGGTGATCTCCGCGTCTTACTCTTCCACCATCTTGCACCCGATCTCTGTTGTTCATTTTTGTTTCCACATCTGTCAAGTGACTAACTCCTCATGCCTTTGCCTATTTTTCTATGAGGTTTTTCTGTTTTAAAATATTCCTTATTGATTTATGGAACTACTTTATATATGCTGAATACTAATCCTTTGAGGCTTTCCTAATTGGTGATTTTTTTTTTCTTTATGGGCTCTCGTAATAAACAAAAAGACTTAATTTCAATGAGTTGAATTTATCTATATTTTCCTCTATGATTTGTGCTTTTGGAGTCTTAGAAATATTTTGCAACTCTAAGGTCTTGTAGATATTATTTTCTATTATTTTTCTAAAAGTTTTATAGTTTCTCCTTTCATACGAAATATGTAATATATCTAGAATTGATTTTTGCATGTTATTTGGGACAAGATTTCAGCATACAATTTTTCTGCAAGACTATAATTCTCCCAAAAAGATTTAAGGAAAGGACTTTCCTTTACCTACTCACCTGCAATTCCAGTTCTTACATATCAAGTTTCCAAATATTTGTGGGTCTGTTACTGGGCTCTCCAATTTGTTCCATTGTCCTGTTCAATTTATTTGTCCCTGTAATAAAAGGACATAATTATGATAATTTCAAAACACATTTTTTATCTGTTACAATAAACCTGCCACACTAATTTTCCTTTACAAGATTGTCTTCTGGTTTTTCACATGAATTTTAGAATCAACTTGTCAAGTTCCATGAAAAACCCTATTGGAGGCATTCACAGAGCGAGACCGCCAGGCTGCAGGAGGAGAACCTGAATGCAAAGAATCACAAAGTTTGCACAAAAACTTGTAAGAGAAATAACACATTTAAAAACACTTCTCAGGTGGACCTTCAAGATGGTGGGGGAGGAAGACGTGGAGATCACCTTCCTCCACAAATACATCAAAAATACATCTACATGCGGAACAACTCCTACAGAACAACTGGTGAACACTGGCAGAAGACCTCAGACTTCACAAAAGGCAAGAAACAACCCACGTACCTGGCTGTGTGGCAGACAGGGTCTTGGTGCTCCGGCTGGGCGCCAGGCCTGAGCCTCTGAGGTGGCAGAGCCGAATTCAGGACATTGGTCCACCAGAGATCCCTCGGACCCATGTAACATCAAATGGTGAAAGCGCTCCCAGAGATCTCTATCTCAATGCTAAGACCCAGCTCCACTCAATGACAAGCAAGCTACAGTGCTGGACACTCTATGCCAAACAACTAGCAAGACAGGAACAAAACCACACCCATTAGCACAGAGGCTGCTTAAAATCATACTAAGTTCACAGACACCCCAAAACACACCACTGGACATGGTCCTGCCCACCAGAAAGACAAGATCCAGCCTCATCCACCAGAACACAGGCACCAGTCCACTCCACCAGGAAGCCTACACAACCCACTGAACCAACCTTACCCTCTTGGGGCAGAAACCAAAAACAATGGGAACTACGAACCTGCAGCCTGTGAAAAGGAGACCCCAAAGTGAATAAGTTAAGCAAAATGAGAAGACAGAGAAATACAAAGAAGATGAAGAAACAATGTAAAAACCCACCAGACCAAACAAATGAAGAGAAAATAGGCAGTCTACCTGAAAAGGAATTCAGAGTAATGATAGTAAAGATATCCAAACTCTTGGAAATAGAATAGAGAAAAAACAAGAAACGTTTAACAAGGACCTAGAAGAACTAAAGAGCAAACAAACAATGATGAACAACACAATAAATGAAATTGAAAATTCTCTAGAAGGAATCAATAGCAGAATAACTGAGGCAGAAGAACGGATAAGTGACCTGGAAGATAAAATAGTGGAAATAACTACTGCAGACCAGAATAAAGAAAAAAGGATAAAAAGAATTGAGAACAGTCTCAGAGACCTCTGGGACAACATCAAACACACCAACATTCGAATTATAGGGGTCCCAGAAGAAGGAAAAAAAAAGGGGGACTGAGAAAATATTTGAAGAGATTATAGTTGAAAACTTCCCTAATATGGGTAAGGAAATAGTCAATCAAGTCCAGGAAGCACACAGAATCCCATACAGGATAAATCCAAGGAGAAACATGCCAAGACACATATTAATCAAACTATCAAAAATTAAATACAAAGAAAAAATATTGAAAGCAGCAAGGGAAAAGCAACAAATAACATACAAGGGAATCCCCATAAGGTTAACAGCTGATCTTTCAGCAGAAACTCTGCAAGCCAGAAGAAAGTGGCAGGACATATTTAAAGTGATCAAAGGGAAAAACCTACAATGAAGATTACTTTACCCAGCAAGGATCTCATTCAGATTCAACGGAGAAATTAAAACCTTTACAGACAAGCAAAAGCTAAGAGACTTCAGCACCATCAAACTAACTTTACAACAAATGCTAAAGGAACTTGTCTAGGCAGGACACACAAGAGAAGGAAAAGACATACAATAACAAACCCAAAACAATGAAAAAATGGTAATAGGAACATACATATTGATAACTACCTTAAATGTAAATGCATTAAATGCTCCAACCAAAAGACATAAATTGGTTGAATGGATACAAAAACAAGACCCTTATATACGCTGTCCACAAGAGACCCATTTCAGACCTAGGGACACATACAGACTGAAAGTGAGGGGTTGGAAAAAGATATTCTATGCAAATAGAAATCAAAAGAAAGCTGGAGTAGCAATTCTCATATAAGAAAAAATAGACTTTAAAACAAAGACTATTACAAGAGACAAAGAAGGACACTACATAATGATCAAGGGATCAATCAAAGAAGAAGATATAGCAATTGTAAATATTTATGCACCCAACATAGGAGCAGCTCAATACATAAGGCAAATGCTAAAAGCCATAAAAGGGGAAATCAACAGTAACATAATCATAGCAGGGGACTTTAACAGCCCACTGTCACTAATGGACAGATCATCCAAAATGAAAATAAATAAGGTAACACAAGCTTTAAATGATACATTAAACAAGATGGACTTAATTGATTTTTATAGGACATTCCATCCAAAAACAACAGAATACACTTTCTTCTCAGGTGCTCATGGAACAGTCTCCAGCATAGATCATATCTTGAGTGACAAATCAAACCTTTGTAAACTTAAGAAAATTGAAATCGTATCAAGTATCTTTTCCGATCACAACACTATGAGATTAGATATCAATTACAGGAAAAAAATCGGTAAAAAATACAAACACATGGAGGCTAAACAATACACTACTAAATAACCAAGAGATCACTGAAGAAATCAAAGAGGAAATCAAAAAAATACCTAGAAACAAATGACAATGAAAACACGACGACCCAAAAACTATGGCATGCAGTAAATGCAGTTCTAAGAGGGAAGTTTATAGCAATACAACCGTACCAAAAGAAACAAGAAAAATCTCAAATAAGCAACCTAACCTTACACGTAAAGAAATTAGAGAAAGAAGAACAAAAAAGCTCGAAAGTTAGCAGAAGGAAAAAAATCATAAAGACCAAATCAGAAATAAATGAAAAATAAATGAAGGAAACGATAGCAGAGATCAATAAAACTAGACGCTGGTTCTTTGAGAAGATAAACAAAATTGATAAACCATTAGCCAGACTCATCAAGAAAAAGAGGGAGAGGACTCAAATCATTAAAATTAGAAATGAAAAAGGAGAAGTTACAACAGACACCACAGAAATACAAAGCATCCTAAGAGACTACTGTAAGCAACTCCATGCCAATAAAATGGACAACCTGGAAGAAATGGACAAATTCTTAGAAGAGCACAACCTTCTGACACTGAACCAGGAAGAAATAGAAAATATAAACAGAACAATCACAAGTACTGAAATTGAAACTGTGATTAAAAATCTTCCAACAAACAAAATCCAGGACCAGATGGCTTCACAGGCGAATTCTATCAAACATTTAGAGAAGAGCTAAACCCTATCCTTCTCAAACTCTTCCAAAATGTAGCAGACAGAGGAACACTCCCAAACTCATTCTACGAGGCCACCATCACCCTATACCAAAACCAGAAAAAGATGTCACAAAAAAAGTTCAGGCCAATATCACTGATGAACATAGATGCAAAGATCCTCAACAAAATACTAGCAAACAGAAACCAACAACACATTAAAAGGATCATACACCATGATCAAGTGGGATTTATCCCAGGAATGGAAGGATTCTTCAGTATATGCAAATCAATCAATGTGATAAACCATACTAACAAATTGAAGGAGAAAAACCATATGATAATCTTGATAGATGCAGAAAAAGCTTTTGACAAAATTCAACACCCATTTATGATAAAAACCCTCTAGAAAGAAGGCATAGAGGGAACAACATAATAAAGGCCATATATGACAAACCCACAGCCCACATCGTTCTCAATGGTGAAAAACTGAGACCATTTCAACTAAGATCAGGAGCAAGACAAGGTTGCCCACTCTCACCCCTATTATTCAACACAGTCTTGGAAGTATTAGTGAGAGCAATCAGAGAAGAAAAAGAAATGAAAGGAATCCAAATCTGAAAAGAAGAAGTAAAACTATCACTGTTTGCAGATGACATGATACTATACATAGAGATTCCTAAAGATGCTACCATAAAACTACTAGAGCTAATCAATGAATCTGGTAAAGTAGCAGGATACAAAATTAATGCACAGAAATCTCTTGCATTCTTATACACTAAAGATGAAAAATCTGAAAGAGAAATTAAGGAAACACTCCCATTTACCATTGCAACAAAAAGAATAAAATACCTAGGAATAAACCTACCTAAGGAGACAAAAGACCTGTATGCAGAAAACTATAAGACACTGATGAAATAAATTAAAGATGATACAAACAGATGGAGAGATATACCATGTTCTTGGATTGGAAGAATCAACATTGTGAAAATGACTATACTCCCCAAAGCAATCTACAGATTCAGTGCAATCCCTATCAAACTACCACTGACATTTTTCACAGAACTAGAACAAAAAATTTCACAATTTGTATGGAAACACAAAAGACCCCAAATAGCCAAAGCAATCTTGAGAAAGAAAAACGGAGCTGGAGGAATCAGGCTCCCGGACTTCAGACTATACTACAAAGCTACAGTAGTCAAGACAGTATGGTACTGGCACAAAAACAGAAATATAGATCAGTGGAACAGGATAAAAATCCCAGAGATAAATCCACGTACATATGGTCACCTTATATTTGACAAAGGAGGCAAGAATATACAATGGAGAAAAGACAGCCTCTTCAATAAGTGGTGCTGGGAAAACTGGACAGCTACGTGTAAAAGAATGAAATTAGAACACTCACTAACACCATACACAAAAATAAACTCAAAATGGATTAGAGACCTAAATGTAAGGCCAGACACTATCAAACTCTTAGAGGAAAACATAGGAAGAATGCTCTATGACATAAATCACAGCAAGATCTCTTCTGACCCACCTCTTAGAGAAATGGAAATAAAAACAAAAATAAACAAATGGGACCTAATGAAACTTAAAAGCTTTTGCACAACAAAGGAAAACATAAACAAGATGAAAAGACAACCCTCAGAATGGGAGAAAATATTTGCAAATGAAGCAACTGACAAAGGATTAATCTCCAAAATATACAAGCAGCTCATGCAGCTCAATATCAAAAAAACAAATAATCCAATCCAAAAATGGGCAGAAGACCTAAATAGACATTTCTCCAGAGAAGATATACAGATTGCCAACAAACACATGAAAGGATGTTCAACATCAGTAATCATTAGAGAAATGCAAATCAAAACTACAATGAGGTATCACTTCACACCGGTCAGAATGGCCATCATCAAAAAATCTAGAAACAATACATGCTGGAGAGGGTGTGGAGAAAAGGGAACCCTCTTGCACTGTTGGTGGGAATGTAAATTGATACAGCCACTATGGAGAGCAGTATGGAGGTTCCTTAAAAAACTGAAAATAAAACTACCATACAGCCCAGCAATCCCACTACTGGGCGTATACCCTGAGAAAACCATAATTCAAAAAGAGTCATGTACCACAATGTTCATTGCAGCTCTATTTACAATAGCCAGGACATGGAAGCAACCTAAGTGTCCATCAACAGATGAATGGATAAAGAAGTTGTGGCACATATATACAATGGAATATTACTCAGCCATAAAAAGAAACGAAATTGAGTTATTTGTAGTGAGGTGGATGGACCTAGAGTCTGTCATACAGAGTGAAGTAAGGCAGAAAGAGAAAAACAGGCAGGTATTTGATATATGCTAACACATATATATGGAATCTAAAAAAAAAAAAAAGGTCATGAAGAACCTAGGGGCAAGACGGGAATAAAGATGCAGTCCTACTAGAGAATGGAGTTGAGGATACGGGGAGGGGGAAGGGTAAGCTGGGACAAAGTGAGAGAGTGTCATGGACATATATACACTACCAAATGTAAAATAGATAGCTAGTGGGAAGCAGCCTCATAGCAGAGGGAGATCAGCTCGGTGCTTTGTGACCACCTAGAGGGATGGGATAGGGAGGGTGGGAGGGAGGTAGACGCAAGAGGGAAGATATATGGGGATATATGTATATGTATAACTGATTCACTTTGTTATACAGCAGCAACTAACACAACATTGTAAAGCAATTATACTCCAATAAAGATGTTAAAAAAAAGTAACCCTATTGGAATTGCAATAGGAATAGTATTGCATTGATATTCTTATAATTTTGATTCCTTCTATTCATGAATAAGATATATTTCTCCACTTAATTAGATATTATTTATACCCATTAATTTAGATCTTCTTTAATATATTTTAATAACATTGTATACTTTTGTCTTGTATATTTTTTTAGATTTATTTTACTTTTTTTGCAATTTAATATTGTGTATAGAAACAAAAATTTCAACATCTATATATATTGATTTTCTACCCATCAACTTTATTAAATTATCTTAATTTGAGTAATCTGCATATTCTTTTGGGTATTTGTCATCAATAATCTAACACTTATGAATAATGATACCTTTCTTTACTCCTTTCCAATCTTTATGACTTCCATTTTTTTCTTGTATTACTGAACTGTTTAGAACTAGTTTATAGAATTCAAGTAGTGACAGCAAGCACCCTACTTGTTCTTAATTTTGAAGAGAATTTTTAAAAATTTTAACTGTTCAGTATACTCTTTGCTGTAATGTTGTTGTAAATATCTTATGTCAGCTTAAGGAAGTTTCCTTCTATATGTAGCTTGCAATAGTGTATTTTTAAAAAAACTCAATGGATGTTAAATTTTACTGTATGCTTTTCTTCATCTCCTGAGATTTTAGATTTAGGTATCAAAGTATACCAGTCTTATAAAATGAGTTGGGAAGTGTTCCCTCTTTTCATAGTCTCTGAAAGAATTTCTGTGATATTGGAATCACCTCTTTTTTGATGTTTGGTAGAACTTATGGGTGCAACCTTCTGGGCCCTGTATTTCTATACAGCAATAGAACAATTTTAAACTACTGATGGTTTCTTCAATTGTTACAGAACTCTTCATATTATCCCTTTGTTTTTAATAACTTTAGGCATTTTTCCCAGGTACTTATTTTATCTATGTTTTCTAGTTTACAATAAAGTTGTTCATAATAATTTCTTATTACCTTTTTATTCTCTGTTACATCTGCATTGTGTGCCATCTTCTATACCTCATAATTTTAATTTCTCTAAGAACCCTGGCAGGTATTTGATAATCATTTTAGTCTTTTTGAAGCATTTACTTTTGACTTTGCTGATTATCACTATTGCACATATTTCTAATTTTAGTAACTTTGTTTTTCTCATTATTTCCTCCCTTTTACTGTCTTTGTGTTTATTCTATTGTTTTCTGTTTCTAATTAACTAAGTTGGAAAAAGCTTAGTTCATTAATTTTCAATCTTTATGAATATAAGCATTTTGCTACACAGATTTTCCTATAAGTACTATTTTAGCTGCATCCCACAAGTTTTTATATTTCGTGTTTTCAATATTATTTAGTTCTAAGTACTTTCTAATTCCCATTGTGTTCTACTTTTTGACATATGAGTTATTTAGACACGTGATTTTTGATATTCAAATGGATTTTCCTAGTTATTCATTTGTTATTATTATCTAACTTAATTGCATTATGGTCATTAAACACAGTCTATGCAATACAAATTGTTTGAAATTCATTCAGATTTTGTTTAATGTTCCTTATTTATGAGGGAAGATTATTATTCTCCAACAGTTACTATAGATTTCGATTAGATCTAACTTTTAAATTTTGCATTTACATCTTCTATATCTCTACTGATTTTTTCTTTCTTTGTCTATTTGTTACTGTACTATGAGAATATTTTAAAATCTCCCATTATGAAGGCAGATTTATCAGCTCTCCTTGTGGTTCTATCAGTTCTTGTTTCATTTATTTTGAAATAATATCACTACATTACATGCAAGTTTAGAATTTTTAAATCTTCCTAGTGAATTGAATTTTTATCAATATCTAGTGACTCCTATTATTTCTAGCAATGCTTTCTGTTTGTTTGTTTGTTTTTTGGGCTTTTTTGGCTGTGCCACACAGCTTATGGGATCTTAGTTCCTGACCAGGGATTGAACCTGGGCTCTCAGCAGTGAGAGCACAGAGTTCTAACCACTGGACTGCCAGGGAACTCTCTCCAGTAAAGCTTTTTACTTTAAAGTCTTTTAAATTAGATAATACTAATAGAGCCATGAGCTTTCTTTTGTTTAGTATTTAAATGATGTATCTTTCCCCATCTTTATGCTTTAATCTTTCTGTTTACTTCTGTATACTTTCTGTCTTAATTACAGTATATAAGACATTATTTTTTCTGGTAACCTTTTATTATTCTGGTAACATTTAAAAAATTCTGGTAACCTTTTAATTTTAACTGGAAAATTTAGTCATTTTATTTTTATTGGGATCACCAGTAGAGTTGGAGTTTATTTTTCCATTTTATTTTATGCTTTCCATTGGTCTTGTCCTTTTATCTTCTCCCACTTTGTTCTACTTTTTTGCCTTTTTTTAGATTGATTCTCCCTAAACTTACTCATTATTCCTCAAATAGTATAGAAGTTACACATATTATTTTTGTTCTTGTAGTGTTATGTTAGAAATTATATTACGCATATTTAATGGAATAAATTAAATATATGCTTTCCACCAAAATAATTCAAAGAATTTTAACTACATTTCACTTTACTACAATTATTCTCCTCCTGACTAAAGGCTACTACTGTTCAGTATTTTTTAACATCCCAAATTAGACATTATTATAATTATTTGTATAGTCAATATTTATCTGGGTTTACCCACATGTTAATATGTTCCTTTATCAATTCTGGAAAATCCCAAGTTACTATTACTTTGAGTATTTCCACTCCTCCATTCTACTATGAAAAATGGCCAGAGGGCAGAAAAACCCATAAAACAGGTGCAGTATACATTGCAGGGTCTTCTTTTACCTGGCATCCTATTCCCAGAGGCAGGGAAAGAACCTCAGACTCCAGGAGAGGAGCTCAACCTTGGCCTGTGGGAAGCTGATAAGTTCAAAGGACAAGGGGTAGAGTCAGGCTGGTGGTCATATTGGGCCGACTGCAAGCTGAGTACTCAGAGAGAAAAAGAGATGAGAGGGACTGTGAGGCTGCTGAGAGGAAGAACAGCCTGGGTCCTTGATTGGCCAGTTTCTGTCCCTGCAAGACTCAGCTGTACTCTGGGCCCAGGCCTCTCATGTTCATTAGATTGTTCAACCAGAGCTAACTTGAGTGGTTTTTGGCTTTTGCAACCAAGAATCCTAGAACTAGAACTAGAACACCTAGAACCAGAACACCTGAGACTTACCTTTCTGTATCTGTAAGATGGGACAACATCTGCCCAATCAACTTCATAAAACAAAGTGCAATGGTAAGAAACAAAAACACAAACAATAAATTAGAAAACACCTTCACAGTGCAAACAGAACTGGCCTGTCCACAGGAAGCCATGTCATAGGGCATGGTGTCCATGGGCAACAGCACGTTCCTTCCCTAAAACAGAGGGACCTACCTAGTTTTCCATTATCTCTTTGAGAGACTACTGCCACTCATATATGTTAGCTGAGGTTCTCCCTGTATAATTATTGCTTGTACCTGGTATTCATATTTTGTGAGGCTGTAAAGTGGATGGGACTTTGAAAGGGAGCTAAAACTTATTGAATATTTTATAATGCGTGGTCTGCTTTTTACATACATGATCTCACTTATTCCATCCTCATAGCAACCCATCAAGATCAAATTAATATGCCCATTTTACAAATGAGGAAACAGGCTCAGAGAATTTTATGACTTGGAGCTAGAATTTGAGTCCAGGTTAATTTGACTCAAAATCCGTATTCTTGCAAGTTTAACATCATCCTAAATGTGAACAATGAGGGTTAACATGGATGAGTTAATAAGGAATGCTCCAAAGGTAAATGATATCAACGGCCTAAACAAGACCATTCACTGGACCTTTGGGATACCAGTCACCCTGGCCCCAAAGTCATTATGTGACCCTCTCAGCACTGAATTGAGTGGGAAGTTTGGAAAGAAGGGTCAGTCTTTTGCGTTGTTTGTGGAGAAGGTCAATGAACAAGGAGAATAAATAGCATTTAGGACAGTCCTTCATCCACAGTAGGCACTTAATAAATAAAGAGTTGAAAATGACAGGTACCCACAGGGTCATACAGTGACCTTCACACAGTGAAGCAAGCTAGAATGTGTAGGTAACTACACATTCAGACACTGGGGTGTGGTTCTGTCCATCTGGAGACCAGAGCTTATGTCCCAGTTAACAGGGGCAGCCATCGCTCAGCTGCACCATTGCTCAGCACTAGCCAACCATTGCCGTGTGGGAAGGCAGGCTAACCTTGCTTCACCTTCCAATTTTTCTAGGGTCCAGAAATCTGGATTTTTTGAGTGATATCTCCAGATTTTTTTTCATGTTGCCTGTCACTAGTCAGAGTCTAGTTTGCAAATAGACATTAGTCCCTCTCTGACTTTCTTCTTTTTCCCAGCTCCTTAGGGAGTCAAAATGGCTCCCAGATACCACATGGGTCACAAACAGGCAGACCATTGAGGGAAGAAGGAAAGTGAGGGCTATATCCCTGAGGAGACAGGTCACCTCTCAGTTGGGGGTTATTGTCATAATCTTGGCTTGAGTTGTAGGCATCAACTCTGTACAGCTCTTTATATCACTTTATATTTTGGTGTTCATAAATGTAGACTTGGGAAGAGAATTGAGCTTATGTTGTGTGTGTTTCCTATTATTTCTATAAGCATTGTGTTTTAAGGACATGGTTCCCAGAGGAGAAAGAAAACGTATGATTCCATGAAATGTGCTAGGATTGCCAAAAATGCATGAAATCAGTTATGGAAGTTGTCACACTTAAGTCTTGGTTCTACTTGTGCTATGATGGTGTAAATGTTGCCAATTTTTCAGAAAGATGGAAGACAAACACAGCTTTTTCAGAAAGGTGTCATGATGATTCTTCACGACCAGCCTGCATCTCTACATCTGGATCCCTCCCTTTTCCTTATTTCCTGAGGGTCAAGCCTCAGGAGGGGCTTCTAAGCTAGAAGGCAGGTGCAAAGCAAAGACAGGCCACTTTGGAGTCACATAGTCCTGGTGTGGTAGACTGTTTCATTCTACTTAAATATTCCCTGAAGGAAGGCTGTATGTCTCCTCTGCCCACCTACTTTGGGCTTTGCCATTGCTTTGGCCAATGTAATGTAAGCAAACTTGACGTATAATATGTCTGAGCAAAAGCTCTAAGTGTGTGCTTTGTGTCAGCTTCTTGCTCTTCCCCTCTGCCCTGAGAATGGGTGTATCCCACACAGGGGATGCTTCTTTCACCTGGGTCCCAGAATGAGAAGATACATAGAGCAGCTACACAGTTGTCCTGCAGCTAATGACATGCAATGTGAGTGTAAAGTAAATGTATGTTGTTTTAGCCTTGAGATCGGGAATTGTTTGTTATAATTCCAAGTTAACTCTCATACCTGGCTTTGCCACTTCTCAGGTGTGTGATCATCAGAAAGTTGCTTCCTTTATTCAACCCCCAAATTCACTGATGCTTATGTGATAGGTCCTATTTTTGACACAAGAGATCAAAGAGGAATAAGACAAGTCCCCACCATGGGGGAGCTCTCAGTGTAGAGGGAGAGATAGTGAGTTAAGGGCTGTGTGAGGGGCCAGCACAAGAGTCAGGAGGACCTCTGACTCAGTGAGATCATGGAAGACTTCCTGGCAGTACTCATGCTAAACCTTGAGAAAGAAATAAGCCTCGAAAAAGGGGTGAGGGTGGGGGAAGTTTTTTTTGCAGAAGAAACATCGCGGCAGAGGCTCATGACATTTTCACACTGAGGGCTGCTTAGGATGGGGCTGCAATCAGATGGCCTCTGAGACCCTGTTCCCTCCCTCCTCAATTTCATCCATACCTGAACCTCGTTGAGGAAGCTCAGACTCACATCCCAAGTCAGTAGTCGCTCCTGGTTTGTGCCTGGGGTTATGTCTAGACACCCCAATGACTACCATGAATCATGAATTGCTTCACTTCGGGAACTGACTGAGGAGGAAAGTGGCAGCTCTCAGGACCGAACAGTTTTGGAGAAGCCCCACTACCAGGCACCAGGAACCAGGGAAGGAGGGGGAGAGGCTGGAGCCTGGGCTGCGGCATTCTCACCACGGTCACAAAGAGTGACTGATTCTGAGTGAATAATTTACCTGTGTTTCCACATTCATCAGCCCAAATGAAGAGTTCCCTCATCTGAACAGAATGGATTGCCCAAGTTAATCCCAGAGTCTGTCTGAGGGAAGTGAAGCATGGTAGAAAAGTAATATGGAAGGCTTGCTGCTGGGAAATATATTGAGTCCAAATGGCAGAGAGATGAGAAAGGGGCAAAATAACAGTTCAGAAGAACAAGGTTCCTAAGTGCTAAAACCTGTATTAGCTCCAAACAAGTTCAAGCTATTTCATTACAGTCCTGACTGTACTCAGTAACACTTTTTTTCTTTTTCTTTCCTTTTTTCCCTTTTGTTATAACTGAGAGCAAAGGATTTCAGCAGTAATAACTCAGACTCATTTGATTTCTGTCTCTCTCATTCTTGACTAATAACAAGTAACAACATGTGGCTTTCACTGACTACTTCCCTTGGGTCTTGAGTGCCTGCTCTTTGCCATCACTGTTCTAGGCACTGGACACACAGCAAGGATAAAACAAAGTTTCTGCTCCATGGAGCTTGCATTCTTCTAGAAAGCCTTTGAATATTCTCCTTTTAAGTGACGCTGATCAATATGCCCAACAAGGCAGCACCTGAAAACCCTGCCCCTGCTCCAAGATTCTAAAGTTTCTCAGTACAAAGTTAGCTTCAAGAATGTTCTCTCATTTTATCCTGAGATAAATAGCTACCCCTTTGAGGTAGCTATTACTGATCCCATCTCAGAGCAAGGACACCAAAACTCACGGTCAAGGGATTTCCTTGGAGTAAAGGATGTAAAAGGCTGATGGGGACCACTGCTGCTCTGAGCTCTCCGGCCTCACACATCCTTACTGTTCTTTTTTTTTTCTTTTCCATTATAGTTTATTACAAGATATTGAATATAGTTCCCTATGCTATATAGTAGGACCTTGTTGTTTATCTATTTTATATATAATAATGTGTATCAGCTAATCTCAAACTCCTAATTTTTCCCTCCTCCCTTTCCCCTTTGGTAAGCATAAGTTTGTTTTCTTTGTCTGTGAGTCTGTTTTGTAAATAAGTTCATTTGTGTCACATTTTAGATTCCAACATATAGGTGATATCATATGATATTTCTTTCTCTGTCTGACTTACTTCACTTAGTATGATAATCTCTAGGTCCATCCATGTTGCTGCAAACATCATTTCATTCTTTTTTATGGCTGAGTAATATTCCATTGTATATATGTACCACATCTTCTTTATCCGTTCATCTGTTGATTGACACTTAGGTTGCTTCCATGTCTTGGCTATTGTAAATAGTGCCTCTCTAAACATTAGGGTGCATGTATCTTTTCAAATTAGAATTTTCTCTGCATATATGCCCAGTAGTGGGATTGCTAGAATCGTTACTTTTCTAATTCCTGCTGCTCTTGGCTGTGAAATAAAGTCTGTGTGGGCCCCCCTGCACACTTCAAAAAGTCCCTTCTTAAATCCTGCCATATGTGACAATATGGATGAACCTTGAGAACATTATGCTAAGTGAAGTAAACCAGTCACAGAATGACAAATACTGCATGATTCCACTTATATGAGGTATCTATAGTAGTCAAACTCAGGATGAAGAAAGTGGAATGGTGGTTGCCAAGGGCTAAGGGGAGGGGAGATGGGAACTTGTTGTTCAGAGGGTATAAAGTCTTGGTCATGCAAGATGAATAAGTTCTAGAGAGCTGTTGTACAACATTGTTAAATTATAGTTGACAGTACTGTACTGTACACTTAAGATTTGTTAAGAAGGTAGATCTCCTGTTATCTGTTCTTAACACACACACACAGACACAGAAGAGTACCTTCTATTCTCTCAGGAGCTGGAAATGTGGGCCAGGTAATTAAGACCCAGAGTCCTGATGAGTGGGGAGAAGACGAAGGAGAGGAGGACCACTGGTTTTTCCCCCCATGTGTTGTGGGGTGAGGTTACTTATTCAATCAATCTACAGGTATTTATTGAACACAGACTCTGCCAGGTTCTCACAGAGACAACAGCAGAGCAAAGAGACAAGATTCCTGGTTTCCTGGAGATTAGATTCTAGTGAGAGAGGCAACAATTAACAAGTAAACAAACATCCAAAAAGATGGTTTGGGACTAAGATAAGGGCGCAGAAGGAAACAGATGGTGTGGTAGGGCTGTAACTGGGGGCTGGCTTGTAGATATGGTGGCCTCTGTGAGCAGATGCATTTGAACTGAGACCTGAGGGGTGAGAATAAGTCAATGGTGCAAAGAACCGGGAACAAGGCATTCCAGGCAGAGGGAACAGCAAATGTGGAGTCTGGAGGTTGGCGAGGCCCACTGTATTCAAAGAATAGAAAGGAACCCAGTGTGGAAGGAGCATTGTGAACAAGGAGAGTGTTGCAGGATGGGGCTGGAGAAGTGGGCAGGAGTCAGGTTATTCCAGGCCTGTATGCTACATCAGCACTCTGGGCTTTATTCTAAGAGCCATAGGAAGCTAACGGAGGATTTTGAGCAGGGAATTTCAGGATAAAACATGAGCCCCATCTTTCTCTTTAAAAAAAAATCACTCCAGCTGATGAATGGAGAGTGGGCTCTAAGGGGTAGGAGGAGAAGTAAAAAGAGTACTTTGGAAGCTATTGAAAGGGAGGACGATCAGGCTGGATCTGGAAGTGGAATTGGGGAAGAAGGCAGGAGAAAAGACCTGAGATAAATTTTGGAGGTGGAACTGATTCAGACATGCCAGTGGATTGGACGTACAAGGTGAGGGAGAACAAGGATTCCTCAGATTTAAGTCCGAGCCATGGAGTAATTGAAGGTGACATTTTAATGCTGTGGAAAACTGGGGGAAGAACAGATCTGGGACCCATGGCGAGTGGACATCAAGAGATGTTGATTGAACACCCACCTGGAGACAGTCATCTATGTGTACCTGGAGCTGAGGCCAGTGGCTTTAACCAGACCGTGTGGAATGTCTGGGAGAGATGATCAGTATAGAAGTGGTTGGGCATTGTTAGAAATCTACTTTTTCGTGAGCGAGATAATTTATTTCAGGATGGGTGGAGTCAGAAGGAGGTTTCTTATTTTCACAGATGATGTTTTCTTTTCTTGAACAGTCACCATCTCCCCTCACCTTAGGAAGCTGTTTTTCCCCAAAAGGCAGAGGAGTTGTTAAGAAAGGCAAGGCTTTGGAGCCAGGCCCTCTGTCACCCCTATATCTCCTCATTATTAGGCTGTCCCTGGGATCCAGGAGCTGCAAAAGACTTAGAGGCCACAAAGCAGAAGAAAGTGACATTAGCTGGAGACTAATGCCCTTGCTCTCCCCAGCTAATCCCTCCACTGCCATCACCAGCTGCTTGTGTGTAGGAAAGGCATTCGGTGAGCTGCAGGCACACTATCCTTGAGATGCCTCTGGACGTGTCACCATCAGGTTGAGGAACTTGATAGCCCAACCCAGGGGTCAGCAAACTATAGCCCATAGGCCCAATCCAGCCTGCACCTGTTTCTGTAAGTGAAGTTTTATTTGCTCACAGCCATATCCATTCATTCACACATTGTCTATGACTGATTCAAGCCACAACAGCAGAGCTGAATCATTGTGACAGACTATTTGGCCCTCAAAGCTGCAAATATTTATTATATGGCCCTTCACAGAGAAAATTTGCTGACTCCTGGCCCAACCGATTAGACTGGGAAGTATATTTGTAGAACTTGGCGGTCACTTCCCTCCATCGTTGCTTTGGCATCCCTGTCCTAGAACAGCTCCCTGGGCAAAGCTGCTTGTCCTTCCAGCAGACCCCAGGATGTAGGAATGACCCTAAGAAACACCTCCGGACAAGATACCCTAGGACCAGCCACACAGCCTCACGATCTTGAGACTGGACGATAACTTGGAAGATCCTCTAGGATCCAACACCACTTAACCATCAGTCATTTTAGTCCCGTCCATCCGCCCCCAGAAGCAAGAGTGTGTCCAGTGCTCCGCCATGACCATGACTGAGACATGCTCTCATCTCAGCTCTCCCCATGTGTCCTCCTGCTTCCATTCTTGCTACCCACTGTCTAATCTCTGCCTTGTGTTAAGGCAGAGATTACCCCCACTAAGGAGAGTTACCCCCTTGCTACCTACTTACCCCCATTAAGGAGAGTTGGGTTCGACTTTTAAGATGACGTTTTCCTTTGAGTAGAGTTTTCTGGCTAGACTGAGTCAGAGGTTACTCACAAGTCTGTGGCTCATCCACCCCTTGGCCTAGGTGCTCTCCTGTGTGGTATCTGTGGGGTCTGGGTGAGAGTGGTTGGGTCAACCAGCATGGCAATTTTTGTAGAAGGACTCCAGAGTGATGGGCTAATGGGCATGCCTGTTTGGAGACTCCATCTACTCTGTATTTTGATGAATATTGACCTGGGCATTGTTTCCTTCAGGTGGGTTGGAACAATCCTCAGAGCTTCTCATATTCAGAGGTGGGGGTCCACAGGACCTGGCAAGACAGAATTCCTGCCCTATAAACTCAATATCTGTCACCAGCTAAATGGTTCGCTCCCCAGGAACCATGTTTCTCACCAGGACCTGAGGTAGAGGTGACTGACCAGAGCAATATCTTTCATCCAATTTTCTTGGGAGCCTGTATCCATCCCTCTCACACTTTTCCTCAATAAGGACATTGCTGTCCACAAAATTTCTACACAAGTCAGCTTCTCCATGAAGCTCACAAGATATTCAGAGAGATCTGTCCTCCCCATTCCTCAAAGTCTTCAGTGAGGCATGAAAAATTCAGTCATTTGGCTCATTCAGAATTTCCAGGTGTCTGATGTTGGGCAAGAGATGTGTGCTGCTGACAGATGGCACTTTTTTACCTTCCACCCACGTGTTCAACATTGTGCAGATGTAGGCATTTGAGAAAGAAGATCGATTTGTTTTATTAATGAAAAAGTGATGAACTAACACTGGAGAAAGTTTTGACAAGTCACACATAATCCCACTGTTCTAATATAACCAACATTTCTGCTTTTGCATATTTCCTTCCTGGTTTGGTTCATTTCAGATGCATATAGGTAAAATTGCAAACACAGTGTTCCTACCATTTGGCAATCTGCTTCTTTCATTTATTATTTCATCATATATATTCTCCCTCTGTTTTCACATTATCTTTGAAATTATTGATCTTTATTTCATAATAGTCCTTTGGAGTGGATATACCATTTCCTTACTGTAATGATTAATGGTCTTTGGGTTAGCCTGCCTCATTCAAAACCTTGCTCTGTGACCTTGGGAAAGTTAGCAATTTAACTTCCCTGAGCATCAGTTTCTACATCTATAAAGTGGAGTCAATACTAATACTGAGGGACATTATCAGGGTTAAAATGAGATAATATGTATGTATCAGTCAGTGTAGGTTGTATGTTGCATAACAAACAACCCCAAGTCTCAGTGGTTTAAAACACAAAGGTTTATTTCTTCTTCATGTTACATGCATATCATGGGTTAATAGGTGGTGGGAGGGGTTTTTGATGGTGTGGTTCTGCTCATTGCAGTTACTTAGGGACTCAGAATGACAAAGAAACCATGTGTCACCTGTTTACAACTCTCTTGACAGAATTCTATGGCACCACCCGCGAACGAAGGGGACCAGAAGTATAATCTTACCTTGTTAGACAGGGAGAACTAGAAGCATTTGATAATTTCCACAACACATGACTGTGGAATTCTATGTTATTATGCTTATTTCCACAACATATAATTAAAATGGAACCATACATGTGAGGTTCTTAGCTCCGTGTCCCAGGAACATAGGGAGCACTCATTAAAGGGTAGACACTATCATTAATGTTATTGTTATTATTGTCATTGTGTTTTTCAACTTTTTTTTGGCAATGATAGGTAGTGCTTTGATGAATATCCTTATGCAGAAGTTCTTTGCTTCTACTGAATAGTTACCTAAGAATTAATCATCCAAAGTAGTATTAAATGCCTAAGCTTTGGGATAAGGCAGAGGAGGATTCAAATTCTGGCTCTGAAACTTACCAAATGGGGAACCAACGCCAGAAGGTATGTGAAATCAGTGAGAACTAAATCACTGCTTTGGTTTCATTGCTAATCTGATTTACATTTTTTTACCCTTAGCATAATATCTTCCACTTGTGGGGGTTAAAAATTTCTAATTTATATTCTTAGGTACTAGACAGAGTTAATGAATTTTTTATGTTTTGTATAGTATGCCACACTCTCTACAACTATAGTTTAATTTCCATCTCATGATGCTAGTATATACAAACTACTCTGTGTATCTGACTGGTGGGTGATCTTGGTCTCGCTGAATTCTTATTGATTGAATGTACTTGAGGTCTGCCACCTGGTGATGTCATTCACAAGACCTGAGTTTAAAGAACTTCTTTGTGGAAACAAGAGTGATGCGCACATTTTATATGGCATGTGGTGTCAAGGTCTAGTCCCAGACACAGGGTCTAGCCTGAACCCCCAGGTTATGATTTGTGTAGAGTCTGCCTCATGGTGGGTGGATTTGCTTCTGACTTTGGACAAGCTACTTAACAAATATGTGCCTTCATTTATTCCTTGATAAAACAGACACAGTAATATCTAGGCATCTAGTAGGTGCAGTGAACTTGATTTCCCTTCTCTTGCACAGAGACAAAATATCTTTACCACTTTTGCCAAGCACATTCCTATTGGAAAGAGGATGTTTGTGGATTTGGCTATTAAATATTTAGGTCAGTGGTTCACACCTTTCAACATCTATCAGAATCACCTGGATGAACTTAAAAACACTGATGTCTGGATCCCACCCTGAGGCATTCTGATTTAATAGGGCTGGAGTGTGGCTGGGCCATTGGGATTTTAAAACTCCCCAGGTGATTCTAATATTCAGCAAAGTTTGAGAACTGTTGACTGGACCAGTGGTTCTCAAACTTGAACATGCTGCAGAATTCCCTAGAGGGCTTATTAAAACCTAGATTGCAGGGACCCACCTCCAGAATTTCTGATTCAGTGTTTTCGTAGATGTGGGGTAGAGCCTGGGAATTTGATTTCTAACAAGTTCCCAGGTGACGCTGATGCCACTGGTCCAGGGTCCGCTCACTGACAGGCATTGATGGATGCTACCATTTGCTTTCTGTGCATTTCCCTCCCGTGAAGGGCTTTGAAAGGCGAAATTGGGACAGGCCTTTTGCAGGCAGGAAAAATGGACAGAATGTCCTCTCTGCATCTTCCCCAGACCCGAGGACTGTGGGACTCTTTCCTGAGATGCTGTCACTACAGGCAGCCTGCTTCACCGCTTTTTTCTTTGAGGAGCTAGCAGCTGGCTGAAGTGCTCAGCAAGCCCGTGCCACCAGCCCTCCTGTGAACTGGAGACATCAATCTCCCCACTTCCATTACCTCCGTTAGCACGGTTATTTGTGGCAATTCCTCTTCCTGGCTGCTCAGGATATAAAATGCTGACTGCGAAGTCACACTTGCTGTTTGAAGCTTCCAGGATGGAAAGGGGGGATAGGATGGTCTCTGACCTAGGGGACCAGAGTGGCATGAGGCAGAGGTGGGGGGACATGATGTAGTAGCAACCCCTGCTTCCTGGGGGTGGGGGAGGGGATGCTTAGGCAGAAGAGGAGCCTGGCCAGAGTCACTCTGGGCCAAAATATTCCCAAATGAGCTGGCCTTAAGATACCTGGGCAATTTGAGGACGAAGCAGGATTTATTTCTCTATTATTATCCAGATAAAGGTAGTTATGAGGAGGTGGTGTGCATGCATGTTGGGGTGTGGGATGGGGGTAAAATGGGGGGAAATAGTGGAGAAAGGGTAGGGGTAGAGATATAATATCTTTGCATATCATCTGAGTGACTGGTGTGTACATTCTGTGGCATGGCTAAGGGATAATTTAATCATCCTGATTTTATAGAGGGAAAATGTTCAGTCCTACAGACCTTCTACTTTGGCAGACAAAAACATCTCAGAATGAACAATAACAAAAGCAATAGTAAAAGCTAACACACAGTACTGCCTCTGTGCCAGGCGCTATGCTGCACACCTTCCATATATTAACTCATTTCATCCTCACATCAACCCTAGGAGGAAGGGACTATTATGATTCCTATTGTATAGATGAGGAAATTGAAGTACAAGGAGGTTAACTGACTTGCTCAAGGTCACACAGCTAATACGAACTTGGTCCAGAGTCCATGTTCTTTGTCCTGGAGGGGCTACATGTGAGGGATTCCATCACCAGGTAGAGGTGTACACTGTGAATCCATTTGAAATCTGTGGTCAGGTTCTGTGGACTGAGAGCAGGGACCTGGCTCCTTTCTGGCCCAACCCTTATGAAATCAAGTGTGTAACCCGAATCTCACTCCTTTCCAGGGTTGTTTCTTTTCGTGAAGTTTCCTTGCACAGAGTGGTGCCTGGTGTGGCTTAGGCAAGAGAGCAGACCTTTGGTGCGAGCAGGCAGAGTTTACCTCTCTGCCTTCTCTTTCCGTGTCCCATCTCTCCATCCTCTGGGTGCCCTCAGGATGCCCCAAGCCCCTATCATCATGCCTCCCCAGACATGCCTCCTGCACCCCTTCCCAAAGCAGCCTCTCCTTCCCATCTCCCAGGCACCTCATAACACCTTCAAATAAATCCAAGGGGTGTATCACTAGAGGGAGAAAACAGTAATTCATTTTCTTCCCAAATTCCAACCACCTCAAGCGCAAACCCACTCTGCCTTTTATCTCTCATGTTCCCTTTTTCATTCTTCCATCTTGTCATTGCTCTTTTCTACTTGGAAGATACAGCAGAAAAAAAAACGGATAGTTGTTCAAGCCAAGGTCTGGTCCAGCTCTGACATTTATCAACCATGAAACTGATGACAAATCAGGCAGTGTTGTTAGTGGTTACAAGCAATGACTATGGCATCAGACAGACCTGGGTTCAAATTCTGGCTCTGCCGTTTTGGGACCTGGGGCAAGTGACTGAATCTCTCCTTATCTCTGGTCCCTGGTCTGTATGGTGGGGCCAATAACTGATCTTGTGGGTTATTGGGAGGAACAAATGACTACACACCATGGAGTGCTGAGAACAGTGACTGGCACAGAGAGCGAGCCTTCAATTCACGGTAATTATGAGATCTGTTAATATGATTACTCTCCTCCCTGGCCTCAGTTTCCTCAGGGCTGGACTGCTTGATTTCCCAGGGCCCTCCCAGCTCCGACATCCTCTGACTCACCGGCATCCTTCTCGTTTTGGGTTTTTTATTAGATTTCTCCAACTGACTCATCTTTCTCCATATTTCTCCCTTATCATCACCTTCCATGAAAAATGAACCTTCCTTCCCGTTTTGCTCAGGCTACTGTCCCATCATCTCTGCCCAGGGGTGGGAGTAGGGTGTTGAAGAATCCAAGCCAGCCAGCCCTCTGTGTGCCACCACTGCTTTGAGTCAGATTCCTTTGGATTTATAAGGCACCGTAGGAGTAGGTAGTCGATATGAATAACCATTACATCGGGGAGGGCTTTTTCTTCTCCCTCTGACTGATGACAGCTAAATTACTGCTAAATATAGGTCCTGAATTTGCATGAATCTGCAGCTTGCCACAGCCAGGCTGGGGATTTTATTGACAGGCAAGGCACTGGAGGCAGGCAGGCACCTGCTCTGATAC
Source organism: Eubalaena glacialis (assembly GCF_028564815.1). Classification (NCBI taxonomy): domain Eukaryota; kingdom Metazoa; phylum Chordata; class Mammalia; order Artiodactyla; family Balaenidae; genus Eubalaena; species Eubalaena glacialis. The sequence continues at coordinate 167,828,164 of NC_083718.1, read as the reverse complement.
ACCTCTTCCAGAGGATGCGAGGAGTCAGGCAAGGCACACCCTCCCTCACCTCCTCTCCAAGGCACACACTCTTCTCTCCAAGCCTCCAGGCCTGTAGGTTCCCAGGGAAGAGCCTGGGCTTTGGGTTTGAATCCTAGATCTGCCCTCTAGCTGTGTGATCCTGAGCAAATGACTTAACCACTCTTCACCCCTCCCCCAGCCTCAGTTTCCTCATTGGCACAATGGGTTAGTAATAGCATAGAAAGGCTAATCGTCATCTCATAGAAAGAGAAGTTTGGAACTAGGCTTTCTAAGTTTCTATCTCGCCACACCAGCATGTTTGCTTTTTCATCCTTAGGTTATTGTTTCAAAATCCCAGCATGACAGTTCCAGGTATCAAACCTTATCACAATCAAATTCAAAGCAGGAAAAAGGGGGCTGCCTTCCTTGTCACCTCCCTTTTCATCAAGGAGCATAGTCTTGCATTGAAACTCCCAGGGGACTTGCATGTTGTAGCTCATGGCAACAACAACAATAATAATAACCACCACAACAATAGTAACATTTATGGAGCACTTAGGACATGACAGGCACCTTCTAAATACTTACATGGGTTAACTTACTTAAGAAAACAATCCCAAGAAATAAGTGCTATTTCTAAGATGCAGAGAGGTTTAAAAAACTTGCCCAAAGCTATCCAGCAGATAATTGTCAGAGGTTAGATTTGAACCCAGGGAGTTTGTCTATAGAGCTCAGGTTCTGTAACTGGAGTTGAATGAAGGTCATGTCCATTTGTTCAACCTTCCACTCTGACTGGTGAAAGCTGAGATGCTGGAACTGGAGAAGGGACCTACCTTCCTGAGAACATTAGACTTGCCGAATACAGAGGCCAAATTAGGGCTCTATAAACTAAGGAAGAAGGGGGAATGGCTTGGCTCTACCTCATAGGGTTGTTACGGAGTTAAAAGACAGAATGCCCCTGTCTTAGTCTGCTCAGGCTGCTGTAACAAAATACCATAGACTGGGTGGCTAAAAAAAGAAGACATTTATTTCTCATGGTTCTGGAGGTTGGGAAGTCCAAGGTCAAAGTGCCAGCAAGGTAGGTTTCTTCTCTTGAGTGGTAGGCAGCTACCATCTTGTTGTGTGCTCACATGATCTCTTTTTTTGTGTGTATGTGGAGAGACAGAAAGAGAGAGCACACTCTGATGTTTCTTCATATAAGGGCACTAATGCCATCATGAGGGCCCCACCCTCATGTCCTCACCTAACCCTAATTACTTCTCCAAGGTCCCATCTCCAAATACTATCACATTGGAGTTTAGGGCTTCAACATATGAATTTGGGAGGGGACACTACTGAGTCCATGGCAGTCCCTTAGTGCCTTTCTCAAAGTAGGTGTCCAGTAAATGAGAGTTTCCCTCTCCTCGTCCTCCAATCATTGATTCAATTCGTTATTTTGAGCACATGGTCTGAGACTAATGTTAAGACACTACAATCTAGTCGGGGAGAGAAGATAAGCAGTGAAGTCATGACTCACGATGGCATTAGTTTAAGGGCCGAATGTCCAGGCTTGTTCAAAGATGTACCAGATGGACCAGCTGCTCCAGCCTCTCCTGTCTATCACTGTGGCCAATCCATTGAACTTCCAGATCTATCCTGGGCTGAGATGCAACAGAGCAGACCTCAGTTAACTCAGAGACAGATTTTTTTTGGACATCCTGGCCTAGACCATTTGAGGATAGAAAATCTCAGCTGGCAGAACAAGTTTTGGAGAAAGATGATTTTCTGTGGCTGGGGAAAACTGGACTAAATGTGGGTGAGGCTCAGGCTTAAAGCCTCTGACATCATCAGAAGATATTTCAGGAAGGATCACATTGAGGGGGGCACAAAGTGAATGGGATCAGGTCCAGCCGGCCTGCCCCTCGTGTCTCAGCTGGCAGGGCTGTGGGTGGGCTGATACTCAAGTGAGGAGTAGGCAGAGCCACAGTGCTGTTATGAAGTTTGGAAAAAACATTACTAAAGGAGGAGCATTGGCATTAAGGGTCAGTAGCATGGAGGTGCCAGTTGCGGAAGCCAGAGCGAGGGTGGAAATGCGGGGGTGCCAGGCACCTGGAGCTACTGCTGCCACCTGAGGAAGAAAGCCAGAGACCTGACCATCCAGAAGCAGAGTCCAGATCCTCACCAAGAAGGAGGGTGGTTGTTGTGGTTATCGAAACGCCAAAGTATGAAAGACTGTGCAACAAGATGACCCTGGGGCATCCCTGGAGGAGCCAGGCCAGAGCAAGTAACAAGGGGACAGGGTTGCCCAGTGCTACAGCTCCCAGACTGACCAGGTCTGAATCCCATCTCTACCATGACTAACTTGTGATCTTGGCCAGTGACCCTTCACTTGGCTCGTAAAGACAATGATGGTTGTCGGAGATTATGGGAGAGGCGTGTGTAAAGTGGCCAGAAGCATCTGGCACTTAGTAGAAGGGAGATTGTGGGCTCTGTCTTTTTGAAGTTGATGGAGGGGTGGATGGAGACAAGTTGTCTCCACCCTATGGACCTTTCTGCCGATGAGAACAGCTACCCCAGGCTTTCATGATGAAAGACCGGTGTCGGAACAATGTCACCCAGGGAGAAGCTCTTTGAACCCCTTCTTGATGGAAGATGAATCGATGGTCAGTTTCATCTCAGAGGCAGGCCCTCTAATCTCAACTTCTCATCTGGTTTTCTGCTGCCTCCAAGGCCTCTTCAGGGGAGGTCCCAGCCCCTTTGTTCTCCAGGACTGACCCTGAGAGTGGCCCCAGCCCTCTTTTCCCCACACGACCTGGACTGATCCTGGGGCTAGGATGCTGGTGGCATTTCTGAGGGCTCTGGGCAGCATTCACCCATTCTAGTTCCCCCCCTCTGGAGCTGTGGCCAGCCCTGACCTCCCATAGAGCCCAACAGCAAGAGATTTTGTCCTGGAAACAACAGTGAGTTAGAAATAGTCTTGACTGCTCTCTGCAGAGCAAAACCAGAAATCCCTGTGGGAGACCAGTGTCACTGCCTGGCTCTTCTTTGACAGTATCTCTTGGATTTTTCTATTCCCTTCATCTAATCCTTCAAAGCACTGGTAGAGGACTGAGGGTGCTCTGCTTTCTGCCTGGGTCTTCACCTTTCCCCTCTGCCAGAATGAGCCTAGTTTGGTTTTACTCCTGGAATTCCAGGAAAGCCCTGGCTCTGAGTCTCCCTCTCCCCTAGTCCGTACGCTGCACTTCAGGAACATCTTTGCCTGCTCATCCTGCCAGAAGCATTCATTCCTCTTGGATCTTGATCTGCTGGAGCAGGTCTGCTCATGCCCTCTTCGAGTTTGGATTCTGTCACCATGGCTGGCTTCCCTGGACACTAGTTCAGTCTGCAGTTGCTCTGCATCCTTGTCCGCAGATGTGTCTGCCATCTTCCCAGCATGGCCAGCAGACAGCCAGTCCCTGCTCAGCTGTGTGGGCCTGGGAGCTAAGAGGTTGGAAGCATAGACTCTAGGACACCATCTCTCATTCTCCTGTGGACTTCAATTCTGGATATAAAATATTGTGTAGGTGTGCATGTCCAAAGCTTTCTTTGAGTGGTACATGACTCACTAAAAAGTTACAACTCAGTGAATGAGAGTCCTTCTGAATACCCCTGATACCACAATATACCTTTGCGGTCAAAGGAAGGGCTGTGTCTTGTTCACCTTTGCATCAATTGTTCCTAGCCCAGTGTCTGACACATAGCAGGTGCTCATTGGGTGAACAAATGGTCAATGAATGAATGGACTAAGATGTGGTACATCTTGAATCCATTGAGGAAGGAAGGAAATTCCTCTCCAAGGCCCCTGTAGGTGAGCATTCATCTCTTCAGAGATACTTTCAGCTATGGGGAGTTCCCTCTTTCCTAAGATAACTCATTCTACTGTTTTTCTTGCACAGAGCTGGGTTCTGTCTTTCAACATTTCCTCTCCACTCATACTTTGGCCTGGGAGGCTGCCCAGGATTCATTCCACCTCTTGGGCCCTTTGAAGGACCATCACATCAGAGGTGCAGGCATCACCTTCTCAGCCTTTGCCAATGTTAATGATGTTTGCTGTACCCAGCAAGGCCCCTCCAAAGATAATTAGAGGGGTAGTCTCCGCCCTCTGGGAGGTGTCTGCCTTAGACGGCAACCCATGACAAGTCGCCGTCCCCAGATGGACCATAATTCTCTTGATACAACAAAAAGTGTCAGCACAAAAGAGAGCTTTAGAGCTCATTTCAACTGATCACCTTAATTTATGGACAAGAAAACTGATCTCTCCAGAGAGGAAATGATGTTCCATGGCTCACACATCTGGAACCAGAGCCCAGTTCCCCTGGCCCCCAGTGCCATGCTCCTCCTTCTGTGCTCTTCAGCCTCCTTCCTGCAACACATAGGGGTGGCCAGAGTCTTGCACCTCCTGAAGGGTTCCAAGTATACGCTCCTGATGCATTGCCGAATTTTCCTGGGTCTCCCAGGGTCTGGGCACATTCTTGCTTTGTGGAAGTGAAGAAGGTCCTGGGGGTCAATCCTTTGCCCTCTGTGGATGTACTCTGGGCTGCCAACTTCAGACACAGTTTAGGGTGGTGTTTAAGATATAACCTCTGGAACCAGACTTTCTGGGGTTCAATCCTGGTTCTGTCCCTTCCTAGCTGTGTGATTTGGGGCGAGTTATTTGACTTGGCTATGCCTCAACTTCATCACCTATAAAATGGGGTAAAATAGTACCTAATTAATAGGGCCGTTTGACACTTAAATGAGAAAGAAGGGTTTGACACAGTGCTGGGTAAGTGTTATTAGCTCTTATGAGCGCTGATTCCTGTCCTGATTTCCCTGCGCTCGCTGGAGCCAGCTCACCGATACTAGGGACTGATCTTACAGCGACCTCAGGAAAGTAACCTTCTGTGCCACAAAGAATGGTCCTGAGCATACCTGAAGTGGAGCTCTGCCTGTCTCCAAAGAAACCTGGTGTGCAATGCTGCTTCTAACAAACCCATTCGAAGAGGCTGCATTGCTGGGCAGTGGAGTACAGGGCTTAGAGTCAAAAATGGGCTCTGAACCCAGCTGCCTGGGTTCCCGTTTCAGCCCTACCACTTTCTAGACATCAGACCCTGGGCAGGTTACTTTGGTTCTCTTTGACTCAGTTATTTTATCTGCAAAGGGGGATGATAATACCTGCCTCTGAGCACTGTGTGAGAATTAAATAAGATAACACATGTGAAGGACGATGTCTGCTGTTCAGTAGATCATTGTTATTAGTGATATTCGCTAATATTTATTGAGCACTCAGTGTGTGCCAGGCATTGTTTTAAGCGCTCTTAGATTAATTCATTTAATCTTCACAACAACTGTATGAAATAATACAAGTTTGATCCTATTTTGCCAGTGAAAAAAACTAAGTCACAGAGAAATAAAGCAACTTGCTTGTGAGTGAGATCTGCAGCCAGGTGCTCTGGCTTCGGTGCTCATCCACTGAGTTACCCCTGGACACAAAGGGGGTACCACACGTGATAGCTGTGGCTGCAGAACTTCCCGATTGGTGTTATAATTTGTGAAGTATCTCAAATAGGTATGAGTCTTCCTGGAGCCATCTTTCTCCAAAAAGCCTGAGTCAGCATTGTGGATACACATTAGCATGGGGAAGGAGCGGGAGAGAAAATGACCCCTGGCAGAGAATGACTACTAAATTTACCATGCACTAACCATTGACCATGTGCCTAGGTTGGCAGCCCAGGGGCAAACCAGCTGCTGATGCCATCTCCTAGGCTGCACCTGGCAAAATCTGCTATCATGATTGGGAACAGTTTAATTACAACTGTGGCCTAAACTGTTGGAGGCAGGGGTGGGCTGTGCAGGGGCCAAGACAGGAGAAAGCGTCTTGGGTATTACAGCATACCTTGGGCTCCCCAGTCTCTGACCCATAGGACACGCATGGGTTTCCCTGACCCGCACTGGGACTAACTCGGCACATCTTGCACTCCAATCTATCAGTATTCACAACCAATCTCAGATCTTCTGACCTCTCCTGAAATGAAGTCAATTCATCTTGCTAGCCCTCAGCTTTCTGGGAGCTTGGCCAACCAAGATCTATATCCTAGTTGCTAAAGTCACTCTGAGCAGCCTAGAAAACTGTCAGACCACCTTGCATGCATCTAAGTGAGATCTGGGCAAGAAAGCAGGTCCTGTCCTTTGCTATTACTACCAATCCTATAAGACTTCCACCGTACCCAGCACACAGTCGGTATCAAGGTATCGCTGTGCCCAGCACATTGTTGGTGTCCAATAAATATGTTACTGCAGTTGCAGGGTAGAGCTACCCTGGGGAAGATGCTGAACAGGAGGCCAGACGGCAGGAAGAAACATTACCTGGTCTGAAACAGTAGTGGTTCATGATGAGGTAGTAGGGGTGGGGGCAGGGATCCCTCCCAGCCTGCCAGACACAATCATCACATCTCTAAGAGACAGTGCTCAAAACTCTCAGCACACTCAATCCCGAGGTCCATGCATGTAGTACTCAGCCCTCGGGGGCCCTGCTCAGGTCCCTAGCAGCAAGTGATCAGAACTGGAGTATTCTGAACTCCAGGAAAGCAGTGCTCTGTGTTCAAGACATGCCATCGGCAGTCCAGGTAGAGAACTCAGGACCCTGGGAGGCAGCACTGAGCACTGTGGGCATCTGTTGGGGCTGATGACTCCAGGTGGGGTGTGGTACCTAGTTTACCTGAGGGGAGAGTCCAGCATTTCAGGAAGCAGTGCCTGGTACTCCAGATGCAGTCGTAAATACTCCAGGAGTCAGCGTTCATGCAGGAGGTACGGCTCAGGACTCTAGGAGCTGTGCTTGGTATTCTGTTCAGACTGTACTCCACACGTCAGGGGCAATTGGTAATGAAGACACGTATCCTGGGAATGGGTTTCTGCCTCAAGGCTCTGATTTAGGGGTCTGGCCACTGCAACCACCCCATGCAGCCCCACTGCATCCTTGCTCAGGGGCTGGTGATCAAGCAGATTTTGGATGATGAATAGCTCTTTCCTTCTTTAGAGTTAGGGTGAGGTTGGCCTGCAGTGGAACAGAATGATCCATTTTACTGTATACTTTTTGTACTGGCAATTTTTCCTCTAGATATATTCTATGCATATATAGATTTTTTTTACATCGATGATGGAACTTTCAGTACCATGCTCTAAAAAAATTAATATATCTTGGATTCATCTATATCAGCTGTCTCACCCTTTTTCATTACCGCCTGATTTTCCATTGCATGATGGCCTATAATCTGACTAGTTCTCTATTGATTGATGTTTAAATTATTTCTGTCTTTTGCTATTACTACCAATCCTATAATCATACATGTGTCAGCATACTTGAAAGATAAATTCCTAAAAGGTAGGTTGCTGGGTTAAAATGTATATTTCTTTGGGGAGAGCTACAACATTCCCTTTGTAAGGAATAGTGGAAATATTCAAAGAAAACATGGAGGATGTTTTGGTACAGCTTACACGTGGTGGAGAAGTTGGTTCCATATTCACCCCGTTCTTTGATGGATAACAAGTACACATCAGGTAATGGACCTCAGAATTCACAAAGTGAGGATCATTTGGGTCAACAGCCTGTCTGTGCAATTCCTTTTAACAACAAATTCACACTTTTGTTCAAGTGTAATGCACACTTCCCTGCATTCAATCCCACTCTCATTTGCCGCGGGCTGCTTTCTTGGTTCTGAAGGAGGATGGCCACCTTGTAGCTTCTGCAGTGCTTTTGGTTTCTAAGCATGTTCCTCCCTAAATGGGATTTGAGCAGAAAACCTCTGGCAGAGTTCTCCAAAGCCACTTCATACTGGTCAACGTGGTAAGCCATGGACAGTAGATTCAGGAGGCACAGAGCTCCAGGTTGGTCTGGGGTTGAGGGAGGTCTCCCAGTGCTTGTGGTGGTTCAGGGGGATGTGAGGTCCCGGCAGGCAGCTGAGGAGAGGTGGCCTTGGGGACCCTGAAGGACTGGTCAAGGTTCAGCCCAACCACTGCTGAATCAGGAATCTGCATCCACTGAGCGTCTGACCCACTCTTTTCATTTTGATAGATGTCACCAAATTCCCCAGCAAAAGCCTGCACCAATTTAGTTTCTACCAACAGGCATGAGAGTATCTGTTTCCCCACCCCCTGCTACCACTGTGTCTTATCAGATTTCTGAATCTTGCCCCTCTGAAAGATGAAACATAATTTATCATTTAAATTTGCATTTCTTTCATTATGAAAAATGCTATAAACATATTTAAAACATATTATCAGCCACCTGCAGGTCTTTTTTCTCTGAGTTGCCTGTTTCTGGTTTTTGTTTTGGTTTGGGTTTGCCCATTTTTTTCCTGGTGGGTTATTTGTCATTTTCTTATTGATCTACAAGAGTTTTTGATATATTAAGTCAGTCGGCCTTTGTGTGTCATATGAGTTGCAGATATTTTTCCCAGTTTGTTTGCTGATTTTTGAGTTAACTTACAGTATTTTTTGAAGTTCTGAAAGTTTTATTTTTCTATTCAAATGAATCCATTCTTTACTTTTTCTGTGTGGAGTTTGTGTCTTACTGAGAAAGGCTGTCTCCACTCCATAGTCATAAAAAGTCTTCCACATTCCTTTCTAGTATTTTTATGAGTTTATTTTTTTATGTAGAAATCCTTGTTCCATCTGGAATTTTTTGGATGTGAGAAGTGAAGACAAGATCCAATTTTACTTTTTTTCCAGATGGCAAGCTGGTTTTCTCAACACCCCTTGTTGAATAATCCCTTTTGCCTAACTGATTTGAAATACCATATTCATTATATACAAAATGCCTGTGTCTTCTTGGATTTTTATCTGGATTTTATTTTCCTTTACTTGACTGCCTTGTCTTACTCCCAAACGCTTTTAAGTATTATTGATTTTTATTATTTTTTTAATATATGGTAAGTCTTGTCATTTTCATTTATACTTTTTTTTCAATTTCAGAATTTTTCTGCCTAGTATCACATGTTTATTTCTCCATGTAGACTTTATTTTATTTATTTCCTTTTATTTTTTTAAACATCTTTATTGGAGTATAACTGCTTTACAATGGTGTGTTAGTTTCTGCTGTATAATAAAGTGAATCAGCTATATGTATACATATATCCCCATATCCTCTCCCTCTTGCATCTCCCTCCCACCCTCCCTATCCTACCCCTCTAGGTGGTCACAAAGCATGGAGCTGACCTCCCTGTGCTATGCGGCTGCTTCCCACTAGCTACTTATTTTACATTTGGTAGTGTGTATATGTCCATGCCACTCTCTCACTTAGTCCCAGCTTACCCTTCCCCCTCCCTGTGTCCTCAAGTCCATTCTCTACGTCTGTGTCTTTATTCCTGTCCTGCCCCTAGGTTCTTCAGAACCTTTTCTTCTTTTTTTTTTTTTTTTAGAATCCGTATATATGTGTTAGCATACGGTATTTGTTTTTCTCTTTTTTTAATTTTTGAATTTTATTTTATTTATTTTTTTATAGAGCATGTTCTTATTAGTCATCAATTTTATACACATCAGTGTATACATGTCAATCCCAATCACCCAATTCATCACACCACCATCCCCACCCCCCTGCGGCTTTCCCCCCTTGGTGTCCATACATTAGTTTTCTACATCTGTGTCTCAACTTCTGCCCTGCAAACTGGTTCATCTGTACCATTTTTCTAGGTTCCACATACATGCGTTAATATACGATTTTTATTTTTCTCTTTCTGACTTACTTCACTCTGTATGACAGACTCTAGGTCCATCCACCTCACTACAAATAACTCAGTTTCATTTCTTCTTATGGTTGAGTAATATTCCATTACATATATGTGCCACATCTTCTTTATACATTCATCTGTGGATGGACACTTAGGTTGCTTCCATGTCCTGGCTATTGTAAATAGTGCTGCAATGAACACTGTGGTACATGACTCTTTTTGAGTTATGGTTTTCTCAGGGTATACACCCAGTACTGAGATTGCTGGGTCGTATGGTAGTTCTATTTTTAGTTTTTTAAGGAACCTCCATACTGTTCTCCATAGTGGTTGTATCAATTTACATTCCCACCAACAGAGCAAGAGGGTTCCCTTTTCTCTACACTCTCTCCAGCATTTGTGGTTTGTAGATTTTTTGATGATGGCCATTCTGACTGGCGTGAAGTGATATCTCATTGTAGTTTTGATTTGCATTTCTCTAATGATTACTGATGCTGAGCATCCTTTCATGTGTTCATTGGCAATTTGTATATCTTTGGAGAAATGTCTATTTAGGTCTTCTGCCCATTTTTGGATTGGGTTTTTTGTTTTTTTCATATTGAGCTGCATGAACTGCTTGTATATTTTGGAGATTAATCCTTTGTCAGTTGCTTCGTTTGCAAATATTTTCTCCCATTCTAAGGGTTGTCTTTTCATATTGTTTATGGTTTCCTTTGCTGTGCAAAAGTTTTTAAGTTTTCACTAGGTCCCATTTGTTTATTTTTGTTTTTATTTCCATTTCTCTAGGAGGTGGGTCAAAAGGATCTTGCTGTGATCTATGTCATAGAGTGTTCTGCCTATGTTTTCCTCTAAGAGTTTTATAGTGTCTGGCCTTACATTTAGGTCTTTAATCCATTTTGATTTTATTTTTGTGTATGGTGTTAGGGAGTGTTCTAATTTCATTCTTTTACATGTAGCTGTCCAGTTTTCCCAGCACCACTTATTGAAGAGGCTGTCTTTTCTCCATTGTATATTCTTGCCTCCATTATCAAAGATAAGACCATATGTGCGTGGGTTTATCTCTGGGCTCTCTATCCTGTTCCATTGATCTATATTTCTGTTTTTGTGCCAACACCATACTGTCTTGATTACTGTAGCTTTGTAGTATAGTCTGAAGTCTGGGAGCCTGATTCCTCCAGCTCTGTTTTTCTTTCTCAAGATTGCTTTGGCTATTTGGAGTCTTTTGTGTTTCCATACAAATTGTGAAATTTTTTGTTCTCGTTCTGTGAAAAATGCCTTTGGTAGTTTGATAGGGATTGCGTTGAACTTGTAGATTGCTTTAGGTAGTCATTTTCACAATGTTGATTCTTCCAATCCAAGAACATGGTATATATCTCCATCTGTTTGTATCATCTTTAATTTCTTTCATCAGTGTCTCATAGTTTTCTTCATACAGGTCTTTTGTCTCCTTAGGTAGGTTTATTCCTAAGTATTTTCTTCTTTTTGTTGCAATGGTAAATGGGAGTGTTTCCTTAATTTCTCTTTCAGATTTTTCATCATTACTGTATAGGAATGCAAGAGATTTCTGTGCATTAATTTTGTATCCTGCTACTTTTCCAAATTCATTGATTAGCTCTAGTAGTTTTATGGTAGCATCTTTAGGATTCTCTATGTATAGTATCATGTCATCTGCAAACAGTGACAGTTTTACTTCTTCTTTTCCTATTTGGATTCCTTTTATTTCTTTTTCTTCTCTGATTGCTGTGACTAAAACTTCCAAAACTATATTGAATAATAGTGGTGAGAGTGGGCAACCTTGTCTTGTTCCTGATTTTAGTGGAAATGGTTTCAGTTTTTCACCATTGAGGATGTTGGCTTTGAGTTTGTCATATATATGGCCTTTATTATGTTGTTCCCTCTATGCCTACCTTCAGGAGGGTTTTTATCATAAATGGTGTTGAATTTTGTCAAAAGCTTTTCCTGCATCTATTGATATGATCATATGGTTTTTCTCCTTCAATTTTTTAATGGTTTATCACATTGATTGATTTGCATATATTGAAGAATCCTTGCATTCCTGGGATAAATCCCACTTGATCATGGTGTATGATCCTTTTAATGTGCTGTTGGATCCTGTTTGCTAGTATTTTGTTGAGGATCTTTGTATCTATGTTCATCAGTGATATTGGCCTGTAGTTTTCTTTTCTTGTGACATCTTTGTCTGGTTTTGTTATAGGGTGATGGTGGCAGTGTAGAATGAGTTTGGGAGTGTTCCTCCTTCTGCTATATTTTGGAAGAGTTTGAGAAGGATAGGTGTTAGCTCTTCTCTAAATGTTTGATAGAATTCGCCTGTGAAGCCATCTGGTCCTGGATTTTGTTTGTTGGAAGATTTTTAATCACAGTTTCAATTTCAGTACTTGTGATTGTTCTGTTTATATTTTCTATTTCTTCCTGGTTCAGTGTCAGAAGGTTGTGCTCTTCTAAGAATTTGTCCATTTCTTCCAGGTTGTCCATTTTATTGGCATATCATTACTTACAGTAATCTCTCATGATCCTTTGTATTTCTGCAGTGTCAGTTGTTACTTCTCCTTTTTCATTTCAAATTCTGTTTATTTGAGTCTTTTCCCTTTTTTTCTTGATGAGTCTGGCTGATGTTTATCAATTTGGTTTATCTTCTCATAGAACCAGCTTTTAGTTTTATTGATCTTTGCTATTGTGTCCTTCATTTATTTTTCATTTATTTCTGATCTGATTTTTATGATTCCTTTCCTTCTGCTAACTTTGGGGGTTTGTTTGTTCTTCTTTCTCTAATTTCTTTAGATGTAAGGTTAGGTTGGTTATTTGAGATTTTTCTTGTTTCTTGAGGTCAGATTGTATTGCTATAAACTTCCCTCTTAGAACTGTTTTTGCTGCATCCCATAGTTTTTGGGTCGTCGTGTTTTCATTGTCATTTCTTATTGGTATTTTTTTTTATTTCCTCATTGATTTCTTCAGTGATCTCTTGGTTATTTAGTAGCATATTGTTTAGCCTCCATGTGTTTGTATTTTTTACAGATTTTTTCCTGTAATTGGTATCTAGTCTCATAACGTTGTGGTCAGAAAAGATACTTGATACAATTTCAATTTTCTTAAGTTTACCAAGGCTTGATTTGTCACCCAAGATATGATCTATCCTGGAGAATGTTCCATGAGCACTTGAGAAGAAAGTGTATTCTGTTGTTTTTGGATGGAATGTCCTATAAATATCAATTAAGTCCATCTTGTTTAATGAGTCATTTAAAGTTTGTGTTTCCTTATTTATTTTCATTTTGGATGACCTGTCTATTGGTGAAAGTGAGGTGTAAATTCCTCTACTATTATTGTGTTACTGTCGATTTCCCCTTTTAGGGCTATTAGCATTTGCCTTATGTATTGAGGTGCTCCTATTTTGGATGCATAAATATCCACCATTGTTATATCTTCTTCTTGGGTTGATCCCTTGATCATTATGTAGTGTCCTTCTTTGTCTCCTGTAATAGTCTTTATTTTAAAGTCTATTTTGTCTGATATGAGAATTGCTACTCCAGCGTTCTTTTGATTTCCATTTGCATGGAATATCTTTTTCCATCCCCTCACTTTCAGTTATTATGTGTCCCTAGGTCTGAAGTGGGTCTCTTGTAGACAGCATATATATGGGTCTTGGTTTTGTATCCATTCAGCCAGTCTATGTCTTTTGGTGGGAGCATAATCTATTTACATTTAAAGTAATTATCGATATGTATGTTCCTATTACCATTTTCTTAATTGTTTTGGGTTTGTTATTGTAGGTCTTTTCCTTCTCTTGTGTGTCCTGCCTAGACAAGTTCCTTTAGCATTTGTTGTAAAGCTAGTTTGATGGTGCTGAAGTCTCTTAGCTTTTGCTTGTCTGTAAAGGTTTTAATTTCTCTGTTGAATCTGAATGAGATTCTTGCTGGGTAGAGTAATCTTCATTGTAGGATTTTCCCTTTCATCACTTTAAATATGTCCTGCCACTCCCTTCTGGCTTGCAGAGTTTCTGCTGAAAGATCAGCTGTTAACCTTATGGGGATTCCCTTATATGTTATTTGTTGCTTTTCCCTTGCTGCTTTCAATATTTTTTCTTTTATTTAATTTTTGATAGTTTGATTAATATGTGTCCTGGCGTGTTTCTCCTTGGATTTATCCTGTATGGGATTCTGTGTGCTTCCTGGACTTGATTGACTATTTCTTTTCCCATTTTAGGGAAGTTTTCAACTATAATCTCTTCATATATTTTCTCAGTCCCTTTTTTTCCTCTTCTTCTTCTGGGACCCCTATAATTCGAATGTTGGTTTGTTTGATGTTGTCCCAGAGGTGTCTGAGACTGTCCTCATTTCTTTTCATTCTTTTTTCTTTATCTGCTCTGTGGTAGTTATTTCCACTATTTTATCTTCCAGGTCACTTATCCGTTCTTCTGCCTCAGTTATTCTGCTATTGACTCCTTCTAGAGAATTTTTAATTTCATTTATTGTGTTATTCATCATTGTTTGTTTGCTCTTTAGTTCTTCTAGGTCCTTGTTAAACGTTTCTTGTATTTTCTCCATTCTATTTCCAAGATTTTGGATCATCTTTACTATCATTACTCTGAATTCCTTTTCAGGTAGACTGCCTATTTCCTGTTCATTTGTTTGGTCTGGTGGGTTTTTACCTTGCTCCTTCATCTGCTGCAAATTTCTCTGTCTTCTCATTTTGCTTAATTTACTGTGTTTGGGGTCTCCTTTTTGCAGGCTGCAAGTTCGTAGTTCCCGTTGTTTCTGGTGTCTGCCCCCAGTGGGTAAGGTTGGTTCACTGAGTTGTGTAGGCCTCCTTGTGGAGGGGACTTGTGCCTGTGTTCTGGTGGATGGGGCTGGATCTTGTCTTTCTGGTGGGCAGGACTGCGTCCTGTGGTGTGTTTTGGGGTTTCTGTGAACTTATTATGATTTTAAGCAGCCTCTCTGCTAATGGATGGGGTTGTATTCCTTTCTTGCTAGTTGTTTCTCATGGGGTGTCCAGCACTGGCACTTGCTGGTCATTGAATGGAGCTGAGTCTTAACGTTGAGACAGAGATCTCTGGGAGAGCTCTTGCCAATTGATATTACATGGGCCCGGGAGGTCTCTCGTGGTTCTGTGTCCTGAACTTGGCTCTCCCACCTCCGAGGCTCAGGCCTGACACCTGGCCGGAGCACCAAGACCCTGTCAGCCACACGGCCATGGATATTCTGGATGTTGATCTGTCACGAGCCTCATGTTTCCTTCTGATAAATTAAATATTGTGGTTTTAAAAATCTATATTTCTGCAATCATGTTTCTTCATAAAGCATCATTGACAGTAATGACTTGTCCACTTAATTGTTTGGAGAACTTTCGATAAAGTATCTTATTTAATGTTATTTTCCCAGGAAATCTCATTCATTCTGCCTACTGCTCTCATCATACCGTTCTTAGAATCTTCTGCTCTTGCTGCTCCATAGAAAGAAAGAGAGAAATTTCTGTGATTCTGAGTCATCAAATCCCAGCCAGCTTGTCCAGCTTCCCCGGGTTCCTGCCTGGGAGCTTGCTGTCAGTGCCCACCCACGATGGTGTGAGCCTCAGTGGGACTCAGTGGGCTTGGAGCTTCAGCTCTGCCTCAGGGCCTCTGATGGAGTGGGAGCAACTTCCACGTGGCTCAAGCACAGCATCTCGATGACTGGGAATGGTGTTCCCAGCTGATTGGCCCCACATCCTGAGGTAAGCCCTGTGGAGGTACTGGAGGAGGCTTAGAGCGGAGGGCTGGTGAGCAACTTCCACGTGGCTCAAGCACAGCATCTCGATGACTGGGAATGGTGTCCCCAGCTGATTGGCCCCACGTCCTGAGGTAAGCCCTGTGGAGGTACTGGAGGAGGCTTAGAGCGGAGGGCTGGTGAGCAACTTCCACGTGGCTCAAGCACAGCATCTTGATGACTGGGAATGGTGTCCCCAGCTGATTGGCCCCACGTCCTGAGGTAAGCCCTGTGGAGGTACTGGAGGAGGCTTAGAGCGGAGGGCTGGTGTGGCCCGCTCGTGGCTGGTCTGTGTCCTCTCCATGTAGCTTTAAATCAGTTTATCTGCTCCTCCTCACTCTCCAAATCCCATAGGTATGTTCATTGGGTTTACATTGGCTCATGATTATCTCCCTTTCCCAAGGAGAGAGCAGACTCCTTTGGCCCAGGAGGAGGGGGAGGTCTGTACTCAAGCTGGCCTCAGGGGAAAACGATGTCATCAGCCCAACTTGTTGGCAGGGACCTCCACCTTTCCCCAAATCTGACGTTCTCAGGTGCTATAGCGGGAAGGGTTTAATGGTTAAATAAGTTTCTGACCAGGGGATAAGGGGGTGGGGGAGGGATAAATTGGGAGATTGGGATTGACATGTACACACTACTATATATAAAAGAGATAATAATAAGAACCTGCTGTATAGCACAGGGAACTCTACTCAATACTCTGTAATGATGTATCTGGGAAAAGAATCTAAAAAAAAAGAGTGGATATATGTATACGGATAACTGATTCACTTTGCTGTACACCTGAAGCTAACACAAAATTGTAAATCAACTATACTCCAATAAAAAATTTTAAAGCCTATTAAAAAACAGTTAAATAAGTTTGGAAAACCTTGGATTAAATAAAGTTAAATAATTTTTTCTTGGTCATCCATTCAGCAGATATTAATGGGTACCTCCCATGTACCAAGTGCTGGGCCCAGAGCCAGGAATGCTGTGGGGAAGAAGTTGGACACATCCTGCCTTTCACGGAGCTATGGTCTAGTTGAGGAGAAAGACATTAAACAAAAGACAAACTCCAATGTTCATTGCAGCACTGTTTACAATAGCCAAGACATGGAAGCAATATAAATGTCCATCGACAGATGAATGGATAGAGAAGATGTGGTACAAATATACAATGGAATATTACTCAGCCATAGAAAATAATGAAATAATGCCCTTTGCAGCAACATGGATGGACCTAGAGGTTATCATACTAAGCAAAGTAAGTCAGAAAGAGAAAGGCAAATATCATATGATATTGCTTATATGTGGAATCTTAAAAAATGATACAAATGAAAGTATTTCAAAACAGAAACAGATTCACAGACTTAGAAAACAAACTTATGGCTACCGAAGGGGAAATGTCAGGCTGGGGGAAGGATAAATTAGGAGTTTGGGATTAACAGATGCACACTACTATATGTAAAACAGATAATCAACAAGGACCTACTGTATAGCACAGGGAACTCTACTCAATACTCTGTAATAATGTATATGGGAAAAGAATCTGAAAAAGAATAGATATATGTATAACTGAATCACTTTTCCATACACCTGAAACTACCACAATGTTGTAAATCAATTGTATTCCAATATAAAATAAAAATTAAAAAATAAACTCCAAATACACATTTTCTCAGGCTGTGATTGTAAGTGCAAAGGAAGGAAGCCCAGGGAAGGTGTTATGAGAAGAAACTGTTGGGCTGCGAGAGTGAGGACAGGTCTTGCTGAGGAAGTGAAGGTTAAGCAGGTTTCGTGGAGTTTCACCACACACGCTAGCAGAGAGGACCTCCAAAGCAGGGCGTTTCCCAGCTTTTTAACTATGGAATTCTATTCAGCTGGCCTTTCTGGGTGCATCTCGGCAGGTGCTCTTTGGAAAATGCTAACCTTTTGCTCCACTCTGAGGTCTATAACCCAGATCTGTCTCATCTGAGCTAGGTGGCCTTAGAGAAGTTGCTCACCCTCTCTGAGCCTCGTTTTTCTCATCTATAAAATGGTGTAATAGGGCCGCTGTACAAATTACTACAAACTCAGTGGCCGAAAAGAGCAAAAATTTATTCTCTCATAGTTCGGTGGGGCTGGAGCATGAAATCAAGGTGTCGGCATAGCTGCGCTCCCTCTGAAGGTTCTAGGGAAGGATCCTTCACTGCCTCTTCCAGCTTCTGGTGCCTCCAGGAATTCCTTGGCTTGTGACAACATCACTCCAACCTCTGCCTTCATCATCATGTGGCCTTCTCCACTAAGTCAGTGTCTTCTCCCCTGTCTCTTATAAGGACACGGCATTGGATTTAGGGCCCATCTGAGAATCCAGCATGATCTCATCTCAAGATCCTCAACTCAGTTACACCTGCAAAGAATCTTTTTCCAAATAAGATCACAATCTCAGGTTCCAGGACATATCTGGTTGGGGGGCACAGTTTAACTCACCACAGATGGGAATCAGAGATCTCGTTTTAGAGAATTGTTGCCGGGGTTTGACAAGGCAATGTATGTGAAGTTGCCTGCCTCAGAGTGGCTTGGATGCTGTGTTCGTTTGCTCCCTGCTTCTCCCTCTCCAGGTGTCTCTGTTCTCGAGAGGGTTGAGCATGACTAATTCACAATGAAGCGGAAGGGACCAACGGGTTTCTTCTCCCATCCCACCTCCACTGGAGGGAATTTCCTTTTAAGTGAGGAGTCAAGGAAGGGGAATTGCTCCTCCTCTTTCTCTCAGAGCTTCCCTTTTCTGAATTTGGAGCCCCTGCAGGAGACATTTATTATCTTTCTTCCCAGAGGGTCCTTGCCAGCTGCTCCTCTGCAGTCCTGGTCATCTCCAATCTGGATCTATCCTTATCAAGACACCTCTCCTTATCAAGACATCTCTCCTTATCAAGTCATCAGTGCAGATGTTTCTGGGACCCGAGGGTGGGAGAGCCCGCAGACCCTGCCTGAGCCATTTCTCACTTCTCTGACAGCTCCCAGGAGACTCCCATCTTCAAAGAGTAACTCAACGCTTTTCCTCATCGTCTCCTGGGTCTTCACTGCAAAACAAAGACAACCTCTCTGACCTCTTCCGTTTTCTGACTTGCCGTGTTGAGGTGTGCTTGTCAAGCTGATGTTGAGGGACATGAGCTAGATACCATTCAGGGGGAAAGAAACAAACGTGCCAGGAAGCAGCTTAAAGGCTTCCATGCCTCTGGGATGTGTTAATGACCTTGCCTGGCATTCCCGTTCTTCCAGAGACACTGACTTCTCCAAGCTGCCTGCCTCCACAGAGGCAGCCCCTGTGTTTCTTGGTCCCTGGGTCCCTCTGTCCCCGGCTCTTCTGCACTTCCGTCTCTCGGCTCCATGCCCTTCCTTCCATACTCCCCTCGTAATGACAAATCGATGGTAATTGCTTCAGTGCAACTGTTCAATCCTCGGACTGTTGAGAGAGAACTTAATGTCCAAAGAAGTCCCCAAGGAGCCACATGCTGCTTGAATTATGTAAAGGTGAGCAAAGAAGCGTGAATTTATATGCAGAAATCCTTTTCGGCATTAAAGTTTCATGGGAAAAACTGAACCCTTGGACTCATATTTCTGGTCAAAGCTTATCTTCCTTCAGTACACATTTGTTGGACTCTTTTTTTTTTAAATAATTATCTTTTTTTTAAAATTTTTATTTATTTATTCATTTATCTTTGGCTGTGTTGGGTCTTCGTTTCTGTGCGAGGGCTTTCTCTAGTTGTGGCCAGCGGGGGCCACTCTTCATCGCGGTGCGCGGGCCTCTCATTGTCGCGGCCTCTCTTGTTGCGGAGCACAGGCTCCAGACGCGCAGGCTCAGTAGTTGTGGCTCACGGGCCTAGTTGCTCCGCGGTATGTGGGATCTTCCCAGACCAGGGCTCGAACCCGTGTCCCCTGCATTAGCAGGCAGATTCTCAACCACTGCCCCACCAGGGAAGCCCCTGTTGGACTCTTATTATGTACAAGGCCACAGTCTAGGTGGTATAGGAGAAAAGGAGATTAATTAATCAGTTTCAGATATTTCCTGGAGGCTCCCTCACTGCCACATGCGTATACCTGCCAACAAGTTAGGGTATCATACCATCCATCTGTATATCCATCCACCCATCCATCCATCCATCCACCCTTCCATCTTTTTACTCACCCAGCAAGTATTTATTAAGTGCCTGCTATGAGCCAGGTTCTGTGACAGGCACTGGAAGTACTGAGCTAGGTGCAAGGCAAGACATCTGTTAAAAGGCAGAAGTGATGAAGGTTTTAGGGATGATCCTGTAAAAGAGATGCTGTTTAAGCTGGATTCTGAAGGGCAAGTACAATTTGGGCAGAATGCTTATGTCCATGCCTGTAAAATATGAGCAAGGTCAAGCCTCCCAGCTCATTTCCTTTCTTCCCCAGAATTTATGTACATTCTCAAGGTTTATATTCATTCCCAAGGTCAATTTCAGCTCCCTCACAAAGCTCAGCCCCACAGGCTTTTCCTACCTGGGGCTCTACTTTCCCTCTGCTTCACATTGACCTCCCCCAACATGACATCAACCTCTTGCTCTTGATTTCTACAAGAGTCACTAACACAAAGCATCTGTGTGAAGATAGCAGTGGGTCCCTCAGAACTTTCTGGCTTGTTCCATCTCCAGCCCAACTTGCAAATCCAAAGAGAGGTAGAAAGTGCAACCACTCTCTCATCTCTATGTGGATCTCAGCAAGAAGAGAGCTGAGATTCATCTTCCCATTGACAGGGATGTAAGCCCCACAAGGGTGGGGAGTTTGCCTACTGTGCTCACTGCTAATATTCCCAGGACCTAGACTGAAGCCTAGAACAGTGCCTGGCACATGGTAGGGACTCAAGAGATATATGTTGAGTTTGTTGAATGAATTATTCTGTTCCCCAACTCCCTTAAAATACTTGAATGGGAAACAAAAGGGTGGGGGGACAACTGTAACAGCAGCAATGGCCATGACACAAAGCTCTCCAGCATTAGCCTGTCACATTTGGAATAAAACCCAAAGGTCTCCAGGTGATCTAGATGCTCCCTTTGACACGTGCCGCTCCAGCCACACTGGTCTTCTTGCATCTCCCTTGTCCACACCGAGCACACTGTTGCTCCAGGACCTGTTGCAGAGGTTGTTCCTCTACCCAAATTGCACTTCTCCATCACCCCACAAGGCTCACTCCCGCACCTCCTTCAGGTCTCTGCTCAAATGTCACCTCCTGCCTTAGTTTCCTCATTACACACATTACTGCCTGCCATTATCTTATACATTATTTATGGATTGCCTCTTCCCTTTGAGAATGGTAGCTCCATAAGAGCTTTATTTTGTTCACTACTGTATTCTCAGTGTTTGGGACCATGCCTAGCAAACAGTGAACACCACATAAATACTTGCTGTTGAGTGAACAAATGGTTATGAGTGAACATGGCCTCTCCACAAACCTAGGGATGGGGGTGGGAATCAGTAGTGGCCTGGAAGAGGAGTCAAAGAGGTCATTACCTGAATGAGAAGAAAAAGTGTAGAGGAGAAGCTTGGCGACTAGATCGAACCCTGAAAAGGTAGATCGATTAGACTAAGAGCAGTTGTCCAGGATGGTGGAAAGGTCAAGACCTCCACTGGCCCATGTGGTGCCCTTGTGTAAATGAGAGAAATAATGTCCCTTCCTCTAGGTGGATGTAGCTTTATGCAGGGGGCTCTGCATGGTGAGTGCAGTATGGGCTGGATTTCAGTTGACACCCACCACCATGTGTCAGTGCCTCTGTGCAGCGTGCATCTTGTTTCACCCTACCT